>NC_054845.1:18352500-19552500 GCF_018345385.1 Vulpes lagopus
ATTAGAACGGATTTATTTAAATACTTATTTTCCCTTATTGACATAATAGGAAGTTGTGTGTATATCTCTCTATATAGACATAAGTATATGCTAATATATTGTAGTTATAAATTCCAGTGTTTTAACTTCTATTGTATAATTTTTCTTATTTGTTACCCAATAATTGCCTTTTTTTTTTGCACTTTCAAGAAGATTGGAAAATTTTGATTAGCAGTCCTTCATGACATGATTTTAAATTTAAATTTAATAGTCATCTTTATGTCAAAATTCCATTTTTAGAATTTTAAGTTATTTAATATTTAACTTTCTAGTGAACTTTGAGTTTCTTTTCTTAAATTTCCCTCTAAATTTTGCCATGTATGGCTTTAATAATAACAGCTTACTAAAACTAACTCTGGGCAGCTATGCTTTATGACTGCTAAGTATGCTTTTTTGGCCTATTTCCATATGATATACAACATACAATCAGTCCTCCATAGCTTGTAGTTGCAGTTTGCTTTTCTCCCTCTTTGAATTGACTTACACTTGACCTCACTTTGTCTGCACTTTACTCTGTTTGTGTTTGACTATATCTTCAACTGGCCAATTGCCAAGGTCACTGTGGATTCTTTCTAAGGCATTGTCCACTCTGTTCTCATTCTACAAATATATAAAAAGCTTGGTTTACTCACTGGCTAATTCACTGTGTCCTCTTACATTTATACGTGTTCTCCAGCAGATGTGTATGTACCTAATCCCGATCTAGGATATGTAGTCAATGCTCTTGAATTAAGATAGATTGCATCTAATCTTTCTAGTCAGTCTAGTAGTTATGTCTCTTTTTTTAAAGGTAGAAATTAGTGTGACAAGATTTATTCTTTATAAATGCATGCTGCTTGTATAGATTAACCTGTTCTCTTTAAGGTACTTTCAAGTGGGGTCTCATATGTAACAGCTTTTTTTTTTATTATTCTAGAACATAAATCACATGTGTCTTGGCTTTTAAGTGTGACATCATTTCTACAAAGTTTCTTTTCCAGCTTCCTTTTGCACCATCCTTTGTTTATGTTATCAAATGTTAGATTAATAAGTACATTCATGAAAACTGCTCCCTCACTCTCCATCTCTCTAAATGCCAATTGGATCTTAATGACTGTGTCTCACTTGATTGGATCTCCAAAGACATCTGATTTTTTAAAACCCCATCGTCTAATAACCTAATATCTGTCTATTGTCATTATTGATAAATCTTCTCCCTGCCAAACTTTATCTACTGGTTTGTCCCAGTTTCTGTGATTGGGAGAAAGTATATGCCTTTAATGCAGACACAAATCCACATCACTTGCCTTGCAAGAGTAGCCTTTTTTTGGTCCATATCCTTACTTACTATGGTGTTCCTTGCTATATTAGGCTAATAAGAATCAGAACTGAAACATAATAATCATTTCTACCCTTTACATTCTACTTCCTGGCATCCCTTCTCAAACACAATGTAGAGCTTTCTCTTTTGGAGTTGTTACTTTATCTTCTTTTACTCTGGGTTTGTTTGCTCTGCAGACATACCTTGCCTCTTGCTTTAAATTTAGCTCTTCAAAATAGCCTTTTTGTAGAATTCGTAATTGACGGTTCTTTTTTTCTATTCCTGAATATCTTTATTTCCTCTTATAGTCATTGACATAATTATGTTTCTGCCTAAATAAGCATAACTGATCAAGCAGCAACTCAGTACACAGGAATCCATTCATTCATTAAGTCATTTTTTCCAGAAGCATCTCTTGCATATTTGCTCTATTAAAGACTTTTATTTTATTATATATATATATGTACATATATATATATAAAACCATTATTTTCTTGATATTCTAAAATATCAATCAATCAAGACTACAAATATGCTTTGTTCTCTAGGATGAGCTGGTCTCATTTTTTCCAGTTGGTTACAGATCTCCCCTTGGTTACATCAATGGATCATCCAAATGAAGAGCCTATTTGAAATTACTGCAAATACTAATACAGACTGTTAATCAGTGTTAACTTACTTGATGTTTCCTTTTTAAAGATATTTTTGGTCTTTAATATGAGTGAATTTAGTGATGGGAACAAAAAGATGTGAAAAATAAGAAACAGTACTTACAAGAAGAACAATGAACGTTTTGACCTCACTAGTAATTTAAAATTTAAATGAAAACAAAATGCCATTTTCTGTGCTTAGATAAGCAAATAAAAGACAATGCCTATTAGAAACGACAAATACCCACCATTTGCTTCAACGTGGATGGAACTGGAGGGTATTATGCTGAGTGAAATAAGTCAATCGGAGAAGGACAAACAGTGTATGTTCTCATTCATTTGGGGAATATGAATAATAGTGAAAGGGAATATAAAGGAAGGGAAAAGAAATGTTGGGAAATATCAGGAAGGGAGACAGAACATAAAGACTCCTAACTCTGGGAAACGAACTAGGGGTGGTGGAAGGGGAGGAGGGCGGGTGTTGGAGGGGAATGGGTGACGGGCACTGAGGTGGACACTTGACGGGATGAGCACTGGGTGTTTTTCTGTATGTTGGTAAATTAAACACCAATAAAAGTTAATTTAAAAAAAAAAAAAAAAAAAAAAAAAAAAAAAAAAAAGACAATGCCTAATGTTGGCAGGGTGTATTGAGAGGGACACTCATATATTGCAATTGATATATAGATGGGTACACTCCCTTTGGAGAGAAATTTGGCAATGGTGACAAAAAATGGCAATATTGATATGCACTGTAGCAACAATAGAAGCAATGGAAATCAAATATTTTTATAGCTCTTTCTATAAAGATTTTAAAAGAACATGTAATGGTATCAAACATATTCTTAGTATAATTTTACCTCACAAAAACCTAATGCAAGCTGATCAGGTTCAAAACTATGACACTTACATAGGGGTGAATGCTAGAAGATGGTACACTAAAATGGTAACAGATTTTATGTTTGAGAAGTGGATTACCATCTATTTTCATATTTGAAATTTTTAAAAAATATTAAATGAAAATAAATATCACTTAGTACTTGATACAGTACCATTTTCAATACTAAATTTATCAAATTAAATGCTCTTAGGGATTTGGAAGGCTGAATCCTTCCATTCCTCTTAAGAAATGATAAATAATTATACTAGGTAAGGAGACTTCTCTCTCTCCCTCCCTGCCCTGCTTTTTTTCTTTATTCACACACACACACACACACACACACACACACACACACACACACAGCATTCCAATTTATGGAAGAAATAAAATACTTTCTCAGCATTTGATAAAAATGTTCAGGAATCAAAATACAACAAAATAAAGAAATGCTTGGTTTTTAATAATCCTTAATTTTCTGTATGAGATTGTGCAGGGGAAAGTAGCCCAGTGCTATAAACAGTAATAGCTATGATAAATATATCCATAGAAAAGGAGTAAATTTATATAAAATATCTTTCTTTTTTGAATGAGTGACTTATAAGATTAGAGGATTTGTATCCTGGCTCATATAAAATATATTTCAAATGCATAGATTTCCCCAGGGCCCTGTGTGTACATGCATGCATCCTCAGTTGTGTGCAGATAGCTTATATGAGGGGAGGACCATGTAAATGCTATCAGAGGGAAAAAAATCATTTCAACCTGAAAAATACTTTCTTTTGAAATGCTTTGATGAAATGTCTTTCATAAAAGTATAATATTTCTACTAAATATTTCATCTCTGGCTTTAATGTTCCTACCAATCAGCTCTTATCATCTCACCCCTTTGATCTATCCTGATGTAAACTCTCTCACTAGCAATCTTTTTTTTTTTTTTTTTTTTTAGTTTGGTTGTAGATTTCTGTATATCTTGAACACTCAAATCTGAAAGTACTCATCATTTGATTTATTGGTCTTTCCAATTCCCAAGTTGATTGTAGAATCATGATGGATAAATTCTCTAAGTCTCGAATTCAGAACACTTAAAAATTTTTAAAAATCTTCTGCCCTTCCTGTTTCCTTTTGAGGACTGGAAACATGGACCAGAGCCTACATCCAGGGCCTTTCAGTTACCCAAATGAAATCCCATTACAACTCTCAGGCTTACATTTTTCCTTAGACTCTACAGTCATGGAATTATATCCTGAAGTTATAGACATCTCTCTGGAAAACCATGTCTAGTTTATCATGCTTTTGGTTAACTCTTATAAATAGTCACGAAGCTACTTACTATTGTCTTTTCCTTGTTCAAACTCTGGATGGAGTCCTCAGTACTCCAACTGTCCAATTCAATCAAAGTGCAGGGAAAGAAGCGAGAAAATATACTACAACATTTACTGCATGAGTACTTCTGCATAATGGGACTATGATTTAAATCTATTTTGCATTTAAAAATTTCCATAATAAGTATATGTCATTTTTCTAATTAGGAAAAGGTAAGTCCCACTATTGATATCGATATATATATATAGAGAGATTGATACATGTATAATATATATCAATCTAGAGAGAGAGAGAGAGAGTCAGAGACAGAGAAAGACACACACACACCTACAAGGGGTGAGACCAAGACCTGATTTAGAATTATACTAAGCCAGTAAATATTGTTCTAAATTCTTTGTACTCTAAATTGGCAGTACCAGTTTCACTGCCACCTCTACCAGTTTCAATGCCCTCGAATTCATTTTCTGTGATCTTTCCCACAAATGTCATCTCTGTTCAATACACTTCCACGGCTACCATGAATAGTATTGATGAATATAGGTCATCCATTTTAAGGCACACAAAGTCTTCTATATTTCTGTTCCTGTTCACTTCCTCACCCCATACCTGCAGCTAGGCTTTATCAGACTATTTCAGACTCCCCCCTCCCAATATGCCGTATGATGTTCATGTGTCTGTGCTGTTGCTCATGCCACCCCTTGTGTTTTCCCCCTTTCATCTACTTGGTAAACTCTTATGCAGCCTTCAGGATGACATAGTTCAGGATAACATAATCCTGTATGTAAATTTTACTGGACATGAGCAAGGGGGCCTTTTTTTCTTTCTTCCTTTCTTTCTGTCTTTCTTTATTTTTCCATTGCATTTGGACACCCTGCCATAACATCACTTATTTTATTAATTACTTATATACATTAGACTGAGATACTTTTTTCAGCTTACTTTCACCAGGAACCATGAAGTACGTTGGCTTCAGAGAATGTTTATACAAAATACATTAAGTAAGACAGAAGCATGAGCTTAAACTTTTTTCTTTTTAAAGAAGCAAACTAAGTCACCCTCACTCCCCCAGTTCCAGCACTCATTCTATACAAATGACGTTTACAATCTCTATGCCATTCTATGCCATCTTTTCTATTATGGGAAGCCTTAGGAAGGAGCTTTCATTTCTCAGCTTCCTTTCCAGGGCTACCAAAGGATGATGCTCCAGTGTTTCTAATCTACACAGACACACGACTTCCATGAGTGCTGCCACAAGCCAATGAGACCTTTTGCCTGCCTGATTAAACACACAGGATTGAAGGGCGCCACGAATCCATTTTGACTTGGTTGAAGCACGAATGCTCAAGAACTTTATAAATGTATAACATTTTAAAACTAAAAAAAATCTTGACTTAGCAGTAGTACTTACATGAAAGTCAGTGCTGGCTATTGTTTCCTGCACTTCTTATAAATCGTTATTAACTCTTGAGAGAGATACAAACAGGCTACTTTGCTCCAGTTGTGTTTTACTTAATATTACTGATTGCTTTAAAATTTGGAATACAAATCAATGCAATAGTAATAGTGTAATATGCTACTTTATTAACTTAAAAAAGAACAATCTATATTTATGGATAAAAGTTCATTTTGATGTAATTTTTACTATCTGTGGTTGGCATCGTCTTTTTCTGAGCAGAAAATGGCAATTCCTCAGGTTTCTTTGGGAATCCAAAATCTCCTTTGAGGCAAATTAGGCATGATGTCAAACACACATAAAAGCCTTTGATCTTTTGCATTATTAGAAAGTTACTAGTCTTTAGGGTGAGATTCCTAAGGTTATCCACTGTGTCTAGGTCATTCTATTCAGCTGCATAAGCAGTTCCTTTGATGGATGGCTGGTTTTCTACAACACTAGCATTATCTCAGCAGGAGAAGGCAGTGTTTGATGTGTTGCAATTTGTATTACATGTCCATGGAACATCTACAGACATTATCTCAGGAGGAGGGGTTAAGAGAAGGAGGAGCTGTGGCTAAAGACATTTAATGTCAGAATGAATGGAAATTCAAAGATTGCTGTGCAGTCAGCCTTAAACACTGGACTGCACCCCCCATCTTTCTTTCACATTAATTTAAAAAACCTCCTAACCCAATTCTCATAAATACACATAATTTTATTTAATTTTAGTCACAAATCAACATCTTCAAAATGACGAGGATTTTGACAGCTTGCAAAGTGGTGAAGGCCCTGAAGACTGGTTTTGGCTTTACCAATGTGACTGCACACCATCAATGGAGATTTTCAAGAGCTGGCATCAGGCTCCTCTCAGTCAAGGTAACATTGCCATATTTATTGTTTTGGATAAAATTGTATGGGGTATAGTTTAACATGAAGCAGAGGTGTCACTTAGGAAGCAGATACAGATATGCACATAGTTCTGAAGAGCTACTTGATTAGTATTGGCTTTAATATTGAATCTACTGGTTTAATAAGTGTTCATTTTCTATTGCTTTGAGTAAAAATATGGAAATTTTCAACCAATGTAAAGAAAGGTCACAATTCCTGTGAATATATAAAATGTAAGTGTTCTGTTTAGAAAAATAGTTACTAAAAAAAGAAAAAAGAAAAAAAAAGAAAAATAGTTACTTTTAAAGGCTATCAGGGTCTGTCTGTGCCCCATCACTAGTGCACACAGTTAGGGTTCAAACATGAAGTTGCTTACATGTTCATAAGCCACAGCACAGAAGGTAATGTTGTGAGCTATTCTTTACTAGCTCATTGTAAAGTTTTCTCTTGGGAATGTCATTTTTTAAGGAAAAAATTTTGGACAGAAAATACATAATTCTAGTATTTCCTGACTGTGACGTAGACATCATCTTTGCTTTTTTTCCCTTTCCCTCTCAACCCTTCCTTTGGTGGTCCACACTTATTATTTTTATTTTGTAGATTAAGACATTCAGGCAATTAACAGCTGATAATTCTGTCCCTCTGAATGTATCTCTAACTGAAGAGCAGGTCTGGGAAGAGAACATTAAGTGTCCTTCCCCACTCCCACCTTGAGTTATGAAATTCCAGTAGAAACTTCTGTTCCTTCCTATAAATTTATGAAGGCATTTATTACCAGAGAAGTTGGAAATTATCCATGGGAACTTTGCCAATGAAAAACATTTTTAGTGAATATAAAGTTTAAGTAATCACAGTAGCTTGAAATAGATTGCTTCTTTAGTAGTAAGAGCTATAAAAAGTGAAGTAGAAAAAAACCCAAACAACCTCTATATGTTGATGTAAAAATTGGTTCTAATAGTTTTGAGTGTTCTACTAATGCTTTGTATGCTCACTGGGTTGACTGAAAATCCTCCAAATACTTCCACAGCTTCCATTGCTTAGATTACTCAAGTCAGGATTCAGCATGATTTTAGCCCAGAATGACATCTGTAGGACTAATCTTTGTGCCTCCTGATCTTTGTGGCCTCCAGTTACAGGGTGGGGAAAGAATATGCATCAAAAGAAAGGAAGAGAGAGGGAGACAGAAAGAGACAGAGGTGAGGAGTGAGGAGGGGAGGAAGAGAGTGAGAGAGAGAGAGAGAGAGAGAAAAGAAAAATAACACAAGATCTCAGGAGAAAGTATCAGAAACTACCATTTTAAAGTAAGAAATCTAGAAACAACCTTTTTTTGGGGGGGGGGTGTTCAGTTAAATTGCAACAAGACAGCCAGAAAGGAGATATGTTCTAAACTATCATCGAAGATGCACTGACTGGGTACAAACTCTGAAAGTGAATATTGGTTTTAGTTCAGTGTTAGTAATATCTCAGGGGTACTCATATATTACTGAAGAGAGAATAGATAGTAATGAAAATACTATCACTTACAGTTAGAGGTGCGTTTTAAGACTACAAAGTTGTGTCCCTGGGAATATCTTTTTCTTCTTACAAAAATAGGTAGGTAGGGATAGGTGTACCTCTATCAGACACCAGAAACACAGAAATCGAGTGACTACTTAAAATGGCAGAGATGTGACCAAGATTAGAAGCCACTTTTCCGTGACCATAAGTGCTCCCTATGACTACAACCACAACAAAAATGATTTAATTATGTGGGTAGACTACAGTGAAAGTGGTTTTTCTAGCTCACGGTGGCATAAGTGTTTTAAAGGTCTGTCAAAGTTCATAACTAAGAGTGACAAATTTGTAGGAGGAATAAGCCACCGTTTCATGATGTAAAAGTCATTACTCACACTCAGTCATCACTGGCCAGAGTTTTGGAGGAAAGCCAGGCATGAAAAATAGAAGTTCTTGAACTTCTCAATAGTGGATTAAAATTCCATATAACAGTCTCAGGGGGTTTGTGTTTTATTCACTTATTTTGAAACAGTCCTCTACCTGCTTTTATTCCTGCCTTCATTTTTAAAACTCAACTCCCTTAGAAGTTATATCCAATTTTATTCTTTTAGATGGACATGCCATACAAATTATTAGGATGTGGTTCCATAATGGTCAGTGAAAGGCAGTGAGAGTTGGCATTATCGCTATTTATAGCTAGTAAATAGATGGCAGAAGATACCCTGTGGGCAGACCTATAAGCATTGCCCTATGTATTAGTTGCCTTTTTAGTGGCTTTGGAGGTCACTTTTCTTCTCCCACTGGTGACAGAGTGGGTTTGACGACAGCAGTGACGCACTTGGACTTTTATGTGGCCCTCCCTTGTGTATTTATTTGTGGCCAATATTTACAAGGTGTACCTTGCCAATCAACACAGTTGTATTTCTCTTATAGGGACGAGGAAAGAATTTCAAGGTACTAGATTTACAGTCAAAGGAATTAGATATCAAGGATAAATACGATCAACGGCCATATCATACGGAAGTTTTAAAGATCTTGATCTCTTTCTATTAACATAGAACATGTTCAGTGCTCAATATTATATTCAGCCCATCGTAGCTGTGTAGCAGAAAACATACTGGATGGGGAATAAAAAGATTCAGATTTTAACCCTTCTTGTGCATTTCTGAACTTGGTTAAGTCACATATTCTCTTTGAAACTAGGTTTTGTCATCTGCAGCATAGAAACAATTCTTGGCTTACTCAAAGGGCTGTGTGATTATCACATATAATCAGTGCTTAAAAATCTACAAAATACTGGGGCGCTTGGGTGGCTCAGTTGGTTAAATGTCTGACTTTGACTCAGGTTATGATCTCAGGGTCCTGGGCTCCCCAGCTCAGCACGAATCTGTCCTTCTTCCTGTCCTTCTCTGCCCCTTCCCTGCTCATGCTGTCTCTCAAATAAATAAATAAATAAAATAAAAAAAAAATCTATAGAATACTGTAAAAGCAAACCCTGGATACTTAAGATTTTATTTATTTATTTTAGGAGAGAGAGAGAAAGAAAAGGACAGTGAGTGCAAGCGGGTGGGGGTTGGAGTGCGGGGTGGGGCAGTTGGGGAGAGAGAGAATCGAAAGTCGACTCCATGCTCAGTGCAGAGCCTGATGTGGTTCTCTATCTCACGACTTCAAAATCATGACCTGGGTAGAAACCAAGAGACATTTAACTGAGCCACCCAGAGCCCCCAAGCCTGGATACTTAAAAAAAAATTCTGTCCAATACATTTTAGTAGAAAGACTTAGTGAAAAGATCAGAATTTCTTCATGTTTTTCATGAACTATAATTATTATAATGACAAAACATCTGATGAAAATTCTCAAATATATATAATGATGATTTTTTTCACCTTTGCCTTAATATTAAACACACACCTAGGAAGATATTGCTTATAGCAAATTAAACTCAAGAACTCTGAAGCAAATGATCTCTACTATTTTGAATTCAATTCCAAAAGTCAGGATGTATATCCTAATATCTTTTTTAATGCTTTTATCTTGGGAGTATACAGGAAGAATAATAAATGGAAATAAATGAGTAGTAAGTGGATAGTGTCTGATTTCAAGAAACTTATAAATTTAAAAATTCTGAATCACAAGTTCTGGGAAGTCACCAAGATGAAATAGTTGTATTTTTACTTGCAAATGAATTTGGAAATCAAAGGTATTAAATTGAAAAGGTTAAGTTCCTTATGAATATAAAAGGGTTCAGTAGGTACTGCTTCTCACGGTAATCCACTTGTTTTTCAAAATGGTGACCTGTGTTACAATTAAGCCAAGAATCTAACAGTCCAAGTGTCCTTATCTCTGGTACTTCAGATACAATTGAGCCCTAGGAGTCATTATTCCCTTTGAATGGTTTTCATTTTGTAAGATTTTTATATTCTGTTTCCAACATGAAACTACCTATTTAGCTCAATCTTGAGGAGCTATTGTCATTTGACTAGAAATTGGCATCTACAAAAACTCATACAATTAGAATCATTTAGTTATATTGTACTAGCTTTAAAGACATTCACAGGAAATAGAGTTCATTATTATATTGGAGTTTCTTTGTATGTATTAGAGGTGGGGGTAGGGATAGGGTTATCATACACTTTCAAAAATAGCTATTGTATTAAACCTTTAATACACATAGATATGTTTTTAGGGTTGGATTTCATCCATGATATTATAGATTTTTGAAAAAAAAAAAAGATTAAAATTCAGTCCTTGCATGGAGACTGCTTCTCCTCCCTCTGCCTGTGTCTCTGCCTCTCTTTCTGTGTCTCTCATGAATAAATAAATACAGTTTTTAAAAAATAAAAATAAAATAAAATTCAATCCCAAATGAGTGGTTGAAAAATTGGTCTGGATGATTAACAACTTTGTATATTTTGGATGGATGACATTTCTTTAATTAGGAAGTAGCCTCCTTTTTGAACATTTTTGTTTATGTACTCTACTTTTTATATCCCCCCCCCATTCTTTCTAAAGTATAGGCTCATTGTTGGTCATTAAGAGTGCCTTGTCATTTTGAGCTTCTTGCCAAAAACTGTTGAAAAAAACGATAGTCAAACAGAACCTAGATAAGCATAGGGCGAGTGAGCCACTAAAGGTGCATCAGTAAAGCAGGGCCATGGTGTGCCTCCATCCATGTTGCCCAAAACGTACCTCACTCACTTCATCTGAGTTCCAATCCTATGTAGGAAACTAAGAAATCTGGTAGAGGAAGTGCCTATAGAAATGGGACAAGTCTTGGCCCTCTACTTCCTTCTCTAGCTGATGGAGATTTGAGTCCACCTGACCATGCTTAGCAGAATTACTGATTGTGTGGAAGTGAATTTAGGTTCTACTCTTGTGGAAATGGAGAACATTCCTTTGCCATCACATCTTCATTAAACCTTTTTCACATTTCTGACTTGTACCAAAGCCTGGGGATATAATAGAGAGTTTTCAATATTTCTTAGCAATGGTCATGCCAGAGCCCACTTCAAGGCTTCAGCAGTAAAAAAAAAAAAAAAAAAAAAAAAAAGAGGCTTCAGCAGTTTGCTATGCAAGACCAAACATGCTTGATGTGACTAGTATTTTCTAGGGTATGCATGGTGACTGAGGTGTGAAGGAAGCTGCGCGAGCCAGCATCAGACTTGGTGTTTTGGACTCTTCAGTCTTAGTGACCAAATAGTTTCCACTTGATTTTTTTCATCTGATCTAAATGAATTCAATTCATAAATATATTTTCAAGGCTCCTCTATTCCTTTTTCTTGTGTTGTCAACTTACTAAATGCCATATGCCAGTCTTTTATATTTCACAGGGAGATTACTGGCTAACGTGAAGTTCTAACAGATGAATCAATCGGGTCAATGCATCACTAAGAATTTTACTAAAGAAGTTTCATCTATGATGTAGAACTAAATAAAACCATATTAATTTATTACCATAAAATAAAAATTAGCTTACAATATTGGAGATCCCTCTCAGAATAATTTTCCCACATAGGAGACGCTCATTAAGGTACTTGTTAATAAACCTACCCTCTGTGAATTTATTTTGTAATGGAATTTTTCTAAATGCTACATTTTATTCATAATGAGAAACATAACTAGAATAAAAATTACTTATGGATCTGACTCATTTGTTTACAAATGTCCAGAACAGAGAAGTATTCAAGTAAATTAACCTTGTGATTTTCCCCCTCAACAATGGCATGGCTTATGTTTAACCAAAGGCAGAGAGAGCTTAATATTAAGTTAGGATGTTGTAAGGCTTAATTGATTACTGCTGTTACACTACTTTTAATTGTAAGTGTTAGGCATTATAACTACAGAGGATCTCATTAAAAATGCCACATAGAAATTGTGCCTTAATTCTGAATTTTAAGTATCCATATTTTGATAGTACGTTTCCAAGCGTGAAAAATAAGGTTAATTTACCAATAAAGAATGCCTTAATATTTTAATTTTTACCATATTATCTGTGCAATAATAACTGAAACAAATGCTGGCTTTAAGCTCCTTCCTTTCTAAAGCTTGGTTCAGATTTATTTTATTTCTTGGAAGGATGAGTATTGATGTAAACTAATAGCTAAGAAACATCAGGTAAGCCAGAAATCAAAGATGTTATATGGCTTTAGGCCTTGGTGAAAATGGAAATAAACTCATGGGGTTTCAACTTTTTCTGATATACAAATAATTTATGTAGACAAATGATTTAACAGCAGTACAGTCAGATTCCCAGAGTAAATCATTTTCATTTCTACTACTAGCTCAAGGGGATTATTGCAACTATAATGTTTTATATTCAAATATTTTATGAAGCTTATTGATAAATTTGTTTGGGGCTTTACATCCAGAACATCTTACTGATAAATTCTCACACTCAGGGGAAGAAACAATGTAGTTATCCCCATTTCATGGATGTGTAAGTGCTAGAGTTAACACAAAGACACATGGATGCCTGTTTTGGTACACCAAGTGAAATATGCCCGTAGCAAATCTGGTTAGACTTTTAATTAGGCCCAAACACCACTTAGGATTTTTTAATTTGGCATTTTGCTTACTGTGCTTATATACTTGAAGCCATCATTGATGTTTAACCTGGTTTCAGAATGCTCTAAATCACTTCTCCTGCTGTAATGTTTTTGCTTACTCAAGAGTCCACTTACATACCACACTTTATCCCCACATAAAATAGATTATTTATATTTTTATTACCTTTTTTCTCCCTTTTTGTTTGCATTTTGAGAACAGATTGTTTAAATCAAAGAATTAGTAAGGGTTCTTGATTTAATAAACAATTCTCTAAATAGGATATTTTAGGGCAGTGCTATTTGTAGTTGACATATTTCTTCCACTTCAACCAAAATATTGTCATGTGTTAAAACAAAACGTGCTGTCTTTCAATTTTCAATTTGTTTCTTTCTCATATAGTCCTGTAAGCTTCACATATGCAGAAATCTAATGTGATAGGTGTTTACTGATAGCAATTTTAGACTGCTAGAAAAGTCTTATTTTGACTTCTTTCCACTGTCTCAAACTAATGGATCCAAAGAAAACTGCTTCAAAGGACCAATATTTTCGAAGTTAGCCCAGAGTGATACTGGGATGTGGAATGATTAAGGAATGAGTGGATGACTTTTAATAACATAATACTGAATGCAAAGGAAAAGCCTAAAAACAGTAATGAACACTGGGCTCTTTTAAAACTTTCATAGGTTAAATTATAAATTATTCTTGAATTTTGACTGTTACTTCCTAAGCCTAAGCCCTCTAAATCAGTTGAGCATAGCACCGGGGACACATTTTCAAAGCTTTTTGAAGGAGAATTTAGCTGTGTGACTCCTATTAATAGTTGCTGCATTGTTCTTATCCTGGAAAGTTCTTTGAATCATCTACCCTTTTAAACCTAATTTCAAACTGAGAGTATTAGGTATAAAATTTTGGTCATTTATTTGTGGTCGCCTAAAGCTAATCAGTCATCTTACCAGGAAATGAAAATAGACTCATAAATGTAGGTTTACAATGAATTTTAATTTTGGGGAAAAAAATCAGAAGCCCTACAGAGATGAGATGTTTAGGGGAAATGGCAGATTTGCTTATAGCATCACATTTTTGAGATCATTAAAAAAATTTATGATATGGTAAAACAACAATATCAACCTCCTTGGCAGACAAACCAATAAATAGAGGATTTGTTGGAATTTCTACGTATATGCAAGCTCCCTCACAAAAAAAAAAATGTGTTTTTGTCAGAAATTACCTATACTTTGTGAAAGAATCTCCGTTCTATAAATATTAGAATGGACAGCACCCAAAGATTATGCAGTTTATTTATTTATTTATTTAAAAAATTTTTTTTTGATTGTGCAGTTTATTAAAAATTCCATTTAAAAAGTAGCATAAGGATACAGATCATGTAGAAATTTATGTGATTTAGTTTAACTTAGAAAAAAATACAATTGAAAAATAAAAGGTTAAAATGGAGTATTTACATATATATAGGAAAATTCCACTTTAGCCTACTTAAATATTATGTGTGGGAAAATCTACTATCTTATGGGTGTTCCTCTTCTAAATTTGCAGACAAAAGTAATGTTTAGTAGTACTAGGACATAGGAACTGCTAATTTCAGTCTTTAGCCCTCAAAATCATATAAAGTCACAAGAACACACAGTTTCTGATTACTTTTTTTGTAATCTAATTGGCTTCCAGATCCACAGTATCTGTATGCTCCAGGCTAAGAGAAATCAAGCTATAAGCGTGAACTAGTTTTGATGCCTTTTTCTTGCTACCCACATTGGCTACAAACTGTTGGCCTTATTTGGCAGGGTGGGCATGAGGTGCAGGGGTTTGTTTGCATTTTTTGTAAACATAATTACATGGATGGGAGAAAAATACAATTGTGACAATGTATAATGTTATGGACAATGACAATGGAGATAATGTTATTAATTGCAGACACAATTTAAACATTGGTTCAAGGTCAATCAAGAGACCTTTAGAAGGTATAGGGAAGTGTATGTATGTGTGTATGTGTATGAATTTTATTTTAGGCAGTTGCATACTGAACCTGTGCTTAGTGGCCCCTAAAAGTGAATGTCTACCCCTAGACATTGAGCAACTTGGAGGTACCATGAGCTTTGGACTAAGGACTTTGACTGACCTTTAGGCACGATGTCAAATTCACTCAAAGTTTGGGCTAATTTTTAATGTTTGAAGGATACATGAAGAAAAGAAATCCTTCGGGTGTCCTGCCATGTTCCATATGCATCTAGTAGTTTCTGGGTTAGAACTCCCATAATTAGCAAAACTTTATTTCCTGAGATTCTCCAAAAAGCCTTTGAATTCTTATTGACTTGTTTGACTTAAGTATCTATCATGAGTTAGGTTCTCCAGAAGCAGATACTGAAATGGTGTTTAGGGAGCCAGATGTTTATTAGGGGTCAACTCTAGTGGAGGGAAGTTTGAGGAAACAGAGTCGGGCAGAGAAGAAGTAAACTGTAGTGCAGGCTTGGTGAAGCATAGGTCAACCTGACAGAGAGCTCCAGATACTCCATCAGAGTATCCTATGTTGGACCTGAGCTTTCATCTCCCTGCCTGGTTCAGTAGCCAGTGTGGGCATGAGGCTCTCCATGCTGGGCCTCCATGGGCTCATGGCAGGACAGCTCTCTGGAGCTAAAGTAGACCCTGAAGGAACTGATGACTGGTGACTATCCCCAGGCCTCCCCCCTTGCAGCAGGACAGTGAGTCCTTCATGAAGGGGACCCAGAGGGGCATCTCCAGGTTTATAGCATGTACGGTCCTAATAGTCTTGAAAGCTTCAGCTACTCTTCTCAAGGGCTTGGAATCAGTATGAAAAGTTCTCAAAGCCTTCTGGTTCTCCTAAGATTACAGGATATAACTAATGGCTTGGCATTTCACTTTGACAATTTATAGATTTAAGCTAGGTGATTCTTGGTTGACCTGGGCATGTTGCAGTTTATCCATGGCAGTTTTGAAAGAAAGCTCTTATTAATAAATTCAAGTGAGTTTGTAATTGTGCTGCTTTTTATCCCTATTTTTAAAAAAAGGAAGGAATAGAAGTAGGCTTATAAAAAGAAAAAGAGGCAATACATAATCTTAAAATGAAATTTTCTACTTGGCTCCAAGCAGAGGGAAATGATAGAATAATAGAGGGTTGTGGATTGTAAACCATACTGATGACAGTCAGAAGTCACTGCTTTTCATTTACTAGTGAAATGATCTCGACTCCTCCAAACCTTAGCTTTTCTTTAAAATGGAGATCTTAACATTACCTACCTCATTGTTTTTTATGAGGATTAGAAGAGAAAATCCATCAATAGCTTTAAAACAGGGCCTAACATGTCATGTTAATTGGTATTAATGAGGCCTCAAGGAGGGGATCAGGGTGAAGTTCCCAGGGAGGCCAAAGTGCTCCCAAATCTTATTTTTCCAACATAAATTAATAATTTTATTTGAAATAAGATACCTTTCTCAGAAGAGTAGACGTTCATCACTCAAACCTATATACACATTTATCTGTGCAACTGCGTATAGACCTTAATAAGCACAGATAACTATATATGCCATCTGGTTTATGCCTTAACAGAGTCTCATTAAAGCAATACCAAAAGGTGGAAACAGGACTGTGACGGGTCAATCTACTTCTATAAGGCATGCTTAAGACATGTTATGTTTTATTTTTTTTCAAACATAATGATTATTTCAGAATTAAAATGGAAACAAAGTAGGAGGTGCTTTAACATATGGACGCCAAGTAGAGAAAAATTGAAGTATATTTGTCATCTTTAGTTACTATTCTCAAAATTAGTTAAAATATTTAATGTGTTAAATATATACCAGCACTAAATGTAAATCTCAGCAAAAATATCAATAAAAATATGGCAGCCTCAGTTTTTTTTTTTTCAGAGGGGAATAAAAATAGGTTATTCGTTGTAAACTATTTGAGGATTTGGTATAGAAGTGTAATATTATGAGACTGTTAGTGAATTAAAATAAATGGAATTGACCCTGACATATAGCAAAATTTGGCAAGCGTTTTAGATGAAAAGTAAGGGAAGAGGGGCACCTGGGTAGCTCAGTCGGTTAAGCCTCCAACTCTTGGTTTCAGCTCAGGTCGTGATCTCAGGGTGGTAACATTGAACCCTGTGTCAGGCACCCCGCTCAGGGGACAGTCTACTGGAGATTCTCTCCCTTTTCTTTTCCATATACCCCTCCCCCACTTCTCTTTCTCTAAAATAAATAAATATGTCTTTAAGAAAAGTAAAGAAAGAAAGGAGAATAATTGGGCAATGTATGCTACATCTAGTTTATTCCTTTTCCCCAGTGATGGAGGATTGGATTTAAGTCGATGTTAAGATAATAATTAGTACTGATAATGGAAGCAACCTATTAGGAAGCCCAAAGGATAGAGATTAGAAATCATCTTCTAGGCTCTTCTGAAGACATTAGTTGTATGAACCTAGTCAGTGTAGAAACCTAGGGGTGCTTATGACACAAGGTTGACATCCAGTCCCAACTCACTCTTTACTTTCATCTTCCATCTTTTAGCATGAACTATACCTATGTGGGACATCTGTATTTGCTCACAAGTAAAAATAAACAAGCCAACAAAACCCAGTAGCCAGTGGGCATTAGAGAATTGTTTTTAAAAACCATGATATCAGCATGTGAACAACATCTTAACATGACATAATGACCCATATTTCTGTGCATTCACCAAGTATATAGTGACTGCCTTACTGTGTGAGCAACAGTGGGCTATTTCTGTGAGAATATAAAATCGAATTAGGCATTGGGTTTTCTGTCTCAGAAGTCATGAACTAGCAAAGTAGAAGAGTCATTTCAATTAAATCAAAAGGTAACATACAAACAGTATACACAAATGCAATGAGATCACAGGAAAATCAGTTGTTAATTCTGCCTTGGGGGATCTTTGAAGAAATATCAGGAGCAGGACTAGGAAGGATAACCAGGTTGTAGACAGGAAAAGGAAGCACAAAAGTCTAGAAAGGTGGGGGGTCTAAGAAAATGGGCCAGATGATGGAACTCGGAATGTTAATTGGGGAATTTGAAGATTAGTATTATGCGGTAAGTGTTTAAGAAAGATAGCTTTTAACTGCACTGCATAGGATAGGTAGAAGCAGGGAGAGATTGGAGACGGGGAACAATTGGGAGGTAATAATAAATGATGATGGAGATTTTCTCTTGGGTAGTGACAAAATCCAATGTAATGTGGAATTAATTCTAGACGTAAATAGATTACTACCTATGAGCTACTAATAGTCATTATGAATTAGTAGATACTATGATGCGGTGGAACAGTTTTATTTTACTTTATTATTATAAGAGTACTATAGTATAGTATAGTAAGAGTATTACAGTAAGAGTAAAAATAAAATAGTATTTATTATAGTAAGAGGATTTATTATAGTAAGAATATATAGTATAATAAGAGCATAGTAAGAGTATAGTAAAAGTAAGAGAACATGAGACCCATCCTCTTAACAAATTTTTAACTGTAAATTTTTAGGGATAATGTTGTACAGCAGAACACTAGAACTTATTCATCTTAAACATTTGAGACTTTATGTCTGTTGGTTAGTAACTCCCTTTACCCCTTCCCTTAGCCCCTGGCAACCACATTTCTTCTTTCTGATTCTATGAGTTTGACTATTTCAAATATCTTTTATAAGTGGAATCATGCAATATTTGTCCTTCTGTGACTGGCTTATTTCACTTAGCATACTGTCCTCAAGGTCCACCCATGTTGCCATATATAATGGAATTTCCTTCCTTTTTTAAAGCTAAGTAATATTCCGCTGTATGTATATCCTACATTTTCTTTATATACCCATCTATTGATGGATAGTTAGGTTGTTTCCATATCTTGATTACTGTGAATAGTGTTCAGTGAAGATGAAGTTCTAACATCTCGTTGAGATCCCGATCAATTCCTTGCGTAAATATCCAAATGTAGGATTGCTGGATTATATGGTAGTCCAGTTTTACTTTTTTTGAATGATCTCCATACTGTTTCCCATAATGGCTGCATCATTTTGCATTCCAATGAACAGTGGAATTATTTTTAATTACAGTAGTAATTATTTAAATAACTTTATTATCTAGCCTGTGGAACCAGATGTGATTTGAAAGTTGTTCTCCCAGGGGATGTTAGGAAAAGATGCCAAAAAGAGAGACACTGGAACTCCAACATCTTACTGTTAGACTTACTATCTTTGGATCTGAAAGATTTGTAAAACCAATGACAATGAGAAAAATATTAAACTAGAAATCCATATTTTATAAAAGAAGTTCAACTAAAAATAAGACAAAGGAAGTAAGGATCACAATATGGTAAAAACTTACATCAAGTATAAAATGAAAAAATAAATGTTTGTTATTTTCAGTATTAAAGTTTCTAATTTTCAATGTTAAAGGAAATAATGGAAAAGAGGGATGTGGAAGATAGTATATACTTTCATTTTTTCTGTCTTACCAAATTCATTAATCATTTAGCAGTACTCTGCTAAACAGTTAGTAGATTATCTTATTAAAGTAATTTTACTAAAGTGTGAATAAAGCTTAATTATGATGTAATGGCTTTATAAAAAGGAATTGCTGTACCCACTTACATCTCTAGTTGGTAGAATATGGAAGAAAAATACTGTGAAAGCAGGTGTTCTTAATTCACTTAACTAGTCTCCCAGGAAATAAATCACATGTTATTAAAGACAGCTGTACATTGTCCATTGCTTTTTACCTTTGTGAGCAGCACCTAAAAGAAATAGTTAAAATATGACTGGAGCAAAGCAAGAATGCATTCTTTAAGCCATTTATGTTCCAGAGAAACAAAAAATAGAATTATGTAGCACCTTTGCCACCTGATAGCCAGTCATTCAAATTTGCCACCTGATAGCCATTCATTCAAGTACTCATTCATTCATTCATTCATTCATTCATTCATTTTCATTCATCCATTCAACAAATCAGTATCTTATACTACTAGTAAGATTTTAGGGTGATAATTAATGATACATTCTCTTCAATTTCTCTATGTAGAATCAATACAGAAATAAGACACAGTATTCAAACAGATAGCAGTCTAAGTAGCAGCTTTATTACTGTTAATGCTGCTTAGAAAGCAGGGCCTAGATATGTAACCAAATAGGCTTCTTGGAACTTCTATTCCCTTAGTCAGGTGAATACAACTGCAGCTGTCCCTCCTTGATGTACAACTTAGAATAGGTTTCTTTGGAAAGAGATTAAGAAAGGCTGAGCCAGTCCTGCCCAGTTCCATTTTCCAAAGCCACCAATAATTCCTCTTACTTCTTCCTTGTGGACCAGGGGTTAAAAGACCATTTCCAAAGTCTCTGAAAGTTAACTTCATGGTCCAAGGTATGAATTCAGAGAGGTACAAAATGGTTTCTCCAGTCACTCACTATGTGCCAGACATTTTGTTATGTGCTGGTGATCCTGTGTGGGACAGACAGGCAGGCTCTCTGTCCTTGATGTTGTCTGGTGTTGTCTATAGTCTTGTTGGAGAAATTAGCTACATGCTTGGATACGGGGCAGTAAATAACAAGTGTCAATTTTTGTTTAGCCTTAACTTTGGAAGGGATAAGTCTTCTGCTTGCTTGGTTAATGCACAAAGATAATCAAACTTGGATTTCTAACAAGTGGTAGGATTTGGGTAGGTAGAAAGAAGAGATGGCAGGGATGAGGGTGAGAACTTGGGCATATCCGAGTTATTATAGCTCTTCAAGGCTTATTTTTTCTGACAAAGTCTTCAAAGGCATCTGTAGAGCTGACCTTTCATATACAGCAATTAATCACATTTATACATCCAAAACCAAAACTAAGCAAAAAAGAAAACAAATGAAAAAAGCAATGAAATCCGTATTTTACCAGCAAGGGAATAGGGAGAGAGAGAGAAAGGTGGGAGGGACGGTCAGCATTGCTCTCTCCAAACCAACTGCGTTTATATTACCTCTCCTTACCATCCACAGAGTACAATTTTATTTTTTAATATTTTTTATTTTTTTAAAGGAGTAACTTTTATTTTAAACAAACATCTTTTTTTTTTAAAAAAATTTATTTATTTATGATAGTCACAGAGAGAGAGAGAGAGAGAGGCAGAGACACAGGCAGAGGGAGAAGCAGGCTCCATGCACCGGGAGCCCGATGTGGGATTCGATCCCGGCTCTCCAGGATCGCGCCCTGGGCCAAAGGCAGGTGCAAAACCGCTGAGCCACCCAGGGATCCCCACAGAGTACAATTTTAAATGATCCCTAATAAATAGGGCTGTATATGGATTGGTATGGATGGGGCCCGGGTAGAAGTAATTGACCATAGTCTATGATTTTTTTTTCCCTTAAAGCATCTGCTTTTTTTCCTCCATAAATCTACCTTCTCTTTACTTAAAATAATTCCTCACCTGGTTACATGGAAAATTATATTTGTTCTTATCCTACATGTCAATATATATTTACAATGCATAGTTATTTTATCTTTTAAAATCTGTGACCTAAGCATTTGCCAAACACCATGTGATTGATCTCATTGAAATGAGATTCCCAGATAGACATTTCTTGTTCTGTTGCTAAGGTTCCTTTCATGGTTACCTTTAGTGGGCCATGCATGTTTGGGTTGTTTTCTAAGCATTTTGTTGCAAATTGGTGGAGTAACTATGAATAAAAGCTAATAATAACAACATTTAACTAGTCCTTTGACTTTGAGGCATTTAAATCTAAAATTAGATAGTGGATTAAAAGTTAAGTTTTTTATTGGCTATGATTTTGAGATTTGAAGAATATTCTTATAATTTCATATGCATTTAATTAGTGATGAAGAATTACACTATAATGAAAATGAGTACTCAATTAAAATTAAGGCGCTAAGTGGATCCTGTCACACATGCAATTTAATTTTCATGAAAGTTTTACTAAGAAAAGTTATTGGAATATTAGCTAAAGACCCAGAAGGGAAAAAGTAAAATGAACTGTAAGGACATGTGAAAAAGAATTGAGACTGTTATCCCAAGTTAACAACAACAAGAGAAAAACAAAGGAAAAATCCAAAGTATCCATCTGCAAATAATGCTCATATGTGTATTCACATTTTGGAGAATAGTTGTTCTCCATGTCTAGTGAGAAACTAAAATCCTCCACAATTCCACCAAGCAGGGGTCAGAGTTGATCCACTTTAGAATGTATTGCATGCTTCCTTCTATTGCTCTGCAATGATTGACAAAGACATGGGCAGCAGCCAATTAGACTCTAATTTCTGTTTGAGTAAGGTGGATATATACATGTTTACTCAACTCATTTTGGTGACTGAGCTTTCAGGGTGCAAAATAACTTTTTATCCCTTTGAATTCATCTTACTTTAGACCTTTCACTTGAATCTGCAATGGCAAATTCATATTTTTAATACCTGAGAATAGTATAAGAAATGTAAAATAATTTTTCTTCAAGATTCATTTCCATAAATTATCCTAAAATTAAATAGAATAAAACAGAATTTTCTTCCCATTCCTCTATATTTTAGAATTTACTGGGTAAGGAGAGCTTTCTCATTCTTTGACTATATTTGCAAAGTGAAATAGGGAATGAAACAGTTTGTTAAGTGATTCAAGCACTGTCAGCCTCTTTCATGTGAAATGCCTAGTAAATAGTTATAAATGATCTTTTGTTTTGTATTATCATGATATTTGTCTGAGATCTGCATACATTTTTACACTTATATGTAGCAGACTCAATATGCATATGCTGGTTTAACCATCCACTGATCTTTCCCTTCTTCACCCTTGTCTCCCTCAATGCCACTCATATCTCTTTCCCAACATAATATCTTCACATTATGAGACTAGATTAGAAATGTTATAGAAAGGCATTCTTAGTTAAGAATAATGGAAAGGCAACTCGAAACAAGTATTTGCTTATTTTTAAATTCATATCTTGAACAAACTAAAAGTTGAATAATAATTATTAAAATAGTAATGATTTCCAGTATATTCTTATGTTATTTTCTTCAGATTAATACTCAGTGAATATTTAATCCTGCAACAAGAATTGAACAATTGTCTACTCTGTGCCAGGCACTGATGTTGGCCCTGGAGGTACACCAGCAAAGGAAGCCGACCTAATACTAAGCCCACCTGAAGTTTGAAAAATAAGGCAGTGGATGATATATTAGGAGGCAATGACTGCTATAAAGGAAGAGTGGACTAAGCAGATAAAGGACTGGGGAAGATATTAGCAGATAGAGCACTGGGGCGCATATAATTATTTTAAATAGGAGGGTCAAGGTAGTTCTCGCCAAGAAAATGGATGACATTTGAGTAGATGTGAAGGAGTCTTTTTTATTTTTAAGATTTATTTTTAAGATTTTATTTAACCCTAACCCTAACCCTAACCCTAACCCTAACCCTTTTATTTTAGGGAGAGGGAGAGAGAATCTCCAGCAGGCTCTGCAGAGCACAAAGCCCAACACGGGGCTTGATCTCATGAGATCATGACCTGAACTGAAACCAAAACTTAACTGACTGAGCCACCCAGACACCCCCTGAAAGAGTCTTTAAATTTTGGACTTTAAACTCATAATCTGACATGAATTTCTTTTGTAAAATTTTAATTTGTATTACTTAAAGCATGGATGGAAAAGAAAGGGTGAATTCTTTTATTAAAGACACATCTCCCAAAGCCAAGGAAATTTTGTCTTTGTTATCCCCAGGTCGTTCAGTGATATTCTTCTTGAGATTTCTTCTTTTTATCATTCATGCAGATATCTAGGTCTTTTGCTAAATGGAGGGCCTAGGGACACTTGTCCATGTATCTCCAGAGCCTAGCATGGGACTTGGCACATTGTAGGTGCCCAGTGATTTTTTTTTACCTGAATGTCTAAGCAGTCTTATTGGCATATAAATTTTTATTAATCACATAGGGGCCATGTCATGACCATGTCTACTAAGGTCATTTACTTAGTAGAATTCATATTTATGTATCCTTTGGTTACTTTCCCTGACATCGTAGAGGTGTATAGGCTTCTCTTCATTAAGGTTTCCTTTGTACTTTCCGCATTTGAAGTATTAAAGTGCTCTGGCAGTAGGCACTTAAATTATCACTTAATGTTACAATCTAATTCCTAAGGCTATGGACCTCTTTCTACTAGGATGAGGCTACTGAAATATCTTACAATAGTAACTAGGTGATTTCTTTTGGACTCATTGGAATGAAATAGCATTTGGGGAACTATTAGCTAGCAGAGGGGATTCCAAATAATAGCTCTTTGTTCAGAGTTCCTCTATCAATTCATAGATAAGTCAATTGGCACTCATCATTTTAAACTCATCAGAGGCCCATGTAGTTAAGTGGAATATAAAGGGTACTATAGGCAATAAACAGAAGCCTTGTAACAATATAATGTGTAGTGGGAAAGAGCATTGGAAGATCTATAAAAGCTGCCAAAAAGAACAAAAAATAAAATTAAAGGATCAAAAAGACATATTGAACACAATCTCAGGACTATTTCAGGCAACAGTAAATGTCTCCTCAAATATATCTTTAAAAGGCTGAAAGCAAAGTAGAAATCTAGTCCCATGGAGAGAGAAAGAAAAATGGCAAGTAGAATTGTAGGAACAAGCTAATAAGAATTGGATTTGCTTATGTTAATTTTTACCTTTCTTTAAAATAATTAGATGGTGTCTAACCCAGAGATCAATTTGCAATTCTTAAATGAGAAAAGGAAAAAAAAAGATAAAGAAGTAGATGACATTTTAGGCAAGTATGGCTTAGACTAGGAGAGATAAACTGGTGTATAGAGAACAGTTGCATTTGTAGTTCATGCCCATTTTGCCAACTAACTGCAGTTATTTTTAAGTTCTATCAAAGTTACATATTATTTAGGAAAATATTTTCTTCCCTCCTTCCATTTTGTGAAACATGTAGGTTACACATGAATTCCTCAAGAACAGGAAATAGTCCTTTTAGTAGAAAATACTTTTTGACAGTGAATTTTCATTACTGGACCAAAGAGTTTCACCTAGTGAAACATGTCAGAGATACCTAAGGAATTTTCCCATTAAAAATTCCCCTACCGAGAACCATCACCATAGACATTTGATTAGCTTATAATCTTTAGCAGTACACTGAACATTATTATTCTTACTTTCCAAAATCAACAACCTTGAGTTGTAATAAGTCTTGAATTGTAATAAGTCAAGTCATCAGTCTTGAATTGTAAATAAACAATAGTTGGCAAGTTAAAATAAAATGCAAAATAAGAAAATCATGCTATTAGAAGAAGTGACATGCACAGTTGATTTCCTGTATACAGAAGCAGAATTCAGAACTTGTGTAGAAGCCTTGCCACCACTCAAATTACATTAATTACTTATTTTTCTTTATGCTGAGTAATTCCAAAGCTTTTAAAAAAATTTAAATTCAATTTAGTTAATATAGAGTGTAGTATTAGTTTCAGGGGTAGAATTTACTGATTCATCAGTTGCATACAACTCCCAGTGCTAATTCCATCATGTGCCCTCCTCCATGCCCATCACCCAATTACCCCATCCCTTATTCATCTCTCCTCTAGCAACTCTCAGTTTGTTCCCTATAGTTTAGAGTCTCTTATAGTTTGCTTCCCTCTGTTTTCATCTTATTTTATTTTTTCTTCCCTTCCCCTATGTTTATATGTTTTGTTTCTTAAATTCAAAAAAAAAGTTGCTGAGAAGATAAACCATAATTATTCAAAGATAAAATATCAAGCTTGAGATCTTGAACCCTAGTTCCAAAGTGATACATAAAGTGAAACTTTATCTTAAAGATTATTTAATAAGCCAACAAAATTCCTTCGGGTCACTCTGCCTATGGCCACACACATATGCACTCACACACCGAAACATATATGAGAAGTGCAGTATAGCACTTTGTCCAATCTTTCTCAGAAATAGATCCATGCATTGTGCCTCTGATTTAAAAAAAATGAATTCTCCTGTTGAGAGGAGTATCTTCAACATATCAATTTTAATAGGATATACTAAATTATTTTGCATGTAAATATAAGTTCATGTGTGTGCATACCTACTATAAACAATATTTAGGCATAGAGTATATTGGTTTAAAGATGATCAAACACTGCTTTATACATTAAAGAGCAATCGTTCGAATGCCAAGAGATTTGTGTACTTTATACCTAAAAAAAGGCATTGTATTTCTATGGAGAAGACTACTAGAGAAAAATAGTCAGGTTTTCCCATTTTAACACTAGAAAAGCTGACTGCCTGTTGCTAAACTAAAAGAGAGTAGTAACAAAGGTCTAGAAATCACTTACTGAGCTTCTGCTGTATGCCAACGTGTGTGTGTGTGTGTGTGTGTGTGTGTGTGTGTGGTGGAAGTGGGGGTGGATGGTAGGGTACAAAAGGATTAGACACTATGAGTCTGGTCCTAAAACTGTAAGGGAAAGAAAGTAGAGAATTCCTGTTTCTCTTTAATGGATGCACTTAATCTTCTCAGAGAGAACAGCGAGAGAACAGCACCCTGATCTCCCTTACTTCAACAATTTCAGCTCATGGCCAAATTTATTTATATGTCTATACATTTGCCCTAGCCCTTGAATATTTTAAAGGAAATCTCATATATCATATTATTTTATTCTTAAAAACTTTGCCGTATATCTTTTTTTTAAAAAGGGACTCTTAAATATAAGCACAGTGCCATCTTCAATCTTAAAAAAATTACACCAAAAATTAACCAAATTTCCTCAATTCTTGCAGAAATATTTTTCTTTATATTTTTGTAAAACCATATTCCACTTATTTTGCCCTGTAGTTTCTTACAGAGTCTACATTTTGCCTCTCAGAATGTGGCTTAACAAATTTCTCCCTTCCCTGAATTTTATGGATATTGAGATTTGACCTAATTTGTTTCAACAGTAGAATTTAGAGTATTTTTGAAGAGCAGCTGATGTCTGCTTCTAAGATAAGTTTCTCTCATTGCCCCTCTTCTTAGTCATGGATTTTTCAGAGGCTGGTTCAAAGATTAGTATGGTGAAGTAATCAAATTCAGAATGCCTTATACTCTAAAGAGAGAACCAGACATAGATACCATTAACTCTACTAAAAAAATATAATGTGATCTCTTTTTAGATGTTTCCTAGTGCTTCCTTTTGTATCAGTATTAATAGAGGGACAAAGTTTTGGCTCCTCTATGACCATAGAGCTCACCATCTCTTTGAGGTTTAAGCTAGAAGGAATCTTAAAGATTATCCATCACGTTGTGTTCTGGAGACCTCTTGTGTGATGGAGTTGTCCCATGGGCTGCCTCTCTACACCAGGTCTCCGGGACACAATGTGATGGATAATCTTTAAGATTCCTTCTAGCTCTAAACCTCAGAGTGATGATGAGCTCTATGGTACAATACACAATGTTTTTGCAAACTCATGAACTTCCCTTAAAGCAAGACGCGGGCCACGCTCTGGAATAGTAAGGGGAAAAAGATAGACTTAACATTTCAGCTCAAGAGAAGTATTTCTGGATTGTCAATAATTCTACAAGTAGACTTAGAATAGACAGTGTATCAACATGCTTCAGTTCTTTTTTCAAGCAAAACAAAACAGCTGCCAGTGACTAGAGCCATACGTTTGAAGAAAAGTGACAAGGAACAGGGGAGCAACTCCAAATAGAGGCAGTATGGTTTCATCAACTATGGTGTACATTTATTTAAAAAGTGTGGGTATCATATCTTTGGATATTTCTCAACTAGTTGTGCCTCATGTTTTGTATTCAGCTAAGATTCATGGATCTGTTTCTTTAGGCGCAGACAGCACACATTGTCCTGGAAGATGGAACTAAGATGAAAGGTTACTCCTTCGGCCATCCATCCTCTGTTGCTGGTGAAGTGGTTTTTAACACGGGCCTGGCAGGGTGAGTAATGCTCGTGCT
Organism: Vulpes lagopus; assembly: GCF_018345385.1. NCBI lineage: Eukaryota > Metazoa > Chordata > Mammalia > Carnivora > Canidae > Vulpes > Vulpes lagopus. The sequence continues at coordinate 18,380,483 of NC_054845.1, forward strand.
CCAAGGTTTTACTCTTCCTCTGTGTAGAGGAATAACTAGATGACCTGACTCACAGTGGGAAGTTGAAATCATCACATCATAATAAGACTACATATTCTCCTGACGTTGCTCTGTGCTTGCATGTGGTCCATTCCAGCATACACACAAACTCTTCCCTGCTGCGGTAAAATGAAAGAACACAAACACTGGTATTCCCCTGAAAATAAAGAATAAAATTAATCCTAGAAACCTCGAGTCCAAGGACACAGGTTATATGAGATTACTAAATGGCTTCTGCGAGGGAAGGTATAGATCTGAGTCAGGTAAAAACCAGAGCAAGGAAAAGGATGGGTAGCACACTGCTGCCATTCCTTTAACACAGTTAAAAATCCACCTTACCCGTCTACTATGAACTACTATAAGGAGCTAAGAAAGTTCTTAGGTATTCTGTGTAATTTCGCACTATAGTAAGAAAGGTGAAATAACAGATACATTTATTGTCTTACAGGTTCAGAGATCTAATATTTTCAAAATTTATCAATTGAGACTCAACTCAGTGTTTAAGATTTGCTAATAGATGTGTGGCAACAAAGATAAGAGCTGCCACAGAAATCACACAGCTGTTCTAATCAACCAACAAATGTCTGTTCATTGGGAACCAGAAGACTAAAGTTCTGATCAACTTTCAATGACAATAGATTCTGCAATATTGAGAAAAATCACTTAAACTTTCTGAATCCTAGTTTCCACATCTAAAAATGAAGGAGCTGTATTAGATAGCAATTTGTAGCTGAGATTAAAAAAACAAACAAGCTGAGTCCTTTAAAAAATTTGGCTGGGTGATTTCAAGAGGTTTCCTTTAGAGATTCAATGGACTAAACTTCCTTGGAGTATTTGAGAAATCCTTTAGGAAAATTCAGTTAACCTTATAAAGACAAGGAGACATTGGGTTAACTGATATCCAAGTTATCGACTGACCAAACTTCCATTATATTATTAACACACATTCTTCCATAAACTCTCGACTCTCTGTTTGAAATGAAGAATATTAGGTGGGTTTTAAAAAAGTTCCACTGGTGAGAACATTAAATTACAGCGTATGAAGGCTGTTTGCAAAGTTTTGCTTCACCAGGCAATTATTTAAGCTTTTCGACAGCACTAATTACTAGCTGTGTTAATATACCTGCCAACAAACAACTGTTTAATATAGATCAGAATGATGGAGGGCACTAGAGTTTTCTTCCCTGTGATAGATTATGGGTAATAAATCTTGTCACATCACAAAAGTCAAACAGGACCTGATGGATTAATTTGCTTCTAACACTGCAGTTCTCTAGGACAAGCAGTATTTATTCATTTACCAGAGAGAGTATTGTAAGCATATGTTTAAAGGGAACGACCGGTTCTTTTATGGAGAGAAAGAAGAAAGGGAAGTAAAATTAAATTAATTAAAGATGTTTTTGAAGTAGAAAAGGCATCCATTAATAAGATTAGTCCACAGACCCTATTTTCCATTGAGAATTGTTGCTTTCATTCATTGTGTGGCTCACTCAGCAAGGTGGTTGATAATTAAAGGGGTTATTTTGTTTTTCATCTTCAAGAAATGCATTTATATTGTGTGTAAGCCTTGGTTAAAAAATTATCAGTTCCTGACAGGTGAGAGGCATCTGAGAAATTAGCTGATGGAGGTGTGGATAAATATTACAGCACTCTAGTCACCTCAGGGGTTGCTGAGCTGAAAGACTAAGTGTTTTGTTGACAAAGGTAGTTCTGGGAGGAGTTTGTCTGGATGGGGTTGAAGAATTTATGGTGACTACTGCCTGAGTTGAACTTTATTGGTTTCAAGGTTGTTGATTCTGTCCCCCTCAGCACCTGAATTCGTTTTCAGTAGTACTAATCCACAAGAAAAATTTGGTTTAACTCTTTCTGCAGAAAGTGAAAAAGTGAGGGGGGCAGTGAGTGAGTACAGGGGTGGGGGGAACCGCATTTGCATTGTATTCAGCCCAGAGAACAGCTACAGATAACTGCTGGTATTTACTGGAATAATGTTTCTTAATATTAAGAATAAGAGTGATATACATGCATATATATATACATATATATATATATATATATCATAAAATTGAGACTATATGTGTCTTTAACTTTAAAATAAAGACCTAATGCATTCCTCCCCAATGCCACATTAGTACTTTAAATAGTTATTTGGAATCTTTTGATTTAGAAGTCAGAAGTGCTTCAGGTCAATTCTTGTGGGATTGATTTTTTTTCTAAGTTGATAATCATTCTCAAACCTATATACCTCTTTCTAAATCTATTTTAACAATCAAGTATATTGAGCAATTCTTTCCTAGAATATATGTATTCTTGTTTTTCCCCTTTTCCAGACTTTAAAATAAAAACCTACAACCTTTAGGTTATTGGGTAATTCTAGCCCAGAGATGAACTCAGTCCTTTTTTTTTTATGATAGTCACAGAGAGAGAGAGAGAGAGAGGCAGAGACATAGGCTGAGGGAGAAGCAGGCTCCATGCACCGGGAGCCCCATGTGGGATTCCATCCCGGGTCTCCAGGATCGCGCCCTGGGTCAAAGGCAGGCGCTAAACCGCTGCGCCACCCAGGGATCCCTGAACTCAGTCCTTTTAAATGTTCAATGAATTTTAATAAACATAGATACCCATGAAGTCACTGGTGATGCCAGTGACTTACCAGAGATGTAATCAGGATACTCTTCAGTTTCCTAAAAGACATTTTAAAAAAGTAACTTAAACATTTTTAACAATTAATATTTTGGTGAAACTGGCAGCCCTTAATAGTAAATATCAGTTTGGATTCATGTCTGGTAGGTAAGGAGAAACTTCAGGATACCTTCAAACTTTAAATAGAACAGTTTTTTTCAAAGTGAAGACCCATGAAGGAAATTTTTAAGGAATTAAAGAGTTGAAGCAGTAGAGAGAATGAAAATTATGTGCCTTAGTACTGAGTACTTATGAGTCAGTTTATCTTAAAAGCAGAATCAGACCCACAGATACAGAGAACAAACTGATGGTTGCCAGAGGGAAGGCGGGTAACATTGTGTGTCAACTATACTCAAATGAAAAAGCTTTTTCAAAAAATCAGTTTGTCTCTTCATACCAGTCGTATGATGGGATAGCTTTTCACACTCTACCATAACATTTCTTTAGATTTGTAAAATCTAGAGGCATCCTTATAGGATTTTAATCTCATGTTCTCTGATTGTCAAGAGTTCAATAATTAAGAGTACGTATGTGGATTGTAGTTTTGTACTTACATACATTTTTTTGTTCTTAATTTTTTGGCATCTTTACTCAGGTACCCGGAAGCTCTTACTGACCCTGCCTACAAGGGACAGATTCTCACCATGGCCAATCCCATTATTGGGAATGGTGGAGCCCCTGACACTACTGCACTGGATGAACTGGGACTTAGCAAATATTTGGAGTCTGATGGAATTAAGGTAGTGCCAGTGATGACTATTTAAAAAGTCTCAATTCAGGGCACTTAGCTGGTTCAGTTGCTAGAGCATGAGACTCTTGATCTCAGGGTTGTGAGTTTGAACCCCACGTTGGGAATGAAGCCTACTTTAAAAAATTAATAAAAAGTCTCAGTTGGGGGGGTAGTTGATTTATTTTTAAGAATTTAAGGTGGTCAAAGTTTCTCCTCAATACTGTAGTACAAACCATTAAACTTGTGTTCTCAACCTTATGTATACGAGAATAATTTTTAACATGATATTATTTTGAATCTCATTTTTCATGGCACTTTGCATTTGTTCTTAATGCCTTGGATGAAACTTGGCTAATTTGGAAAGATGTTGCTATAAGTCTAAATGACAACTATGCTACAAGAAATGGTGATGAATTATGTTTTAAAAGGTCTTTGGTAATCAACTCTGTATCAACTATTTGCCTTTTAATCTTATCCTACTTAGGGGATGAATAAAAGATAGCTATGTGCCAGTCTAAAAGTAAACACATTAAGATTTCCTAATCAAAATAAATTTGGATAATATTAGGAATGTGGACCATAGAAACAATAAAAAAATGTATACTCCAAATTCATCACTCTATTTTTCTTTTTCTTTTTTTTTTCCCCACTCTATTTTTGAATGGCTTGGACTGATCATTTAGCTTAATTCTATTTCTCACCATTTTCCCCATATATCTCAGTCTCCTTTAAATGAAGATGAAAAATTATTTATTCTTCATGTACATTAAAGTAATTATTAATTAGATTATTGTTAAATGCCACGGAGAAAAAGTACCAAGGTGCTGAGATGGGAGCCTAGTTTAGTCATAGAATTTGGCAAATGGGGTAGACTATTCCTCGACGTGGTAATTAAGGTAATAATGATGTATTTTATTTATTTATTTATGTATTTATTTATTTACTTATTTATTTAATAATGATGTATTTTAAGAGAAGAATGTTGATCATTTTTTTTCATGTCTCCATAATTTTAAGCCTTGTATCTGTGGATATAATAAACGTTTTTTAAAAAATTGCAAACAGACTCGTAAGACAAGTCACAAGAGTTGGATAGTATTTTGTGGTCACCCCTTCAAAACAATTCCCTGTCTTTCCAGGTTGCAGGTTTGCTGGTGCTGAATTATAGTGATGACTACCACCACTGGCTGGCTACCAAGAGTCTCGGGCAGTGGCTACAGGAAGAAAAGGTGAGAAATATGCAGGCTGACCTGTCTGAACTAATTCTCTTCTAAACACCAAGGGCCATGTGTTTTTGGTTTAATCCACTACGTGGCACTCACACAGGCTTGGTAGCATTTCTTTTTGGGCAAAGGACCTAGAGAATGTTTTAGAATCTCTTATTTTCTTGAGCCACTTAATTTTCCCATCCCCTTATATCCAGGATTGCGACATAACAACTTGCGTCATGGGTTCTAGTATCGGCTTTACCGTTAACTATCTGTGTGATTTTGTGCAGATCGTGTGTAATCATACCATACTTCCTAAATCTTTAACTCTTATGGGATAAATAGATTGCTATTTCTTTCTGCTCAAACATTACGACTCTATGACATATAATTTGATATAATCTTATTTGAAGTAGTAATTGAAAAGGGTTATAAAACCTTGTCTTATACTTTCCTTAGTTTAAGTATTATTTTCTAATCAAATAAGAGGATTCTCCTGGTTTCAATATCAGATGTACTTAAAGTTAAGAGACCTGATATATTTTTGGCTTCATCTCCAGTGTTGCTATAGCTGTTTTTTGTTGAATTACTGTGGGATCTATAACTGATAGAGTATTATTCTGAGAAGCTCTGCCACACAATGAACATCTACCTAAATGTTGCCTCCTTTCTGACAAATCAAGAAATCTTGATGTTGGCTTCCTGGGTTTCATTCTTTCTAAATCTTAAAGAGGGAGAAGAAGGCATCTATATCATCCTCTGAATCATTGCTCTTTCATTCTCAACCATTATCTGAATTCACCTCCATTCCTGAGACAGCTAATTTTTGTAACGGTCATTTAGGAGACCCTCTGCTTAATGTTTCCTTTGTGTCATCAGGCAACTGATATTACAGCTGCTCTGTGTCAGAACCAATGGTTTGAGTATAAACTTAATCCATGACTTGTTAGTTTGTTTTTAAAATGTGCTTTGAAACTTCTTTCATGATCACAGACACATAGAGTAGAAGAGGGTCTAAGTAACTAGTTCACCTCTTTCTGTGTACAGTGAGGAAGAACACGTTGCTCAAACATCACTCAAATAAATGGGAAGCAAAAACATTAGAACCTGTTTTGCTGCTTCCTAACTCATTGCCCTTTTATTTTACCACATTTGTCTCTATCCAACCACTCAAAGAAAAGAAAACATGGTGGTATTGCCTGATTTCCTAATAGGATGGCCAAATCTCATTACAACCTGACTACTTAATAAGCACCTTCAGAAAAATGAGTTGAGTGTCTCATAGGTAGCCAGAACATTTGGCTTAAAATGTGGATTTGCATATTATTTATATTTCATTGCTTATGAAGTTCACAAATTCCATTATTTATATATATAAATACATTTAATATATAATTATATATTATAATATATATAAATATGTAACATTACCTATTTAACATCCTGTTGTAAAAAGAAACAACACTGTAGCAGAAGATTGATGTTCCGAATTTCTCATTTTTTATTCTGAGGAAGGGCCTGGGTATTAAGAGTCCTGTTCCCAACTGGAACAGCAATTTACCGTGTTCTGACAACACAGTCACCCTGGGTCAGAGAAAAGAAGGAGCAGGGAAATTATTTACTGCTCAAGAAGATAGATGATGCTAAGTTTATAACTTGAAAACAATATGCTGGATCTAATTTCCTCCAATTTCACTGTCACTACAAATTTTTTTTCTTATAGGTCCCTGCAATTTATGGAGTGGATACAAGAATGCTGACTAAAATAATTCGGGATAAGGTATGATCATCATCTTTAGCCAATTCTATGTTTTTCTCTCTCTCTCTACATAGATAGATAGATAGATAGATAGATAGATAGATAGATAGATAGATAGATATGGATATCGATCTATATATATATTCCTGATATATATCGTATATAGTATATTTATGATGCTCGCTCTTTATAAATTAAAAAATATAATATATTTTCTATTTTTTCTCAGTGCTTGAGGAATCCAATGATATGAGAGAAAAAATTGGACCAATTTCTGTCATTTGGGCCTCTGTCATCTTGTTTTACTATTTCTGATGTATTTTCAAGACTGAATACTTGATTGGGATGCTTGTTGCCAAATGGACTCGAGATTAATTCACTTGGCAGCAGGTTATTTAGCGCCCACTGTGTGTTCACTGTCCCAGTGAGTCGAGGCCTTTATAATTCTGCTCAAGTGACAGGGTTAGTGAGACCAGTGGAGAAGGTAACCAGGTGCATAACGATTTTGCCTCAATTTAATAGTGACCTGCTGAAAAAGGCAAACAAGGAAGTGTGCAGCATTGGTGCTGTTATTTGTTTAGTCTTGGAAGAGTAATCTGTAAAATTAATGAGTTATATTTCATGGGTGTGTCCAATGAGCCCTGCAAACGTTACTTCAGTTATATAGTCTTTCGTAAGACTGTACCAATGACCGAGATGATAAAAGGTAATTTTATTTTTTGCTTGCATATCTGATTGCTGAACCATCTGACCCCTCCTTTTGAGAATATGTCATCATCATCTGCTTGCTTCTTCTAGTTGGAAAAGGAGGGCACTATTTTTTTCCCTACACAAAACCTTCATATCCCAGACCAGAAAGAAAATTACCTCACTAATGCTAACTTAATTCCCCAAATACCACTAAAGTTTTCCATTGAATTTTATTACATAAAAAAAGGAAAAAAAGAAATAATACTATTTCAAAGTGAAATAGACTCTTCAAGAAAATCTATTGTAGACTCCTTATTAGAATGCACATTGACACATAGGATCTCCGTAAAGAGAAAGAAGAACTTTCTGAAAACAGCTTTTTGAAGAAGGCACAGCCACACACCCATGACTGGAAGGAAGACATTGAGAGCTTACACAGTCCTTCCACTCCACCTATGATTTTACTTCCTCCTCCATAATTTTCCTGAGATACCAAAGAGAATGACATGCTGGTATTTTCCACCCTTACTCATTCCCAGGTGACTGCTCCTTTCCTTAAGGGATACATTTCAGAAGGAAATAAAGGCTTCTTTCTCTTCCCTTCAATGCAGTGATTTCCTTGGACCACGGCAAATCAATGAATTATCTTGACTTTCCCCAACCCCACCTGGTAAAGTCTTGGTTACTAAATGCAATATGCTATTTTTGTTAAATAGATAAAGCTAGGCCTACTAGCAAATAAGTAACTCTTATGACATATCTAATAATAAAACATTTGCTGTGTTCAGGCTAGCAAGGCTAATTTGTGAAAACCTCACAGAGGTCTAAACATTCTTTAAAATTCAGGGCCTTAGGGACAACAGGGCATTGAACATATTCAAAGCAGCAAATATTTTCAACTCCACTTCTCAAAGGTTGTGACTTATAGAGCATTTTCACATCACTTTGTAAATGAATTTTACTACCCTAATTTACTTAATTCTCCTTCTTTTCAAATTTCTACAACTTTTAGATTTCTTATTTTCTTCTCAATAGATTGTCTCATCCATGTCCCCAGTGAACTATCTTTAGGGCACATGCACAGAGGGAAGAGGTACCCTAAATGCTCTAATTTGCACCAGCCTGGAACTCAGTCGGACACCTGAATTCTGATGCCTTTTGAATTTGCTTACTCTAGGTGCCAGTTTCCACCCTAAAAATAAATAAATAAATAAATAAACAAACAAACAAATAAATAAATAAATTGTACTTCCCAGGGTGTTTCTCGAAACATATTGTGCAAATTGCTTCGTCTTTCCTGGTTGGGAAGATGAGAGACTTCTGCTGAGGTTTATGAGTAGTTATAGAGACATTTAGATCTTGGAGAAGCCATTTCAATCCCCGTGGATGGATCCTGTCACTACCTTAACTATGGCTCCCTTTTTAACTGTCTAATTTTGTTTTTGATAGGGTACCATGCTTGGGAAGATTGAATTTGAAGGTCAGTCGGTGGATTTTGTGGATCCAAATAAGCAGAATTTGATTGCTGAGGTTTCAACCAAGGTGAGAGATTTCTCTTCATTTTTTTTTTGTATTTTTATTTCTTAGAATATCAAAATCTTCACGTAGGCTGAGGTCATCTTCCTGAAGCACCCACGTTGAGGGGGCGAGGATCTCATAGCTGCTAAAATATATATTACAAATCGATGCATTTATTTTTTTAATTTGTTTAAAGATTTTATTTATTTTTTTATTTATGACAGAGAGAGAGATAGAGAGAGAGAGAGAGAGAGAGAGGCAGAGACAGAAGCAGGCTGCATGCAGGGAGCCCGACATAAGCCATCCGGGCTGCCCCAAATCAGTGCATTTAAAGTTAGTAACTTTTACTTGCTGCAATGTAGCATCATTCAGAATGACTCTAGAGAACAGCATCTTATGAAGAATTCGTGCTGTGAGAACTTTGGTGCACCAGGGCCTTTCCTTAAGAAAATGTTATTAAGAGACTGAAAAATCACCTAATTAATAGCATGTCAGCCTCAGTGAAAACATACATTGATATTATCTGATATTCCCATTCCTATGCCTATTTACATGGAAAGGGGGACCATGATTATGGGTCCCTGAGGATCAGTCCTAACCTTGATGCTGACGTTGGGCACAAACATGCATTCACAGGATGGTGAAGCATAAGAAATAGGAGTTGCTAAAGACAGTGAATTTTATTTATTTTTTTTAAAATTTTTAAAAAGATTTTATTTATTTATTCACGAGAGACACAGAGAGAGGCAGAGACACAGGTAGAGGGAGAAGCAGGCTCCATGCAGGGAGCCTGATGTGGGACTCCATTCTGGGACTCCAGGATCACACCCTGGGCCAAAGGCAGCCACCAAACCGCTGAGCCACCTGGCGCCCCAAGACAGTGAATTTTAAATTAGACATGTAATTGTTTATATATTTAGAACCTGAATATGTCATATGCAATATTCCCTTGTTTTTAATTCTAAAATATGTCCATTCAAATGGCATGAAACTTTCTTTGTTTTTGTTTCTATACATTCCCCTGTAAAGTGATTTAGTTGAAGACACAGCATGAAAAAGGGTGATTTTTCCTTTTAGAATTGAAAACTACCTTGGAGATCTACTGTGGCCTTTTCCACATGTGAGGAACACTGACCTAGAGAAATTCACCTTAAAATAAATTCTGTAGTCATAAGGTTAAAAACAGTGCATAATACATTCCTCTCTTCAAGACTCATAATGCACATTCATATATTCATGCGTCCGTGGGGTCTTGCTTAAAACTTGCCATTCTGTATGGGGAGTATATAATGTACTTTGTGTGGGGACCAGCAACAAGGAGCCTCTCTGTATTTTTGTCTATATCAAATCAAGAGAGCGATTGCAATGGTGAAAACTGACTCTGTTTCTTAATGCTAGTGCAATTAAATAATTTCACTGTAGCTGTGATAAAATGAGTGTTTGTATCAGATTATATTTCTTCTCTGAGTTTTGTTTGGATATGGTTGATAACTTAATTCACTGTCTTGTAATTGCAATTTGATGTAGCTACAACTAGATGGTAATATTGCTTTCTTTTGTAGTAGAAGCCTAAGGTTAAAAATAAATCTATACTTTTTCAGATTATTTGATGAGAGAGCTGATCTGTAGCACTTATGGATCAGCTCAGCAATAATTTCCCCAGATCATGGAAGGAATGGGACATTTTTTTTCTCTAGAATAGTTAACAGGGGAAAAATGTGACAAATTTTATGGATAGATAGATGATAGATAGATAGATAGATAAATAGATGTATTTCAAGTGCAATTTAAGGATTATGATTTCCCATTCTATAGAGTTTGCGGAAAGTGGCGGGTAGACATTTCAGTTAAAGTAAAATCTCTTTCAAATATCCAGGTTGCAACTTTCCTCTAAAACCTTTTGGAAACATTGAAATCATCCTAAATACAGGATATACTAGGTAACTCTCAAAGCCATAGTCAGTGTGGGCACCCAGCCCTTTAGGCTTTCTCTCCATTTCTATTATTTCTCCTTTTATGACTTTGGGGAACTGCTTCTTGGGTAAATGCCTGTGAAAATGGATCTAGCTCCAAGCAGTGCTTAAGATGTAGGTAATGATTATGATATGCTCAGGGATCTTTTTATGAAGTCTACCATTTAAATGTAAATGATTGCATAACCTAAAGAGACCAGTGGTCTACACTAGTTTAGCAATCCTCTGCCTCTCATACTGATTTTATCCATGAGCTCCACTGCATAAGCCTAATGCGCAACAGCTCTGGCCCATCCAAACTTTATTGCAAGTTGAGGATCAAGTGGTATTTAAAGCATGATGTATCTATTACCACATCTGTCTAGCGCTGAATCAGGCAATAATACTTGAAAATTCCATTGCCACTGGTTGTTAATGAGGTAAAACATGGGAGAGATTATTGTTAACTATGGAAGCAACTAATTTCTTAGGGATCATTGTTATTACTGTAATCAACATTTTGTATAAAACAGCAAAGTATCATTTCCCTCATAAAAAAAAAAAAGATACAGTTTGTGGCACTCGCTGTGCCTTATAAATTGATTGTTAACAGCCAGTCACTCCCTAGTAGTTAGCAATCAATCTGTTGCCAATAGAAGTGCAAAGCATCCTCAGATGTGTTTATGATATTGGTGTGTTGCTCCTGGCTGGTACTTCCCTCTCACTGTCTGCTTGTTCAAATGGCAGGATGTCAAGGTGTATGGCAAAGGAAACCCCACGAAGGTGGTAGCTGTAGACTGTGGGATTAAAAACAATGTAATTCGACTACTAGTAAAGGTAAGTAATCTGTTCCGTCTGAAAGGTGAGGATTTGTAATTTTTTGAGGATTCGTAATATTGATCTTTCATGTTAAACTGATCTCCTTTCCCTGTTTCAGAGAAGATTTGTGTGTTCCCTTGGAATGTCGGGGGATCTGCTCTCTAGTTGTCTTTGATCTACAAAATAACACATGTATCCCTGTTAAAATTAGAGATGTAGACTATATATTTTTTTAAAAAAATCTTTAAAGGCCACAAACACAGAGAAGAATGATGGCTATTCTTACCACATATTGACTGACATTCTGAGATATGCCATGTTGACTTTCTTTGGGTTTAGAGATGACCAGTCAGTTGGAGAATTCCTCTACTGGACTCTGTTTATTATGTGCCAGCTGTTTACAGGGATCATGGCCTGATACAGTACAAATTTTCATGTGGATTGATATAAACTTTTAGACAACCAATTAAAGTCAAACCTTAAAAATCCTTCAGGAGGGTGTCACCATTATTATAATTTTTTCTTGAATATTGTTTTGTTACGATTTTTCCTCCTCCCACCTCTCCATCTCTCCCTCTCTATCTGTGTCTCTCTGTTTCTGCTGATGCTGTCTCAGAGGTCAAAGACTGTGTTTGTCTCTCTCCCTCGGTCTCAAACACTCATGCATACACAACATGCACACACACACACACACACACAGACATTTGCATAACACCAACATAGTGTGAGTGTAGAGGAATCCTTCAAATCACCTTTGCTTTGTTTGAGAATATCACCAATATCCAAATCATGATTTCATATTCTGGTCAATTTTATTAACTAAAATTTGCATGGACTCTTCAGTAGCAGATGCTCTCAATGGCCTATATATATCTCCTTCTCATTTTACCATTATAAGGCATTTTGCCCAACCACCACTTGAAACGTCTCTACTTCATTGCCTGCAGCCTCTCTTTAGATGGTTGGAGCCTGTTGGGAAGTAGGAAATACCACACAATTAATGGTCCCAGAGCAATTCCAACCCAATGACTAGAGAAGGTCAGCGTGTAGATATCCGAACTTCTTTGTCCCATGACTGAGCTATCTTGAGGGTGGATAGTCAACACCGGCTCTCAGAGCTCCCCAGTGGACTGAAGCTCTAGTTGTCCACAGGGCTTGGTAACGCACACTTCATGGGGTGCTTCACAGTGTCACTTTCTGTTGGTACTTCTTAGAAACCCTTCCAAATATACTTCTTTCCCTCAAATCCTTGTCTTAGGAAATGCTTCCAGGGAAACCATCAAAGATATCTTCCTACTGACTTCTATATACAAAAGTTCTAATTATTCTCTCAGAGGTATAAATACTACAAGTAATATGAGGAAACCCTAGGAAAGAAGGCTGATGAAATTTGGTCAGATTTTTTAAAAAGCAAAACTAAAAAAGGTGGGAGGTGGACCAACTAAAAATTTGCAGAAAATAGATTTATCTTTTTTTTTTTTTTTTTTGGTCACTCTCTCTACCACAGGTAGTGAAAATAACCTATATTCCTGGGTTCCCAGTCAGGAAATCTTTAGGCTCCGAAACCTCTTGAAGTAGGGAAAATGTGTTATCTATTTTCTCAGGATCAAAAGTTTAGTGGTATTTTTTTCTCCACTTTCTATTGACCATTGGCTTTGTATACATCACACAAAACACAGTGAGCCACCAAAGACATTTTCCTCAGCATTCTCTGTTTGAATCATGTACTATTCTTCCCTCCACCTTAGGGAGAGGTTAGTCAAGAGATAGTCTAGGCAAAATTACCCTTTGGCAAAGAAAAATATTATTAAATTGATCATTTTTGCCTCTCTTTTCCAGCGAGGAGCTGAAGTGCATTTAGTTCCCTGGAATCATGATTTCACCAAGATGGAGTATGATGGGCTTTTAATTGCCGGAGGACCCGGAAACCCTGCTCTTGCTCAACCACTAATCCAGAATGTCAAAAAGGTGCAGTAAACCTGGGGGTAGTGTGTATCTGTGTGTGAGGTAGAGGAAGTCTGCTCCATGCTGCTGAAAAGGTGGTAATACATTTTAGGTATTCAGATGTTCTTTAGTGCTCCTATCTGTGACCTCTGGGGCAGTGTCAGCTATTATATGAGAGGAACCAGTGAGGAGAGAGCACCAGAGGAAAAATAACCTTTATTCAGGCAAAGTAACTGAGATTGTGTCCTTGAGTTAAGAGAGCTAGAGTCCATCTCCATATATGCCTTCTGTACAATTGTAAAATGACAGTTCATGTTTCTCACCATGATCTTGGGACCTATAACACCTTCAAGTTTCTGAGGATAAATATTAAGTTTTGTTTAGTTTGAATATGAGGTACATTTTTCAAATTCTACTGCTACACATTTGTCAGTCGTATTCTTATTTATAGTCTAACTTTTTATTCAATGACTCTTCTCTTTACCTTGTTAATTAAGAAAAAAAGAGATGCTTCATTTTTATTCCTTTAGAGGCAGCATTTTTTTTGGAACTGTACTTCTGGTTAATAAAAATTTTCCCTGATTTAGATTTTGGAGAGTGATCGCAAGGAGCCATTGTTTGGAATCAGTACAGGAAATTTAATAACAGGACTGGCTGCTGGTGCCAAAACCTACAAGATGTCCATGGCCAACAGGTAAGACTGTTATATGTCTTTTTACAGGTCAAACTAGCTCTGAAATACTACTAATGGTAATTAACACAAAAGCCCTAGAGAACTTACATGCCATTTTCTTCAGAAAAAACAGATAACCATATTATTACATAGTTCACAGTTGTTTGGTTACCTGATACCACTTCTATTGCATTTTTGAAAGGCAGCCTTCTCTAACAATGACATTGCTGTAGTTTATTTTCCTTCCTTGGCATAAATTGAGATTATTATGTTCAATCAAATGATATTCCAAGGGAAACTGTTCTTGTTTCCAAACTTGGTATCAGAGCACTGATAACATTGTAAGACTAGTGTGACTTAACCACCGGGAAGTCTTCAGATCCTCTCCATTTTACTTCCTTACCCCACATAAATGCCAATTTATTCAACATGGTGCCCTCCGCCATGGCCTACCCTCCACAGAAAGTGGAATTCAAAATGATTCAGGACAGAGTAGTTGTCTCTTTATTATTTACCAAAAACTCTTCTCTGGCTTTAAAATTACATATCTCCCTTAACATAAATTACTTGTATTTGTCTGTTAAGCCAGTGAGCAACTCTTAACTATTTGTTCTGAGCACAGTTCTCCTTTTTATTGATGGTAGAAGTTGACCTGGTATTTAACACACAGTAAAGCTTCCTGAATTGATTTCTGTTGCTAAAATTATTGGCATTAACAGTCTATGGCTTTTCTCACAGAATAATTTCCACTAAGCAATTGAAATTTTCATATTTTAATAGGTTTTCCTCATTCACTATTTTACAATGAATGCATTTATATTCTTTTCTTCACTTTTTCTGTTTCCTATTCTTTTTCTCCTTTTCTCTCCAGAGGGCAGAATCAGCCAGTTTTGAATATCACAAATAGACAGGCTTTCATTACTGCTCAGAATCATGGCTATGCCCTGGACAACACCCTTCCTGCTGGCTGGAAACCACTTTTTGTGAATGTCAATGATCAAACCAATGAGGTAAGTGCTCTCAATAAACCTGTTCAGTTGGCAATGGGTAATGCAGGGCTTTTCATACTCTGCTGTATAGACATCTTGTTTATGTGGACTTTTTTGGGGTGTGTGTGTGTGTGTGTGTGTGTGTGTGTAAGAACTCTTTTTATAGGTTATTTCCCATAGTCCACTGGTTTTTAAAAAGTCATTTCTGTCTTATTCTCTCATCAGTTGGCTCATTAAGATCCACTCTTTGAGTGGTTAATCAGTGATCATCTTAACACATTCATTCTAGTGGTGGAGGTCTGTTTGGGCCTAGTCTATGTTGGTCTCTGAGACTCACTTGGCTCTGAAGTAGCCTTTGAGAAGACCCTTGGAGAAGTAATTTAGGCATTGGAGATAAGAAGAGGATTTGAGTTTATTTTGAAAAGAGCCTGGGGCAGGAGGAGGGGGGCTCAAAGGCTAAAGACCAAATGAGTTGTTTTATTAAGGGGACCACATTTGTTGAGTCTTTGTTGGCCTATTTTTATTATGACTGTCAGCTGTTAGAATGTCCATAAGCATTTAACTCAGGTTTTTTTTTCTATTTGAACTTTATTGTCCACTGAATAATACATAGCCCTGGTTGACATTCATTGTTACAGAAGGAATTTCTTTCTATTTCCTATTCCTCTAGGGGATTATGCATGAGAGCAAACCCTTCTTTGGTGTACAGTTCCACCCAGAAGTCAGCCCAGGCCCAACAGACACTGAGGTATGTCACAAAATGAGGCCTATTATACTCTTATTTTTTTTTTTTAAATCAGAAATGTATTTATGCAGAAACTTGAGAAACAAAAATAATCACCCCAGACGATCTTGGGTACAGAACATATTTCAAGAGGAGTGCTTTGATAACACATGTATATTGCATTAAAATTTCCCCATGAATATCATGGAGGAAGTTTCTGTCTTTTTTAAAATTTAAAGTGGAAAAGCCCTTAAGAAACCTGATGCAATGCTATTTTTATTTAAATCGTTATCAGTCTAATATATTTAGTTCTGAAATTTACAATTGTTGTACTATGCAAATGAATTCCCTCTTGCTCTCTTGTTCTCATAACTGAAATGAAATTTTAATCCCCCATCTGTGACTTCACAAAAATCCCTATGGCAACTGGTTGTGTAGCCAGGAAGGGAGAATAAACAGCAGCAGGAGAAGGAAGAAGGGCAGGGGTGTGCGGGAGGGGAGAGGGGATGCACACACGTGTATGTGAGTCAGATGGCTTAAGAAAAGAACCATAAGGAATGCTTAGAGGAGTTTTGTTTTTAATTTAAATATTTGTATTTCTTGTGTGAGCTTTTGGTTCAGAGCTCAAGATCCTCCTTTCAAACAAGAGCTTGTGGCAACACAGAAATGTCTGGAAAGTCGAGTGTGGCTTCTTCTCTCACACCGTACGGCCTCCAGTACTAAGAACTATAGTTCTTCTCTGTCAGAGGATACCCCCAGAGAAGACACCTGGGCAAAATGAGGAGAATCAGAATTTTCCTTCTGTAAATTCTACTTCCTCATCCCTGAATTGCCTTTGTAGATGTAGATGTTTTGTTCATTTTAAAATATTTTTAGGAAATAATGATTCTTAATAGCCCAATCGGTATAGCAGTACTTACCCATGATGAAACACGTAAAGAAAATTTTGGGGGGTGCCTGGGTGGCTCAGCTGGTTAAGCGTCTGCCTTTGGCTCAGGTCATGATCCCAGAGTCCCGGGATGGAGCTCCCCATGGACCTCCCTGCTCAGCGGGGATCCTGTCTCTTCCTCTCCCTCTGCACCTCACCCCCCCCTAGTGCTCTCTCTCTCTGTTTCTCTGCTCTCTCTCTCTAATAAATAAATAAAACCTTTTAAAGATTATTTAAAAAAAAGAAAATTTGGTTACATACATTTATGGCCTAATGCATGCTGAATACTATTTTTTTTATTTAAAAATATTTTGCCCATATTGGTACTTCAGATTAGGAACACTGAAATTAAGACATGCAATATGAAGTAGCACTCAATCCCTTTTTTTGGACTGCCAGATAGTTGCAAAATGAATATCTTTGTTGAAGTTTATCATGTCTCGTGAAACAACAGAAGTAAATTCATTGGTAAAGTTTAAGAATAAGCTTTGGAGATATTTTTAGAGCTGATAGAAATTTTCAAAATCCAGTTATTTCTAACTTTAGGATACATAAGTAGTATAGCTTTAATTTCTTTTGTATTACTAGAGTTTTATTTAGAAGAAACCATTTAGAAGAAAATAACTCATAATTAAGGCAATGAAAACTTGACATTCTCACAAAGCATGATCTGAAATGTTCACTGTCTACTGAAAACTTTCTTTTGAAAGAATTTGAAGTGAACAATTAGAAATGTTTATTTGATATAATTCTTAGAGTAGTAAATACTTAGTTTTGCCAATTTGGGCAGAAAAACAAAAAACAAACATTGCATATGAATACTTATCCTAAAAAATTGTTACTTAATTGAAGATCAAATTTAACTGGGCATATATGTATTTTATCTATCAGCTTATGAATTTTCTAACTAGTTGATTCTATTTTTTTTCTAGTACCTATTTGATTCTTTTTTCTCACTGATAAAGAAAGGTAAAGGCACCACGATTACATCGGTTCTACCAAAGCCAGCACTAGTTGCATCTCGAGTTGAGGTTAGTATATGTGGGCTTCTTTTGGTTTATGTATTTTTGATTTTCTCCATCATATGATAATTTTTTTTAAATTAATGATGTTAGCCATTATAATGTTTATAAAAATGATTGGTAATCTTGTAATTACCCATTATTTTAGCATCTAGCTATTTGGTCTGTTCTTGATGGTGTTCATTGGGATTTTCATGTTTTGATTTAAAATCATATCTTTTGCAGTTTGCTTGTTCTAGAATATTTGTAACAAAATAATTTAATAAAGAATAAGCTTTTAGTTTAGAATTTGATATGTTCTATCACTTAATAACTATAGCCTTATATATGCTTGAGATACAGTTCAGGTTATAGAATCATTAGAAACAATATAACCTTTTTTGTTTCAGCTAGAAGATTATTATTCAAAAGCATGAATAGAATAATATTATTTTATTTAAAAGGAGCAAATGGATAAGGAGTACTATAGCGCAAACTTGAGTCCTTATTTGTGTAAATGTATAGATTGATATAAGGTTTCTATCCATTTCCTTCATAGTTAAACCACACATATAACCAAATCATTATTATATAAAATTCAGAAGAATGTATATGTATTTTCAAGTATATATATGTGTGTGTGTGTGTGTGTGTGTGTGTGTGTATATATCAACTCTTTTTACAAATAGAAGTAATTGAATTATATGTTTACATGAAATGATAATTTGAGTTGGATGCTCAGTTTTAAGGATTTCCATGCAGCCTTTTTTTTCCTGAGATGGAAAAATTGGAGGTAATCAACCCACTCAGTATGGAATCAAATTGTGGGTTCTTGGTAGCCAAAGAAGCTATGTACTTACTATATAGCACTTTTTCTCAGGATATCAACTGAGGTTTCAGATGTTTTTCTTTTGTTAATGATGAGAAAAAAGATAATACCTTTGCATGTAGTAGGCATCCAATAAATACTTGTTGAGGCAAACCAAGTTTCCCAAGTTCTTGTCTTTTGCAGTGGCCCTTTTTCTCTGAAGGGTTTGGCACTGGTGCGTAAAAAATAAGCAGTATCGTTATTTGCTTGGAATCATACATACAACCTGTAGAATTTCAGTTGCCTAGATATGAGCTTTTTCTTATTTCATTTTCTGTAAGTATTTCTGGCACGAACTATAAAGGTGAAAGGGTGAATATGAAAGTTCACTCAAGTCCCTTGCCTTCTCTGTTTTCATTTGGCCCAGAGTCTTGCTTTGTTCAGAAGAAAACTATGAAATATTGAATGTAATACACTTACATTTTAGGGAGATTCTAATCATATATATACACACACATAGATGTAGGTATTCACATATATATTTACATAATTTTTTTGATATTTATATATCTTTAAATAAGATGTAGACCTCTTCTCAAAGTTTTTTACTTAGGTGAAAAACACTTCATGAACTTTGGAAATTAGAGACTTTTTAAATTGTTAGTCTTTTCCCTCACATATTATGTATTTTTTGAAACGTTGTACTTTAAATCATCTAAACGATGTAGTTAGGACTTCCCTTTCTGGAAATTGCTGATTTTCCCCTCTTACTAATCAGAGCAATGTCATTTTCTTATTGCTTACAGGTTTCCAAGGTCCTTATCCTAGGATCGGGGGGGCTGTCCATTGGTCAGGCAGGAGAATTTGATTACTCAGGATCACAAGCTGTAAAAGCCATGAAGGTGAGAGATCTTTGTAAGAATTAATATACTCCTTTAATGAGTCTAATTAGTATTTTATAATTTAGATTTATGACACTACCTCTTTTCAAAGTCATAATTGATTTTCTCAACTATTTCTTGCACATCTTATATTAAAGAAACTTTGATCACAGGCAGAACTTTTAACTTTCGCAAAATTTTTTTGCAATTTGCAAATCAAGAACTTTAGAGTGGTCTCCAAAATTATCTGTCACTACCTATTTATACTGAAAACATAGAAAGCCACGTTTACAGATATTCCTCATTTCTTTGCAGGCAGTGAGACAAGTAAAATATACTTGTCTTTTGTGTGAAAGAGGAGATTTGCCTATCCTTAGTGCTCTAAGATAAATGTTCTAGAGTATGCTTCAGGCATCTCTGTGGTTAAAATGGAAAGATCCAGTTGAGGTAGCAAAGGCAACATATGTCTTTTGTCCAAGCTTTAGAAGTTGTTATCTGTCCCTCTGGGACTCAATTTCTCATCTGTGACTTGGGCTGGATGACTGACCAGAACGATTAGGTGGGTTTTCACGTGGAAAAGAGGATTTGATACTCACGTGGGAAAGAACAACCCCCCACCCTGTTTCTTCAAAGTCTCTTAATATCTCCCCAACCCTGTATCATAGTAAAACAAACCTTTAGAAAAACTTCATTGTACATACAAGGTATTTCTATTAAAGAGCTAACTTGGCTTCTCTTTGCTGTCCTTATTTCCTTGAATGATCCCCATTTTGGTGCTAATCAGTTGTCCAGTTTATGTGAGCTCTTCTGTGACCTTGCCTCTGGCTTTGCAGCGCAAAGCCATTCTCCAGAGACTTGCCTAGGAGAAAGCAACACAAAGAAGACAGGAGACTAGGACAACAAAGGCAGGAAAACATTTGGCCGGAATTTTTCTTTTTGTTTTATTTCTATGCTATATACATAGATTTTCACCTGACAAATGTCTGTTGAAAAAAAATGGAATAGCAGCTTTCAATTACGTTTCTTTTCTTCCCATTTGTTTTTATTTTTTAATACTCTTCTCTATACACGCATAGGTGCACACACACAAGCACATATATTTTTCGTGCACACTTTCAAGGAATACTTTACTTCAGTGTATTATGATTTGATTTCTCTTTATATAGTTAGAGGATGTTCAATGCTTAAGATTGGTTAGAATGCAATGTAAGTGTGTTCAGAGTTTATAAATACATTTAAGAGGCACATGTTTTTTTATTCTATTTGGTAGTTTTATAAAGAATTAATATTTTCACAGCTTGTATTTTTATGTACTTCATTTCCATTAGGTGAAGTTATATATTTTAACTGAAGAATAGGAATTATTAGTTATAGTACTGTGATTAATTAGGAAGTTAGTTGAAATGAATTTATGGACTAAATATTTAAGAATAATCAGATGCTGCATATATTATAGCCAGAACTATATTAGAAAAATAATTTATTAGAATAGTTGGAAATTATTTCTAAGTTTTAAAATATATGGACATTCTTCACAGTCATTTGTGGAATTGTTACCTATATAATTTGATTTACAAAAATAACCATATTCATTGTATAACACATTCAGGGAAATACAAATATACTTAAGTCTGTTGGTGTCTTCTTTGGTAGTGAGACCTCCTGTAACTTCTATTGAAGATGTGTTCTCTATTTAGGCTTAATTATTTCAATATCAGCCTATATTTTAAATGCATTTGCTTATCTGTATGTATTTATTCAAAAATTTCTGAATGATACTTTTTAAAAAATAATTTCTTAAAATATTCAGAGATGACTCATATTGAGGAAAGGGCATAATACTTGAATCATAAGACTTGGATTAGAGTCCTAATTTTGCCATTTATCAGTTAGAGGATCTTTGGCAAGTCATTTAACCTAATTGAATGTCAATTTTTTCATCGGTGAGGTAGAGATTTCTCTTGTAGCCTTGGTATAAACATCAAATAAATTAATAAAAAAGTGCATTATAAGTTTTAAGGCACTATTTGAATTTAAAGTAATATGAAATATATTTAATATTTTATTCAGATCCTCCCCCCAGAACATGTAGGGCTTTCAAAGATGGTTTCTATACTCTGAATATTTTGTTGATGTTTTAGAAGAGTTCAAAATTGATGTGGTAATAGGTAAAATAATAAGAGCCATATGGCCATATTTTATAATAATTATTTTGCTAAGTGTCACCCTCATCCTAGTTTGTAGAGCTATTATTCTTCATAGCCTACACGAAGAATTATTTTTGAGGTCTCTCCAGATGTCAGAAATAAGATAGACCTATAAATATCCTTATACACACACATAGACACACAGACATTTTTTTTTGCCATATGGTCATTTTCTTTTAATATAATATGTATAAAGAGTTGTATAATGCTCTTTGTTAAAGCACTACGTTAAGCATGAAAATCTGAAAAGACGGAATCCAGCAGAAGGTTCTCAGTGCTTCCAGCAAGGAAATACATCATCTTGCATTTTAAGTGTACACTTCATGTTGGTCTCTGACAAACATTGGAAAGGGAAGCTTCTTTGATGTTGCCCCTGTTTCCACTTTATATTTTACTAATTTTTAAGTTTTTAAAATATTTTAGTCTTTTACAATCAATTGAGCTAGAATGTTCAGTAGTGTTCGTAGACTTCCAGTCAAATTCTATAGACAGTGACTCCAGTTTTGCTTGATAACCTCTAGCAAGCACTTCAAGGTGAACCTCATGAGGTAGCCAGTTCTTTTTGGAATTTTATTTTCAAGCAACTTTTTTACTTCCTCTCACTAAATGTTTGTCTTCCTTTCATTTCCATTCCATTCACTAGCCGTATTACTGATCTCTACAGCCCACAAAATAACCTAAAATTTTGTCACCCAGTTCAAACCCTTCATTTGAATATGGTCATTTTCTCCTTTAGACTATAGGTTCAGATTCTGGATCCTTTTGTTTCTTTCAGGAGGAAAATGTCAAAACTGTCCTGATGAACCCAAATATCGCATCCGTGCAAACCAACGAGGTGGGCTTAAAGCAAGCAGACACTGTCTACTTTCTCCCCATCACTCCTCAGTTTGTCACAGAGGTCATCAAGGCAGAACGGCCAGATGGCTTAATTCTAGGCATGGGTGGCCAGACAGCTCTGAACTGTGGTGAGTTCTTTTAAGTTTAATTGCAGAGTTGTGGCCCATGCACTCATGTGTGATATTTCTGGTTTGGCTCTATCTAACAATCATGCTCTGTGTGTTCATAAGAGCTTTTTTTCATATGCGAGGAAGCAGTTAGCAAACAGACACCTGACAATGTCATATGATAAATATTACTGGTTTAGTTCACAAAACAGCTGAGGTACAAAAAGAAACCTTTGACTTTCATGCTCTGGGGTGGCCTGGTGAGATCTCTCTGCTCCATTTCAGCATACTGCCTTTCCCTGTTACCAGTGAAACCCTGAGAACGATTATAAATAAAAAATGAGAATTATCGTTGATTAAATGCTTTGTGCTCTTACATGTTGGCCCCATGGCATTTGGGTTTCACATATATTTTCATGATAACATAGGTAAGTCTCTCTACCATCCCTTCATGCACCTGCTGAACCCAATATTCTGTGCTTTTTACATGGCTTCACATCTTTGGAACTAGATCATGAATGAGAATCTCATTAGCTAGTCAGGGTAATCAGTTGGTGAAATAATTTATGTATCAAATATAAAAGTCTTAGCCAAAGTCAGATGGCATGTTAATGGAAACATTATTTTGATGATTTTGAACCCAGGTAGATACCCACCTCAGTGGGATTATTTAAATAAGAGGATCTCATTATAGGAATGGACCTTAGAAGGAAAGAAAATATATTAAAATCTAGAGAGGTTCACTGTATCCTACAATTTTTATTAATGAGGATAATAAAAATCATTTGGAGAAGATGGTAGCATAAGTAATAATATCACCAGCAACATATTTTAATAGAATATCTTCAAAATTTCTCTTTTAATTTTTTTTAAATCTTAAGCACAATTCTATTTTTTTTTAATTTTTTTAATTTTTATTTATTTATGATAGTCACAGAGAGAGAGAGAGAGAGAGAGAGAGAGGCAGAGACACAGGCAGAGGGAGAAGCAGGCTCCATGCACCGGGAGCCAGATGTGGGACTCAATCCCGGTTCTCCAGGATCGCGCCCTGGGCCAAAGGCAGGCACCAAACCGCTGCGCCACCCAGGGATCCCCACAATTCTATTTTGGACTGTGGTGGCTTTTTGGAGTTAATTTTAAAATTTAAAAAATTGCATTTCAGGTATCTGTTTAAAAAAGACATAGGAATTTGAGATTTAAAAAAATGATTATATCTGGTTCTTCTGCAGGAGTGGAACTATTCAAGAGAGGTGTACTCAAGGAGTATGGGGTGAAAGTCCTGGGGACCTCAGTTGAATCCATAATGGCCACAGAAGACAGGCAGCTGTTCTCAGACAAACTAAATGAAATTAATGAAAAGATTGCTCCAAGCTTTGCAGTGGAAACGGTAAGGAATCTTTGTTCTGGAGAAACAAGGGCATTATTTGTCTTATATTGTAGGGCGAAGTGATTTGTCATGCCTAAAAATAATAGGTAAATTATCATATTTACCTGTGTTTTCTTTTCTTTTTTTTTTTTAATTATTTACCTGTATTTTCTTCCAGAAATGTGTTAGTACCTCAGAGACTTTGTGTTTTAATTGCAGCATTTCATGCTGAAATGTTTAGGATAGGTATTGATATTTTATGAAAAGGAAAGCAAAAGCCCAGAGACAAAATGATTTATCAGTGGTTCAAGTGCCACTGAATAGCACATCTCCTGAATTCATACAAAGAACCACGCCAACTTACAATGCCAAAGTGATCTTTGCTTTCTGGGATCGGTCACTTATGTTGTATGTGCAGATGACCTGCGAATGGGAGATGATTGGATTGAACTTTTCTTGCTAGAATGGAATAAACAGTTAAACATGAAATCATCTAGATAAAGCCATTTGAATTTAATAAATCAGATTCATGACTGAGAAACTTGTGGCTTAGATGTTTAGATAGAAAAGATTCTCTCATATTTTTGCTAATATTTTTTCAGCTGTAGCCTGTTCCTATAGATAGGCTAT
This sequence comes from Vulpes lagopus, assembly GCF_018345385.1. NCBI lineage: Eukaryota > Metazoa > Chordata > Mammalia > Carnivora > Canidae > Vulpes > Vulpes lagopus. The sequence goes on from NC_054845.1 coordinate 18,404,969, forward strand.
TCCAAGGTACTATAATAAAGTTGACTTGCTATATATCTGTTTTGGTCCCTGACTTTATTCCTGATTTCAGACATATAGTCAATGAAGCAGGGGTTCTGGAGGCAGCTTTTGGTGCAATTTTCCCACTGCAAAAAAAGGCAGATCCCAACTACTACTGGGATGACTAAAATGGGCTATATATGTTTCAGAAAAGAATGCTCTCAAGTACATACTATGTTGCAGAGCTGTCAGTCAGGAAGAGTCCCAGGATAGCTCTGCTGAACATTTGGAAAGCTCCTGCCATACATTTATTCTTTCATTGCCAGATTTAATTATGTCCTTGCTTCCTCAGGATGAGAAACAGGCATATGGGAAAGGTGTAATTACATTCCCATTGGTAGTGTAATAATATTCCATGACAGAAAAATATAGCCACCATATGTTGTATTCTGTAAGTTAAAAAAAAAAATTCCAAGCTTCTGGGACTATTCTCTGTCTGAACTTGAAAAATGAAAACTCTCTTTCTATATAGTATTCCTAATAGCCTATTGCAGTAATATGAAGTTCGTTTCAGCAGTAGAAAACCTTGTATCATTAAGAGATGAAGACTTTTAAATTGATTTCAAAAATTCAATATGGCTCCCATTCTCAAATTCACGATGATTATTTTAGTTTTGGCCATTGTTTCATCTTCTATATGGCAAAATAAAACTTACAACAAGAAGATAAAGGACAGCCTTTACTGTGTATTAAAAAAAATCCTAGAATTTTACTTAAAATTTGTAAAACAGCACGTGTTTTTACCTGAATTGCTAGACTCTCTTGGTATGGTCTTTTCTGCTAGTGTGGTCAGCTTTTAAAACTTTTGAGTTTTTCTTTCTGATAGATTGAGGATGCTCTGAAAGCAGCAGACACCATTGGCTACCCAGTGATGATCCGTTCGGCCTATGCCCTGGGGGGGTTAGGCTCAGGAATCTGTCCCACTAGGGAGACCTTAGTGGACCTTGGCACAAAGGTATGTATTTTCACAGACCAAATTCTTAACAACCGAGAAAACAGATTTGATATACCCTTTTAGTTACAGAAAGTTATGTAGATGAGAAATGAACCTTTTCTTTGTTTTAAACCACTGTCGTGTTTTCTAAAAGTGTTGTCCAAAAGACAGTACCTTTGGAAGGGAAATGCAGTGCAGCTATTTACATTGGAACACAACATTAACCCAAATGGCCCTAGAAAAACTGGTGGTCACTCCACTGGTGATCATTCTAATTGATGATGGTCAGTTGATGATACAAATGATTGTACTACTTGATTTCAGTGCTATAAACTCAATTCAGTTTCATCTCCCTTTCCTTCAAAATCTGTTCCAAAACAGCCATTGTGCTAAAAAATATTTCAGTGATTAAAAAAATGAATAAAATGCCCCATTTTCTATTATTTTTGGAAATAATTTGACATGGATGACATCTAAAATGAAAACAAAATACATTGAGTAGTTTGGCTTTACCCCCAATTCAGGTGTTTAAACTATATACAGTATAAACCTCTTAGTGTCATAAATGAGTGAGCTCTCTTCCAACTGCCACTCACTCATATAAGCAAAAATGAGATTTGAGTGTTCAAAATCTATGTTCTATCAAAATTGCTTTAACATATCACTGAAGAGGTCCTTTCTTAAGTATTAAAGAGAAAATTAAGATATGTTCCAGAAAATAAATTAGACATTATCAAAGAAAACATGCTCCATGAAAGCAGAGGATTTTACTCACTCTTTCTTCTCACAGAATAGAACAATGCCTGATGATGTGGGGAATCAGTAATTGCTAGCTGAATGAATGAAGGTGTGTGTAGCTAAGAGGCCCATGCACCTTAGGTGGTGGTTGTAGAAGTGAATCTAACAGAATTATTATAAGGGCTACTTTGTGGAGTGCTGAGTAAATACCAAGCACAGCTTGCATCTGTCATTAGTTGTAGAGTGAAACAAAATGTGGTCCTTGAATTGTTGACATAGGATTTTGAGAACAGATAAATAAAATTAATTGTATTTTAAGATCTATAATGACAAACTTACACGTCAATGACTTGGTGTTAGAATTTCTAAAGTTGCCAAAACAAACCAAAAAAAAAAAAAAGGGGAAAATATATCAAATATATCAATATAAATAATTCTTGCTTCCATTCTGGAATTATGAATCATATATTTAAAGAAAAGACATATTTATAGAGGCATTTTTTCCTCTAGTATATTAAATATTTTTAATACTAATAGTCTCATTATTACTCCCTGATAATGTATAATTATTCTCTATTAAAGATATACTTTTACCATATAAAAAATTCTGAATACTGAATTGTCTAAAAAGATTTACAATGAAAAAATTTGAAATGGAATAGTTCTTAATTATTTAAATTCCTCTAAGATAATCAATAGGGCATTGAAAATTTTTTTTAATCAAAAACCTAGCTTTTCCCTTGATAATAATTACTCATCATTAATTCCTAAACCACACCTTATTCTCTTGAAATTATATTTAGCACCCTTAGAAGTTGCATTTACTCATCTAGGTCTCAGAGTTTGTCTTTTGTATAAAATCTTGAAATCATGAAATCTTGAAAGAAGGAAGTTGAGGCAACAGGTAAATTTGATCTCAATTGTCCTTGTGTCAGAACATCCAGCTGAATCCATTAGAATGCAGAAAACTTTCCCCAATCCGTATCCTTTGTTTCCTAGATTTCCTCTTTTAGCATGCAATCCTAATGACAAATGAATCATTATTAAATTGTTAATGCTGGCTACAGAGTTTTCTAACTACTTTGAAAACCTCATCATAGGCAGCTGTGGGGACAAATGTGTTACATTTTCAGTTGCACATGGGAGAGCCTGTAGTGTTGACTGAGGTTAAAAAGATAGTGTTGAGACACATTAAAAAAAAACAACAACAACAACACTCAACTAACATTATTTCATTACACTGCCTGCTAATAATTTGAAAAAAAAATCAAAGTACTTTCCTCCGTTGCTTTTTCTTCCTTCTCACTGCCATTGCAAATCAAAAATATCCTGAGACAAAGGGGGACTTTTCTGTGTTGGATTTTCAGCCACTCAAGGTCCTAAGGTCAGAGACCGCCTCTTTCATATTTTTGGTTCAGTATTCTACACACCAGTGGGTACTCATAAATATGAAATGATAATTATACTAATTCATATCTGTTTAATCAGGCATACATGATATATGACTCAGGGTATTTAAGCACTTAGGCGGTGATTAACCATAATAATAGTTGCATATGATTCTTCTAATTCTCAAGTTTCTCGTGCCATCTTGGCTAACTGTTTACAACCATCATTATCTCCTTTCTTCTCCTCATCAACATCAACTGACTTTTATTGTGTATGTCACTGTACAAAGCACTCTCAGCTATTTTAGAGAAAACTGGAGTCTTTAGACTTATTTTTCCATATTTATTCGCACTTATCACATTTTCTAGTTTCACAGAAGCCTTGCTGCTGAAATAATTCCATTTCCCTCTGCCTGATTGCTCAATTATTTTCTCTTTTTCCTAAATTAGTTTGATTTAATGTCATATCAGCACTTTGAATGGCAAGCCTCAATAATGTAAATCAAGCATATTCACTGCAGGATGCTATTCCTAGTACCTCACTGATTTTCTGACACATTGTGCCTTCTGGAGCATAGAGGAGGATGCAGGGTGGGCTTCAGACTTCGATACTGACCAGGATTTAGGACAGGGCATTTTGCCAAATATCCATGTTTAAACCAGTGCTTTTCCTTACTCTTTGATGTCTTTTGTCACCAATTTCCAGGCCTTTGCAATGACCAACCAGATTCTGGTGGAGAGATCAGTGACAGGGTGGAAAGAAATAGAATATGAAGTGGTCCGAGATGCTGATGACAATTGTGTCACTGTCTGTAACATGGAAAATGTTGATGCCATGGGTGTTCATACAGGTAGGCAAAGAATCTTCGGGAATTATAGTAATGCCTTCAGTTCATGCTTCTGATGATGCATCGCAGTCTTTATTAAGTTATTTTCTTTAAATTACTATTCTTAGCTGATAGACTAGTGATAAAGTTTCACAGAAAATAGTATATCACAGTATTGAAAATAACCTCACATTCATTTTGATCTTCACAAAAACCCTGTGAAGTAAGGCAGGTATTATCTTGATTTTATTTGAGGAAGAGGTCAAATGTAAACAATGAGTGATGGTAAAATCTGTAAGACTTGGTGTTGAAAAGAAATGAGGTTAAGAAGGCTTAAATGAGAGGATGAGTATTAGTTACCAAGTGAATGAAAAAAGAGCCACAAGTAATAGAAACAGGTAAAATAAGTTTTTTTGGCAAATTTTATTTATTTACTTATTTTTAATAATAAATTTTTTTATTGGTGTTCAATTTGCCAACATACAGAATAACACCCAGTGCTCATCCTGTCAAGTGCCCCCCTAAGTGCCTGCCACCCAGTCACCCCACCCCCCACCCTCCTCCACTTCCACCACCCCTAGTTCGTTTCCCAGAGTTAGGAGTCTCTCATGTTCTGTCTCCCTAAAATAAGTTTTTTTAGAAAGAGAAACTAATTAGATAAGAGGGAAAAAATGATGACTTAGGATTTAGAAATGCTAAGTTTGAGGCATGGGTGGAATTCTCAAGAAGAGGGTTGGTAATAGGGAGCTAGAATTCAAGAAAAGAGAATACAAATAAAGATGCTGATACAAAGTCATTGGGAGTCATTGGTGTGAAGGACATAATTGAAACTGGAAGCATAGGCTAAGTATTCAAGGGCATGGGCATAGAAAGAAAGACGGTAGGGTCAAGGACTGAACTTGGGAACTGTTTAGATTTACAGGACAGGAGTAAGAGGAAGGGTTAGTGTTGAAGATGAAGAGAGAAGTGATAGGAAGAAAACCAGAATGGTACACTACCAAGTAAGCCAATACAAGAAAATATTTTGTAAAACAGCTTTGGTTTTGGCCAAATCAAATGATGCGAAAGGTCAAGAATTAGGATTTTCACGTGGGTTTTTGGAGGTTCAAGAGGACAATTTCCATGCAAAGTTGGTTATGGGAGCCATATTGAAAAGAATTATATGGCAATAAGGAATACGCAGAAATGGGAAACTTTCAAGAAGTGTAGTCATGTAAAGAATAAGAGAGATGTTCTTGTGACTGAGGAGGAGCTTCTTGAGCCAGTAGAAATCTGAGCATGTTTGTAGGCAGAAGGAATGGTGACTAAAGATTAAGAGATTGAAGACATAGGGAAGTAATTAGAGAGGAGTAAGACAATGGGAAAGGATGAGATGTGGAAAGCAGAGGGATGAACCAGTCTGGGTGAAGAGGAGATCAGAGTTTGTAGAAGGGAGAACTTGACACAGAGAGAGAGATTTTGAAATGAAGAGCAGGGAAATTGAAGAAGTTAGTGTCGATCTGGTAAGTAGATGACTGAGGCCTTGATAGCTAGGTGAACCTGGGAAAGTGTAGAGGGGTTTTTGTCAGTAACGTGTCAGAGTAGTACAGACCAAACAAGAATCAGTTTCTGATGTGCCTTATACGTATCGCCTTAAGACAGTTATTTTCCCAACAAACCCTTAGACTAATCTGTGTCATGTATCGCACAAATCAGTCGAGTCACTAAAATGAGTTATTTAGATATGCTACCAAATGACAAGTGTTGCTTGGATGTACAGGTGATTCAGTTGTCGTGGCCCCTGCCCAGACCCTGTCCAATGCGGAGTTTCAGATGTTGAGACGTACTTCAATCAATGTTGTTCGCCACTTGGGCATTGTGGGTGAATGCAACATTCAGTTTGCCCTTCATCCTACCTCAATGGAATATTGCATCATCGAAGTGAATGCCAGATTGTCCCGAAGCTCTGCCCTGGCCTCAAAGGCCACTGGGTAAGATCAGACTGATTGGCCATGTGTTTGCAGATTCTTTACAGATAGTTTTGGAAAACTGACAGCTAGTGGAAGACTGAGCTGCATTTACAAGCTATAGTCCCCATTTCTGTATGCTGGCTGCAAATCATTTAGGACCCTAAGGACATGGTTATTAATGAGCTTGCTGCCAGATTGAGGCAAATGATATTGCTAGCTGGCTTTGTTTGCTGGCTAATCATAAACTAATCAAAATCTGGGTGGTCAAAGCAGGCTGCAAAAAAAAAAAAAAAAAAATCTGCTTCCTAATTGCACTTTGCAGATACTGTTAAAAAGTGAAAGCTAATTCTCAATTTCAGTCCTCAACTGGTTTCTTCAGGTACATAGTAAATGACAGGCAAATTGTATAGTTGACTTGATTCAAGCATTTAGTAAATTATTTTATTTTAGCCAAACTCCACAGGACCAAACATTGTAGGGTTTTTCTACTGATAAATGTTGCAACCAGATGAATGAATTTGCAGGTCATTTAAAAACTGCTAGCAAGCATAATTGGAGGGAACATTAACTAGTACCTTTTGTTTCTATTAATATACTAAGCATATGGCATTTAAATTACGTGGCATTTAAATGAGCAGAATAATTGCCTGTAAGGATTTTTTTGTTTAATACAGCTATGTGGTACTGCATGGAGTGGCAGTGAAATGTTGCCCTAAGCAAGAGTCAGGAGACCTGAGCTCTCTTTCCAATTCTCCTATTGACTTTTGACGCATCACTTACTGTCTCAATCAGTTTCCTCATCTGTCAGATGGGGGAGAAGTATTAAAAGACTCACATGTAATTCTACAGTTCCATGCATTATTTTCTCAAATATAATTACCAAAACTATCCAGTCAAGTTCCTAGAGTGTTAGTTTTGTAAGGAGTCTCAAGCTCGAAAATAATTTGGAGAAAAAGCAAGGACCCACGCTTGCAATGTTTTCTGACCATTGCATGCCCTGCAGTACCAGCTAACTTCATGGTCTTCCTAAGTGCAGATGCTTATATATATATTTTCAAAAGAATATATTGCAGATTCTCATCTTTGTGGAGGCTCTACACAAGTGAGCAGTTTATCAAGGAAGTCATTGATTCAGTCATTAATCCCCATTAAAGAGGTGAAGGTTGGCAGTTGTAGCACTGAATGTCAGGCATAGAGAGTGAATTCTTTCATGATCCATGCCTCTCTATTTTATCATCACTCATGTTATTTTATAAGTGGCTATTAAATCTTCATACAGAACGGAGAACCAGATGTGTTTTATACCCTGATATGTAATAATACCAGAATTTCTAAGAAAGACCACTTTATGTTTTGGGCTGTTTTTAATGCTCATTGCTGAAAGAAAAAAAAAGTATCTCCTCCTTTATAGCTACCCACTGGCATTCATTGCTGCAAAGATTGCCCTAGGAATCCCACTTCCAGAAATCAAGAATGTTGTATCAGGGAAGACATCAGCCTGCTTTGAACCTAGTCTGGATTACATGGTTACCAAGATTCCTCGCTGGGATCTTGATCGTTTCCATGGAACGTCTAGCCGAATTGGCAGCTCTATGAAAAGTGTGGGAGAGGTGAGTCCTTGGTTTATTCCCCTATTTATTCTTGTTCTCAGTTATTTTGTCAAATCTTTAACATCCTTGAAAATCTTAAGGTTGCCTGGATACTGGGTTCTTGATTGGAGGACATATGGGAATGTTATTTCCTCCTTGGTGTTTCAACATTTCTCTGACTGTTAACATAAGACATTTGTTACATGACCATTTCATGGATCTTAAAAGCTTCTATTTAAAAGGAGATGCCTGGGACACTTGGGTGGGTCAGCAATTGAGGCTTTGCCTTTGTTTGGCTCAGGGTGTGATCCCGGGGTCCGGGATTGAGTCCCACATCAGGCTCCTTGTGGGGAGCCTGCTTCTCCCTTGTCCTGTGTCTCTGCCTCTCTCTGGTGTCTCTCATGAATAAATAAATACAATCTTTAAAAAAATTAAAGGAGAGGCCATATATGTGGATGTAGAATATATTTGCATATATGAAAACCATATTCTCATATATAACTGAATTATAATGTGTTTTATAAACAAATCTAGAAAATAACATGATATAAAATGGTATACAGAAAAGACGACTGAACTAAGGTTAAGAATTCAATTTTAATCTATTCACACAAATTGTGACTTTACCGTCATTGGACCTCACTTTCTACATCTCTAAAAGAAAGGGGCTAGACTAGAAGATCTTCTCTCATGTGCCATCTAGCTCTAAAGTTTGAAACTGAGAAGAGCAAAATGGGCTATGAAGCCCTCTTTCATTATTCTGAAATGGTCTAAGCTTTTAGGACCTTAGATTTTTCATAATGTCCTTTTTATACTATTTGAAAATAAAATTAGCGTTTGATTATTCCATCTTTCAAAGATGCGGTGCTCCTCTGTGCAGAAGGAAAGAAAGGAATTCAGACCCCAGTCTCTAATGGTCACTCTCTTCCCTCCCCCACCAATGGGTTTACTTCTTCTTGCATCCAGTTGTCTTGGCATAAATGGAGAGAAGATGAGCCTTGGAACCACATGAGCTTGGATTTTACTCTTGTTCCTCTTATTAAAGACACTCATGCAAGACACTGGTCTTCAGGTTTTCCATCTGAAAATTAGAGATGATCATATCTACCTTGTGGGATTTTTATAAGGTTTAGGGTTACTACATGTAAATACTCAGTAATGTCTTTTAGATTCATAAGGAATCTCCAATAAATGTATTTTGCCAGTTGTTGTCATTGTTTATGAGTAGGATTTTTAATTAACAGCAGTAAGCGTGAATCTCCATCCCTATCAATTAATTGATCTATTATCTATTTTATTTTATCTCATCCCTGTCTATATATGGCCAACGTAGGAGCTCTTGGTCTATGCCTAGATATCGAAGCTGGTTAGATTACAGAGCAAAGAACTATTTATGACATATTGTTCTATATTGGCTTTTATTTGTCCTATGTTACAGATTATAGCCTATCCTCAGACTAGCCACTGCAGAAAGTGCAGCCTAAATCTATCAGCAATGCAGGAGGAAAGAAGAAGAAAAAAAAAAGACATTTTACTGATCATATTCATGCATGAAAGGGAGAATTATTACTATGTTGGTTTCCCTAGTTTCCAAGATATGAATGTAAAATTTTAAAGTAACAAAAGATAAGGAAAATTTGACCTTTTTAAATTAAAATGTCCTACTAGTTGTGAAACAAAAACAAAAACCAAACCTGGTAGTCCTTCATAGCTGCTTTAAATCTCCTTTTTTTCCATCATGCTTCAAGGTATACAATAGAATTAAAACTCAAATGCCATGGAAAGTCTGGTTGGTAGTTTTTCTGCCAAATAAACAACTGTTATTTGGTTTATTTTGTGGGAAGTATCCCTTTTCACATTGCTCACAGTAAAATTTATAGACCAAAGAATATGAGATAATTTCTGTAATGTTTTCATTTAGGGCTTATTATCTAAGGGATTTTTGTTGTCAGTGAATATTTCCCATCAGACATTTAATTCAAGTTAGGAAGCATTTCCCGAGTTCTTACTCCATGCAAGATGCTGGGAGAATAAAACAGTGAATAAGATGTAGATGTTTGTTACGCATTATCTGCAGTTGGTAAGTTCAGAATACATAAATGGAACCAAATATAAAATGAATTCAACTGAGGTGAAAGTTAAAATACAGGGCATCCCTGGGTGGCTCGGTGGTTTAGCACCTGCCTTTGGCCCATGGCGTGATCCTGGAGACCTGGGATCGAATCCCACATCAGGCTCCCTGCGAGGAGCCTGCTTCTCCCTCTGCCTATGTCTCTGTCTCTCTCTGTGTGTCTCTCATGAATAAATAAATAAAATCTTTAAAAAAAATAAAGAAAGAAAGTTAAAATACAGTATTTATGGGGTGCCTGGGTTGGCTCAATGGTTGAGCATCTGCCTTTGGCTCAGGTGATGACCCCGGAGTCCTGGGATCAGGTACCGCAGGACTCTGCTTGTGTCTCTGCCTCTCTCTGTGTCTCTTGTGAATAAATAAATTAAATAACTTAAATCTTAAAAAAAAAAAAGTGTTTATATACAGGTGCTTTGAGAATGTAGAAGAATAGGGTCAGGGAATAGGGGTAGGGCTATGTCAGTTATTCCATTGAAAAATGATGAGATTTTCACTTAATTAAGGTGAATTTTAATAATATAAAATATTAAAAACCACAAATTTTGACTGAACACAGTTATGTACTCCTTAATTATTATAAGATATGTTTTTTCTTTTATGGATTATATTCCGTATACCATTATGTATAGTGTGCTTAAAAATAATTAAAATTTATGGTGAGTTACTTATAGAACTAGTTATTTTATGGCCAATTAAAAATATATAATACTTTAAAATTGTATTAAATATTCTAGAAATGTTTTCCTAATTTGATAGTACTATAAAATATTTTATTTCTGGCAGTCTCTCTCATGCTTGGGCAAGCAAGTCTATGACCATATTGTGTAATCCTTCAAGTACCAGTATGCCTTGCCGGTTGCCTATCTGAATTGGACTAACATTTTATTTATCTCTGCTCTTGAGAATCTTCCCTACTTCTAATTAAATTTGGGGCCGCATGAAAGGTTATCTGTTTGGCTTTAGCGATTTTTGAATATGTATCTCGTCACACAATTGACATGAAGGTTTACGAAACTGACATGAATGGGAATTTGGGTCTATTTAAGGAATCATGGAAATTTACTGAAGGCAGCATTACCACTGTTATTATTTTAAATTGAAGACCAAAAATGCATAGCAATCTATTATTCCGTGGAAAGATTCAAAGACAGTGTTTATCCACTGAAAATAACCGGTTAGGCTTGAAGGCAATTTAAGTTTAGTTCTGACTTGTAACTTGTCCAAACCAAATCACCACATGGTCTTTCTAATTGATTAGTGTACAATCAGCTATAAAGACTGTGGGAAGACACATTGAATTTGTCATGGGGAATTCAGACTCCACCTACATTCAGAATCTGAATCTGTCAGTATTCATTCTGATTCTGAAGGTTTTATTAATATTAATACTTGGTTATAAAGAAAGCCAACCTGTCTTGGATTGTGACTGATAACCCGTTTAGAAATAGTTCTGTTTTTGTGTTAATGTATGTCTGGCTTCCCTTCATTTGTTTTCCATTCTAAAGAACATCTGTATAAAAGCAAGATTTTATTAAGGAAGGGTCTATATGCTCCTTCCACATATTCCTCAGTTTAATATTATGGTCCAGAGCAGGTGCAGACAATTTCCTCATCAGTCTCAGCAAATAAAACTAAATTCCCTATGTGATAAAAAACTGACCTAATATTGTTAAAGACTCATTATATCAAAACCATGGAGAAAAGGAGAGAGAGAGAGAGAAAAAAAAAACGTAGCAACACCTAAATTTGAGCAGTATACTTGCTTATATGCTTTGTTCCTAAGTCTTTTCTGAAAAATATTCCATTTCTAGGTGTGTTTCAAATTCATAATATAGAGACGCTTTCTTTAAATACAAGTTCTTAAATGTGCATTGCAGGTCATGGCTATTGGTCGTACCTTTGAGGAGAGTTTGCAGAAAGCCTTAAGAATGTGCCACCCATCTATAGATGGTTTCACCTCCCGCCTCCCAATGAACAAAGAATGGCCATCCAACATAGATCTCAGAAGAGAGCTGGCTGACCCATCCAGCACCCGCATCTATGCCATTGCCAAGGTAATATGTGATAAGGGGCCCAGAGCAACTATTTTCTTCAGAGTACAGCCAACCTGGACTTCAAAGTAAAACTGAAACACAAAGTGGTCATGAATTCAGGGATTTTGGGAAAGAATCCAATTCTCTTTGGTAGTATAATACTGGAGACTTCTGTGGCTTTTTCCAGATTTTTCTATAATTGATCAATTCTATAATTGATTCTATAATTGATCTGCCTTTTTAAAATTTTATTTAAGCCTAGACTTGAGGACACATTGCAGTTTAAAGGATGATCACGTAGATAAAATGTTCCTTCCTTTTACTCTATATCCTATCAATAATACTCTTAAGTAGGTTTCATCATATTGACTTGCCAGTTCCTATCACTCTCATTACTTGTTCCTTGAAAATACATAAATTGTATTTTAGAAGAGAAGATGCATAAAATAGTATCATTTAGTATATGCTACCTCAGACTTTAGAATCTTTATTTGCTTCTTTTTCTATGTTTAAACAACAAGGGCTATAAAGATCTTCCATGATTACAGGCCTTTCTGTGTGATTTTTTTTATTGATCTTAACTTTTAGAACAATAAAGCCCCACCTTTCTCACTTCTACCCCCTAGCTCCCTTTTATGCAAATTAAATGCCATATTAATCTCCTTTCATGTTTACTATGTGTAGGGTTTTGAAGTTTCAGCTCATCTGATTTTATAAAAGGTGACTTGGGCAGCTGGGACCTGTCTGGTCAGAAATCCCTGAATGGCTTTTTGACATTTAAGGAAGCTTAGGCATTAATCTGCCAACAGTATCAAACCACACTGGAGCTACAAAACCCTGCTGACCATTTTATATGTGCGTGCATGCATGTGGGATGAGTTGATGAAAATATGAATTCTTCTTTAAAGAGGAACTCTGTCTTTGTAATTTGCCTTTGTAGCAACAGAAAAATGCTGTGAATGATTTTGAACTCACTGCAGCTTTCATGTCCGTATATTGAGAGTCTGTCCTGCTGAGAGGGGAGAAGGGGAGGGAATGTTTCCTTCGTTGCATATAATGTATACTCTCCTCACCTTTATGGTTTCTAAATGCAGGATATTAAGTTCCATTGAAATTCTGGCAGATGCTAGTGTCTTTTGATGGACATTTCTCAATATTGAGTTTCAAGGTAATAGAGAATTAACATTTTTCAATGGGGAGGGGGGTGATAGTAGTGAAGAGAGTGTATTTCAGAGAGCCGCTTCACCTTCTATATTGTTCTTATTTCAGGCCTTTGTTTAAAAAAGCACTCTACCATATTCATATGTGTAGATGTACATATGATTTTTTGGGGGTGCAGACAAAGGGCAGGAAGTGGATTTTTTCCTTTAGCCTAGTTATCATACTTCTGCCATTTTGAGGAGGATGAAAAAGGGAAGTATTTTCAAGTTCCCAGCGAGGCTGTAAAACTCAAGCAAAGCTCTCATTCTTTTCTAACAGACTTATAAAGGATGAGAATTCAGGGGCAACTGTGTGGAGGTTCTTTCTTGCACAGAGCACCCTATGTACGAGCAAGATGTGCAGGGTCTGGGGTATAAATTATTGTCTGTCAGAATGCCAGCAGAAGGAACTGGTTTCTGTTTGTTAGAGGTCATCATTACTGTTCATTTCCCCAGCAACCAGGAACTTGGTGATTTTGACAAAGAGAGTAAGGGCTGTGGAAGGCTGAAGGGGAAAAGGAATGAAAGGAGTGAGTAAATCTTCACTTGCTTTCATGGTTCTTACAAAAGGGCAAGTTGCTCTGAGGCCTGATTTTTGCTGCAGTCTTATTTCAGGATGACTGGATCATCACCTCTTTTGATCTGGGAAGAACACAGGGCATTATTCTTGATTTGGGAAACATTAGAGTAACCTCAAACTTGTTTGAGTCATTATGAACTTCACTATAGCTGTGTGACATGGCAAAGCTGCAGTGCTTGAAGATAGAAGTCGGAAGATGGGCAGGATCTGGCTTTGGCTTGGACACTGTGGCTGTGACTGTAGTTGTTCTTCGTCATAATGAAATAAGGATTCCAGGATTTTAGGTCCTCTGCCACAGGCAGGGTGATGAGTGTTGTGATTGTATGAAAACTTCCTCTGGTCTGTCAAAAGTCTCACTAACTTAAGGTTCTATCCCCCTCACAGTATTGATGGCCAACAGCGAATGGTGCCTTTAATCACTTGGAAAATGAGACAGAATATTAAGTCCTTGGAAACCTGGCTATATATAGGGAGAATTAAACAAAAGAAACATAAATAGACTTATAAAATGAATATGCCTTTGAGTATTCTCGTTAGATGTCATTTTATGTTAGTCAACAGAATTATAAGCTGTGCTGCCTCTCGACACAGTCATTGTCTCTCTGGTGCTAAAATCAGTGAAAGTTTAAAGAAAATTAATCTCCTTGGGTTGAAATAGAGTAGCGGAATTACTAGTTACCCACATTTCTTAATGGGATTTAAAAATACAATGTGCCATCTCTAGAATATGTGGTCTTGAAGTATTATCTGATTATCAATTTTCATGCAGTACAAATATATATCTAAAGATAGTAAAGAAGAAGGGTGAACATCTTTTGAATATCAAGGTTTGGGTTTTGAGTGTTTATCTCCTCTTTCCATTGCCTTTTTTTACTCAGCTTAATGACCCATAGCTGTAATTTTACTTCTGAGAAATTGCTAAAGTAAGCTTGAGGAAAAAGCTGAGCTGCCTATCAGAACAGAAGTTATTACTACACTGTTTTGGAATATATTAGGATTTTGTAAAGTGCCTGTCTTAGCACAAAAGTCATAGTAACCAACTTCAAAATAATTGTTTGAAGTCCTCTCTGAGGAAATATTCTAAAGAAATAACTCTAAGCCAGATTTGATCCATAAATTCTCACAAACTGGTTTGTGGGAGTGTGGAATGAGGTAATAAAAGTGTGGTATTTATCCAAAGAGTAATTATCCAAAATACAAGTTAAATAATCATTATATTGATTCTAGATTTCCCTACCAATTTGCCTTAACTCTAGTTTCAAGAGATAATCTTCAATTCCAAAGAGATGTACCAAGTTTAGGACATAATTGGGAACATGGTTATATAAAAAGCAGGGAAGCAGAGCCTGTTAGGGGGATTTTTCTGAGCACACACTACTCTGATTAACTCTAGCCACCTCCTTGGTATGCCATTTGTGGATATAGTTGGCAGCATTGGTAGGTTTATGGGGAGGGACATCAATGATATGATATCAGTTCCATTCTGTCTCTAGCCCCAGGCTCTCTGAATACTGTGGAGAGGAATGAATGGCTGCTATATGTTTTCATTTTCAACCAAATAAGACATTTATAAAATGTTTGCCAAAGAAACCATCTCATCTCCTTTTGGCAGGCCTTGGAAGACAACATGTCCCTTGATGAGATTATGCAGCTCACATCCATTGACAAGTGGTTTTTGTATAAGATGCGGGACATTTTAAAAATGGAAAAGACACTGAAAGGGCTCAACAGGTAAGGCAGTGTTCCTCTGATTCATCCCAGATACCTTCTCTGCAGCTTTTGTCTTCCTCTTACCCTTACGCATTTGGCCAAAATTCTGATTCAACGAAGGAAATAGTGCCAAGGTAAGTAAGCAGTAGCCACAGCCACAAGAAATGGTAGTTTTAGTTGCTTACATTTTGAGAGGCATCCCTTGATATTTTTAACCGTCTTGCACCATTGCTGTCAAACATAGTGAGATTTTTTATTAGGTCTTTTGAAGTCATAAAAATTGGTGTACATCTATGAATTCATGTGCTATTTAACTTGCCTAAATCAAAACTCTATCAATCAATAGTCAAATAAATAATATTTCTATTTTCTATAATATTTCTAAGTTCTGAAGTCAGTTTTTCTCTCTTAATATCAACCTACATATTGCTGGTATAGTGATGAGCAAATGTATTCCTCTTGCATTCTACTGATATTTTTAACATTGGGACTTCCAGTTCAGCATACAAATAAGCCACATTCAAGTTTCTGTTAATAGATTCTTTACCTCTCACTAATTTACATTTTATCTCCTTCATGGCCAATTATTTTTAAAATTTCATTTAATGTTCAGAATATTCTGATAATGTCAGTGCTTTAAAATCCACTTTTTTATTTTTCATGAGAAGACCATGTGTTGGGGCACCTCAGGCTTATAAAATCACAGATAGGTTCTAAACATGGATCTTTGATAAGAGGAACATTTATTACCAATCTAGGGGAGAGAGTATAATCCTCTTTATCTTCTCCCCTTTAAGAAGGTTCTGAAATGCATGATTATTGGAAAGAAGTCTCACCTACAAGCCCAGGTGCATGTTTAGAGACGAAAATGTTTTGTCTGTGTAAATTATTGCCAAATGATTGGAGAAAATGTAAAGATATTAATCACATAAAATGTTGTTGAAGACAGTGGAAGTTCTCAAAGCCTACGTCTGTGACATATAATTGGATTACTATGTTTACCTAATCAAGATGCACACAGACTGAGCAATAATAACATTTGCTTTTCTTTGAGCAAAATGAGATTCTTTTTCATCTATTGAACAGTTGCCCACAACAAATGCTTGGTTTTGAAAATGGGGGATTCCAATTTGCCAAAAATGAAACTAGCTGTGGTTGCTTACAAGTCATCCTTTCTAGTGATCACATAAAATGAACAGGAGATAGCAAATAACGTTAAGAATTGAGCCTATACATTCATCTTAGAATTTGCTGACTTGAGGTTTCCTTTTTTTGGTTTATGAGGCCAGCAGAACTTCCATGTTGAATTATAGTCTGTCCTACTGTTTCCAGTTTCAGACAACTGCTTTTGGATGCCTATGAAACCACTCCAATTAAACCACATGAGGGTGCTAGAAACTTGCAGTATGCCAATAGTAGCAGTAGGAGAGAACTGGGGTGAAAAATAGCAGATGTTTTTGTGATTTAGATTTTCACTTGATATACATTCTGATTTGGGGGCAAATTCTATGTTTTTAAAAATATTTTACTTATTTATTCATGAGAGACACACACATACACACAGAGAAGCAGAGACACAGACAGAGGAAGAAGCAGGATTCACGCAGGGAGCCCGATGTGGGACTTGATCCTGGGACTCCAGGATCATGACCTGGGCTGAAGGCAGTGCTAAACCACTGAGCCACCCAGGGATCCCCAAATTCTATGTTTTAATTGAATAGTTTTGTTACAACCAGAAAGCAGGTTGAGATTCTAACTAAGCAAGTGTATATTGATGGTGAAAAAGGTCCTTGGAGGATTAGACCCACTTACTGTTAACAAATCACTTATAATATCTTTCTGACTTCCACATGCTGTTACATTTATTCACTGATAATTTAACATTTTTAGTTTCTATTTTCTGGCATCAGCATATTTGTAAATAGAGGTATTTTGTATTTTTCATAATGACCAACATTTATAAAACTTTTAATAATTTAAGAGTTTAAAAAATTATACTTTAAAGTTATCTTTTGTTTCAAGAACTCAACAGGTGATCTATGGTGTTAGTAAACCTAAACCCTGAACTCATTATTTTCTGAATGATACTTTACTGTTTAATTCTTTCTGTTTTTTTTTTCTTTTGAGTGTCCCAGATGTACACATACAATTTGATAATGATTATTGTTTAGAGGTGTTAAATTAAAAAAAAGAAGGAATAGATGGCTGCTGAAGCTACCTGTCTAAATCATTGTATGGTGCGTAAAGATATGAAGTTGAGGGGACGTCACAGCTGATAGATTTAAGTGTGTAGGACTTGAGTTTTGTTATTCTATTTTGGTTATCTTCACCATTACCCTGGATTATGATGTCATATTAACATATTCCTCAGCCTCTAAATATCCAAGGAGGCTTTTTTTTTTCTTTTTCCAAGGAGGCTTAATTATTGAGGCAGATACTCCTCCAACAGTAATAATAACTCTTTATTAGCAGTTGGCATTATATAGCTGAATTATGCATTGCCAGTTTGCATTACATTTATCTGTGGTTAACTTTGTTTCAAAATATCAACTGTTTTAGCATTTGGAAAGGCTGGTTTTCAATGTAGGCCCAGAAAGTACCTACTTATTTGGTGTGATTTGAGGTGGTCCCCAAATTCTCTTGCTTCAACATATCTCTGGTGCCAATGTGCCCAGATCCCTTTGCACTTTCCTCATAAAAGTCCCTGGGAAAGTAGGCGATGGGGATCTCAGCTGGGAGAAGAGGAGAAACTTAGAGAGCGAACTAAGTATAGAATGCTAGAGTTTCACTATGCTAGAGTGAACCAAGTTTCACTTGATTCTTTTCCTGTGTGTTGGAAAGAGTGCAGGCTACGGAGCTAGTCTGGTTCCCCACTGTGGAATCATGGGCCGGTCACCTCCCTTACTTCTCTGGCCTTATATTCTTTCTGCTAATGTTTGCTTTATAGTTTTGTTGTAAAGCTTAAACAGTATGAATGTAAAGGACACCTAGCACATGATGAGCGCACAAGATTTTCCCCCTGAAAATGAAAATACTACTTTTCATAATGAAAAGTATTTTGGGATTTCAGATATATACATTTAAAGACTGTTTTTCAGAGTCACTTAACTTTCTTAATTTTCTTTATGATGTACTGTCACTGATTTTAATACCAGACCTATTTTTTTTAAAGAAGCAATGATAGCAAATAATACAAATGCTATTCTTACCCAAAGATCAATAATATTCCATTATGCTAATGAACAAAAATTCCTACTCTACAGTTGTTAATCATGCTAAAATTCTCCTAAAAATCCAATAAACATGTTCACTAGAGAAAATGAGAATATCATTCATATTGATGGCCAGTCTATGACTTATATTTACATATAGTCCTCTAAGATGAAGTTCAGAATTTGACTCCTAAAGGGAATATACCTATGTATTTAGTATATATGTAAATATCCATAGATTGGAGTGGGGAAAACAAAACAATGTTTGTAATGAAGTTGGCATTATGGAAATAACTGATGAGTTTTCCATGTCTGTGAGAAAGTGAAAATCACAGAAATTCTTTTTCTTGAAGGGTGGAGATGAACATGTGTCATGCTGAGGATGATATATGAAAGCCTGTCCTAGTTCAGGGCAATGAGACATTAGACCAGTGTTAGAATAATTGACTCAGCATCCTGTCTGCAAGTGCTTGCTCCCATCAGAGCTCAGTTTGCCATCTCCAATACATGAGCATAGCAATGGTAGCCCTCGGGAGACTTCCAGAGCGATAGCCATTCTTACCAACTCAGGTGATAACCATTATTCAGACAGCTTCAACAAAAAATTTCTCTTCCCCACTTGAGTTCACTGACTCTCTCCTTTTCCTCTTAAATTGTTTATTGCTGCCCAAGGGCATGCTAGGAAAGTTGATGGTTCTAGGCAGTTCCCCAAATTTATAAGCTGGTGTAGTAGCATTAATCGACCTAGAGTGATAACATATTTTACAGTGAATTTCTTTAAGTTTTGAAAAGTTTCTCTTTACTCAATGTGATGTGTAGGATTCCAATGCTTGTTATGCGTATGCACTGGGATTGAGATGTTTAATCTATTGACTTCACATTACTGGATCACTTTGCAAGAAGTTTAAGAAAAGTTGAGTCTGTCAGAATTTTTAATGAAGCTAAAACGTTTGCATAAACTCTACCCATTGGCTTTCACAACTGAGCTTCCCACATTTTAATGTCTATTTTCCCCATACTCCTTCATCTTACCAACACCAACTCTTTCACACATAATGCTCCTCCCATATAGAATTTTCATAAATACTCACTATAAGAAAAAATATGCTTATTTTGATCTATTAAAAATTACAAAAACCTCACCTGTAATCCTTTTCTCCATTAGCATATAGATAGATTCAATTTTGATCATGCAAATAAATCTGACCCGGAGGGCAAAAGTACAAGTACCATAAATCAAATAAATCAAATGTCAAATGTCTTCATCAGCTGGGTTCTCCTGATATAGCTGATTCCCTAAGGTAACAAAAGAATGGATTTAGAATGATATCTTTTAATACAGAAACCTGAATTTTAATTCAATCAAACAACTCTGAATGACTGCCAAGTATGAGATAATAATCACAAAATTTATTGACTACATATCAGTCACTGTTCTAAGTCTATTATTTAATTTTTACCACAACCTAAAGAAATTAGTATTATCTTGATTTTATAGATGCAAGCTAAGGCGCTGAGATATTTAGCAACTTCTTTGCTATTACATACTAATAAATGACAGATGTAAGATCAAACCTGAACAGGACTCCAGAGCTTAGGATATTTGATATTTTACCCCTGTGCTATATGTATATATGTATTCACACATATAGTTGTATACATGTATGGTGAAGGATGTGGGAAGGTGAATTAAATAACATCTGAGGGAAATAAGGTTATATATAGTAGACACTTTCAATATAGTAATGGTAATCAACAAAGGGATATCAGTCCCATCACCAGAGATCTAGCACACATAAAGTTTTCAACTATGTTACTCATTAATAGACAAGCACAGGTATAAGGATCTCTCAGTTGAACCCCTTTTGCTATAAGTGAGGAAGGAAGTCAACTATAATAAAGCTGGTTTATGAGCAGAGACTATTTCAGGACATTACACCCCAAACATTTTTATTTACAATATTAGGTTGGATTAGCAACCAATTTAGATTTTAGATTGAAAGACAACAATGATACTTAAAAAATGACAGCATGAATAGGCAAGAAAAAGAACCGCGAGGCTGCTAATTACCAGCTTTGAGCATCTGTTTATTTTCTACCTGTGTCTTTTTAATTTATTTCCTTGTTTTATTTTTTGGAGGCTTTAGCTATTACTGATTGGCATTTCAAAAGGAATCTGTTTTCGTCCAATTTAGCTATTTAAAAATAAGGGATATGACTGTTACCATATAGTTTATACCACGAACACATAGGAGGCTAAGATTTGGATCTATTTCTCTATTAATTGTTGATATAAATTTAATTTACTGTGAATTAACGTACAAATTATTCAGAAATTGCTTTTGTCCAATATTCTATAGGCTTCATTTTTTTTTTACTATTTTAATTCTGATGATATTCTAACTTCCTCCTTCACTGCCACTTACTGCTATATTCAATGTAGTGAAAAAGTAAAGTACACTTTTGAAGGGCCCAATTTTCATCTGAACATCGCTATGTTCAATATGATAAACTGTGTCCATTGGTGAGTGCTGAAAAATCATAGGTGTGCCTATTGCTTAGGAAAACAATCTAGGGCAAATCCGGTGAGTTCCACTTGGGCATTCAAGTGCTAAATTGAGCTCAGTAAAGTTGGCCATTTCCCTGCAGCCACAAACTTCTGGCAGATGTAATAATGCAGGTGTCACCTTAGCTGGAACACTCCCTTTGAATGTCCTCTCCTACACATGTTAGTTTCTATTGACTTTTTATTTAACTTGCTCATGAGGCATGGCAAAACCAGACAAGAACATTTTGTGCTTATATTTGATTAAAGTTTTTTTTTGGGGAAAAGTGTCTTCTAAAAGTTGTTAAAACTTAGATATAAGACAGAAAAATGTCTGTACTTTGCTTTCTAATAATAATTTATACTTTCTGAAAGAGAAAACCTCTAATAATGAAAAACTTTAGTCTTAAAGGGTATTCAATATAGAAATAATTTAGGGAAAGATATATATATATATTTCCTTATATATAACATATAATTGCATGTTATAATTTTGATGATACTCTACTATAGAGATATTTTTGTGATACCATTAGTTGTTTAATATATGAATGATGGAATGTTGATGGTTGGATGCTTTAGTGGAGCCCATTGATTTGATTCACAGACAATGGGTTATATGTCCTCTGACCTCACTGCCAACTCACGATATTTCTGAGTCTCAGTTTCACTCTAGTTAAAAAAAAACAACGACACAAGAAAACAAACTCCATTCATATTTTACTGGGAAGCCATGCAACTAAGATGAATATATAACATATTACCTGCAAAATAATTAAGTCCAGGGAAGAACAATTTTATCAGTTACTACATATTATCATTTTATGGCTTTAGTTTTCATACCCTAAACCACTTATCTAATAAACCTCTTCAAGAGTACCAAAAATTGAAGCTTACATGAAAAAGTTATTTTTTTCTATTTGAAAGAGGAGTATTACTGTGCCTCTGTGAACTAATGACAAAAATACATTTTATTTTTAATTTATGTTCCATGTAATAAAATATTTTAGGTAATGCCATAGATTTAATAGACCTCCATTAATTTTTTTAACTAATAATTTATTGAATCAGATAGAATATAAAAGCTTACATCAAATATTTAATGTTCTGAGACTCTTCTTTGAATTCACTATTTAAATAGTGTTTACAAATGCGCATTTTGAAAGTGTAAGAGAGAACTTGATTCTAGCATGGGCAAGATAAATGTTTTACTCAAAATGTACAGAGTGATACTTAGATAATTCGTAAAATGGATTATATATTTTTGTGTATTGATTCTTAAATATTTGATAGTTCAAAATCTCAATTGACTTAAAATAACATATACTCATAATTTGCATGTCTCTATTAATAGTCAAGAATTAACAGATTATCCCTATGTCAATATCTCTGATTTCAGCATGATGAGTTATGTATTTACTTGATGGCATTTCTCTTTATTAGGGACTCTCATTGGACCACATGATATTTGTTCATCTATACAATCATTAATATTTATTGAGTACCTGCTATGCGCAAGGCATGGTTCTAGGTTCAATGCCATTTGTCGATGGATAATTGTTAGTCATTCACCTGCCTTCATTGGATTTATAATCTATTTTTGAAGATTAAATATACGCAAGTGTCTATACAGAAGATAGATACTCTTAACAGACCAAATAGAGGCCGGAACACAAAGCCAGGAAAGTTAAATGGAGGTTAAAAACAAAAGCTCTAAGACCTCTGCATATATTATCTCACATAAATGTTAATTTAAGAGTTCTTAGAAAGCGTGCATATTTTATAAATAAAACAATGACTCAGATGTTTAAGTAAACTTTTCAAAGTTCCAGAGGTAGTGCATGTTGGATCCAGGATTTAAGGTCAGGATTTGCGGAATCCAAGGACAGCATATATCCCTTGAATATATCCCTAAAAATATCCTTCGATATATCCCAGTGCCAGGGGAACCAAGGAAAGAGAGATTTCCAAAACAGAATACATAAAATAGAAAGACACTTTCAGCATCATTGCATGATTTAGGGAGAGTAGAGAGGGAGAGAATTGAGCAAGTCCACCAAATGTGATGATCAGGGGAGGAAGGAACAGGAGCTAGACTGTAAGGACTGAATATGCAAGAAGAAAGGAAGCTGGTAAATGGATGAATTTTACTTAGGAAGCAACGAATCGTGTTTGCTCTTATTTTGTTATATTTCTGCTATGTTTCATAAAAGTGAGAATCTTACTGTAAAGAAATTAAGTCTATGAACAGAAATTAAAGTGGATATTATCTACCTATTGTTCAATGTAGGTAGTAGTTGGAACCACATAGTTTCATTTCAGTGTTCTGTAATTATTTGATGCATGTTGGTACCATCCTCCAATTAAATTGTAAATTCCTTAGGGCAAATTCCAAATATCATAATGTCTTAATAGACTTTAATTATAAGTCTTAAGAGCTTTTGCCAATTTGTGTGAATACAGAATAAAGTTCGCTATGCTAAAGCATAGCATCAGCTCTGAAACAGATAAGAATGGCTTCCAATTCTTTATTGAACATATATTTTCTTGGGCATTGGCACAGTGTCTTCCATCAAGCAAACATTCAGAAATATTTGTGTGATAGTATGTCCATTACATAAAGATATATTCTCAGTAGAAAATGAAAATCAGAATTTCTTAGTCATGGCAAAGAAGGGAAATTAGAGTAGGAAAAAAATGCATTTATAATTCCTGGTTGCTTCAAGAGACCCACAAAATGATTACCCGAAAAATATATATCCAAGATATAAACTCACTATGTTGGAAGACACTGTAAATCACTATCTTTACATTTTCATTTTTTTAAGTGGCTATATATCTACTGATTAGGTAGGAAAACTTTGAATAAGATGTTCTCTAATAAAAGGGGGTTTATCTAATTGTTTTATATTATCAAATGGAGATTTATACACACTGGAAGCAATATAATACCTATATGTACATTATAAAATCTCTACTGCCTGTGGACAACAAGCCAAAATTCTTTCTATTTCTGATTAAAAACAAAAAAACTATCCAATTTTTCAAACTTGCAAATTTTCTTGAAAGTTCTTGTGAGAAATATTCAAAAGTATTTACAACTGTTCGAAGGTTCTATTTTAATTAACCAAGTGAGGAAGTTGGAGGCAAAAAATATATACTTATATTATTTATGATACAGAGATCCATATTTCTCTGGTGACCTTAAGGTGAATTTCTGCCATAGTAGAGGTGGAAAATATTACTCTTCTATTTTTGTAGATGGTGAAACTGAGTCACGTTGAGGTGTGTGTGTCAGACTGTATGTCACAGCAGTCAGAGGAAAGCAAGGAATCTAGCCCAGGGCTTCTGCCTGCGGTTCTAGTCACTAACCCTTTTCAAAAGCTTCTTTTTAGAGATATGACTTTTAAATCAGACAGCTGGAGATCAGTTCCTCCTTAGCTGTCAAGTTGTGAGCTGTGTGTTTTCCTGCCTGAATTGTTGACCTCACTTAGAGCAGAAGCATTGTAAGAGATGTGCCCTTCTCTAGAACTCTTGGGGAGGAAACACAGGGACCTGGCAGGGAGAAAGTCATGGCAGGTCACCTTTAAAAGATGTAAACAAAATTCTCAAGGATATGGAGAGCTGGGATAAGGGTTTTCCTTTTACATTTTGCCATCTTTCAAATAGAAGACCGTCTACATCCACGCATACACACACATACATATTTTTTTCTTTAAATAAGATGCAAATATCTATCCTCCATGTTAATGCAAGCTGGTAAAGTTTTCCTGAAGTGTACAATGGAAATTACATTTATACAAAACAGTCTGCCTCAGCTGTAGTTAACAGAAGCTGGATAATCACTCACTGACCCCCAGAATTTTTTGACCTGTTCATTCATACCTGAAACGTTTCTATGGAGGCATAGAGGCTCTGAGTCAGCCCATGGAGGTGAGGTGCATGATTTCCTTCCTGAGGAGCATAAGGTAACTTAGGCCATGCTTCCCAACAAGTGTTGAAAATGCTTGTGTGCATATGCTGTCCAGAAGATCAGTTGTAATTTGTAGAGAGTACAGAGTACCTTGGGCCTCATTACCTCAAGGTATAGCCGCAGGAATGTTCCAGAGGGGGGAAAGGTCTGAGGAATGCTGAGGTGCAGGGGCCCATTTGAGATGACGTACCAGTTCTGTTCTGAATAACTTTGCCTTTGCTTCTCCCCCTTCTGTTTCTCTTTCTCCTCTCTTGTGCCAGGTCTTCCCTTTCTTCCTTATCCCCTTATCCCCCATTTAGGAAGCATTTATTACTGGTTTGGTATTGTGCCGCACACTTCTCATGTCTACCATTTTATCTGATTGATGTGATTCCTTTTTTCCCAGCAGAGTTGGTGCCTGACTCTAGATTTGGCCAGTGATATTTCCCTATGGTTGGAATGGGCAGTCAGGCACTATTTGTCAATTAAATATAATGATAATAATGCAATCGGTATTAACATAGCTATGGTGATATTACAAATATTGCCTCAAACCCTATCCCACCACCTACTCTTTAGCCGATGGGCTGATTTAATTGACCATCCTTTGCTTTAGGCAACTTGAAGGGAGAGCTACTCTATTTGCTCTTGAGTATATAGTCATTAATGTGAAGTAAATGAGAATTTTTGCCATCCATGGGTGCTCATGTTTCTTTTTATGTCTTCTTCTGAAAAACACTCAGTGATAAAGATTTTTTGTTTCCTTGGAGGAAGTAGTCCTCAAATTAACATAGATCTAAGGTGACATGTCATCAGGCATTTAAAACTAGAATTTTTCGACATCCTCCTAGAAATGACTTTCAATTTTACTCCCCTTTAGGAAAGGCTTACATTTGCTCATTCAAGAACTAAAAAAATTGGTTAAAAATTATTCCTTACATATGTTCCATTTGGCATGAAAAAATCTATGTAGCGGTTATTGGTGGATAGACTTCAGTTCAGGAATTTATTTTAATAAGATTCTGAGTAATGGTTTCTAGAAGTCAAAGAAAGTTCTATATTGAAAGTTATACTTTTGTTGCTTGGAACAACACATCTGATAGGTAGAAAACTACTCTGTGAAAACACGGTTTTCTTTAAACAAAGATAATGGAGAGGTTTTAAAATACAGGACTTCCAGATAAGTTTATTTGGGAAATAACAGATTTTAAAACATCAAAGAATGCTCATTTAATCTCAATTTTCTACTAAGGCCTTACATAGCATTTATTTTTAAATTTAAAATTTAAATTCTGGACATATAAGAAACCTATATTTATGGGAAAAACCAGGCGTTAGCTTACTGAATACATCTTAATTATTGGGGAAGGATCTATTGAACGGATTTAAAATTATAAGTAAATGTATTGATCAGAAGTAAGAGAAGCAGTATTCTATAGTATGCACTTTGCCCTTTAGTTCGATCTGATCAGGTGAAAGCTGTACTAATCAGTAGAAACATGCTCTTTTGAATGTGACGGAACACTTTCTTATACACTAATAGACAGGACTTACTACTGTGACAGGGTGACTTCTGTTTGTTTTTCATCATTACCAAACCCATGGCAGAGAAAAAGAGAGTCACAGCATTTTCTTTTCTTTTCTTTTTTTTTTTTTAAGATTTTATTTATTTATTTGAGAGAGAGAGAGCAGGGAGGAAAGGGATAAGCAGACTCCCTGTGAGCAGGGAGCCCGACGTGAGGCTCGATCCCAGAATCCTGGGATCATGACCTGAGCCAAAGGCAGATGCTTAGCTGGCTGAGCCACCCAGGTGCCCCAAGAGCCACAGCCTTTTCAACCAGGAATCGCTGAGATACAAAATGTGATTTATTATAGTTCAGAAATTACAATTAACCTCTACTAGGTCATTTTCTCCATTATCATTACTTGGTATTCATAGAATGTAATCATGATATTATAATCAGTAGTATATAAGTGGTCTTACCAGATTGAAAGTAATACAATATTTCTGGATTATTGGAATCAAATAAAGATTGGTAAAAAAAATGAAGGTAAAATTCATAAACTAAGAATTCCCTACTTAAAAATGTCTACAGTATCAATTGCTCATAAGCTTTTCCTCTTTGATTCTGTTTTTAGTAGTCTTTAGTAGCCTTTCAGTTATCATCCCTTGAAAATCAATACTTGTAATATTGTAGCATATTATCACAATAGCGCTAAGTGGACCTATATCCTAATATATAATTTTCATGCTGATGTGCTTTCACATGGACCTTGGATCTGGGGTACTGTTTGTCCTGTAGATGAGAGGTAAAGATCAAGGTGTTCTTCAATTCCTCCAAAGACCTCACTGCTGTATAGTAACAAAGCATCGCGCTTTGAGAGATGAAGAGAAAATGGTGGTATTTACCCAATTGCCTAGGTTTCATCCTTTGCTTTTCTAAACTCAACTGCTGCTTTTGAAGAATGTCTTTTGTATTTCTCTTGAGGAAAAGGGTAGCCACCTATCTCCTTGAAAGAAAAGATGAGAAGACAAATAACTTTTCCCCTGATTGCATTATTGGGATTGTGGCATGGTCTTGAACCTGTGACATGCCAAAAATAATCTGTGAAGCCTTGCAAAAGTCAGGGGAGAGGGCTGATGGGGTGTCTCGGGGCAGAGAACATGCATCTTCCTCGGTTCTCTGTGCTTATTAAAGCAGGGGTCACTACTGAGCATCAGGTCCTAGTGTTTTTCTCAGCTTCTGCCTTTTAGGGGATTTTTAAAAAGAAGATAATAGTAAAATCATAAGCCCATCCCATAATTGTAGGCCAAGTGCAGTGCTCATTTTCACATTAGAGATTGTGCAATCTGGAGGGAAATTTGTTTAGTATTACTTGTGAGTTGGTGGATCAGATAAAAGCCAGTCAAGTGGAAGAGAGGACTGTGTGAAGTGTGCTGGCTCCCCTGGTAATTGCGATGCTGCAGGCGCTCCTCCAGTTAATAGATTTCCCCGGCTCCTCTATGCCAGGTGAAAATTTCCTCATTAAGGGGAATTTATTCCATTTCCTTTTATCATTTATTATTGAAGACTAAGTGTGAGTGGAGGAAGTTTCAGAGATGACAGGATAGAATTTTAAACAACAACAACCACCAAATCTACACTGGAAGTCGGAGAGAGACAGGAGAAAGGCTCGTATTGTTTATAAAACCAGAGAACACACGAGAGACTTCCCGCTGTAGAAGCTGAGCCATGCTGTCTAACTGTTAAAAGATTATGGCAGAGTGTGTAAAAGTCTGATGGTCTGTTTTGAAGGTGTTTTTCCTCCCTCCCCAAAATTTCAGACCTGTCATTTTGTGCTGCTAAGTAGAGAGGAGCTGAAGATCATGAAAAGGCCAGCATCACAGCTACTTGGTGCTTCTTTGTGTTACTGTTTAGATCCTTTTATGCCACGATAGAAGTGTAACCTTTGCAGAGTTTGCCCTTGAACTCTGAAAGGAGGTGGGGAGAGAAAATCATGTATATGATATAGGCCTGTTTTGGAGGATGCAGTGAAGATCAACAGACACATACTAGTACGCACAGATACATACTGAATCACAGGAGGAGAATTTATTGTACATATTTTAAAACTGTGTGCTCTTTGGGCAATATGCTCCATTCAGCTGATCACATTCTTGCTTGGTATAATGCTCCTTTGATTTACAATACAATATAAATGGAGCATTCCCTACTGAGGCTTCCAAAGGCAGTTTTGAATTACAATTCAGCACTTATATTTCTTTAATAATTATTCTATTTGAGTTTGTTCCAAATTAAGGTTTTTATTTTCCTTTGGAAAAATAAAAAAATTACATCCCTGTCCCTAAAAGAAGCTTTCATCCAACTTGATTTTGTTAAAAAAAAAAAAAAAAAAGTCTCCCTCTGATGGAAGTTCTTTTTAGCAGAAAAAATGGAGGACAGCCCAATGTGGGCAGATAAAGATGAGGAGGAGCATGTACCTGAATCTCTACATTGTTAAATGAGCTTTATGTTCACTTAAGATTATTCATCTTGCATTTGACTCTGAAGAGGTTTAACCTTATCTAAATCACTGGCCCAAAGCTAATGGATCGTGTCTTCAAACTGT
Organism: Vulpes lagopus; assembly: GCF_018345385.1. Classification (NCBI taxonomy): domain Eukaryota; kingdom Metazoa; phylum Chordata; class Mammalia; order Carnivora; family Canidae; genus Vulpes; species Vulpes lagopus. The sequence goes on from NC_054845.1 coordinate 18,433,902, forward strand.
CTCTTCTTTTATTTTATTATAATGGGACTCAAAATAAAACTGTATCAGAACACGTAGGGAATAAAGTCAATTTTCTTCCCTATGTAGTGACATGCCAGCCAGCTTCATGTTATGCAAAAACAGTAGAGAGAGTGGATGAGAGAAATAAAGAGAGAAGGCAACTTGCTTCTTGTCTTGGAGGTCGGGGTACCCCACAGAATTAAAATAGCACTGAATGTAGGGAGGGATCTAACTTATCCATGTCTTTGTAATTATGGTGCTGGGTCAGAATTAACATGTATTTTGTCAGTGAGGAAGACTGAAATGCTTTCCACTATTTCATGAACATGCCTACAGAGTGGAAATTAATAACCAGAGAGATTATAAATAAAATACTGTAGAAGATACATCACTTTGAAATTCTTTGATCATACCTACCCAATATTTGCATTCATATTAAAATAGATGAACATGATTATATTCACATGCCAGTCCAATTTAATACATCCTGATTTTCAAGATGTTTATAAAAATGTCACATTGTGATATTGATCTAGCTATTTGAATATTGAGCAAAAGTTAAAAAGCTGTTTTGGCTCACCAAGAAAATATTCTAGGAACCAGCTTGTGAGCTCAAAACATGCACTCTGCAAATCTGGCTTGTTACATCTGTTTTGGAAATATCACCTGATATGAATTGAGGAGGTGCCTATGGGGAAATAGTTTTTCAGCCCCCTCCTGAAAGTCTCTCATTTGTGATTCATTATTCTGTGTTCCTGTTGCTCCTTCTCAGGCGTCCCCTTTAAATAACGAAAACTCTCTGGGGTGGGGATGCTATGGGGAGCAGTAATGATTGAGTTAGTCTTAGTGACAGATAGCTGATTTTTGCCACCAAAAATCAGCACAGAATTAATTCACTTTACTCTTTTTTATGCATGAGACCAAGTCTATCAGTCAGTCTTCCTTTTTCTTTCTTTTTTATTTGCTTGTTGGTAAGAGTCCAATTTTATTTGGTGAGTGGCGGAGGAAGACTTTGCATATTTGCTGAAGATGTCTTTAAATGCTCTATTGGACTCTTTTGGTGGAAAATAATAGGAGGAATTATGCATATTTCAGCAATAGAAAAGACTGCATTGCTGAATGTGGACAAAACAAATGCAAATTTATTTCAACCCTAATAGAAATGTGAGGAATCTAAATGGTTTCTTTTTGTTTGTTTGCTTAATACCATTATCTATAATTTTCATTTAAAGCAATGTAGCAACCTTTGAAGAATTGACTGATATTCCTTATAAAAAGAAAAAAAAATTGTTCAAGGCAAGGAAAAAAAAAAAACAAGTAGAGAAACATGACCAAAAGAGCTTAAAGATAAATATATGATTACTTCTGGTTATCTTTGGACTTGAAGAACTTGCATTTTTGCTAGTTCATTGTTGTAATAACAGGTGTGATGGCTTTTTTCAAGGTATGTTTCCTAAGTGTGTCTGGATTGCTGCTATTCAGGATTAGGATTTAGTCATGTAAGTTAGTTCGGCTATGACAAAGGAACATAATATGGGTCTTGCCTCAGATAGTTATTGCAATAATAAAGAAATGTCCTACTGAAGATCTGTTTATTTCTGCTTTTTTCTTTTACTGCTATTGCACAATTATGGGAAAATGTCCTAGCAAGTAGTTAGAAAAATCTAAGGGTAAGAATTGGCTTAATGTTATATGTGCAGTATTTCTCCACCTAACTCAAGCTTCATACTTATGTTTTTAACAAAATTACAGATCATAGGGAAAATGTGTAGTCTTTCAGCATGCAGGTGAACGTAATATGATTTGTCTTTCATAAAACGCACATTAAATATATTTATTTAAAAAGAACATCATGCATAGTTCTAATTTAGAAAAATAGCTTATTTATCAAGCACTTCCACTTTGAGGGTTAATGCACACTTGCATATAAACAAATGAGCAATTGATTTAGAAACATAATTTTGGCAAGAAAAGTGAAAGTATACGTTTCCAAAACAAGTAGCAACAAACAAATTCTTCTTCTGCTTTTGTCTCAAAATTTTTCTTTTTTGAAAGACTAAAGGTAAACGTTAGAAACTTGGGTGTTTCAAAAGCCCTCAGGAGCTCAGCAGTCATCTCTTGGGTAAGGCCTTTCCAGACTTCCCGTGGCAGCTGGGAGCATTTCCCCTGAGCCACAGTCTTCTCTTGCATGAATTTTCACAGTGCAGGCAAATCTATGGCTATTTATTTGCCTCCTAATGTACTCTGATCTCCCTGAATATAGAGATTCGATATTTTATCTCTCCATCATTAAAATAGGTAATACAGAAAGAAAATAAATAAGATAAAAACAGAAAGGGTCTATCCCTGCCATGCCCATTGTGGTCTCAAATTATTGCAGATGCAGTTGCCCTTGCCTGTAGTACATCTGTCAACTCCTTCGTCCATATAAAGCCGAACTTTCTTTATGATTCTGTTCTCATCTCTCTACTGCCATAGTATTTCTCAACTACATCCACTCTCATTGTTATCTCTTTTCTCTGACCTCACATTGCACCACATAGCTTATCTCTCTGTAAAATGTTTTGAATCACTCTCTATCATTCCGTTGTCTCAAATATTGTTTTGTATCTTCATGGGCAGCACTCCCAGGTAGAAATTTCTGTGATGATAAAGTATTCTTTAATCTGCACCATCTAATATAGCAACAGTAACCATTGGCCACGTATGGCTATTGAACACGTGAAATATGGCTAGTGCAATTGTGAGTCAAATTTAATTTTAAAAATTTTTCATTAATTAACATTCAAATTTAAATAGTCACATGTGGCTAGTTGCTGACATTTTGGACAGTGTAATTCTAGAGCATGAAGCACAGTACTTGGCACACATAGCAAGTGACAGATAATACTTAATAATCAGATTATGTTCAAGAATTTGACAGGAAAATGTGTTGCTCTGGGAGAATGTTTATCAAATACTTGAGAAGATTAAAAAATCAAAATAAGAATAGAAAAAAGAGACATTAAATTTATTGGGAAGAAATAATGAGTTAACTTGAGAGCAGAGGAAATTTAAGTGCCATAAGAAAAGCAAATTGACTAAGAAGAGACATAGCTGTAAAAATCCAAACTAATACTGGTATCCAAAATCCAGAGACATGGCTATTAAATATACCAGATTGATTCTTTCTTTTCTAAACTCAGAATATGAATTAATTAAAGAAGATTGAAGAACAGGATGAACAAAATGTAACAGATTCAACTACATTCTATTAGAATTTCAATTAAAAATGTTTTATTTATTGTTAGATCTTCTGAGAACATACTGTTATATTTAAATTTCATGGTATTGACTATCAAACTGTTATAGTTGAATTTTATTGTATTGACTATAGCTTGAAATATTTGGTTAGATATACTTTTACAGAAATACTTTATTCTTCTGTACCTTGGCTCTTTACAAATTATTTCTTTGTACATTTTGAATTCTAGTTACAAGCTGATTTTAATAACTTGTTTTTTTCTATTAAAGCTATGGAATTCCAGTTTCCCTTATTCATTTAATAAATATTTATTGAGTGTTGTCTGTGGGCTAGCCTGCTAATCTTTGGGAATGATCTAGTAAATGAGCCAAATGTGATCTTTGTCATCGTGGCACATGAATCTAGCAGGAAAAGTCAGGCTGGTCAATAAAAGCTAAGAAACATTACAAATATTGGCAATATTGACATGCTCAGCAGTATAGTTCCAATTATACTCCTGGCTCCAAGAAAATGAGTCAGTGAAGAGCCTTGGAAGGTCTATGTGTGAGGGCAGACTGAGTAATCTTCATGGATGAAACTTGGCTCTAGTTGACCTATAAAGAGTAACTGGGAGTTGGAGAGCAGTCGGGTAGGTAATAGGAATGTCACAGCATTACAGGTGAGAGAAACAACACAAATACAGTCCACACTGTGGGTGGGAAATAATCACAGAGAACTATCTTGTCAACATAGACAGATATGTGATATTAGTAAATAGAAGCAGTTTATGCAAAAAAAAAAAAAAAAAGCAGTTTATGCAGAGGATACCCAGTCAGATACAATGTTGGGATGCCCAGGTGAAGGTGATCCTGAAGATCCTATAAATAAAGACTAGAGCATAGGTCAGACATTAGAGAAGAAGCTACAGATTTGGGAATTTTTTAAAAAAGATTTATTTATTTATTCATGAGAGATACAGAGAGAGAGAGAGAGAGGTAGAGACACAGGCAGAGGGAGAAGCAGGCTCCATGCAGGGAGCCCGACGTGGGACTCAATCTCGGGTCTCCACGATCACACCCTGGGCCGAAGGTGGCACTAAACCGCTGGGCCACCCGGGCTGCCCAGATTTGGGAATTATTGACTAATTATGTTGCTTGAACCAATGACAGTGGTTAAATCTAGAGGGAGAGAGAAGATAGCCAGACCTTTAGTCTTAAATCTTTAGTCTTAAATCTGGGAACAAAAGAGAGAGCCTTGGAGGGGGGAAAAAACAATAAATAATTTTTGTGAATTATAAAGTAGAGAGAGAAACAACTTACCAGAGCCAGAGGAAGGTATCTTTAAAGAATAACATCAAGCAGGTCATACGTTGACAAGTTGAAGAGAAGAAACTTGAGGAAAGTTTCCTAGATTTAGTAAGATCTTATAATATTTAATTTAGTCCATGATTATTTTGAAAGAGGAAATTCATTAAGATAGTAAACACAGAAGCCATTTTTCAGGAAATAAGGAGAGGAGAAGGTGCCATGGGTGTGAAAGTAGAAAACCAATTTGGTCAACGTTGAAAATACGAAAAGATTTCATAGAGGCTGGAAGATTTAGTGGGCTATTTATTTGTGCATCTTTAAAAGATAGGAGATCTAAACATGCTGAAGATGGAAAATAAGGAGTCTTTGGTGTTTTTGAAATTGAAGAATTCACTGGTCCTCACTGTGTTTGTTCTAAAGTTGAATCTCTCTTTTTCATTAAATCCTAGTGAATCCATTACAGAAGAAACCCTGAAAAAGGCAAAGGAGATTGGGTTCTCAGACAAGCAGATTTCAAAATGCCTTGGGCTGACTGAGGCCCAGACGAGGGAGCTGAGGTTAAAGAAAAACATCCACCCTTGGGTTAAACAGGTAAAGGAATTTCCCTTTCCTCACAGGGGTAAACAGAGGCACCAACATGTAGAGCCATTACCAATACAAAGAGGGGTGGAATTCAAAAGTGATTCTACTGCTCCCATCGATGGCCACACGATGCCACAAATTTTATTCAGCATAGGATTGATTTCAGCTTTAAAGGGAAAGGTTGAAGGGGCGCTGGGACATAAAGGTAAACGTGAGTACATGGTTTTCTCTGCTCAAATGAAAAAAAAAATCAAAATGACCTCTCCTTTACTTTTTTGACCCATGTGCAAATATATCTGCGATAAGGTAAATCCTCAGTGTAATAGGAGGACTTGAAATACTCTAGCATGGTGGCTGACCTCTTGAAAAGAATGGTTATCTCTTTTGGCACTAACTTTTTACAGGGTAATACTTTATTTTAAGTGCCCCATCATTATGGTTCATTTAGTATTCATTGTGATAGGGTTGGGCATAATGAGCTCATCTAGTATGCATGACAATCACACAAGAACTTTCATTGGTGTAGCGTTGTGATTTTTTTTTTTTTCTTTTTGGGCTTTAGTAGAGGAAATGTAGAGGGATGCCTTGGCTTAAAGTACCACCAGCTGGTTTTTGTCCTTTAAAATCATTGACTTTTCTCCACGTGCTCAGGGGGCACACACATACCCTTTGGTCTCAGGCTTGATGCTGAATATATTCTGTTCAGCAATTATCTTCCTTCCTTCTCACCTGCCTTACACTCGCTTGCCCTGTTGGCCCTGAATTCTTGCTCACTAAGCTGAGCTCCTGGCCTTTGAGAACTGAATTGATTTACTTTTTCCAAATATGTTCAATGAGACCTTGTCCCCTTCCCCTCTTCCCCAGGCTTTAAGGTATTTGTGTCATCCTATTGCTCTGTACCATAGGTAACTTAAATCCTATGCCTGAATTTGCAAACCAAAGACTTTCTTGCATACAGGTCATTTTGCTCTGCTCTGAGCTGCTTCAGACAGCTGTCTGGGTAAACCTTCCAGGTAACCAGTTGACTATATGACCATTTTGCTATGGACATGAGAAGTACTGCTGTAATCCATCAGTGATGCTCTGGGATGTGTGTACTGTTCTTTATTGCTCAGGTGATAACTAGGTCATATCATTGTTTCTCCACACAATCTCATTTTCAGAATTAGAAAATAATTGAATTGTACCCACCGTTTCATTGTCTTTGACAGTAAGAGGCATTAAAGGACTGCAGCACAATTTTTACTTTATTCTTGAAAAAAAAATACAACAAAGGGAATAAAATCCCAATTTATTCATTTTTTTTTCTCTTGCAGATTGATACACTGGCTGCAGAGTACCCATCAGTAACAAACTACCTGTATGTCACCTACAATGGTCAGGTGGGCACTGCCAAATTGCTGGATGCACAAGGCCCTAGATTTAGTGAATGGTCCACATGGGGGAATAGAAGTTTTGTGGTTTTGCTTATCTGTTAATGTTGGTATTAAAAATACATCGTGTGGGTCAGATGTGATCATCTCTTCCTATACTCGGTCTTTTCAGAACTGCCTTAAGATGGTGAAATCAAACAAGTGAATATATGATAAGGATACCAGCTACATGAACATACAATTATGGTGTGTTCTCATGGCTATTTAATTAAAAAGATACTGAACTTATTTTTTTATGAATAAATTTATACTTACGGGTTCTCAGAGACTAGTAGGGGATACACGTCAATAAGAGGAAGGATGAGAAAGGCAGACTCAGTGATGGGACAAAGAGTTTAATTTGGTTGAAGAAGAGCACACAATAACTTTTGTGTCTTTTTTTATTTTCCCTTCTCCTCAGGAGCATGATATCAATTTTGATGACCATGGCATGATGGTGTTGGGCTGTGGTCCATATCACATTGGTAAAGTGGTAACTTATATTTACATAGGACTTTACAGTTTATATAGTACTTTTCATACACGTTCACTCTATTATTCCAAGAATGATATAAAACCGATGCTGTTAGAAGAAATATTTTGCAAATTAAGAAATTGGGATTCAGAGAGGTAAAGCCCCAGTTGATATGGCTATTAAATGGTCGAAATGGGACTCAAATGCAGGTCTCCAATCTAACTCCTTCTCCCATTTCACTGTGTCCCCCTTTTATGTTTTCATCCTCATGAACTAAATTGAGCCTCTCACTGAGATTGGGGAATGAATTACACTTTGGCATTTTCTCATCTGGCAGTTTTACATAAAGATCTGTATTTGCTCAAGAACTTCATATATCAACCAGAAATTACATTTGTAGATGAGATCTATAAATATATGACTTCTGTTAGGATCAAACACAAAGAGCTTGTATCATTTGTGCATAGACAGAGCATTATATGATTTAATTAAAATATTATCACCACAAATTGTTACACCTCACCCAGTCACTTAAAATTAGACATTTAATAACAATATAATAATAACTTACATTTACAAAGTATATAGTAAACAGACAATGATATTTCTTTTTTTTTTGACAATGATATTTCTGAACGAGTATATTTAACATCTAGTCTCACAAGTTATTCTAGTATGGAAATGATGAAATACAGAATTTAAAATGTATGTAGTCTTACTCTGTTACTTTATTTATTTATTTATTTATTTATTTATTAGTTTTTTTTTACTCTGTTACTTTAAACATAGTTTATTTTAGGTTTTACAATTAACCAAGTGCTTCAGGATATGCTACTTCAGCAATCTTTGGTCAAATATTGAAGTAGGTTGTAAGTGTTTATATCTTTACCACTTTAGTTATCTCATGGCTAAGTGGTCTACTGCTTTCTTCTCTAGGCCTATCTTCCTTCCTATTCAAATTTTACCTAATTCATGTAACAGTTCTGCATTACCTTAGGACCCAGGGAAGACTAGCTAGGCTGATAATCAAGTCTATACTTAATTGATAGTGAAAATTAGCATGCTACTATCTTTGAGTAATTATTGTTCTGATAAGAATTTTTTGGAGACAAAATCCTAATGCAAAGGATTAATACAAATCCCAGAACTTTCAGTTCTGTGGCATCCCAGTAGAGTTGATATTTTGAGGTATTTAGGCCATTATTGTACTTCAAATTACTTTTTAGAAGGTCACTCACTCTGTATGGGGTGGCCTTGCCAAGCTAAAAGGATATGCTTGGAAAGGACAGGATTTTCCAATCAATCAAGATATGTCAGAGCTCCAAGGCACTTCAAGGATCATTGGGTTTAGACCTCAGACAGCAGAGTAAGTGGAATAACTAAAACAAGAACTCAAGTATTCTGATCACTAGCTGAGCTATTTTTGTGTACTGAGGCCAGTATGTTCACTTTGAGTTCTTTTCCAAAAATGGTTTTTTTTTTAAATCATTACATTAACTCCCATTAACTTTGAATTTGAATGTTTTAAATATGGAGATTACCAATTGCAGAACTTAGCATATAAAACAAGCCAACATATCATTGTTGTGTAATTAGCCTCTGTTTTTCCTACTATTAATATAGTGTGCATAATGGATCTGAAATTTACATTTTAGAGTTTTAAAAATTGCAATGAGAGGGCATTAGCTTCCTTCGCCTGGACTGACTGGCAATATCTTTCTGCTGCTCTCTGTGTTGTAACTTCATTTCTCCACCCCTTTCCCAATCTCACCCTCTCTGCAGGCAGCAGTGTAGAATTTGATTGGTGTGCTGTCTCCAGCATCCGCACACTGCGTCAGCTAGGCAAGAAGACAGTGGTGGTGAATTGCAACCCTGAGACCGTGAGCACAGACTTTGATGAGTGTGACAAACTGTACTTTGAAGAGTTGTCTTTGGAGAGGATCCTAGACATCTACCATCAGGAGGTAAAAAGAGAGAAAAAAAAAAAAAGAAAGAAAGAAAAAAAGGGGGAAAAAGAAGAAAAATATATGCAGTGCATACTTTATAGGTGCAATATATATATATATATATATATATATATATATATATATATATATATTTATATATATTAATGTTGTAATTCCCCTTAGGAGAAAGAGCTGCCAGTGTCTTCCACTGTCTAAATTTGTAGTGAAACTCTAAAAAAATTATCCCAGCCTTAGAGTCTTGAGGTCCTGGCACAGAGTGATTATTATTTTTTTTTTTTTAAGCATTCCAACAAGATTGAAAACTCTTCTTGGTAACTTGTGCTAGACACAGATTAACTATACAAGACAATCCCCCAAAATACTTTGCAGAATGATTTAATTGATCATCTAGACATACAATAAACCTCATCTCTGTAGTTCACTTGTTGTTGCAGTTTAATAATGAATGGTCCCCAGAGGAGAGAATCAGTTGTTCACAAATGACCAGCTAATTTTTTGTGCCATCAGATGAAGCCATTAGTCTTCAGTTTAAGATTGATGAGTTCCTTCTGACTGATATCAGTACTTCTACAGCTTTTTCTGACAGTTATTCGTCTACCAGTACTCTAATATTATTGAGAATATCTTCACTGTGAATTCCTATGATCACAGGTTACTATATGTCTATAGAACAAGTTAAAATATCGTACAGTTAAAAAAATAACTACTGGAAGATTTCAGAGTGATATCTAGGGGTTGTGTCCTTTGATGTGTTTACAGTTAATTTGCTACTATGGAGAATCATCCCTATGTATGAAATATGACCACTTACAAAAAAAATACTGAATTAGGGACATAGTACTTAAATTCAAGTTTTGAATTTACAATTCATTGAGTTGCTCAAGTTTCTTAACTTCTGTTTCATCTTTGTTGTTGTTGTTGTTGTTAATGAACCAGATGATTGTATATATGTGCTCCGTGAAGGCACTGTGAAGATAATGAGATTTGTGGCTGAAATCACATTGTAGAGTTCAGTGCTAGAACATGTGATGATTTTATTCCACTGAAGAAAAATAGACAAATTTAGTATGGATATATCATTATAGTTGTCCATTTGGGACTGGCCCACTTATCTTTTAATATAATGAAATTAAACCATTAGATAGAATATACGCACTTTTTATTTCCCTTTTTGACATGATTTTTCTAATAATTTTTTAAGATTCATTTCAAACCAAATGCATTCTACAAATATTTCTTGAGTACCTTTTGAATACCAGGCTTAGCAGGATAGAGAGCCATAAAACCTTTAAGACATTAGAATAGAACTGGGACCCATAACATAAATATATGAAAAATTACATAGTTGTTTAAAAAATATTAACAAGGATTACAAGAATTACAGCGGGCATTTTACACATAATTAATTATTTCCCCTTGAAATGGTTTAAGGAAAGATTAAAAACTTCTACAACTGCCTTTGGATATGGTTATACATGGATATTAATGAGATCCTTTCATAATAACTGAGTTCAGTATGATGGTAAAAAATAAATTGGCCCCTCTTTGAAGTTAATTGGCATTTATAGTGCTACAATTTAAGATATTTTTAAATGTTATATTGGAGAATTTAAGAACAATATTCCATTGATGTGTTTGTTAGACTATCTCACCGGAAATGTTATTTTAACATATACACATATCATACACACATGTATGTACATTTCCTTCTATGAGGATGTTGTGTATCCCTCACAACCTCCAGGAGACTGCCATAATCCATCTTTGGGTGATGCTAAAGGCACTGAAACATTCAGTAGTAAATCTGCAGAAAATTGGAAGACATCTAAACTTATTCAAAAACACACATCTGAGTCACTTTAGAAGGGCAATAGGCTACATAGCTACATAGGTTGATAGAAAGTATGATGACTCTCCCGGTCTAGGTCTCTTGGTCTAGTTCAGGAACAATGCTATTTCCATGGCAACAAGGATGCACCTCTAAAGAAAATGTAAGGGGGAGTCAGAAAAGTGACATGCTGTGTGAGTAAAGCAGACTGTGTTGGTTAATAGAGCATTCACTCTTGATCTCAAGCTTCATGTTAGGTATGCAGCCTACTAAAAAAACAAAAAAAAAAGAAGTCTTGATCTAAGATGGAGTGAAGGGGATCCTTATTACTTTTTTAAAAGATTTTATTTATATATTTGAGAGAGGCAAGATAGAAAAAGAGAGCATGAACAAGGAGGAGAGGAAGAAGCCAGTTCCCCGCTGAGCAGGGAGCCTGACCCAGAGGTCAATCCCAGAACCCTGGGACACGACCTAAACCAAAGGCAAATGCTTAGCAGACTAAGGCACTCAGGCACCCCAGAAGGAACCCTTGTGCTAAACTCTCCTTCCTGCTTGTTAATTTTTTTAATAGAAAATGTTACAGTGATATATTCTTTTGGCTGCAGACATTTTTTATACTTTACAAAGAGCAATCATTAGAAAACTTAAGTCATTTATTCCTTGTGATTGCATTCATGGATTCTTACTCCTTGAGAAGAAACTTGCATTGTGATTTTTTTCCCCTTAATTTTGGTGTTGAGTCAAGAAAATGAGAAGTGGTGACTGCTATCTACGAGGCTTTGACAGATGATATTTTGTCTAGTTCACAATTTTGCTTAGGGTGCTTCTTAAAAGGGAGAGATATTCTCAAGTTATTTTGAGATATATGAGTTGAAAATTATGACATTATTATAGAAGTTGCAACACTGTGCTTCTCTTTTATTAGATCTATTATTAAATCTATTTTCTAGGGATGAATTATGCAATAATCTTTACAGGCTACAATAATGAATAAGAATCACACAGGTCCTGGGTTGCCTGGTGGCTCAGTTATTTAAGTGGCCAACTCTTGATTTTGGCTCTGGTCATGATCTCAGGGTCTGGAGATGGAGCCCTGGGTTGGCTCTGTGCTCAGTGGGGAGCCTGCTTGGAATTCTCTCTCTCTCTCTCTCCCTCTCCCTCTCTCTCTGCCACTTGCCCCACTTGCTTGCATGGTCTCTTTCTATATAAATAAATAAACCTTTAAAAAAGAAAAAAAGACTCACAGTTCCTGTCTTAACTTCACATTCTCCTTTTTTTCTTTGGAGAGTCATGGTTTGAAAAGTTATGTAAATGAACATTAATTTTCTTCTATATCTCAGTCCCAGATAAGACCCATTTATTATTATTTTTTTAATTTGTTCATTAAAAACCAGATTGAGTCTAAGAATGCCAGGCAATATACCTGACACCTCATGATGTCCCTATCTGGTTGGAATCCTTAATTTTTCTTGCTTTTACAATGAATAATTTACTGGATCATACCCCTTAAAATGTACTCTGATTAATGATATAATTGTTCTATTTTCAATACCTAATGCTATATGTATATATATATGTATACAGTGGCACTCTGTAACACAATTTGAGTTAAATGAATGAATGACAAACATTCATTAATGATAGACAAAACCCATTAAAGAATGTATGACTCTAAACTAGAATTGAATTTCATTCCTAGCATTTGATTTAACTATAGTTAAATATAATCTTAAGGGTCTACCTGAAGTGTTGAAAATTAAAGTGTTTTACAAAAATGTGAACTACTAAGATAATAAGGCATGGTAAAGATAATAAATCAGTCTCAAAGACTCAAAGACAGATGTACAAAGAGTAGAGTTTTGTAAGTTAGAGATAATACACAAAATTACAAAAATCTGGGCCATCTTTCAATGAATTAAATGCTATTTATATCAGTAAAATAAATTTTCTCCCTTGCATTCTGTCCATAATTTGCCCACAAAAATAAGGACAAACCAAAGTACTAAAACTACATTTGTGGTGTGATTGCATTTGAATACCGTTTCAGAAATATTCTTGTGTGGTGTTACCTACAGCTTAGTGATACCAAGTTTTTTTTTTTTTAAAAAAGGAAACTAAACTGAGTAAAAAGATACAAACAAATCCAGGTAAGATCAATGGAACTTTGGGACCCTGATGGAATTATCTTCAGTCTATAGTATTTAGAAATCAGTGAAACAAATCTGAATTTTAGGATATTTTATGTCAGTGAGTTATTTAAAACTATTTAGGCTTAAGTGATTATGATAATAATGATAATTTATGCATGTGGGATACCAAGTTCTTTTTCCTAAGTCCTTGCTAGTTCTGTGCTTGGAGTTGGGGCCAATTTGAGATGAAATTCTTTTACAAAGCTGTCCTATATTAACTTCATCCTACAAATATGTTCTCTTGTACTGACTTCCTTTTGCTGTGAGGACAAAACCTACGACTACACCTTCAACCATTACTCTAAAACATCCTGTAGATGTATTTGTGTTTCCAGTGATGATCTTTATTTGTACATGTAGTCAATGATGAGAATGGGATTTTGCAGAGGAAGTTTTTCTACTACTTTTCAAAAAGAATGTTTTAGAAATAGCTCTCCTTGTGTCCTCTAACATTAATCACCTTTGAAACCAAACAGAAAAATAGAAATAGCTTGAGATTCAAATATTTGGTTTATTAGTTAAACATAGCTGCTTTATAGTGTGTAGAACGGAGTTCTAGAACTGGCTTTGCATTTGCTAGGTAAGAAACATGGGCAAGTCATTTTCATCTTCACTAAGCCTCAGTTTCTTTAGCTGTAAAATGGGGAGAGTAATAACTGCTTCAGAGGGATATGGTAAAGGTCAAAACAGATGGTCTAGGGCAAATAGTAATATTCTTAATGAATAGTAGCTTCTTATGCTATTACTGTTTTGAAAGTTGCTAATTTGTTGAAAAATAAAAATCAATTTCATAGAGCATTTCAAAAAGTGTTAGTGTATTTATTAATCAAAGGCTTTTCACTCAACTTTGAGCTCCTATTTAGTGCAATGGACCCCTATTTTTACTTATGGGTTCATACTTCTCTTTTAATACTCCTCTTTTAGAAATTACTTTGAAGGGTTTTACATAAGAAATTTTTATATGCATTTAATTGAAAAATTAGTTTTTAAGCCTCTAAAATATTAACTCTGCTAATAAACTAAAAATAATAAGCAAATAAAACCATTATTACAGCACAAAGAGTAAATCTTCTTAACGGTTTTGCAGAGATGTATATTGAACATAAAAAATGATAAATGGAGTGTAGGTGCACTTATAAATATGCAGAGCTGTGGATTATTGTTTTCCATACTGTTTACAGTGCATTTAAGCACTCAATTGTAGGGTGTTTGCTTAGGCAGTACTATAATTTCTCTCATCAAAGAGAAATTAGCTTTATCCCTTTTAAGACTATTTCAGAATTATTTCAAATGATGATAAAATATATTTGGTACATATCTATTACTTCAGCACTTCTGATATGCATTAGTAGGTTATTAAGGCAAATACAAATTATTTCAAGATCAATGGCCTATCAGATATAATAATATTTTCTAATATTAATAATAATGTCTTATTTATGCACTTACAGTGTGTAAGGTTTTTAATGTTTTTTTTCTTATTTAACTTATATAGTGACCTTGTGAAACAGACCGATATTATTATTCTAATTGTACAGACATGAAGACTGAACATCAGAAGGAGTTTCACAGAGGGAATTAAGATGGGAAGGAACTTCTTTTTTTTTTTTAAATCTGGAAGTTTTGACTATTAATAGGAGATTAAGGTTAAGGATTCAGACACTGCTTTTAAGGCAAATAGTAAGGAAACAAGAATGAGGATCAGTTATTGGATATTGTAGACAAGTGCTAAGGTAGCTGTAAAGGAGAAAGGAGGTAAAAATGGGAGGTAGGATTGAGACTGGACTTTTGTGTAGGGATGGTGGAGTTTAGATAAGGGAGAGGGGAAAAAAAGAGAGGCAGCAAAGGCACGGGAAGGTTAATGAGGGTAGAGATCTTGCCAACAGGCATGCACATAGTTGGGGATACCCGAGCAGGAGATCTTCTTGGTGTTGAGAATGGTGACAGATAAGGCTGGAGACTCTTCATTTAACATTGATGGTCATGAGACTACACTTTGTCCTTCAGGCATAAGGAAACTGGAGAACTCAAGTATAGGAGTATTGGTGAAACAATTTTGTAGGATGATTAATCTGAATATGAAGGGCTGGGGTAGAAGGAACAGGAGAGGTGAGCGTTAGAAGGGGAGATCTTTGTCCCTTTAGGAAATTACAACAGTAGTCCAAGGAGCACTTGATGGTAGTAGAGTTCGTGGCAAAAATATTAATTGTCTTTATTTCCTTTCTCTAATTGTCATGCACGTAAATGTCACACATTCATGTGCGGTTGTGTGAAAGTCTGACACGGTGATGATATGTAGTCTTATGGAAGTCTCACACAGATTTTTTGTAAGTGCCTGGAAAGAATTAAGTTTATTTATCTCCTTGTGACATCATTTAACACTCTCCATTGATGGGAGAAATGAAACGCTCCCAACACGTTAAACATTTTCAGTATGGAAACGAAGGCAATGGTTCATTCATCATGTGACCTCAGTGGCCAATGTCGTGGCTGTTTTTTCCAGGCATGTGGTGGCTGCATCATCTCCGTTGGGGGTCAGATTCCAAACAACCTGGCAGTCCCTCTGTACAAGAATGGTGTCAAGATCATGGGCACAAGCCCTCTGCAGATCGACAGGGCTGAGGATCGCTCCATCTTCTCAGCTGTCTTGGATGAGCTGAAGGTGGCTCAGGCACCCTGGAAAGCTGTTAACACTTTGGTAAGGAGAGAAACACAAATCTGTTTTTAATGGTCGCTTTTGAAGAGTTGTAACCTGAATGTTAACAACTGCAGATGCTAACAGCAGAGCAGAGAGAAGGCTCTTGTGCCTGGTGACTTTACTTTAAAGTTGGTATATTTCCATGACTGCAGTTGAATGCTCGTTATAAATTGGTGAGAATATTCTCATTAAGATTCGGACAATGAAAAACATTCAAACTAGTTTTGAGCTTGATTGATATTTACAATTAGAAACCAGGAATTTTATGTATTTCAATGTCCAACTTACATTTTAATGGCGTCTTTTGGGAGGAAGGGTGGAAAGAATTGTGTTACCATTTTGTCCTAAAGATGCCTTTCTGCAGTTCTATTGAGTATTTTAAACTATTCATGCACCTTTTTGTTGTTGTTTCCATTCATTAGAATGAAGCTCTGGAATTTGCAAGCTCCGTGGGCTACCCCTGCTTGTTGAGACCTTCCTATGTTTTGAGGTAATATGTTGTTTTCCCAAAGTAATGATTTCAAAATTAGGAGATGCAGAACTATGTGCTGTATGCTAATAGCATTTGGCTTTGTTGTGTAGTAACTTCTAAATCCATCCACAAACCCCAAGTCAACATGACAGATAGAGGATGTAAGCGTGGTCCTTCAACGTACTGCTTTTCTGTCAGAGGGTGGCAATAAGTCTACAGTCCTACATCTTAGAAGCATAGCGGAGGGCATCTCCTTGCCAGACTGAGGGAGGATAGTTTTACATCAGAGAAGAGAACAATTAAAAAAAACCCAAAAGCATAAACCAAAACAAATCAAACTTGGGATTTTTCTCCCCAGTACCTGTTTTCTCGTCAACAGACTTGGCAGCTTATCTCTGACTATTGTCAGCACCTTCTGATGGGGCCTCTAGTTTGAATTTTTGAGTTTTGAGATCACATTTTTTTTTTTTTTTTTGGAGATGAATTGTAATGGTGAGGGACAGGGACAGTGAGGATCTTTTATATTAAACTTTGAAACGAAGTTCTATCATCAAAAGAGAAGTTGTGAATTATCACTTACTCTCTTCAGATGTTACCACATGTAAGGACCGACTTCACTGAACAGGGGATAATAAGAGAAACACAATTTGCTGTGCACAATTTGAAAGTGTAAATGGAATTTGAGATGGGATCCTTTAAAATAATGAAAAATTTGAAATGAGGTGGAAAGCTTTTCTTTTTATTTAAATGACATTTTGTGTAAATCTCAGTCAAATAATACTTTTTTGTGGTATTAATGTAAGTTAATTTAAGCAACACTCAGACATTTAGGGGAGGGTTGCAGAAAGCAGCTTGGAGTATTGTGCTTCCTTTCTCATCTCTGCAATCTGTCTCTTTAGGACAGATTTCTATCCTGTGAATTATCAATGTTATTGCCTTAGCCTTCCTGTCTTGAGTAGATGGAAATTAAAAGCTCTTTGTGCAAAAATTTGCAATAGAGTAGAAAAGGTAAAGAAAATGCTACTTTAAAAAAATATATATTTTATTTATTTATTCATGAGAGGCAGAGACATAGGCAGAGGGAGAAGCAGGTTCCCTGTGGGGAGCTCGATGCTGGACTCAATCCCAGGACCCTGAGATCACTATCTGAGCCAAAGGCAAATGCTCAACCACTGAGCCACCTAGGCACCCCAAGAAAATGCTACTTTTTAAAAAGAACTGGAAAGTAGTGTTTTTCTTCCATATTTTTCCTTCCTCTTTCCTCCATCTTTCTTCTCTTCCTATTACACTTTGAAAATACCAAAATTCAGCATAAATTGACATCAGCATTCTTTCTCACATAATTAGTAAGAAGGGCACAGTTGAATTCCTTTCAGCCAGATACTGTACATTATATTTGCAAATGTTACTAAAAATTTTATTCTTTTGTAACCTGGTTGGTAGTAGAATGACCTTTTTTGGCAATAGACCTGTGGGTTAAGATCAGCCATTGTCAATGACCTCTGAAGAAACAGGGTAAAGTTAGCTAGATCCTAGGGTGCCTGGGTGGCTGAGTTGGTAAAGCATCCGACTCTTGGTTTTGGCTCAGGTCAAGATCTCAGGCTTATGAGACAGAGCCCTGTGTCAGGCTCCAGACTCGGCATGGAGTCTGCTTGAGTCTCTCCCTCTGCCCGTCCCTGCATGCTCTCTCCCTCTTTCTCTCTCTCTCAAATAAATAGATAAATCTTTAACAATACCAAAAACAAAAAGGAATAGCTAGATCCTGGGATGAATCTTGTAAAGGTTTAAGAATTACGTGGAACCAGCAGAGTGAAAACATCAAATCAGAAAGGATACTTAGGGATACCGCTATTTCTACAGCTACATGGTTCTCTTTGGACATTATCACAGCTCTCCCCCCCAACTTGGGTGACTCTTTACTTTGGTTGATTATTCTGGTGATTAAATGGAGTAATGACTCAATTTGGGAAAAAGCATCTTCTTAGTCCAGACTGAAACTAGAGATTGCCTGGAACTGTTCTGAGAAGCAATCAAGTCTAGCATTCTTTGTTCCCAAAGTCGTGAAAGAAACTTACCTGTCCTTCTCTCCTTTCCAGTGGGTCAGCCATGAACGTGGTATTCTCTGAGGATGAAATGAAAAAATTCCTAGAGGAGGCCACTAGAGTGTCTCAGGTAGTGTCTGATTTCTTCTTGGTGACTTTTACTTTTGTTAATTTATACTTTATTTCATATGTCTTTCTTTTCACACCATGTTAAGATGGTTTTCCCTTTTTTTTCACCACCCAGTAGTCTCCTATATGTGGGGATAAGAAAAGTCAAATGCATTTAATTGTGTTTAGATCCTTAGGGTTAGTGGAAGAAGAAGACCAGTGCATACTGATCACAACATTTATCTGGTTTTAGACTCCAGGAGTGAGTGAGACTGGATAAGCATCTTTGTCTGTTCATAACTTAGATGCTGATCAAGTTATCCCTGGGTTCCCAGCCTCAAGGACTACCTAACCAAGCTAATCATGTATCAGTGAGAGCTTTCCTGGTTTTCAATTCTCACACTTGGAGAAACTTTGCCTTAGTCAGCCCTGCAATTTTAATAGTAAACTCCTTTGCTCACCTATTGATTTTTTTTTTCATTTTGGACATTCCATTTATCAATTAATAAAAATGTTTATAATTTTTTGGTGATTCAACTGCCTTCCTCCCTTGCCCTCAGTTTTTACTTTCTCCCTTATAGCCTCAGTGTGATCCATTTAAGATTTACCCAGTGGGGCTATTGATCTGTAGACCTTGTACTGTAAAGGATGAAAGTAATGTTTTCCTTTTAAAAGCTTTCAAAAGCGTGTTGGGTTTTTTTTTAAGAGAGAGAGAGAGAGAGAGAGAGAGAGAGCAATTCATAGAGAGGAGTTTGATGTTAGGCAAGTGGAATTGGAGGGAGCTGAAGAGTGAAGTCAGAAGCAGTTCAAAGAAAGAGCATGGACTGTTCCTGCTCATGAATCCAGACATCCCTTCTGTATGGTGGTTACTCCCAAGGACATCAGGTCAGTGAAGAGAGTAGATAAAGATAGAGGGTGAGAAAGACAAAGAATGCAAAAAAAGAAAACCAAGTAGATTTTGAATTCACTTCTGTATGAAAGTCAGATAGCTGAGGAGGGAATCTCTCCAGTGGGCCTGTTTTCATTAATGTGCACTGGAGCAAGACACTGTCTTCTTCCTTTTGAGAAGCCAGTAGTTAGACCCAGCTGGGCTCATGTAAATGAGGAGGCAGGTCTCCTCTCTTTTCTGCCTAGGACACTGCATCTCACAGGGCCTCTACTCATAGAATAGTTTTAAAACTATTTTTTCTGCTAGCATATAGAAAGAATCCCTACTGGACCAAAGGTTTATAATGGGGATGTCCTGACTGAGTGCATTCTGATTCAATTCTCCCCTTCAAACTATAGCAAAATCTGGTATACCCCATTCGGTGAATCTAGAATAAAATCAACTCCCATCAATCATTCATCTATTTATGTATTCACTCATGTTTAGCACCTGCTATATAATGGCATTGTTCTCAGTATCAGGGGCCACACTCATACAAAGAGAGATACAGTCTGCTGTCACAGAGGACTCTCTTTACTAGGGACATCAGGCTTCAAATAATTACAATAAAATATAATGAGCATTGCAATAAGAAAGCACAGAATGCTGAGGGTGAGTGTACATGCATTGGAATGCACCCCTAAAGAAGGGCTTTTTAAAATTAATTTAAAATGGTTGATTTAGAATTAACTGGTTGAAAGGTTTACATTGTGGGTGTGAGTAGGAAGAAAGGACAGCACAGGTAAAGGTTCAAAGCTGACAGATAGCATGGAGTTTCTAGAAACTGATAAAGTATTTAGTATGTGGCTAGCACACTGCGCATGGGGGAGGAGTAGATAGAGTAGGCAGGGAACAGATAAAGAGAACTATGTCCATTATAATGAGTTTGGGGCCAGACTGCATTCATGGAAAAAGGTTAGGGGCTCTTGCCAGAGCTCAGGGTAGAGATGACAGCACCTTGGAGCAGAGTAAAGATGGTAAAGATAAAAGCTAAGTACACATATTCTAGAAGTATTGAGAATGTTCATAGAAGGCAATTAGGGAGTGCATGGAGGTAGAAGGTAAAAGAGTATCTGAAAAGGATGACTCCTGTGCTGCTGCCTTGGACAGCTGGATGGATGGTGGTACCACTTATTAAAATCGGGAATACTGGAGAAGGAGAAATTTTAGGGAAGGAAATCATATACTTTATTTTTGACCTTTGCTTTAAGGTGCCTGTGAGGAATCCAAGTGGAGATGCTTCAAAGGCAGTGGGTTATACAAGGTCATGGCTAGCTCTAGAGATGTACATATAATTTTGGAATTAAGTAGTGTATTGGTTTAGTCAAAGATTTGAGAATGGAAGTGATCATCAAGAAGAGAGCATAGAGGAAGAGGAATGACTAAGAGAGACAAGAGGGATACACATGTAAGGGCTAAATAGAGAAAATAGAACCATAAAGGAGCCTAACAAAGAAGGAAAAGGTAGTTTATAGATATCAAAGGAAGAAAGTGTTTTCAGAAGGTCAACAATTTATGATGCTGCAGAAAGATTGAAATTTATTAAGAAATCTTCTTTCTCATTATAGCCAGGACTATTTTAGAGATTTGTTCAAATGCCCAACATGGTAGATGCTGTGTCATTGCCCCACTCAGATCCCTTTACCTGTGGAAGCACCTGTCCCTAACTGTAGTGATGGCTGACGACACTTACCAGCTTGTGCCTCTTCTCTGAGTAACTATTCTCAGTCATATGGAAGCTTTGTCAACAAGGAGGCAAGATCTCTCACCACCCTTAAAATGCTAGATAGCAATTGACCTTTGCCTCCAAGTGGGACTTCCTCTGTGTTGCAATTCACCCTCCAGAGCCTCCTGTAGGGTAAGGCCAAGTCCAATTTCCACTGAGACCATGGATGTACTAGCTTTTTCCTGCTGCCCCATCCTGTTTTTCTGACTCTCTTTATAAATCACTTGAACAAGGATCTCTGTCTCAGAGTTGGCTAGAGAAGCTAAGACAGCTGGTAAACTTTATCTTTTTTTTTTGAAGTTATGCTATTATCATCAGAATATAGGGGAAAAATCCCATAGAGGTCTCAGTACAGCTCCAGTAAGCCTGCTGCAGTAAGCATCAAATATTTAAAGATGGAACAGAGATGGAATCTTTTTTTTTCTTGACTAATAAACAGTTGCATGTCCAATGGGCTTTTGAAGAAAAGAAAGTATGGAAATTTGTCACATTTAATAGAAGAGAGAAGCTTATTTATGGCAGAAGATATTGGTTCTTTTGAATTTTCCACAAAATTCCTTTCTACTTCAAGGATTCTATTAAAGGAGATAAGATATATTAAATTGAACACATATGCATGAGATGAACTCCATGATAGTGGCCAAGAGGGACTTGTTCAGAAAAGGAGATGTTTGGAGAAGGCTTAGGGGAGGAGGTAGCATTTAAGCCAGGCCTTGAAGCATGAGTTGACATTTGAAAGAAGGAGCTAAGGAGAGACGGTGGAGTGCATTTGGGGAAGAGAGGCACGCAAACACCATGCTTTAGAAGTGGATTAAGGCATGTCAGCTCCAAATAATGGATTCCATCTTTGACCTAACCAAACTGGAACAAAATGAGATTCTCCCCCTAAATTCTTTCACAATCTCCTGGAGAGAACTGATTTAGGAAATTGCAGTGCTTGGAAAGATGAATGTAAGAAGAGAAAAAGAACTTGAACCAAGAAAAATATACAATTGTAAACAAATAAAATAGAGATGGTCATGACTCTGGGAACAGATAAAGGGACCCCCCCCATTCGGCCCTCTCCGTAGCCCCCTCTTTCCTCTCACTCACTGAAATGTCTATATTTGAAATTTCAGCACTGATGTTCAATTGGCGGAGTACTCACAATTGAAGAAAGACCTTCTGCCTCATGGAAAGTAGAGAATGACCTTGTTTTTACCAAATGAAAGAAAAAAATGGCTAATGAGTCTGTGTAGTGTGTTTAGCATTAAGATCTTTACAAGTATTACCCTGGGATTTACTTAAATATACAATTTTTACTTGACACTGTACACACAATGTCTGCCCTTGTGTTTTCCTTGATGACAGGAACACCCAGTGGTGCTGACAAAATTTATCGAAGGGGCCCGGGAAGTAGAAATGGATGCTGTTGGCAAAGATGGAAGAGTAAGTGCTTTATCACCATATCCCAGATCCCTGCCATCCCATCAAGTTTCTTTTTTGTCATTGTTCTTTGAAACAACACAGATTAAAGGTCATGATTTCTATAAAACGGGTCTCTAAAAATAGTGGATGAGTTGCTCAGTGCAAAGAAATTTTCAAATTCACTGACAATTTAGTTGATGTGTCATGGGCATCATATATCCTGTGTTTCATACTGTTAGAATTTCTCTTTGATGATATTCAAAATTAATTATCGTCCTGTACTCATCATTCTTTTTGAATAGAGTTTTCTCTCTCATTTTCTTTTGTCTGTGGGTTTCCTTTTATGTTTCAATGGGTATTATAAAAACATCCAATACTTTTCTTTCTGAAGTTCCTAATTGAATCCCTAGTTTTTCTCCTCTCTTGATTTCCCAGCCTCCACCTTTTTATTGCATTAATAAAGACAAAACTAAACAGAGTAGGGTGGATAAGGATAATAACATAAAATTAGCTCACCACATCACATCTTGTATTGCTAGTACAACAAATGCTTCCAACTTCAGGGAAAAATGAAAATGTGAAGAGTACTTTCCTTTAGTTTGCTAGTTGTACTAATAAGGCATTTATGATTTATCTTGAAATATAAGAAGTTATGTTTTAGAGAGTCCATGTCATTTTATTTGCTTTAATGAAAAATTTTAAAAATCGTCCTTCATTTTCTACTTGGTAGATACTTTAAAACACTACTGAAAATGTTTAATCTTTTTAGCTTTTTGGCTTCCAGATTAATAGTTCAAAGTAGTCTTTATATCTGTACACACACACACACACACACACACACACACAGCAGTGATGACTTTTTACTAGAGTCATATCATCCTGAGTTTAAGTACCCTTAGAAATCACTTATTTCAACCCCACATCCTGAAGGATGAGAATTTTCATGCCCAGAAAGTTGTCACCTGTTTTCTGTTTAGCAACTTTGGTTACAGACAGCACAGAAAGTTGTCAGGTTGAAAGATGTCATATATATATGGATATCTCATTTATTCCTTCTTTTGAAATAAAGTCTGTTTCCCTAGAATTTTTTCATTCCTCACCTTCTGGCCTCCAGAATTGTAGAGCATATGTTTAATCTTTCTTCCTTTTCAACATTTTAAGTATTTGAGACTGAGGTATAAAATGAGAGGGATGTGATCATACCGATGTCAAAGTGGAGAATGTAAGACTGGCCTAGAGACATTTGTGGGTTTTTTTATATAATGCCTGTCCGTTGGCCTGATTTGGCTCCAGCTTGCTAGGATATGCTCTTAATCTAAGCTTCTCTCAGAAATCAACATTGCTTATCATGCTGGACTCCTTCTTTTGGAAATGTTCCAGGTTATTCACATAATTTTTAAATAGTCACACTCAGAAATGGACATAGTACTTCAACTATATTATGATTTTTTTTCAGAGCTCAGTGGGAGTATTGCCTCCCCATTCCTAGACAAATTTGAAAATTTACTATGCACTAAATATTGGGTCAGACATTGGGTATGTGTTCTCTTGTATCCTTACAAACAAAGATACCATTGTTAGTACTGCCTTACCAGAAACCACGGCTGGATAGATAAAATACCTTGCCCAGGTCACAGAGCTCATAAGTGACAGCAGGAGACTCAAATGTCACTCTGCTTTAAGCCATTTATAAATCTGATAAACAAATCATCTCTGTAATTTGTTTAAGTCTTTTACGGTTACCCAATTATTCTCCCCCACTGTGAGCTTTTTATTTCCCAACGACACACATACTGTTAACATTCAGGTTATGATGATTGAGACCATAAACTTTGGAATGTGACAGGTAAGGGTTTCAAATCCGACTTGGCCATACAGTAGTCACATGCACTTGGGTTATTTCTTCTTATCTTGCCTTCGTTTCCTTACCTGTAAGAGAAGAGAAAGATATGTTATTCTTGCTTCCTTCCTTTCTTTTTTTTTTTCTTGCTTCCTTTCTTTCTCAAATTTCAATTAAAAAATTTCTTGCTCTGGATCTTAAGTCTTCTCTCTGGTCCACCTAAGTTATCCATACCCCTTGCTAGGCATTATCCCCTCCAAACTTTTCTTTTCCAGTGTCTAAAACCTAACCTGGAAGGAAAAGATAAAGATTGCTCTGGTGTCTCCCAAATGCTTTAGTTTCCTATTCATTCCTAAAAGTCAACATAGTTCAGTTGTTCTCTTTTCCTATGATTTGTCTCCATTCTAATCAATGGAGGAGGGTGGTCAGTGCAGCCACTGTCCGCTGCCCCAGAGGCAGTCTGTCACTGCACAGGTAGATGGTGAAGTCTACACGCCTGCACAGCTCTTTGTACTCCCCTCATCAAGGACTGCACAAAGTAACTTGACAGCGTTCCAGGCATCGGTTAGAATTGGGGCAGGGAAAGAGACAGGACAGGGAAGCAGTAGCTTCATTGAAGTAGGTGCCTGACAACTATTTCTAAAATCTTCTTTTGGCCAGGTTATCTCCCATGCCATTTCTGAACATGTGGAAGATGCAGGGGTTCACTCAGGAGATGCTACTCTGATGCTGCCCACACAAACCATCAGCCAAGGAGCCATTGAAAAGGTCATCATTTATCAATAAAAGTGAAAGGGGAAAAAGCAAAAAATATATGTATTTTTTAACTAGGTACCGATGTAGGTCATAGCTCAGGTGATATGTAAGTATGAAGCGAACTTTCTTGCTCTGCGTCTGCTGGGTATTTTAGAGATAACGATTTCCTTCCTGCCCTTTTGAGCCCACTTGGCTGTATGCGAGCATGGTGGTTCTTGAACCTCAGTATGGAACCTCAGGTTGCCATAACAACCTAGGGAACTTGCTAATATACAGATTGCTGGACTCTATCCCCAGCTTCTGATTTAGTAATTCTAAGCAGCGCCCTCAAATTTGTATTTTTAACAAGTCCCCCAGTGATTCTGTTGTTATTGGTGTTGGTCTGGGGACCCCCCCCCCCCTTTGAAGAACACTGCTGCAGATGATTCTAATGTTTGGGAGCCACTCAAGTGAGCTGCATTTAAAGCTATGCTTCTCAATTAGAAGCAGGTGTGCAGCAGTCACATAGGAACCTTCTGGAACCTATAGTTTTCACTCTCACCCTTACCCTCATCTCAAACCAGCACATCCTAATGTGTTGCTTTCAACCTCTTCTTTGGAGCCATTGCTTTAAAGATCTTCCCGAGAATGATGCCTCAGTACTCAATATGCGCTGCTAGGTGGCCTCAGAGACCATCATCTTAAATAATTCATGTTAATGTTCCTTTACTCTTTAGGTATGTTAGGTCAGGCTTGGCTTTTTTGGTGAGCCTTACCAATATCCTGCCATCAGAATCTAGGTAGGACTGTCTGGCTAACTGGACATTGGGCTGGATTCTGAAGATCATTACACCAGCTGCCTAAGTGAACAACATCCCTGGATTTCAAGCGTGTTTTAGTTTATCATATCAGTACAAATAATGTCAAGAACTCAGATTTTTCCAAACCTTGCAGAGTTTGATGTGCCATGGACTCTACCGCCTTTTACCACCGGTTAAGTTGCTGAATCACTCTTATAAAATAAGAATGAGGAGCTCTGGTTTCTTGCTGTCCGTGGCCCCTCATTGCATGGATACCTTCTGGCTCTGGTTGGATATAAGGATTTGTATATGTGACATGCAGAGCCTCCCTGCAAGGAAATATAATTTCTTTCTGACAATAATATCTACCCATGTAGAGTCCAGGGCAGCAGAAAAACACATCAAAGAAATCTTTCTGGTCTCTTTGCAGTGCCAGGTAATATCAGGGCCTGCTCTTCTCAGCAGGTAGGTCATGAGACTGACAGGAAGTTTGGACTGGAGTTTCTGATGCTGAAGCAACTAGACTGAAAGAATTCCATTTAGTCCTCAAAGTAAAACCAGTATATACAGAGGCAGATAGATAGGGACGTTTGGCAGAAAAGCAATTGTGTAAAATTATTTGTTCTTTTCCTTGCTAGTCTATTTTGAATACTTAGTACATATTATTATTTTGTTGGTAGATGCCTACTAGTGGCTTCTATTATTATTATTATTATTATTATTGCCATTATGACTGCTATTATTATGGAGGTATAGTTCTCTGTAAAGAGAAATTAAATAAATCTGAGTAATAGGTGTTTTCTTTGTGTTTTCTAACCAAGGTATGCTCTTTAGCACTATATCATTGTCCTTTTGATCTAGGTGAAAGATGCTACCCGAAAGATTGCAAAGGCTTTTGCCATCTCCGGCCCATTCAACGTCCAGTTTCTTGTCAAAGGAAACGATGTCTTGGTAAGAAATGTCAAGGTGCTTGAGAGGACAGCACTGCTGTGTTCGGTTATGTTGATTTGTGTCTTTCTGGTGATCTTGTCTGTGAGCACAGACAGAGCAGCTGAAACTCCTACAGCTGTTCATGTCTGAGGGTAGGTTGTTGTACAGCATAGAAAGCCTGCCTTGTTTGAAGGCAGAGGCCCTTGGTGACACTAATATATCAGTCATAGTTCTGCAAAGCTCTCTGATCCACTGGAAAGACGATCACTGTCTGCCATCTGGTATAGTACAGATGGACACAGTGACTATCATAAAGTAATCTGAATATGTTGAATAATCATAAATTGTATACACTGAAGTTTTAGATACTATTCATATACAAAAAATTGTTAAATCAAGTAGTCTTAATTAATTGAGTCTATTTAATGTAACCAATCAGTAATTAGTATTGGTTCAGCATCTACTATGTGAAATCATATGGTGGCAATAAAGATGTATACACAACAATCTTTGCTCTCAAAGAGATTCAATTTGGTGAGGACTGGGAAGATGACTTTGTAGACACCTATAACATACGTTAGAGTATAATAGCTGCTGGACGGAATGTACAAATACATCGTATTGGAGTCATAGAACAGAGAGAGCATATCTGCTAGCCTGTGTGTCTGTGTGTGTGTGTGTGTGTGTGTACACACATACACGCACACGTGTGTGCCTGAACATGTACTTGAGTACCATATACCTGGTTTGGGGTGGATTTCAAGGGAGATTTTGAATTTTAAGCTGGGTCTTAGGAATGACTGGAATTTTGACAAGGAAAGGAAGGGAGAGAGGACATTGTATTTACATAGAACATCTAAGAGAAAATTTGGCACATTTTAGGAGTTAATGACCAGTTCAGTTTAGCAAGATCATTTTTCTAGGGAAATAGTGGAAGATAAACTTGGAAAGTAAAACTGGGATCAGGGAAACGGTATAAGATAACATAGACATATTGAGGCAAGAGAATAGAAAGCCTTCAAGGACTAGACTTTAATCTGATGGCCGGTGGAAACCCACTGAAGGTTTTTCAGTAGGGATGTGGCATTATCTGAGTTCTGCATTAAGATCTATCAGCAGTGTTTGGGGATGAAATTGTGGGAAATGGATGGAAAAAAGTCAGAATTCAATAATACTGACTAATAAGAAACTGGTTAGCAAATGTGTAAGCAGTGGGAGGGGAAGCAAGACGACAGCAAGAGAGCCAGTCCTGGGGAAAAACAGCTAGACCCCCAGGAAAGGGAGGATATTAATATGTTGTCATTTGGCTCTCACCATCTCTTGTCTTTTTTTTTTTTTTTTTGGATTTTGTTATCTCTCCAGGTGATTGAGTGTAACCTGAGAGCTTCTCGATCCTTCCCCTTTGTTTCCAAGACACTGGGGGTAGACTTCATTGATGTGGCCACCAAGGTGATGATTGGAGAGAGCATTGATGAGAAACCTCTTCCCACATTGGACCATCCCATAATTCCTGCTGACTATGTTGCAATTAAGGTAACATTAAAAAAAAATCTATTAGCCATTTTTTTTTAAGTTTCAAGGAAATTAAAGGAATAATTTTTCATCAAAAATAATTTTGAGGGGTACCTGGCTGGCTCAGTCAGTGGTAGAGAATGTGACTCTTGATCTGGGGGTCATGAGTTCAAGCCCCATGTTTGGTGTAGAGCTTACTTAGAAAAACTTTTTAAAAAAGTAAAAAAAAGGCCGCCCCGGTGATTTAGCAGTTTAGCGCGACCTTCAGCCCAGGGCATGATCCTGGAGGCCTGAGATTGCACATCAGGCTCCCTGCATGGATCCTGCTTCTCCCTCTGCCTGTGTCTCTGCCCCCCTCTCTTTCTCTCTCTGTGTCTCGCATGAATAACTAAATTTAAAAACATTTTTTTTTAAAGTTACTTTATAAAACTTTTAACTAAAGTGCTGGACTACAGATTTTTGATGTTTCCTTTGAATAGTGCACACAGATAACAGGTTAACTTTATATGAATTTTCATCTCTTTCAAAAATAGCAAAAAATCATTTAGAATTACATAACTTCAAAACCAACTGGCTGAGTAAATTATAAACGATGTTAATGCAGCTGACCCATGGTGGTGTCAGTTTAGTTGGTAAACAGAAATTCTGGACATACTTTGTTAGGATAAGGCTTGAATTGCGCCCCTTTTGAATTATGTCAAGACATCAGGAATGCCTGGATCTTGTAAAAGTGTTACCCTGTGGTGTCAGTTAAATTCTAACCTACCTTGGCCACCTTGCCTCATTCTTATTTTATTCAGCAGCACAATTTTTCCACTTGCAAAGTTGAAATAGCAGTTACCATTCATGGTGGTGCCATGAAGGTAATGAAACTGATGGCATCTTTATGAGGGTTGACCAAAAAGGTTTAAGATTTGCTCACTAATTTCCAATATGTATGTATATTTCTCATAATACCTTAATAATAAAACCATTGTGCTCCTCCAGCTGCCTCAGTATGTCCATGCACAGAGTATGTATATTTATGACCTTTAACTACTTCACGGGGCTAGCATGAGGATTAGTGAGATACCATATAAATATGTTTGAATATTTTAGAAAAAACATACA
Source organism: Vulpes lagopus (assembly GCF_018345385.1). Classification (NCBI taxonomy): domain Eukaryota; kingdom Metazoa; phylum Chordata; class Mammalia; order Carnivora; family Canidae; genus Vulpes; species Vulpes lagopus. Next base: position 18,463,193 of record NC_054845.1, read on the forward strand.
ACGGAATCAATTTATATTGTGTGATGTATTTATGCAACATTTACATATTTTGGATGCCTTCAAACGATTTCCATTCCTATAGGTACTAGTGATCTCAAACATAACTGTGTTATAGCTGAGACTCTTGACTTCTGACTTTTACAGTGGAAGCTTTAATAAGTTGAAGCTACAAATCAAAAAGTATTTATTAATTCTTTTTAACTTAATAATTTAGGATGACTTGGGTTTTGTGGTGCATTGCAATGGAATGTCACTTGTTATATTAGGGAAGGGTGGCAGTTTAATCCTGGAGACTATAATACAGCATAAATTGTTAAAGTTTTCAGTGAGAATTATTCATAGGTAAAAATACATAGGATTTTGTTGTTGTTGTTTGAGACCAAAAGTAGAAGGCTCTGACAAATATTTCCACTGGATATACCCTATATAAATTTCCAATTCATGTTTTTTAATTCATAGACGCAGAAATATACACACATACATATGTATAGGAAACAATATCCAACTAAAAACAATATTGATGGATAGATATTCATTTTTCAACATGCACCGTATCTTCCAGTTTACTTCCTTCCTAGTTACCATTGTATATGATTCTTGACTTTTTAAAAAAGAATTCCTTATTTATACTCATTCTTAACATAGGACTAGTGAGGTGGGTAGATGTCCAGAGATGAGGGTACAGAAAAGATGGAGTGCAGAAATGTATAATAACTTGACTAAGAATGTTCCCTAGCTAGAACTCCCAGGATAACTTAGGAGGGTACCAGAATCAAAGGAAGAATGGTCCACACCAGACAAACGGATAGAGACGCAAGAAATAAGGATTTGGTTCTTAGTGAATTGCACTGATAAAATAAATGAAAAAGAAACACTCCTATCTATGTTCTAGTTCACATGAAAGTTCTGGGCAAAAGTGTTCCCAAGCAGAATGTTTTTCAAAGCATTTTAAGAGGTGTCAACAACAGTTTAATGTCTCAGAAGTCAGCTTACAGACAGACATTTCTGGCATGGTTGCCTGTTGCAAGTTCAAATGATCAGAAAAAGAAGAGGAATGTTTCAAAGGCCTACCAAGAAAAAAATGTGTTTGAACTCAGTGTTTGGGGAGACCAATGCCCAGTAGACTTTGTTTGAAATCACTCCAATAAGAATATGTGTAGGCCAGATTAGAAACACTGGCCTAGACTGGTCACAGGGGCCCTATTTACAGAAATAATTTGTGATTATTTAACCCAAGATTTTGGCTAAGAGCTCAAGAAATTCTTGGAACAGGGTTTTAAAGCTATTTTTCAAGTCAGATGCTTGGACCAAAGAGATTTTTTATGTGTCTACCATAGCCTAAATGAATCCTGTGAGAGATGGTTCACTAAATATATTTATCCTCTCCTATTCCTTTTATACCTTTCTCTCACATATTTTTCCTCCCCATTATTTCTGACAGGCTCCAATGTTTTCCTGGCCCCGGTTGAGGGATGCTGACCCCATTCTGCGATGTGAGATGGCTTCCACTGGAGAGGTAACTAGTTAATGACCGATGAACACTTTCATTAAACCTACTTTGAAATCTATGGTTTTATGATCTGAGTATAATACAGTAAGTAAGTTATTAAGTATTAAGGGGGACAGAAACTTCTGTTATCAGAGTAGGTCTGAAAGGGCTTAAGAATTTTGAACTAAAGAAGAATCTTAGACCTCTGTGGACCAGAGTCTAAATTTTCACTTATATTTAACTTGTGAATATATGTGTTCCTAATTCATTTCCACATTACACATTGAGAACAGCTTCCAAATATCTCTTTAGATGTCTAAGTAAATATCCCCTGGGTCTTTCTGTTTTAAATTTTAAGGTCTTTCTATAACGGCACTTCCCACCCCCAGCCTCCTCATCTGCTTGCTGCTATGAAATTAGATCATTGGATTTTTACTAGCAGTATGTAGAATGACTGTACAGCATTAGAAAGATCATGGACCTAAACATTGTGGAATCGGTAGATAAATGCAAAATCCCCAAACAACTTTCAAAGCAGCTTGAATCTCCTGGGGACTATCTAAAAACCTATAATGGAATTGGCCACTGGATGTCCCTCTTCACTTGTGTTGGGATGCTTGTCAGCTGAAGGTTTCTTTAAGAATGTGAACTGTGTTTCTTGTAGAGAGCTGTCAGATTCTAGAAAGTTCCCTACATGTCAGTGTCAGGGCATTTTATGAATCACCTAGCCCTTGACAGACTTACTAGATACAACCTTCAGATTCTCATCAGTGCACATCAGAGTGGCAACATCAGACTGTGAGGCATCATTGTTTCCTCCTGCTATTAAGGAACACCTGAAAAGGGAAAATATTTAATTACAATAAATACGTGATGGTTTATGTGGTTGCCTGGTTACCAGCAACATCTGTGATGAGAAGTCAAGTGAGACAGGAAGGCAGGCAGTGAGGAATAAATGGCTATCTTGTTTGTATTTGGACTGGAGATTGCCTTATCTTAGCTCCTTTGCTGCTGCTTTTAATTTAATAGGTGAGAAAACCCAGCTTTAAAACGAGGGGCCTGCATTACAGTTCTCCGCTGTTTAAGGAGATACTCTTCAGGTTCATCTGGATCCCATGGTCACTGGGTAGCAGGCGTGTTTACAGCAGATCCAGGATTCAGATCAGGGAGAGATGTTTTTCTTTGTGCTGCTTTCTGTAGTGTGGGAAACTTATTTTCAGTGCCTCTGTCCATTCTGCTTCCAGACATACATTATTGGAGTTGCTGAACTATGAAAATATGAAAGAATTAGAAGCTCAGCTCACCTTTGTTCTTATCTATTTGAGAAATATAGAGATAATTCTTCTTCCATTATTAGAGTCATACTTCCAGGTGTCACTGGGTGTGATGCTACAAGGCCTGATTTCATAACTGAAATCAGAATAATAATTCTAGCTTAGTGAGATCTTAGTCATGCTTCAAAGAGACATTTTCAGTGTTCAAATGGCTTGTTGAGGGATTAAATTAACCTTTACCTCTTGATCTAGGTAAGGGGTATTTTATTCTCTTAGTGGCAAGGTGGGAATGTTAGTCCAAAGCTTACTTGAATATCGGACTGGTTTCTATGTATTTTGTAGAAACCTGACTGTTCTTTATGTATTTTGCTGAAACCTGCGTATTGTTGTGTCTGCTTTTATGATGAAATTGCCTGGTCCTGTCAATAGAATTTGGGTTTCATTAACTGAGGGTGACATGACTTAGGCTAGTTGGCCAGTAATTGGCCAAAGATAGTGTTCGCTGTAGAGGGAAAAGCAACATGGACTGGGGGTTGGCTGAAGGTCACAGTTATGAGAACATCCCTTTTACAATAAGGGAGTCATTTGCTTAAAGAATGAATTTAGCCATCAGTATTATTTACTATAATGGTGGTTCTGTACCTGTGCCAAATGATGATCTGTATGGCCAGATCTATTCCCATCATGCTCAAATATACCACTTGTTCTACCGTTATGGTGGCCATTTTTGACTTGTAGTCATATAGCAGCACAATTACCCGAGATGAAACTTCTGTGTATCCTGACATTATACATTAGTTTGGATTTTTGTTTTGTTTTGTTTTGTTTGCTTGTTTGTTTACATCTGGCGGTGGTATTTAGAACTAGTAGCAGGGTGTTTCGGTTCATTTTATGAAAATTATTTTTTTTTAAAAAAAGGTCCTTTGAGATTTTCCTGGATTTATTGAATTTCTCAGAAGGCTTTCTCATAAGCCGTATGAAATGACTCCTAACCAACTGATCAGCAGTTATGCATTTGTGCTACTGACCCATGAATTCATGCACTGTGGCATTGCATACATAATATATTCCGTTATTTAAACATTAAGTCATATTAACATTTGGTAACTTACCACATTATGGACCAGGCACTATGATTTGTATCCAAATAACTCACAGTAGAATCCAGTTATGTTACTCCATGGAGTGTTGTTGGAGAGAGAAAGAATTGCTTATTCATTCATTATGCTTAATTAAAAACATAAGATACATCTGCCCTGGCAAGCTTTTTAATTCTGGAATTCAGACTGCATGGTCTTTGGGCAAGTCAATAAAATCTAGCAAAGGGGTCTACGAGTAAAGTGTTTTCCATTTGTATTTATTTATTGGTAAGAGCTGTTGACTAGGATTTGCTTTCCTTTTATTTTATTTTTTAATTTATTCTAAACAGGTGGCTTGCTTTGGTGAAGGCATTCATACAGCTTTCCTAAAGGCAATGCTTTCTACAGGGTTTAAGATACCCCAGAAGGGCATCCTGATTGGAATCCAGGTAAGTGGTGTGTGGTTGTGTGCATGCCCTTGGGCACATGCTAGGAGTGGCTGGGAAAGGACCTTAATTGTGGAATAAAAGAGGAGAGATCTTAAGTCCACTAAAGAAAACAGCAACTAATAGAAAAAATGGACACTTGTTCTCTATATGTTCCCTGCGTTTTGCCTTTTTCCATTGCAGCAATCAATACAAATAAGTGCCTAAATAAAATTAACAGAAAGAAAAAGTCTCTAGTAAAAAGGGTATTTGTTCTGAAAAGGACTTAGGATGCCTTAAACAGGAATCTCTTCTATGCCTTGGTTCTATCTTTTCTATATGTTCTGCTCTTCGTTCTTCATCCTTAGCTTTCCGTAAATTGGGAGTCTCACCTCTTCCTTCTCTCTGTCTCTATTTCTTGACTTTCTCCTCTGCCATCTCATGACTGTAGTATTCACTGTCCTATCCATAACTGTCACTTTTAAATCTTCATTCTTGGTCATCCCCTATTTTCAACTATCTTCTGGATACCCCTTTCTGGATGTCTCAAGCGCAACACATCCCAAGCTGAAGCTATGTTATCCCTTCCTGACCTCTTTTTTTTAATTATTATTTATTTATGATAGTCACAGAGAGAGAGAGAGAGAGGCAGAGACACAGGCAGAGGGAGAAGCAGGCTCCATGCACCGGGAGCCCGATGTGGGATTCGATCCCGGGTCTCCAGGATCGCGCCCTGGGCCAAAGGCAGGCGCCGAACCGCTGCGCCACCCAGGGATCCCCCCTTCCTGACCTCTATTCCTTTCTTCCTTATAGTCATTCATTCACATTTCAATTTCTGCTATAGATCATCCACAACTTATGGTGGGGTCATGTCTCAATAAACCCATCATAAATTGAAAATGTCAGAAAGTCAAAAATGAGTTTAATATACTGACCCTCCCGAGCATTATGGCTTAGTGTGGTTTACCTTAAGTGTTCCCAGAACACTTTATGTGAGTCTACAATGGGGCAAGATCATCTAACACAAGCCTGTTTGTAATAAAGGATTGCATATCTCATGTAGTTTGTTGAATACTCTATTAAAAGTGAAAAGCAGAATGGTTGTTAGGTGTATGGGTTAGTTATCCTCATTGTTGTGTGGCTGACTAGGAGCTGCTGCTGCCCACATCACCAGAGAGTGTCCTATACTGCTACTTGCTAGCCCGGGAAAAGATCAAAATTCAAAGTATGGTTGGTACCAAATGTATATTGCTTTCACTATTGCAAAGTTGGACCTTTTTAAGTCAAGGACCATTTGTAAATGTCAAAGATCCAAAGCCGAAGAAGACATGGACATTATTTGAGGGATTTTTCTCACTCTATGACCGATTGAAAGTTCTTGAAGGGAAGTAGCTTAGTGGGCTTTAGAAAGTTAGCAGAGCCCACAATATACTGGGGAGGTTCTTGAATGTTATTATTTGGTAAGTCTTCTAAGTCAAAGCCAGGTGAAATAATTAGAAGACAATATCTTTATACAATGAAAAGGCCATTATTGGTATATTTTTGCAAATCAAATAGAAATCTCAGGGCAAAATGATAGCCAAGAAACTTTGATTACTCCTTGGAATAATTATTGCAAGAATGTACAGACTGTTCGGTTTATAAATTTTCCTGAAAAATACTAAATGCTTCCCACCTGGTCATTCACTTACATTTAAGGTTAGGAATTCTTGGGTCCTATAAAAACAATAGATGGTCACCCCTGCTGTACTTTTAATAAGCCCAAACCCTGCATGGTTACAAAAAAATCAATAAAAATATAATTAGAGCAGTACCAGGTATTCTCAAGCCAGTGGGTGATTATTGTAGATACCATCTCATTAGGGTGTCTTAATAACAGCAAATTAGACTCTGGAGACTAGATCGGTAGTGGCTCTGGAGAAGTTTCTGCAAAGATCAACTTGGAATTCTGCTTTATAAAGGTGCCAAAAGGGAGATGGAGAACAGTTAGAGCAGAGGCTAACAAGATGACTTGCAATCGTCAAGCTTAATGGCAGGTTGGAGACACATCACACCATATGAGAGACTCATCATGTTATAAATGAGTATTAAGTATTATTAAGTCACAAGTATGAGAGTATTTGCCCAACTTCCAGTGATGGCTTAAAGTTTAATGTGAGACCTGGGGGCATTCAGAGGAGACCATGCCCTTAGTCCCCGTCTTCACAACTAATCATAATAGTGCTAACATTTTAAAATACCAGTTTAAGAGGCAGTGATGTATAAAATTGTGCCTTGTTTGGTTCTAGTGCCGCAGGGAAATATTAAGCAAAAATTAATTCGATCCCTATAAAATATTTGTATGACTTTGGCATCAGTGAACAGAATTTTTTGCTTTATAGGTGAAAAAAAAGAGGGTTTTGTAGGGTAAAAAGAATTTTCTTAAAGGAATGAGGTTCTTCTGCCCAAAGAACTTTTTTCTTGCAAGTGCACAATGTTAGGGCTTTAGATATGTATCTATTTTAATTAAAGAGTTTTAAAAGCATATTTAAAGAAACGTTTATTGTAAAGTTGTATTTTTTTTTAAATTTATTTATTTATTTATGATAGTCACAGAGAGAAAGAGAGAGAGAGAGAGAGAGGCAGAGACACAGGCAGAGGGAGAAGCAGGCTCCATGCACCGGGAGCCCGACGTGGGATTCGATCCCGGGTTTCCAGGATCGCGCCCTGGGCCAAAGGCAGGCGCTAAACCTCTGTGCCACCCAGGGATCCCTGTAAAGTTGTATTTAATACAGTATTTGTAGCGGTAAATTGGTAAAATTGATCAGTGGGAGATAGGTAAGAGTCACTCTCTGACCTACTCTATGTGGGCGGCAAGGAAGAGCTGCCAGTGGCAGCAGTTCATGTACAGCCTTTCTGTTACCATCTGGGGGATTTTCATTGAGAGTGATTTTTAAAAATGTAACGTCATAAATTTAACTGAACAATATGACAGGATATACTAACCAGAGCATTAATGGCTAGAAATATCACTGGGTGTCTTAGATAGCATGGGACCAAATCTAACCTCCGCCTTTTACCCAAGCTTCATAGAAACTGTGAACAAAGTAATTAAGTTTCCACATTCAGTATGCATTGTATTTTTTGGAAATCATTCTATTTAATGTGATTCTGCATGGTCAGAATAATTCATATGGACTTGTTCAAATATATAAGTCAGAACTTAGAAGGACCTAAAAAAAATACTGCTGACAGAAAAATGGGCATTAGGGCCAGTAAATACGAAGGAACACATCCAGTTGAGTTATCGAGTGAAGTTCTAAGAAAGAAATCCACAACTACATTTTGACTTAAGATAATCATTCATTTAGCCTGATGCTGTAGAGACTTAACTCGGAGAAGAGCACCAGTAGCCAGCACCACTGCAGTTAATTTGCTTTATTATTCCTTCATGGAGAAGTGAGGAAGATAGTACCTGTCCCATTTATTTGAGGGAAAGGCCTTTTCGTTTTATCTCCCCACCTTGACCCAGCTTCCCGCTATGAACATGAGGATTTAATTGAAGATACCTTCACTCATTAATGTTCACAATAGGTTGCAAGAGAAGATTGGGAGAAAAGAGAAATTATGGAGAGAGAGGTAAAAGTGACCCTGAGCCAGGAAACATTTTTTTTCTTATTTTTGATAGTTTAACACATATTTATAATAGTAATTTCTTACTAGCAAGTATCAGCCACTTCTCAGCATTTAGTAAATAGTGTGTGTGTGTGTGGGGGGGGGCACACATGCTAATTTGTGATACTGCAGTCTTCCTAGCCTCTTATTTCTCTTCTCTTTCCCATCCTATTCCTTTATACACAGCGCCTCTGCTTCTGCCCTCCCAAAGTTAAATCCTATGGGACAAATTACCCAAGGAATTTGAAATAGTCATAACATCAATTGTGTATAACGAGAACTTGGGGAAAAATCAAGATTTAGATTTTTGTCAAAGGATTCTTGTCAACTATTACATGCACTAAGTCTCTTAACACGAGGCTTTCTATAGGCTCACATCCTAACATAAGAAAGGCATAATGTAGATTTTATGGCAACAAAATCATCTTTGATTTTCCTGCAATATTTCCAGCTTCCTTTCATCCCATCAGGATTTATTTTTAGTTGCTATGAGTAGGCAATCTGCCTTGTTTTGAAGTTTTCTGGAACACCCTTTAACAATAAATGATTTACTCTAGAGTAGATCAAGAGCACTCACTGTTTTTTCCCCTCTGATTGGGCTATTCAGTGATGTTTGTGGAGTGGCGAGCACCATCCTGACATCTGCGCTTCAGCATTGCTCGGAAACACAAAGCAAGCATTTTATTTGAAAAAGACAACTCCAAGTGACATGAATAACCTTTTATCTTCAATACAGAATTATTAGGAACAACCATAGAGTTGTCGATGCAGACGTCCCTATAGAGTCCACAGGCACCACACAGTATTAACTTGGCTTTCTGTTCTGGAGCCAGAAGTTGGATTAATGTGAAAGTGATAATTGGAGGAAATATATATATATTTTTTCATTTTTAAAGGACTTTCCTTCTTATAAACATTTTCCAGGAAATAAATCAGCTTGTACTTTTCACCTTTAGTAACAAATGGTTTCTTACCCAGGTATTTTCAATCAGCTATTAAATCTGGGGCTACTCAGATGCAAGCTGACAGCTGTAATTTCTTTTTGTAGAGAGGCTGTTTTATGTGTCACAAGTGTTCAATACATGTTTGATAGAAGTTTATAATGTGGCTATGAAAGCCAACACCCCAGACCAGAAGGCAGAGTGGTTCCCTGGCTGGGAACTGCCAATACTGTCATGTCGGATATTTATCTTTTCCACTTGGGGGACAGCATTGAAACAGCTCCATAATGAGGTTCTGACTGGTGTCTGCGGGTCTTAGAGGACTTGCTGACTTATTTTACTTTAAAATAGCAAAGAAAAAAAATTACATTCTGGTACTCCTTCCTTAACATTTTTCATTGTGACTTTGGCCAAGGTGAATGCATCTTCACCTTAAATTATAAGATGAGTGAAGGATTGTTCCCCTATTCCCTCTTCCCTCCTACCCTTAAACTTAAGTGTGCATCAGAATCACCTGGAGGGTTTATTAAAATGCAGATTACTGGGATTCATCCTCAGAGTTCCTGACTCCAGAGATCTGAGGTAGGGCCCAAACTTTTATAGTTTAAATAAATTCCCAGGTGATGCTGGTTTCTCTGGGAACCACATTTTGAGAACCACTGTACTTGTGAAATGATATATTTTTAAAAGATTTATTTTAGAGAGTGGAGGGGAGGGGCGGGGGGGGGGGAGAGAGAGAGAGAGAGAGAGAGAGAGAGTCTCAGCCAGACTCTGCTCTGAGCATGGAGCCCAATGCGGGGCTCGATCCCACGACCCTGAGATCATGACATGAGCCGAAACCAAGAGTTGGGTGCTTGACCAACTTTGCCAGCCAGATGCTCCTGAAATGATATTTTATTTTATTTTATTTTATTTTATTTTATTTTATTTTATTTTATTTTTTTGAAATGATATTTTAGAAAATGGTTTCAGTGTTATGTTATCACCTGGCCATATCTTATTTATTACATTTTGCTAGGGGAAAATTTAAGAAATTGAGAATAGTTTGTTTAATACACAATTAATGTATCAGTTAACAAATAAGCTGTTGGACAATTTTATATTGATTCTTCTAATGTGCTCTAGCACTTACTCAAGTCTGTCCTGTGTTCAGCAGGAGGTCACAATGTAATGTTCCAAATCAGGGAAATTTGACAAAATTCAGAAGTTCATTTAGAATATTTCATGTATATTTACTATATTTTAAGGAACCCTACAAAATATGAAGAAAACCTAAGATGCCATCTAATTCAGCCCCTTGCTTTCCAAGAAGAATCAAACTTGAAAAGTGATTATCCTTTTCTTCTATTTAACCTATTCTTAAAGAGACTGCCATATGCCTCATTAAATTGCCCTAATGTCACTGCATTACTCTGATTTCGTACTTATTCGTTTCCTTTTTTTATGTCTAGCCTTGAGCTTCTTGCACATCAGGACCATTTCTTCCTGTTGGTCCAAGCAGGAATGGAAAGCTACTATCCTGGGCACGGTTACAATTTGTACTCTAGAAGACTGTCCATGAATAACCCCTGAGCTTGCCTTAGCTGAGATTCATCCAGTTGCATTTATCTTTTCTATTTGCCAATAGTTTCCTCTCATAAAACTGCAGTTCTGGGATTGAGAGGGACTGAATCTGAAAGAATTTTATATTTGAACATAGTCTTTGGAGTCTTTCCCTAGGATTTAGATCTGTTCTCAGAAAGCCTCTGCAAGTAAATATTAGGAGGTTTTATGGGCTGAACATTATCAAAATTGTACAAGGATCTTGATGTGTTTTGTTATCGCAATTCTTAGTTTCTCAGAGACTCTGAAATAAGATCATCTCCTTGATTTTTTTTTTTTTTTAGCCATTACCAGTATGGTTTCTAAGTAGATTATAAAACATTTACTGAAGTAACCAAATTATTTCATCTATAAACATTATAGAAAGCAGCCAAAATGTTCTCATGTAAGGCAAAATAGATATGTTTTTAACTGTGTATGATGTTTATATTCTGTTTAGCTCAGTTCTCAAACATTCAAGTTAATGAGGTCAAGGTAGGGAGTTCTGGGTAGGCCACTTAGCTTTTTTTTTTTTTCTTTCACCCTGATCACTGGTCTTGCAAATATTGGCTTGTGGTCACAAAAAGGAGGTAAGTTCCAGAATGGTGGAACTCTGGTGACAATGTGCAGGAGTCACAGAAAATAGGACTTGTAAACCAGATGGGTCCAGCTGAGGCTCTAGGAAGTTCACAGCAATGGGTTCTAAGAAAATATCTGAACAGTGAGATGGAACATGAGAGAAGCCTGTTTGGAAGTAAGGTATATGTGTGGAGGAAGTTGGCTTGTATTTGAAGTTTGATGGCCAGTAGGGAATCCAGGCTTGGGAACTAGGGTGCAGGGGCAGGAATCTAGTCCTTGTTTAGTCTTCAAAATAAACATTTTAATAATAATAATTAATACTTAATGAGAGCTATCAATGGACAAGTAATTGTGCTAAGTTCCCATACTGACAGTTATAAATCAATTCACTGAATACTCACAAGGACCCTATAACAAAGACACTGTTATTATTCCCATTTAACAGGTGAGGAAAGTGCAACAGAGAGGTTAAGTAAGTTGCTCAAGTTCACACAGCTTATTGTAGAGCCCCCCAAAATAGATACACTACTTTGTTCACTGCTGTTTTAAAAATGAAGAAATGGGGACTCAAAGACATTAACTTTTCTAAGAACACGCTAAAAATGAATAGAAAAACCAGGATCTGAAATGCAGCTTAGTGACTCTAGAGCCCATTCTTTTTCACTCTTTTCTTTAGAGGTAACGCAAAATTGAGTCCCAAATGGTTGACTTCTTGCAGGGAGGTGTGCACAAGCTGCTAGGACAGGGCCCAGTTACCTAAGAGCAGGACCAGTTAGAATTCAGCAATTAGAACTGGTTGAACAGGCGGACTGGTCAGCAAGGCTGCCCTGGTTTTGATCTCCTAACCCAGGTCTTTAAATTCTCCCTCACTAGGGGAAAGATCCACATAGGACTGAGTGGATCTTAATCTGCAGACAGAGTGGATTAAGTAGGGAGTGGAGGAATTTGAGAGCAAGGTGAAAAGTCAGACTGTAGCGAGCAAGACAGTGTGGATGTCATCTTATCTATATCGGGAAGTAAGTAGAACTCCTACTCACTATAGGAGGATTAAAGGATCGGACTTGCCACCTTTGAACCTTTGACTATAAAGCACCTGGCAATGTACGTATGGCATCGTCTTCCATGATGGCGTCAGAGAGTACCATATTGCAGTATACCTAGAAAGTGAATTTTGTTAAATTCTTTTAATTTCAGCAATCATTCCGTCCCAGATTCCTTGGTGTGGCTGAACAATTACACAATGAAGGCTTCAAGGTATGTGATATTAATTTCTTTCAAGTCTTTTTCTATAAGCATTGAAATCTATTCACGAAAGAGAATATTAATGATTCTTAAGGAATGAAATAGCTCAAAATATATCCTTTCAACTTGAAAGGTTTAACTAACTTGATAGTTTCAAAACTTCAATAGAATAAAATTATTAGAAAGACCAGTTTTAAGTTATAACAAAGGTACCATAAACTCCACAGAAGTTGGCAGCTACAAACTTAGAGAGTTTCGTTTACGCAGAATTGGGAACAAGGTTCAATGCATTTCCCATATATTTTTCCTTTTTCCTTTTCTTGTTTCGATACGAAGTCACAGTCTTCAGCTGCTGCGGTTATAGGCAACACTTTTTTTTTTGCCATGAATACTTCTACACAAAGCCTGGTTCAGTAAAATAAAATGATTCCCAAGGCTCAGAGTGGGCCTGTGGTCATGGGGCTTTATTGATCTGATGATGATGAATCCTCAGCTGTGAATCATTCTTTGTTTCTTCCTCTACAAAAGCTTATTTGGTTTTGTAGTAACCAAATTGTAATAACCAATTGAGGTTATTTCAATATTCGATAACCAACTGAATAACCAATTGAGGTTATTAAATTGTTCCTTAGAATATTTTAAACATCCTCAGTGTCCGTGACTCAAGACAGCAAGTCCAAATCTCTATTCATGGCATTATTGTTTCTCATATACACCACTTTCTTCTACTTTTATGTTTTAAATGACATGTGATCCCAATAGGCTTCTTTGCTCCGCGAAAGCCTTTCCTGTGATATAGTAACTGACTTTTCCCTTTTAAATGCAGCTTTTTGCCACGGAAGCCACGTCAGACTGGCTCAATGCCAACAATGTTCCTGCCACCCCAGTGGCATGGCCGTCTCAGGAAGGCCAGAATCCCAGCCTCTCTTCCATCAGAAAGTAAGAACTGGGCACACTTCTATCCTCCCACAGCTAGAGGATTAACTTTGGGAGCCAATATGATGAAAATATTTCACCTTACCCTATTGCAATTCTTCTAAAAGTCCTCTTAGCCATTTCAGATGAATAAATCTGTGGATCTCAGTTTCATTCTTGTGATTTTGCTGTTAACTATAACATATTTGTGTGCATGGTGATATGTAGCATCTTTCAAAATATTTTCTAGTTAGGTGGCTTTCCTTGATGGACACCGAGATCTCAGTGATGAGAATCAGAGACGTGGAGAACGTAATGCAGCACTTTATATTTTACATCAAAGTTATATTATATACAGATGTGTATATCAGGTATAAGATTGGCTAGCGGCATTTCTCCAAGGTTGTGCAACAATAAATCAGCCCAACTTATTGAGCACTTGCTATATGCAGGAGGCTGTGATGAGTGATAGGATAGCACCATCCATTGAACTGCCTAACTTACTGTTCTCTGATCAGGTTGGTTGCTATATACCTTAGGCTATGTCGTCATGAGATTTGGTAAGACATGTTATTTTCATGCATTACGTGAGTCTTTAGGAACTCCATTACATCCACACTTATAGATGTACGCGGCATAGGTATATGAGATAATTCTTAGTTATTCCAGGATATAGCTACCATTTTTTAGGGCTCTCAAGAAGGCAACCTATAACTCATTAGCAAATTTTTAAAAGATGGGCAAATCGTTCAGCCCTTAATAGACTTCCAATGATGCTATAAGCACTTGGTTAGGACTTTGTAAAAACAGTTATTAGCATTACTTCATGCTTTGGACATTTAAGTGTCTCCTAGTGCATGTAGCAGTCCCACAACAGAATGTGAAGTGGTTTAATTCAAAATCAGATGACTTGTGTTTTCCTACTGTTATCTGAGAGGCACCAGGAAGCAGGCAGTGAGGTAAAGTTCATCCGGGAGTTGGGCGTATGGGGGTAGAATGGACTTCAATATTGGAGGAAAAAATCTCCTTGTAAAACAAGTAAATGCCTTTCAAATTGCCAATTCTTCCATAGATAGACAGCATTTGAGAAAGAAAGCCCTTTCCATTTAATCAGTTAGACTCTCACCAGAATTCTTTCAAGAACACAATAAAAAATTGTAACCCCCAAATGAGTGTAATTTGAACACCTCTTTAGGCATAGAGGAGGGTAGGTGGTGGTCGACTCAGTATGACACTGACTTGAATGGTGTAACAGAATAATCACATTAGTATTTTAAAAACTAATTATAAAATATATAGGGCCACCTACAAACTTTTGTTTATTTTGATTATTCTTCCAGATTGATGAGAGATGGCAGCATTGACCTGGTGATTAACCTCCCCAATAACAACACTAAGTTTGTCCACGATAATTATGTGATTCGGAGGACAGCTGTTGACAGTGGGGTTCCTCTCCTCACCAATTTCCAGGTATATTTGTTTCCTCAAATATAGCTACGTGCAGGTTCTTATTTCTGCACCTCCCTTAAGAGTGCTCATCAATGTATGCACATCCCTCTTCTCCCCTTCTTGTAACATTCAGAATGCAGAAGAATTTTTAAATAGAATCTAAAATAATGGTGCTATTATGGTGGGTCATGGCCTAATGGAGACAGTTGGTGATCAAGCAATTGAGATAATCAAAAGCCATGGAGAGCCATGCTCTCTCATTAGCCATACAATTATCTTTTAAATAAAAAGTGTGGTGTGACATGGAATAAAGATACAAACTTTTATTCCATTGTTTCTAAATGAAAGGCACCACATAAGAGCAACAGGTTAATGATAATTGAGGAACCAGGTATCATGGAATTGCTTGTCCAATTCACAGAAAATGATCACATGAGGTATGTTTAGCCCGACTTGGACATGATGTATCAAATTTACCACCAAGAAGATCCGTACTTCAAGACTCATTAACTTTCTACCCATCGTGCTTTTTCACCCTAAATTTGTTTTAATCCCTTGGAGACTTGGGGAGCAGGATAAATTTATTATGGTAAGGTCTGAGATATAGGAGAAAGTCCCGAAAAAATAAATCCTTTTGTGTCTTTCATCACATGTCCCTTTGGAAATTGTTTGCTCCAGCTTCCTTAAATATTCATTTTTGCGTCATGTGGTTGGCTAAGATTCCTTCCCTTTTGTTTTCAGGTGACCAAACTTTTTGCTGAAGCTGTGCAGAAATCTCGCAATGTGGACTCCAAGAGTCTTTTCCACTACAGGCAGTACAGTGCTGGGAAAATGGCATAGAGACATAGACACTCAGCTCTCTCCGAAATCAACCCAAGCCACACTGTATCTGAAAGAACTGAATCCCAGCCATCTTCCATACAGACAAATATTGATCCCAAACTATTTCAGTTTACTTGGTTATGCCTTAATATTCTTTCCTTTCACAAATTATTGTCAGCCCCTTTTTACAAACCTTCCATAAACTCCTCCCTAAATAACTTGTCCTTCATGAGAATTCATCTGTGTTCTAATGCCTTATTTTTGGTGGGCTAAGCTTACCTACGTGCTTTTTTGCAGCTAACATTTTATGGTGCTGATTAACAATGATCGAGGTAGAAAACGTTGCTATTCTATCTTCTGAACTATTACTATACATACTTTCAAGACACTATTGTCATTGCTTTTAAATAGCATCTGCCGCACTCAGGACATTTTCAACAAGGAAGAAGAGTATAGAAATTTGTTAAAATGAAATACAGATTTAATTTATGAACCCCTTCGTCATGATGTTTGTGTAATGTATCTTTTTGATAATTATTCTCCATTATCTGGCCCATCCAGGGATATCGCTATCCCTTTTCACAGTACTGAATTTGAGAAGTGACAGAGGTCTTTAAAGTATGGATTTCCTTAAAGCACGCTGGTTTGCAGTCTTGTGTTTTTGAGTATGTCAGCAGATGGTAGATACCACTGAGGTGGTTTTCTGCTCTCATTTTCCTTTGGATTTTAACCTGAGCCAAGTGAAATCTTCAGACTGATGCCCTCTCTCCCCACCCCTGACTCCCCACCCCCTGCCAAATTTGGAATAACTTGGAAGTTATGTCCATTCCCTTCAGATGATAGATTCTGTTGATCTACTGAGCCCCACGCTGCACTATGAAATCTACACATTTTAAGCACAAGGCCCCCATTCCTTCTGCGTACAAGAAAAGTCCTTCCTGCAGGGCAAACTGTGTCCTTTTTAAACTTTTTGTGTTATTACAAGTGCTCTAATTGTAAACTTTTAAATAAAATACTATTACGAGGCAGTATGTTTGTATTCTTGCATTTATTTTATTATTTTTTTAACATTGATTTAACTGATTTAATAAAATCAGTTCGCTTCTCTGATGAAACACAGTTTTAGGCCAGGATTATGTCTCTTTTCTTTTTCTATACAAAGTCATATAGGATATGAATGGGCAAATTAATAGTAAAAGGAACACCCAAGCTGTTATATTTTTCCTTTTTTTTTCCTTGTTCCCTCACCTTGTGTATAAGTCTCATTAAAAAATTTATCACAAAAAAATAAAAATAAAAAAATAAATAAAAAATTTATCACATTGTTATATGGTTATATATTATCTTTGATCTAAACTTTTTCAAATATATACAACCACACACTAAGGATTGCTACATATATATAATAAACTTTTAAACAAATGTCTCACACAACACAGAGAGACGTACTTAAACCCCATCAAAGGCTGATCCATATCGCCTGGTGGAGATAGTGCTAATTTAGGTCCCAGTGATAACCATATTCCAGAAATACCACCTAAAATGGGGCTTTGTGAAGGTCCTAAGATAATGATGGCTTAATAGTTGTATGCCTCCCCTCTCACCCCACAGTGATTAATCAAGGGATCACCAGTTGATATAGACCTCCATGAAAGCTTTGCAAATTCATTTTCTCCTTCTCTCCTTGTTACCACAGTGGTTGAAACCTTCATTGTTTCGTCCCTTTAATATTATAGTAATGTACTCCCTGGGCATCCATTCATTCATTCACCTGAAAATATCTAGTGAGATTCTGGTTAGTGTAAGATCCAGTCCCCTCCTGGTTAGTGTAGGATCCGTGATCCCTCCTGTCATTCTAGTACTTTTCTGACACTGTGCCACTTATCACTATCACATCACCATAATAACTCAGGCCATTCTAAGCATTTTACATGATTTAACCCACTTAATCCCCTAATATTCCTATGAGTATGTGCTGTCATCTCCGTATTGCAAGTAAAAATTAAGTAATATGACCAAAGTCGCACAAAATGCAGTCTCACTTTCTATATGTCTTTTAAAAGCGCTCCCCTGCAGGGAGCCTGATGTGGGGACTGGATCCCAGGACTCCAGGATCATGCCCTGAACCAAAGGCAGATGCTCAACCACTGAGCCACCCAGGCGTCTCACTTTTTTAATGTCTTATAATGAAGACAAACTTGTAAAAAAATACATTTCTCACAAAGAAGAAAGATTTAACTTGCCTACAGAGATCAGGGAAAGACTTTTCTGGGGGAGATGGCCTCATGTATTGTCTTGAACAGTGTGTCATAGTTCCTTAGGGAGACTAATGGTTTAAGGCATCCACTGGAGGAAATTACAAGTAATTTATATGACAAACTCAGGGTATCTGTGGAGAAAAGGGCAAGGGGCAGAAGTCGGGGCCAGATTCTTGGTTGTATATGTTTGAGCCACATGTAAATTTTTAAGACTTTGTAAGTAATTTTGGACTTAAAAAATTGCAAAAATAAAAATTGTACTCTTCTTTACTCAGATTTACCTATTAGTAATATTTTACCCCATTTACTTTTTCTCTCTTAATTTTTTTTAAAGTAAGTTCTCCATCCAATATGGGGTTTGAACTCATGACCCTGAGGTCAAGAGTTGTAAGCTTTGCTGACTGAGCCAGCCAGGCACCTCTATTATTACTTTATCATCTTTGTATCATCTATCTATCATCTATCTATCTATCTATCTATCTATTATCTATCTATCTATCTATCTATCTATCTATCTATCTATCTATCATCTATCTAATCTATCATCTATCTATCTACCCATCCACCCAGCATTATCATCATCCGTCTATTTAAACACATGTACACAGGGAAGAGAAAAAATACACTTCAACCAAAAGGAATCAGGCTGCAAGTGACCAATTTAGAAATGTAACTCATAGTTTGAGACAATATTGCTTGCTGAAACTACTAAACATTTGAAGCAATAGTTAAGTTTTTGTATTGTGGGAATTTAATGAAGGTTCTTAATTTTTTTTATTAATTTGAAAAGACTATTTAAAATACAGGAAAATGAGAAGAGTAATAATGAATCAAGCAGCATTGTTCCTAAATGAAGCCCATATTTTTTGTTGGTGAAATAAAGGGTCTCTGGACAACAGAAGACAAGATACATACCCTCTCCCTTGTACTGATATGATTACCTTTCTGTTTTCCAATGTTTCGAACTTAATACTTTAAACACAAATAAACAGTGCATTCAGGATCTCTGGTTGGCAGAGGGAAATACAAGGAAATGGAAGCAGATTTGTGTTCAGATTTGGCAAGGTTTTGTGCTTTTGGAACATTTTTATTCTTTCATATAAACAGGTTAATGCGTTTTTTAAATGTCTGACTCTGTTATATATCACAAGTGCAGACAGACAACATAGGGCCTGTGTCTGTGGAGCTGAATAGAAAATCGAAGTAGCTTTTTCCATACTGAGAATTTAATAGCATGCAAGGAAGACCAGTGCTACCGGGTGGGGAGAAAAGGAGCTCAGACGGCTTGTGAAATGAAGAAGAGGAATAAAGAATGATCCATTTATAGATTTAGGATTTTATGGCTTTGGAAAGGTAAGTAGAATATGTTAACTGTACTTCTGTCAAACTTCCCTCTTAAACAGCATTCCTACTGGAAACTTTTAAAAAAACAGCTACAACATTCATTTATCTCAACAGCTGCAGGTACTTGAACCTCAGCTTCCACAGTGTCCACAGCCTCTTGAACAATGAAAGTGGAAATTATCAGAGAAACAAACCATGGCTGAATGCAGTTAAGTGCTCTGTAATTACACACCAGTATTACCACATGACTGCTGGTGCTGCCCCCCGCAGGCACAGGTGCCATAAATGCTCACACACACCCAATCAAATCCACAAAGACCTTTCATTACCTATCATTTGAGGCACCCTTAGCTTGAAAAAGACTAGCTCAACTTTCTTTCCCTTCTTTCTCTTACTGTTTCTTTTCCCTTTGTTCTTATACATAAAAATTCCATTTTTCCTGATGAATATTACTGTGCTATTTTATGAGAAGCTGGGGCAACTGGTGAGTGTGAAGGTAACGTGACAAGAAGAAGAATGTCTATTCTCTCCTCCTCCTGAGTGGCTCCCAGGGCTCTGTGAAAAATTGGTAATAATCGTCCCTACTTTTTCTCTTGCACATAATGTAGGGTGCAAGGTTTCCAGAAAGAGAGTTTAAGTATCTACAGCTGTTGAGATCAATGCAATAAGGGGGGGAGGAGGGAACCCTCAGCAAGTCAAAATTAGCACCATTTGTGCATGCTTCTTGTTGCTTAAAGATCATTTTTTGAGTCTTGACAACTTTCATTTTATAAAGGACTTGTATCCACAAAGAAAACTATTGATTGTTGACCAGAACAAAAAATAGGCTTTTCTGCATTAAAGGTCCATTTCTCTCTCCTGAAACTACCAGCCTTATTTCTTTAAGGCCTTCCTTAGAAGAACCCCACAAACCCCAGAGAAGTGCTTTTGTTCATCAAAGGAAGCAACACCAGCAGTCTCACAAAAAAGTCAAAGATGCTGTGTCTCCAAATGACAATTTCCCATACAAAGCTTGTTGCCGTTGGCAGCCAAAATGAAGACAGACAAGACATCAACATGCAGAAAGGAGAGAAATCCAACAAACTCAAAACATGTTACTAAGAAGAGAAATAACTTGAAAAATGTATGTATTTTATTAACAAAGAAACATTCTAATGGCCAATGTCTAGATGACCATATTCTCCTTTCTGAAACTTAAGGGCATTTGGCAATTCTTTCATAGTCTCCTTTCTACCTCCCTATGCAAGATCCTGAAGGGTGAAATATGGCAGGACTTTGAGGTCTTTAGCATAACTGAAATTTTCTGCTGAGTGTTTTTCATAACTCTTTACAAATTTCCACATAGAAAGCTGCAAATTAAATTTATATGAAATAATTTAATTAGATTGTAACATTTATTTTAATCTCTCCATTCAAGAGGATTTACATATGGATCCTGTTTTAAAAAATGTTTTCTAATTAAAACGAGGACATAATGTCATATTATTTGCCAGGTTTGATATACTTTCTTTCCGACTCATAATTAAAATATATAGGGTGCCTCAGGGGAAAGATAGTGATGTTGCAGTTAAAATATGAATGAGTAGGAGATTTTAGAGATTTTTTTTTTAAATCACGAGGCATAAGTATTTGATGTTAAATTGGGCTCATTATTTATTGTATCTTATTGTAGAATAAGACAAAGCAACACTGAATTGACCCTCCCCAACATTGGAGGCCTCCGGAACAAAAAATTACCTTGGCCAATTGTATTACCTGCCTTGGGGTACAGTGTGAGGTCCCGTTTGCTTCTGAAGTAACTTGCCAACTCTAATGCCTGGTTTTGTTGAAGTCTGTGGATCTGAATTTCCCATGGAAATGGGAAATGCCACCAGATGGTATTTTGTAGTCTGAACCATCAGGGAATGGTCCCTGACTTACTCCATCTCTGAGTTTTACCATACTAATCTCCTTGGAAGGCCAGTTTTAAACAGATACTCTCAGAAGTACATGAACCACACCAGTTTTTGGGTTACATATAGTAGCTAAATGTCGGTATGTACTAATGTCCATATGGCAGTGTTGGTTTAATCAGTGAGGTTACTCCATTATAAGTATTTCCAGATCATCTCAACATCTTTTTCTTTAATCTGAACCTAGAGCTGAGAGCTAATCATGAGTCTCTATGCTGCAGAAGGTAGAGTGTCCAGGAGGTAGAGAGATATTGTCTTACTGACTTGTATTTCTGGAACCTAAATGATAGTATACATTGAAAACTACTGAATCCACAATATTTTGATCCAAAAAAGTAATAGTGGTACGAAATTTTTGCTCAGAATAATTGTGGTCCTGTCACCTCTTGATTTAGTTAGGGGTTCCTGTTTCCTCTCTTGGCTACCGGACTATGACCAGTATCCACTGGCCTCCAGTTTAACTTCACTCTTCATGTATATAGGAGGCTGGAGCAGTTTGTAAAGGAAACTCCTATCAGCGTTAATTTCCCAAATCTTCAATCTACTTTCTCTTCAAGACTATCACAGATCAATATAATTATCTTCAATCCTACTTGTTTTAGTAATCTTATGAAAGTTTGTATATATCTCCATGCCCATGATGTTAAATAGACATTTATTGGCTCCAAAAGTTATATTTATCTGTGACTTCATTTATTCTTTCTCTATGGTTGTTTGTTCATTGTCACTTACTCTTCCTTTTAGTTCTTTTTAACTTCCTATCATAGAATATTGCACACAGAATATTCATGGAAATCCATTTTTTTGGGTTGAAAATAGATATTTTAATTTAGGAGTGTGCTTGCATATAATATTTCTGTATCACTTCTCTTTAGCCTCTTTGTGTCAAACTTCATTAATTTCACAAGTAGTTTTGAGTAGCTATGTTAAACAAAATTGAACAGTTTTGGAGACCTGGGTGGCTCAGTGGTTGAGCATCTGCCTTCAGCTCAGGTCATGATACTCAGGTTCCTGGGATCAAGTCCCACATCAGTCTCCTCACAGGGAGCCTGCCTCTCCCTCTGCCTGTGTCTCTGCCTCTCTCTCTCTCTCTGTGTCTCTCATGAATAAATAAATACATAAATCTTTAAAAAAAAGTTTTGGACTTGTGAAGCTTACAGTTTAGTGGTGAATGCAGAGAGTTTTAAAAAAATTATAATAGAGCCTGATTAATGCTGTAGAAAGGGAAGTTTAGGGGCCATATAAACACATGTGTGGGGCAGGTAAGGGCAGGCTTCCATGAGGAGGTAATATCTAATCTGAAACCCGAGGGATACATAAGAATCTACTAGGTGAAGAAGTGTGGTGCATTCCACAGTGTATAGCTCAGTGGCAACAATGTGCATGAAGATCCAGAGGCAAAGAAAACAGTACATTTGAAGAATTGAAGGAAGCTAAGTCTGACTGGAGCAGTGAGTCCAGGCTTGATGGTGAGGGTAGGAAAATAGCACAGACTAAATCATAAGAGCCCTGTAAGCCATATTAAGGGATTTGAATACTTGACTAAGGATAACAGGAAGCTGTTGAAGTGTTTTAAGTTAGAAAGTGACATACTTTTGCATTTTTGGAAAACTCACATTGACTGCAGAATAAAGAATGGATTGATGAATGGACCTGAATGAGCCTGAATGGAATGTAGATTTTTATGGGAAGAGGCGACAGGATGTTGAAGCTGGTAGTTAGACAGGTGTTTATTGGCATGAGTTGCCTGGCAGGGCCACTACTATTTTAAGCTGAAAGATAATTGTAATATATTAATCACAGTGAACATATTTTGAGCACTTATTCTCTAACCTGTGCTATGCTAGCATTTGAATTATGTTATCTTTTATAGCTCAAGGTCATATACAGGTGAAGGAGGAGGTAGGGAGAAGCAGTGCATCTGAGGAGATGGAGCTGCAGGAGAGAGAACAAGAAGAGATCAAAGGAATTAAGACAGAGGGCAGGTGGAATGGACAAACAGAGAAGAACTGGAGGTTGTCTGAAAACCTATTTAGTCGCATGAGCTGATTTGGGGATCCTTGTGAGCATGTTCATGAAACCATGAGATAAAACCAAATCTGTGGGAATTGGTGCCTTTCAGTGGACCCAGAGGATAAAGAAGTCTGCTGAGAGAGCTGCCAACTTGCATGGACTCATTCCTGAATACCCTGGAAGTGTACTCTGAGGAGCCAGTTACAAGGGGGAGTGAGAGGTCCTTGCTTATTTAGCTGGATCCTGGTGTGGCAGTGAAATCTTCTTATAAATGTGAAATGAATGTTTTAAGCCAAGGATTTTAGGATTACGTGATGATAGAATCAGAATGTTAAGCTTGATTGCCTTGTGGCAGAGCCACGTATCATACACTTTCATGGTTATCCAATGCTGCATAACAAACTGTGCCCAAAGCATAGTGGGTTAAAACACTATTTTGTTATATCTCGTAATTATGTAGGTTAGACATCTGGACCAGATTTGGCTGTATGATTCCTCTGCTTTTGTGGTATTGGTCAGGTCATTTTGTGTACTCAACTGGTAGATGGGGTGGTTTTGAAGGTCCAAAATGGCTTTACTCACATGTACAGTGCCTTGGGAAAGAAGAGTGAGTGCCTGGGAGACTGAAACTGTTGACCAGATTGTCTACCTTTAGTGTCTCTAATGTGGTGGTGTCAGGGCAGTTGAACTCCCTACATGGCAGTTGGCTTTCCCTAGAGTAAGGATTGTGAAAGACCTAACTGGAAGCTGCAAGTCTCTGTATGACCTATCCTTGGAATTCTCAGGATGTCACTTCCTCTGCATCAGAATTGGTCAAATACAACACTAAGAGCAGCTCAGATTCCCGGAGGAAGAAATTAGACTCCATTCCTCAACTGAAAGAGTAGCAAAGAATTTACAGCCATATTTAATTAATCACACACCCCTAACTCCAAATAGATAATTTGCAAATATTTTCAACTGATCTGAGACCCTGAAGATTTATGTGTGCAGTTACCACCACAGCTGTAGACATCATTCACAGGGCAAATCTCATCAGCAGTGTATGAACATTTTCTTATTTGAAAATGTATCTAGGTCTCCCACAGTGCAAAATAATATTTTGCTGTTGAAGGCTAGGTAGTACTTTAAAGTCACCTGGGGTCAAGGTCTGTGATAATAGTTATTTTGACTGACTCAAAAGCAAAACAGAGAATCTTTGCTAGAAAGATCTATTTGGATGAGTCTTCAAAAAGATAGGCAGAAGTTCGGAGACACTGCTTGGCTAGGACTAGGAGAAGACGATGTCTGCTTGGCAAGAACTATTACTCTGAATATGATCTACTAAGGAGGCACCTACATATACTCTCCGTAACTATGGGATTTTATGGTACTGATCATGGTGCTTTGCAATGGGAAGCGCAAGATAGGCTTTAAATAAATGACAGCATACGTATGTGTACGCCGTCTTCCCCCCTCTAGTCAGGTGAGAGTACTGGTGTGTGTAACAATTAAAATCTAGATTTCTTGGGTTTGAAGTCTGTCTCTACCGCTGACTTGCTGTATGACCTTGGGCAAGCTGTTTAGACTTGTGCTTCAGCTTTCTCAATGGTAAAGAGGAGAATGTAATAGTACCTACTTTATAGAACTGTAGTGAGGGGTAAATAAGATAATCCACGTAGACTGCTATACAAAAGTACCTGGCACAGAGCAAAAATTCAATAAATATTCATTCTTATAATTACTTTTTAAGAATAGACTGCTGATTTCTAGGAACAGCTTAACTCTTGGATAGAAGCATCATTAAATCCATGACATCCTTTAATACCATTTCAAGGGATGAAGATTTCACTCGCAAGCAACAGTTGACCTACTCCAGGATCTGACAAAATCAGAATGAATTTTGAAATGTTTTGCCATGTTTGTGCTCTCAAGCACAGAGGTACCTGAAAATCAATGTAAAGACAGATAGCCAGCTGTTCAGAGAAGAGTTGAGATACTTTTCTTAATAGATAATAAAGATAGAAAGTCTCAAAGGTGTAGAGCATGTCAATTATATTGAGACCCATTCAGGAATTTAGTTCTTAACTAATTGTTTTCCAAATACAGGAACTGCACTCAAATCAATGGATATATTTGATCTGCCACTATAAAGCAGTGCTATACCAAAGCTACTTAGCTAAAAATAAAATGATATTTTAAAAAAGTTAACTGTTGGAGAAATAGCCTCCATAAATTTAACTCACTAGCTATGATCAAGAAAAAGCCTATTAACAATAATTGGTGGGTTCTCAGTTTTTAAGAATCCATAATTAAATTTTATTGTTTTATAAGTGATTTGGATTAATGACATCCATAATAGACTGATGCTCATTCCCTACTTTAAGAGAAGAGATGGCAGTTTCATAGAATCCAGTCATTTACTGCAATCCTCGAGCATTTTATTTCCTGCCAAGGCAAATCTGCTACAAAGCCCCAGTTCCTCTTAGGATTTACTGAAAAGTGACAGGTGTTGATTTGCTGGTATCTTTCTCAACAGATTCGAATGAGCTAAACAAAATGACTTCTCTACCCATTTAGTCAGAAAAATAAATGGGGACACCAGCTAATGAGGGAATGTAGAGTTAGCTGGACTCAAAGCATTCCAAGCTGTTGGCAGCTGGAATCAAAAGAGGAATCATGCAGACAGTTGCTCGTGTTTATTGCTGAATGTGAAATGAGAAAGCTACTTCATCTTCCCCACAGGTGCAAGAACATATAGTTATTAATTACAGCAAAACACATTTATTGACAACCCCAAGCCTGCAGAATCCCACACTCAGCAAATGGCTTTCAAAGTTCATCCAAAAAGCACTTTAGAATCAATACAAAAGCACTGCATAGTTGACGAATCTGTGTCTAGTAAAATTCTGTACCCTGAAAGCATGACATAGGCTGGTCTCTTAATATTTATGTATTTGAACATCATCGATACTTTCTTTCTTCTTATGGGAAACCTATTAGACACAAATTTTTCTAATTTTTTGTTGCTTTGATAGGTATGGTTATAGAATATGAAGATGATTACACTAATTTTGCTCATTCTTTGAGGTTTTAAAAACAATTTTATTTTATTTATTTTTGAAGATTTTATATATTTACTCATGAGAGACACAGAGAGAGAAAGAGGCAGAGACATAGAGGGAGAAGCAGACTCCTGGCGGAGATTCTGATATAGAACTTGATCCCAGGACCCTGGGGTCACGACCTGAGCCAAAGGCAGACGCTCAAACACTGAGCCACCCAGGGGTCCCTTAAAAGCAATTTTATTCCTTCATTGAGCCATATAACATATTAAGCCCTTTGTTCATTTATTCATTTAGTAAAGGTGTATTACATACCCCTTTGTGGCAGGCACTATTCCAGAAGCTGTGGAGAACATATATAAATTCATAAGGACTTATAATCCTATAGGACCTATATTATGAAACAACTGGAACATACTATGCCAGTATTTGATCAAAGGCTAAACTATAACCAATGGACTTTAAGAACCACCTTAGTTAGAGTAGGGTAGGCACTTGAAGGATTTACAGATGAAGGATCCTGAGCTTGGCTGCCTACAGAAATTGAATGGCCATGCATATTTTATATGTATATTTTTCAACTTGTTTCATTCCAAATAGGATTTGAGAGAAGTTATAGAAATGTATAAAGTACCAATAATAACAAAATAATATAAGGTAAAATAAGATAAAATAAGATGACAAAAATGATATTATGCAATGACTCTAACAGTAGGTTCAGGACTCCAAAATAAACCATCAATTTCTGCCTGGTTTTTGGAGATCAGTCTCAGATTTAGTCCTCTGCTTCTTGTCAGCCAGGGATAGAAATGAGATAGAGTAGGGGATCCCTGGGTGGCGCAGTGGTTTGGCGCTTGCCTTTGGCCCAGGGCGCAATCCTGGAGACCCGGGATCGAATCCCACATCAGGCTCCCGGTGCATGGAGCCTGCTTCTCCCTCTGCCTATGTCTCTGCCTCTCTCTCTCTGTGACTATCATAAATAAATAAAAAAAAAAAAAAAAAAAAAAAAAAAAAGAAATGAGATAGAGTAAAAGAGATATGTGACCCGAGGTCAAAGCACACAAGTTGTGCTTTTGTGTATAAATATGCAAGATAAACATTTCTTATAAACCCTTTAAAGGGATACTGTGGGATATAGTGGATTAAATCCTCAATTTCTTAAAATTGTTTGACAAGAAATAAAGCTCAATGAGGATTTCAGTTACCCATTTTTCTAGATGCTTCAAATCAAACAACCTTTATCCCTTTGCACTTAGAATAAAGCCACGTTTTACCATAAATTTGCATGCCTACTTCTTTCAACTCAACTCCTTTGCCTCTCATTCATTGTGATTCTGTCATTGGAGCTTCCTAGTTATTTCTCCAACTCACCAAGATGATTTCCTCCTCCTTGACCTTGCAACTGATGTCTCTATGCTTATAATATCTTTCCTCCTAATCTTGCCAAGACTAGTTCCTTATAGTTACTTAAATGTGCCTCAATGATTATTTTTCAGAGAGGCCCTCCTCATCTTCCTAGTTACTCCTCATCATGTAGCCTTGCTGATCATCTTCACAACACTGACCACTATTTGAAATGAGTTTCATGATTTGTGCATTCATTGCCCATTTTCCAGTTTATCAACTCTGAGACCTTATCTGTCTCATTCATCAATCTATCTCCAGTGTCTGGAAGGGTGTCCAGGACATAGCAAGTGCTCAATAAACACTTTAAATATTTCTTAATTGAATAAATAAAAAAAAAAATAAAGCTAGATTATCAGAGTAGTGACCTACTTTAAGGGACAAGCATAAAAATCTAGCTTTATATCTACAAATAATTTTGAGAATTTAATCCACTATATCCCACGATACTCTTTTAAGATGTTTATTTTTTTAAAAGATTTTATTTATTTATTCATGAGAGACACAGAGAGGGAGAGGCAGAGACACAGGCAGAGAGAGAGAAGCAGGCTCCTTGCAGGGAGCCTGATGTGGGACTCGATCCTGGGACTCCAGGATTACACCCTGGGCCGAAGGCAAGTGCTCAACAGCTGAGCCACCCAGGTGTCCCTTTTAAGATGTTTAAAACAACATCTTCGATTGCTCAGGATCCTTTATCTGCATATCCTCCAAGTGCCTACTCTTTTCTAACTAAGGTGGTTCTTAAAGTCCATTGGTTAGTTTAGCCTTTGATCAAATACTGACATAGTATGTTGTAATTGTTTCATAATATAGACCCCATAAAATTTTAAGTCCTTATGAATTTATATATGTTCTCCACAGCATCCAGAATAGTGCCTGCTACAAAAGGGATATACAATAGACCTTTACTGAATTAATAAATGAACAAAGGGCTTAATATGTTATATGGCTCAATGAAGGAATAAAATTGTTTGTAAAACCTCAACAAATGAGAAAAATTAGTGTGATCATCTTCACATTGTAGAACCATACCTATCAAAGCAACAAAAAGTTAGAAAAATTTGTGCTTAATAGGTTTCCCACAATAAGAAAGTATTGATGATGTTCAAATGTTCTAAAGGAGAAGCTCCACTGTGTAAGCACGTTTTAAGCCTCAGCATACATCATATTTATGCTAGTATCTCATTGGTCAAACCAATTGCATGACCAAAACCAAATTAAGGGGTAGAGAAAGAGATTTTACTTCTTCATAAAAATATTTATATGAATATTTCCCTTTGTGATGAGCAATTTCATGTCTTATTGTCATTTAAAAAATTAACTTGCAGAAGCTTTACTTTTGACATTATAAGAAATTAGGCTTTTTTATATTATTTACATTTCAATAATTTTTCCCATTTTGACTTTGTTGTTTCACTTTTATCTGTGGTAGATTTTTATTTATTTCTCTGTTAAGAAAGAGCAGTCTATTTTTAAGTTTTCAAATTCATAGATGATAAGGGTTATTTGTACATGTAAAATATTTTGCCTATCTGAACATACTACTTAATGAAAAGCTCTTATTTTATTATAGTGTTTATCAGTTTCATGGATTTCATTATTTATATGTTTGATCCAATTGGAGATTTACGAGTGAGGAAGGTA
This sequence comes from Vulpes lagopus, assembly GCF_018345385.1. Classification (NCBI taxonomy): domain Eukaryota; kingdom Metazoa; phylum Chordata; class Mammalia; order Carnivora; family Canidae; genus Vulpes; species Vulpes lagopus. Next base: position 18,492,302 of record NC_054845.1, read on the forward strand.
TCTAGCCTTCATTTTTTTCTAGAAAAGTATCTAGATACCCTAACACTATGCATTTAATAATTCCTATTTCCCAACTAATATGCTTGCTACATTTATCATATGCAAAATTTTCTGTAAGTTTCTGGACTTCTTTATCTATTCTAATTATCTATTCATGAAAGTTATCTTTCTATTCATATTGATAGTATGTATCAATTGGGGCTCCTGTAGGAAATAGATGATATACACCAAAGTTTATTTGAAGAGATTACCAAAGGGTCTATTTACAGAGGAGTGGACAAATTTAAGGGAACCCACAAAGGAGGGTAAAGCCCACAATGAGTAGAAACAATGGGCAGCCTTTTATCCCCTAAACCTGAGGAGGTAAGAGAGGGAACACTGTTGCCATAATCCAGGGAGGCTTTCCACTATAGAAATAAATGGCTGGACCAAAAGGAGCTGTGTGGTCAAAGAATGCAGCTTCTTCCAAAATTACCGCCCCCTGCACAGAAGGAGCTGAGCTAAGGGAATAATTACTTGACTTTTATCCTTTGTTCCTCCAGTCTCTAGGGCCAACCATTGTTGAACCCACCCAGAAGCCCGCCTGATGATAAATCCACAGTTTCCATCTCCTAAGAGCACAGAGCAGGGTAGAAAAAGGCAACTCATGGATCAGGAGGGGAAAACAGACAGTGGCCAGTTTATACTGGCCATATTTTCAATTATTATAACTTTGATTTTTAAATTATTATAACTTTTTATATGATTTAATAAATGTTAATATGTGATTAAATAAATTTAATAAATGTTTTCATTATTCTTCAACTTTTATTATCTCCCACATACGTCTTTTTTTAATTGAGATATAATTGATTTATTTATATTAGTTTCAGGTATGCAGCATGATGATTCAGTATTTGTATGTATTGTGAAACATAAAAAACCAATTCAACTGATTCTTGATGTATAGTTTTTCTATAGAAAGTTTACTTTAGGGCCGTCTGGGTGGCTCAGTGGTTTAGCGCCTGCCTTCGGCCCAGGGTGTGATTCTGGAGTCCCGGGATCAAGTCCCACATTGGGCTCCCTGCAGGAAGCCTGCTTCTCCCTCAGCTTATGTCTCTGCCTATCTCTCTGTGTCTCTCATGAATAAATACATAAAATCTTCAAAAAGAAAAAGAAGGTTTATCTTGATTTAAAAGTCTGCTTCAGTAACTTTGTTTTTGAAGTATAATATATATACAGAAAAGTGTACTATGATAAATATGCAGCTTGACAAATTTTCACAAGGTAAACACATCCATGTAATCATCATCCAGACCAAGAGACGGTCATAACCAGCTCCCTAGAAGTGCCTTCCAGTCTCTACCTCCTCACAAGAGGAGCTACTATTGTCTCCTAACACTGTAGATTAATTACAGCTGCTTTTGATTTTATATAAACAGAATCATACACATATACTCTTTTACGATTGCTTTTTCGCTTCAAGGATATGGTTATAATATTCATCTACACTGTGTGCAGCTGTAGCTTACTACCATAGGTAAATCACAATCTATTGTGTGAATATGTCATTTCTTATTTATCCTATTTATCTATTCTACTACCGTTGGGCATTGGCATTGTTGCTGGGTTTTGGCTGTTCTGAATGCTGCTTTGAAGACCCTCGTCCACGTCTTTTGGTGAATATACACGCTTATTTATGTTGGGCATTTATCTGAAAGAATTGCTGAGTTAGAGAGTTAATATGCTTAAGCTTTTTTTGGTACATGCTGCCAGTTTTTTTTAAGTCATTTTACCAATACATTACTGCTAGCAGTAAATGACTTTCATTTACTCCATGCCCTCACCAAAACTTATTTTTTTTTTGTCTTTGTTTTTCTTTTTTGTATTTTGGCTCTTCTTCATTGCAATATGATTTACATTTGCATTTCTGTGATGACTAATCAAACTGAAAGTGTTTATTGGTCATCTGGACATCCTTTACTGTAAACTGTCCACATCTTTTATCTATTTTTTTGAAATCTATTTTTTATTGGATCATCTTCCTTTTTTTAAAACTGATTTATAGGAGTGCTTTGTATATTCTGGATCTGAGCCCTTTGTTAAATATAGGTGAATATGTGTTGGTGTGTTGCAAATTTCTCCCATTCTACAGTTGGCTTTACTTCAGAATTTTAATTGCATATTTTGATAAACATTTAGTTTAACAAAGTTTTATTTATTTATTTACTTACTTTTTATTAGTTATTACTATTTATCATTCATTTCATTTGTTTCCTTTTTGCCTTCTCCTGTTTTAATTGAGCATTCTATGTGATTCCATTTTGTCTCCCTTCTTTCTTAGCACATTAATTTCATTTCTTTTATACATTTTCTTTTTTACTTGTTGCCTTAGAGTTTGCCAAATACAGTTTCAATAAATCTAAATCCGCCTCCAAGTAACATGATAGTACTCATTAGTTCAGGTAACTTACAACATTACAACAGGGTATTCCCAAATCCTTCTCCCATCCTTTATGACACTGTTGTTATTCCTAAGCACCCAACACATTGTTGCCATTATTACTTTAAACACTTGACTTTTAAGTCAAGTAAAAATATGAAAATATATATATTTTATTTTACCTATAGTTCTCTCTTTGAAACTCTTCTCTTTTTGTGTTGTGTAGTTCTGAGTTTATGATCTAATGACCTATATCATTTTATTTTCAGAGCAGTAGTGAAATTAGTACAGATTTCCTTCTTTTCATCCTCTACTCTCTATGAAATGATTTCCACGGATTACATTATTTTTCTTTGGTTATATATATTTTTTTTACCTCTTTAGAGAAATATATTTTCCTTATTTGATTTACTATTTAAAAAATGTATGTTACATTCTGTATACGAAATTTGAGGGGATCGGTGTTATATGCTTCTTTCTCTTCTTTTCCCAATTATTATTCCTATCATTTCCAATTCACTTTAATTATTTTCCCTAACCCTCTCCTTCACATCACTTAGTGTGTTTTAACAGTCTTGTCTCCTTTTTGTTGCTTCTCTGATATGTTTCATTTTTGTGATTCTTTCTTACTTCTTTTATGAGCTCTGCAAGATTATGTTTCATCTCGCTCTGTTGTCTTACTGCATTTCTTTTTCTGAGTTCTTATAATTTTTCTTTGAACTCTTTGATTAATTCACTTGGTTATTTTGAATTCATGGCAATATGCCTGGCCAAGATTTTTATCTGTTTGGTGGCAATATTTTTTCTAGTTATTGTGTTCTTGGCCTGCCATTTGTTTTTTCTATTCTTTTTTCCTAAAACTATTTTTAAATCATTCTGTCTGTATCCTCTAAAAAATGTTATAATATGGTTTTGATTGAGGTGACAAATCACATTTGAGTCAGCTATTTGCACAAAGCCTATGTGAGGAGGTGTCTGGGCAATATTAGAATTGGCAGTAATTAATTTATATGTGGGTTGTTTAGCCTTTATTTGCCCTCCTGTTCCCACATAATCTATTGGCTTTTCAGTTATCAAAAATGACTAGAAATCAGACTCTCTTTAGACTCACCTGCAGACTACTTTCTACAAAGATGGCATGCATGTCTGTGTGTTTGTATTCTGTTGTACAAAATTTATTCTAGAGAAAGACAAGCCCCCAGTCCATTTACTCTTTTCATATTATTCTAAACAATATGCATCAGTTAGTACTCCAATCAAGTGGCCCAGTTAAATGCAATAATTGAGGAGAATTTAATAGTTTAACAAGGATATAGTCATAGTTAAGAGAAACCCTAAGAGATGATGAAGTACTATATGGCTAACAATGATGGAGCCAGGATTTCCAAGGGCAGGAGGGAATATGAAATGAAGTATTATGGAAAGAAACACACACACACACACACACACACACACACAGAGACACACAGAGATAGAGATAGATGGATGGAGAGATGAGAGAGAAAGAGAGAGAGAGAGAGAGAGAGAGAGAGAGAGAGAGACTATAGATGTAAAAGCTGGTTTCCCAACAGGAGCTGTGTTTTTGGTAAAAGAATAAAGCACTGCCAACTTGTGGCTCAGTGAGGAGAGAACTAACAGAATAAATACCCCATCCATAACTTTCTGCCACCTTGTCATCTCCTGAAGTATTTTCCATTGGCCACATCCAACGGGGGAAGTGAAGACAAAAGCATCTGGTTAATCTGTCCATCAAAGTCAGCTGACTGAAGGAGAGAGCAGATTGGAATAGGTATAGAATGTATCTGTAAAAGCAAACATAATATAGGCTGGTGAGCAATGTTGGTTTTGAATTTGAGTGCTTGTGATCTATTTTAAATTAGCGGGATATTTTAGACAACACACACCGAAATTTGCATGGGATAAGTAGCCACAGGTTCCCTTTTTTGATGGATTCATACATGTTTGTTTTATCTTTATTGCACTTGACAGCTTTCCTCATTTTTTAGGGGTGTCTGTGAATGTTCATTAAAAGTAAATTTGGGGGTATTGTTTCCTATTGTATTGAGTGATTTCCAAAAGGATGAGGGGGAAGAAATGAATTAACTTATTATTCTGACTATAGTATGGCAACGTTTTGCAAGAACATGCTATTGGACATGAAGAAGCTTTGGGGAGGCTATTGAAGTATTACAGATTATAGATGATAATGGCTTGTATTTGGGGGTGAGAAGTTTGAGAATTTTAAAATTATATAGCAGATTTAGCAGGACTAGTTGATTGGACATGATGAGTGAATTAGAGATATGGATGTTTTTCATATTTCTGGCATAAACAACTTTGTGAATGTTGATTCCATTGGCTCAGAGAATGGTTTCATAACAATGGGTTTGTCTTTATCATACGTTTTTCTTGAGTCTCATGCCTCTCATATTTAAGAAAATAGTGGTGACTTTTATAATGTGAAATTGGTAGGTTTTTATTCAATAAGAAGATAAGTCAATAAGATTATAAACTCAATAGTAAAACATGTCCTAAAACTTTGAATGTTTTTCTCTCAGGGTGTAAATAAGTTGATGGAATCTTCTCTAGGTCCTCCTACTTTGTGATCTAAATTTTTCTTTCTTCATCTACAAGTGGAAATGGGTGAAACAGGGAATGACTTAACCATGTTAGAGGATGTGGCCTAAGAGGATATTGGGACTTTGGGAGTGAACAGTATACCTAAAAGGGGCTGATGCCTCTGAAAGGGGGAAGGGTTGGAGGAGTTGTGTTACTTATGCAGCTGTAGGGATATGGCTCTAAGAGTATGCATGTGATGTGCTCCATGGTGCTTGGGGAAGATAGACTAAGTATACCATTCCTCAGTCCTTGACTCTGAAGTTAGAAACTTATTTGGAATTTGGGATTTGTGTATGTGTCCTTGACAGCCACATTTTACAACTGTTCTCTCTCCCATTACCAGCAATTATGTACATTTTGTTGGCAGGGAAAAATTAACCTCCTGGTGAGAATGTTTCCTGTCTCTGACTGTCCCACCTTCTCCCTGTAAGGTAAATGACATAATGCCCAGGTTATACAAACAATATTAAATGAGGAACAGGTTTGGGAATAAAATCTTATGTTTAGTTTAGCATATTGAGGTTCAGGTGACATATGCAAGTGGAGATCTCTGTTAAGCAGTAGAATAGATAATCTGAGGCTTAGAAAGAAATGTTTGAGTTGAAGACATAATTTTGGGTATTATCATATAGAAGGCAAGTAAAACTGTAGGAGTGCATGAGATTGGCTAGGAATGGAGTGCAAAGTGAGAAGTATTCTGAAGAACCTGAGATTCCCCCAGGCATGTGCATTTAAAAGTTGGGGAGAGGAGGGACACCTGGTTGGCTCAATCTGTAGAGCATGTGACTCTTGATCTCAGGGTTGTAAGTCCAAGACCCACATTGGGTGTAGAAATTATGTAAAGATAACGGCTTTATAAAGAAAGAAAAAAGTTGGGGAGAGGAGAATGGTTCACAAGGGAAATTGAGATGGGCTGGTCTTAAGAAAGTAAAAGGAAACCCAGGAGAATCTGAGCTCACAGAATTCAAGGAAGAGAATATTTTAAAGAGGAGAGTGAGGCCATTTATGTCAAATACTGTTAAGTAGTCTTGTAAAATGAAGAATCAAAACTTTTTTTTGAGTTACAAAATATATTGGCTGTATTGAAATGTGCTTTCCTTGGTGGTATGGCAAAAGCCATACTGGAATGGCTTGAGAGTCCATAGCAAATAGAGACAGGAAAGATACAGGACTGTTTATGAGGGTGAAGGAGAAAAGGGATAGAAGAACAGCTTGGAAGAACATGGGATCCAAGGACTGTTTTTCTTCTTAATTTTGCAAAGGGATGATTAAAGTATATTTAAATGCTAAAGGATAGGATCTAGTAGAAAGAAATATTCAGTAGAGAGGCCAGGGACAACCTGTAGCCACAGAATTGTGAGAAAGTGTCAGATAAGGCCCTTTTTAGGAGGAAGGATATTTCTTCCATTTTCAAAGTAGAGAAAGAGGTGAATCTGGACCCCTATGTGAGTAGGTCTGTGTGTTTGGTGATGAGTCGTACAAGTTTCCTTACGATGGATCTAGTTTATTTTAATTTATTTATGATTCTAATTTATTGATTATAGCAAACTCAGAGAGAGGATTGTCCACTAAAATTGCAGAGGATTGAGAAAAGTCAGGATGTAGGGAGAATACAGAAGACTTAAGAAGAGCACCATGGAGAGTTGGAAAACAAGCCAGGCAATCTTGAGGTCCTTGATGAATTTGGAAACCATATATGTGCCCCATTGCATTATATTTCTCTGGTACTTTAAAGCATCTGAAAGAGAAAGATGAAACGGATGACCCTGGCACAAAGTCTGGCACAAAGAATTACCTGACCACAGGGAAGCTAGTTTTATCTCTGTGGAGCAAACCCCCTTTGTTGCTTAACTGAGAAACTCTTGTGGTAGTTGTACCATCTAAAGTGATTTTACTCTCTTATGTAAAATTTCCCCATGATTATAAAGGCCAACAGGGTGGATTTTGATGTAAGAAATTAAAGTCTGCCTTTTGTTGATTATACAGTCATTTGCTACAGTTCTGTACTTGAAATTCAATTTAAAGTGCTTTCTAAATACTATCATGTGCCTAGCTGTGTGGTTAGCACCAAGTTAAAGAAATACAGAACACAGACTTCCTTCAAGGAATACATGATGTTCTAAGCTTGATTTTAAGAGGCTGTTTTCTTAATAGTCACATCAAAACTTTAAAAAATGTGTTAACTCCTCAAATATTCAATTTATGTGTATAAATATGTGTTTAGACCAGAAACAAGTTACTTCTAAGGCAGTATATTTTATAATACCCTGTTTCTATAACAAATGAGACTTAGAAATTTCTGGTTTTGCTGGTATTCATGTAATACTACTCCTTAGAAAGAGCAACAAACTACCTTTGTAGGACATAGGTAAAAGGGTTAATATATGGAGTCTGTGAAGACTTCTTTTCTTTTTTTGTAATTAGAGACCAAGTTCCAACATTCCAAAATTCTTTTTTCTTATTTGTATCAGTATTTGAACTACCTTCTCTTTCCCTGTTTCTCAAACAATGCTGAAGAATGTCACAAAGGTTAAAAAAAAAACATTTAAAAGAAGGTTTTCATAAGGCAGTGAACTATTAAGCCATAGTTGCATATATTGAAGCACGAGTAGGAAGTGGAGACAGGAAAGTTAGCAGACAATGTTTTCCAGGAGGCAAGCTAACTCCTTTATTTGAGTCTTACGTATTGGTATGCATGAAAATTTTTACTGTGTATATCCAAAACCAAAGTACAAAGAATGAAATAAAGCTGGTAGTTTTCAGCTGCTCTAGGTGACCTATTCAGAATCGCTAAGAAGGAAGAGTACCATAAATCTTTTTGTGTAAGAACTGTTTTTATAAAAGGTGTATGTGGGTAGCTTTCATTTAAAACCAAAATATTTTGACAAATCAAAACTTCAACCAGAACCACTGTAACTAAATTTAAATCCATACGTTGAGATATAAAATAGCACTAATCACATATTTCAGCTGTCAGAATCCCTGGCAAGAGTAGATTAGTGAAAAAAGGAAGTCATAAAAGAATAAGGAAAAAAAATCTGACAGGGGTAAAAAAAGATGGTTATAAATGCAGCAGATTTTCTCTGTAGATTCAAATGTTTTCACTAAACAAGTCAAGAAAGGATAATTTAAAATCTCTGTAAGAGGATTTGGAAAGTCAAAATAGACATGAAAAAGACAGACCGTGCAAGTAACAGTTAAGTCTGGGGAGAAATCCCTAATAATTTTTATCCAAGTTCTTTTAATCTCATTGAATTTGAATGCCATTCTAACTTGGAGACATTAAGAAATCTAAGATCAGATTTGTTTTTCCTATTGATATTCTGCTGGAAGGGTAAGTCATAAATTATTTAAATAAAGAATAATAAATCTATTTGAAAGGGCCAGATCAAACTCATAGAGATATGTATTATTCTCCCAGAACTTCACAGACTCCAAAGGCAAGTAGAAGACCCCAGAGGTCACACAGTTCATTTTCCTGTACTTAGAGCATTCCAGAAAGACAGCTTTGTTTCTTCTTATTAATTTTGCAGACAGGCGGTTGCTATACTACTGGTCCAATTTCCCCTATTAAATTTTGGTTCAATGATTTCTTCTCTATCAACCTCAACAATCCATTTACTCAACAATTGGCAGACATCTAGTGTATGTCGGTTACTGTACTACTCCTGAAGGAACCAAAGTAAGTAAGAAGGCCTCTCTCCTGTAAAATACAGAGTGCTAAGTGGAAAGAACTGGATGCCCTGGGAGTTTGGAGAAGGGCATCTATACCAGATGAAGGGAGCCTATGAAGGCACATTTGAACTTAGTCTTGAAAATGCCATTTAAATTAGCTAGGAGAAAGAATGAAAGCAGAACATTTCAGGAAGAGGAGGGATCACCTGCAAAGATGAGAGGGTGTTAGGAGTGTAATGATTTCCAGGAGGTCCATACGCACTGGGTAAAGGCTACTGTGGGTAGGGGATAGCAGGAGGTGAAGTTAGAACAACACTTTACAAAATATCTTTTGGAGAACGTTAGTCCTGCTAGCATTACAAAAAAAAAAAAAATGTTTTCAGATTCAGTTAATTTGGGGCAGTAAAATAAATTATGTTGTTCTTCTGGAGATTTATAAAGAAATAATCATAGTATCATTTTAAGAAATCCTATACTATTGAATTTTTCTAGATAGCAAACTTATTGTACCAAATAAATTGTTTTAGTACAACACCTTCAGAACACAGAAATGGTGCTCCATAGCACATACTTTGGGAAACATGGAACTAGCATGGGAGAATAAGGCCATGATAGTTTGGCTTGTAAACCAAACCAAGAACTTCAGTCTTCATCCTGAACACTTTGGGGGACAGTTGAATGATTTTTTTGACATTAATTCAGCCCATTTACCAATATTTTAAATTATCATTATTTTTTGCATATCTCTATTTTTAATGTAAAATCATATTCTTTTAAAAAATATATATCTTTAAAGATTGTATTTATTTATTCATGAGAGATAAGAGAGAGAGAGAGAGAGAGGCAGAGACACAGGCAGAGGGAGAAGCAGGCTCCATGCAGGGATCCCAACATGGGACTGGATCCCGGTTCTCTAGGATCAGACCCAGGGCTGAAGGCAGCGCTAAACTGCTGAGCCACCCAGGGTGCCCAAATCATATTCTTTTGATCTAAAATCCTTTCTTTGAATTTTCCTTTAGTGTGATTCTAAACTCAGAATTGAAAAAAATTTTGTTTCCAAGTTCAATTACTTTGTGCGTGAAATTACTAATATATACCACTTGATGTATTTGGAGTTAAGTACACTCCTATGAAACTATCACCACAATTTATGCCATATGCCTATTCAACACTTCCCTTTTATTATTATTAGTAGTATTAGTAGTAGTAGTAGTAGTAGTATGTGTGTGTGATAAGAACATTTACCATAAGATCTACCCTCTTAGCAAATTTAACTGGAAAATTCACCAATACGTAGAATTTAACCGACGCACTCTTGACTACTTATTGGATCAAAGAAGAAATCAAAAGAGAAAGTAGAAAATACTTTGAAGGGAATGATTTTAAAGCAAGGAATGGATATGGTCAGATCAGATGTTCATTTCAGAACTTTCTCTGGAAGTTTTGGACACTGTCAGCTTTGCCAGCTTTGGTGGCTACATTAGCAAAAGGTGAAAAGGGGCAGAGAGACTAGTTAGACTGCCATCCAATTTAAAACAGCAATGCAGGTGTGACCTAAACAGCAACGAAATGGAGGGAAGAGGATAAACAAGAGGAATGCTGATGAAGTAGATAGAAGCTGATGAGAGTTCCCATCCAAAATAATGGGATCTGGAGGCTATGGGAAGGTTTGGTTGGCAGGGCAGGCATGGGAGGAAGCACTAGAGGCAGAAAGCTTGGAGCAGTATTGGGATAAGACTCTGGGCAAGGAAAGAAGACCGGAGGTGTGTATATTGGGAGCAATGGCTCAGGAGTGGGAGGCTGAGGGTGATGTCTGGAGTTGTAGTGTCTTCACTACTAGGTGGAGGGACTATGGAGGTATGATCATCTAAGACTATGTGATGCTTCAAGTCTGTGGTCTACTCAGGCTTTGTCCACAGATCCTCTGTAGCATAGTGTTTTATGTTTTGGCTCCTCTCCACATGGTGTGGTAACCTCTACACTCGCTTGGCTTCCTTTACACCTCTGTTCACCATTGGATGTTTCCCTATAGGTCACAGATGATGGAAAGTTTCCTGGTTAGAGCTTCAAGGATTCTCATTTGGCTCTGTCATCTGTAAACTCACCTGATTCCCCAGCACCCCCTGTTTGTCATCCAGTTCTTCATCCTCTTACCAGCCCCTTTAGAATCTTCTATATTCTCATGCTCACTTCAATTCCAGATGAGGGCTGGTATTTCTGCTTTCCCTTCTGACTCCTCTCTGAAACTAGTTTCACACTGTGGTCATATACTTGCTGGGGTCTCGATATAGTCTGTTAGATGGAATGTTCTGGTAGGATGACTCACTGTCCTGGTTTGCCTGTGGTGGAGGAATTTCTGGGATGTGGTATTTTTCTTTGCTAGAACCAGGAAAATCCTTGGACAGACCAGGACATTCGGTCACCCTAAGCTGTTCTGCCTCCCGGCATAGTGTCTGTCATGTGGTAGACCTTGATTGTTCTAAATAAATACTAGCTTAATTAATCAGACACCTCTGACTTACCAGATAATTATGGGCAATATACCATTTTATCTTGATGATGGAAAATGTTCCATTTATTTTACATATGAGGAACTTGAAACTCAAGAGGTTGTCATCTACCCAGGGCCATAGAGTAAGGAAATGGCAGAGTCATGATTCAAAGTGACTTGTATTGTTTCCAGAATGCAACGGTGTCTGTATCACCTCCCACCATCCACCTGCTTCAATTCTTGTGTTAGTGCTCAGCTTCGGGAGCTGTCAGAGACAGGCTCCAGAGGAAGGAGGAGTGTTGATAGAGTGAAGCACTCTGCACACTCCCAGTAAAGGCCACTACCCTTTTCTTCCCAGGGCCCTTTTCCCCAGGGCACCTTGTTATCTACAAGAAACATGAATTCATGAGCAAGAGCAAATTCCTAACTATCAGCACGAGTTACAAGTCAGACATTGGTAGTTACTTTTATCTTTGTGCACATATCATAAAACATATCGCTTTAATAACCCTTAGACTTCATGTACTCTTTACACCACAGCTTTTATAACCAAAATTAAAATGCTACAGGATAAAAGAAAAGATTTCTTTTCTGTGTTTACCTATAGGTATCTTCCCAATGGAATTGGCGCCTTATGTATTTTGTATGGACCATCTTACGACAATAGCTGACATCTGACATCTCCTATTTTGGAACAAAATAACTCTCCAATCACTTTGAATTCTCTTTGTAGTGTAGATTTATAATGCAATGTTGAATTCTTTTAATAGAATATTATTATCAGATTAGTTACTCATATGGCATCTATTATCTTAGTATAATAAACAAATGTAGCTCATAATTGTAAATTGTATTGTGATTAATGAGTGTGTCACCCTTGCACAGCAGTAACATATTTGCTCTTTGTTTAATCAAATTTAAAAGGAGATGGAAGAAGGAATTATGATATGACACCTACTAGAGATGAAACCGATAAAGGAGCTCCAGGTCAGTGCTTCCTTTTCCTGTGTATGAGCAGTTTCCTTGATATAAATTATTTATGTAGCCAGAGATCACAGTGGACTAAAATGTACACAGGGTCACACATCCATCATTAATTATATAATGTGGTATGAAAAGTTTCCTGTTTCTAAAAGAGCAACGAAAATGAAAATAACTGAGCCATGAAAATACAGTAAACGCTTTGCCTAATATTTATTTTTAAACTTCCAAACTGTCACTGTTCTGCTTCCTGGATATGTGAAGTATTGGCAACTCTACAGTTTGTATATTAGTTGGTTTAGCAGATTAAACTTTTTAAAAATGTATCTATACTATGGTCATTAGAATATTCACTAATAAAAATGACAGTCTAATGCAGAAACTAATAATTTGATTAAAATGCTTTAAGAAATTTTTACATGAATAAGTTAAAGGCCAGTATTTTTTAATGGCAAGTCAAAACAAAACTACCTTTGTCATTAGAAATTAGGCTGTTTGGAGGGCACATAGGTGCTTCAGTGGATCATCTGACTTGGCTCAAGTCATGATCTTGGGGTCCTGGGATTGAGCCTCACATGGAGACCCAATCCCTATTCCTGGGCTCCCAGCCTAGGCACTCAGTGGCGAATCTGTTTTCTCCCTCTCCCTCTCCCTCTGCAACCCCTCTATCATGCCCCCTCCCCCACTCAAGTAAACCAACCAATCACTCTTAAGAAAAAAAAAAAGAAAGAAACTGGGATGTTTTGTAGTTTTCATCTTATATCAAAGAATATAAGAATATTTTTATTTCTACCACCAAGTATAATGAAGGCTTTGGGCAGCCAATGCAAGCACTAAATGTCATAAACCCAGTGTATGACAATGATGGAATAATGATGGTCATTGTTTTAAAGAGATTCAAACCACTCTTTTGGCGTACTTATTACATCTTATCCTCTTTCTCTTTTGCTTAAAAAAGAATCTATCATGTATTTAGTTCCTAGTTATCTAATATTTAAGTACGTTGGTGACAAAAGAGATTTTATCTTTCCTTGTAGCCCCTGTAAAGCCTACCATAAGAGCTCCACCTCTTTATGGCACTTGTAAATACATATTGATTGCTTGATCTATTATTTTGGAATAACTGTGTTAAGAACATGGCAAGATTGCTATTGAGACAAGCAAAATAAATTGATGTGACATATCTCAAAGTTAAGGGATTAATCAATTATACTTCAAATTTGATAGACGGAATAATATCCCACTAATTACCAGAATTTAATGATCCATTCTTGCCATCAATTTATTGCTGCTGCCAGGAACTTGAAGAGGGCCTGATTCCTGAATCAGATGTGGTTGGCTAAATGCAGGCTTCTTACTAATGCCCAATAAGGTTCCTCATTCTGCCAAACTCGACGAGCACTATTTCCATTTAAAAGTCTTGTTTAAGTTGTTCTTACAATATTATGATCATTTAGAGATTATCAGTGCTTTAGAATAGTTTTTACATTTTTTTTTGATGGAGGCTACCTGGAGTTATTCTCAAAATGTAAAAAGATATATGTCAATTAAGTTATATCTGGCTCCAGTTTAGGAGTCTAATAACTGCAGGGAGAAAGTTAAAAAGAGTAAGAGAAAGGACAGACCTGCTGCCTGTGAAGGCAGGTTCTCAGGATGACTATGACCATGTGGCGGATGTAAGGAAAGGACAAGAGGCTTCTCTCTTCTGCTACATGCGGAGGAGGATGCAGATGTTCTAAATACAAGTAGGTAACAGAGGTGAACCAACTTTTTTTCGTAATTAATGTGAACACTCTGATTAATAGTCTGTGGCTGGTAACAGAGAAGGTAACAGAATCTTGGACAGTCAAATGCTGAAGGTGGTTGAGAATAAACTTCTGGGGAGATTTTTAACCACACTGAGATGTGTACGTGTGTTAAAAGGGAGATGACTAGAGGTTTTTCGTTTTTTGTTGTTGTTGTTGTTGTTGTTGTTTTTTCCTTTAAAGTAGTTACGAAGAAATATATCCTAGGTCTTTATTTCTTGAAGAAATTTTTCTCTAGAAGAATTATGTTTTATTGAGCAGCATTACTTATATTTACTTGCTTTAATAAAGAGTTATGTTTCAGTACCAAAAGATATATTCTAATGTCTTAAATATAAATGCTGCTAAATATATATGCTGCTTCTTTAAAAGCATAGATGTGTAGTGAACTAAAATTGCAGGTACAAGGATTTTGAGTAGGGAATAAGCCTAATTTTAAAGGTTGGCTCTTCTTAACTAAAAACACAGCATAGAAGCACTTTGTATGCCTGAATAGAATCGCTAATAATAATGAACTAAACCATTGATTTGGGAACAGAAGGCACAATATGAATTCTATTTACTAAGCCTCAGAATCTTTGGAGGCAAACTCCGTATTACTAAGCAATATTAAACCTCTCAGATCCTGGCTCTGTGTTCATTTATAGCAACATATACTTTATTATTGAAAAGAAAAATCTGCAGAGGCCAACTAATTAAAAATTCTCCCCTCTCTCTACCACACAACTAAAGAAATGTTCTAAAAATTCTCGGGCAAATACAAAACTTTAGATAAAATCTGTAGTGTAAATATTCTGTTAGTCCGATGATTTAGGTAAATGGTTGGCATTGCCGGTTTTTTAAAAATACCATTATATTGTTATAATTTGCCTACCACACATTTCATCCATTTAAATCGTCAATTGCCCAGTATGTTCAAGAGTAGTGCAGTCATCACCACAATCAATTTTAGAACATCTTAATGACCTCAAAAAGAAACCCCACAACTCTTAGTTTTTACTTTCCATTTCTTCCCAATGTCCCCCTCTTTGGGCAGCCACTACTTTCTGTATCTTGGGACAAAAGGTGGTCTTTTGTGGTTTGCTTATTTCACTAGCATGTTTTCTTTTCTTTTCTTTTTTTTTTAAGATTTTATTCATTCATTCATTCATTCATTCATTCATGAGAGACACAGAGAGTGAGGCAGAGACATAGGCAGAGGAAGAAGCATGCAAGGAGCTTGCATCCATGCAAGGAGCTGGATGTGAGACTTGATCCTAGACCCCGGGATCACACCCTGAACCGAAGGCAGACGTTCACTGAGCATGTTTTCAAGGCTCATTCATGTTATAGCAGGTATCAGTTTTTCCTTATTGTTGTCATATTTGGTTATATGAATATACCACATTTTATTTATCCATTTACTGGTTGATGGACATTTTGTTTCCAGGGGAACTGGGAGACCATGGACTCTCAACCCAGCCCATTCCAAAGAGCTCACTGAAGATTCTTAATCTCCTCTCCAGAAGGAATTCAAGGACAGACACCCAACGTAGCAGACGAGCGACAGAAGTGGGAAGGTTTATTAGAGCAAAAGCACACTCTGAAGATGTGAGAGTGGGTGAGCTCAAGGGTGAGAGAAAGCAGAGTCCCTGGGTTTATTTAGGTTTCTATCTGAGTAAGGGACAGGTGGGGCTAGATAGGGAGAGAGAGGTAGACGGCTACAGGATCAGGCTCACAAAATTCCAAAAATGTGGAGATGAAAGGAAACCAGAGATAAAGAAAGAAGCCAGACCATCCTGTCCTAAGTGTCAGAGATGGGGTCTTGTTATAACAGCTACTTGTGACCAATGAAGAATTCCTGGACCCTAGAAACGAAGTAAGCCATTGAAGGTGTTACCAGTAGTCCTTAATGGTGCTATCAGTAGAGAAGTTAAAAGGACTTAGGTTCCCTGGTTGGCTTCCAAAAAAGGACCAACTCTACACGCCCCCAGTGGCAACCCTGTCAGGACCCTTCTCACTCCTGAAGATCTTCTTCTGTATCCTTGCTTAATAAACTTCTATCACTTTGTTCACTCTTCTTTGTCTGCAAGATTTGTTCTTTGACTCCGTGAGACCAGACCCTAGCTCTCCCGCATCATGTCCTTTTACCAGCAGGTGAGCTGGGGGATTTTCATTACTTGGGGAAGGGAGCAGACTTTCTGCCTTTTTCTTTTGTATGTGGTCAGGGGTTCTGGTCATGGCATCACCATCTTGGGCCTATCTGGTCCTAATCCCACTTACTATGGAGTGTTGCCTGAAGGGGTGCCTGGTCTAACAAGGTGGGTTGTTTCCATTTTTTAAATTATTATGAATAGTGCTTTGAACATTTGTTTATTGATTTTTGCGTGTGGGTGGGTCTTTTCTTTTTGGGGAGGAGGGGCTTCCACCTAGCAGTACAGTTGCCAGGTCATACGGTAGCTGTATAATTAACCTTGGGAGGAATCACCTGTTTTCCAAAGAAGCTTTGCATTTCCACCAGCTTCCTATATGGGTTCCGACCCTGGATACTGGTGGGCCTCCTCCAGGGCTTGCTGTGATTGTTGATGTTTGTTTACATTTTTGGTTGCTTGGCTGGATTATTACCGTGAAATCTGTGTCCCCCACTCTACCCTGCCTCAGAGGATGCCGCCTTTGGCACCACACAGAGTCACCCTGGAATGACAGTGGCATTAGCAGGGTTCTCTTAGTCTTTTTCTCTGATCTCAGTTAAACTGTTTGCCTCCTTGGTATCATATCCAGCTGCCGGCTGCCTCTAATTGCTGGCTGATTGTTCTATTGTTTTCAACAATGTCCTGGGGCATATTATCTCCAGTCTAATCCAATTAAATTTTGGTCTCAGCAGGGATTGTCTTTGAAGCTAGCCTTTGAGGTTTGTCCTGACCCCAAAAGAAATCTTTCTAGCTCTCTCTTCCCTGGTCTTTTTTGTTCAACTCCTACCTGGTCTGTGGTTTAGCTTGTTGGAGTTATCAGCCTTCTTTTAGTTGCTTGCGACCAAAACCTCTGGGCCACTGCTCTAGACCTCAGAGTAAGGAAAGTGACCCACTTCCCTAGAAGTGACATCCCTACACGAGTGGGGCATTAACTTTTGATCTTGGCTTGCCTCTCCCAGCATAGAAACTCTATCCAAGCTGGAAGTGACCAGAGACAGGCAATCGGGAGCCAGTATTCTAAGTTTGGGAAGGCCTGGATTGCTCAGTCACTCTTGTCTGGAATAGAGCTTCTGCAATGCAGAGCTGTAGGATGAGTCCTAGTGGTTTGTGCCCTGCCAAGTGCGTGCTGATGTGGGAAACAGAGGCAGAAGAAAACTTACTAAATTTCCTTACTACCTGCAGCCCATTGACAAGTCCTTGAAACAGGCAGAGTGACCTTCCTCTGGGGACTCATCTGTCCCAGTGCTGATACTCTGCTAAGAGCAAAAGGTAATCTTAGCCTGACCCCCTCAAACCCAGGATCCTGTAAGTCTACTTAACATATAAAAATTACTTCGGAAATTTTCTTTATCTCTAAACCCCCAAGATACGTGTTGGCGATCATCCCCCAAGCATATGGCCCATGGATATACATCTCAGGGGTCTCATGACTAAGGTTTTGTTAGACTAATAAATGACTTTTTCCCAACAATAGCTACCCCTTCAAGGTCCTGGATGCCTTGCTTCCAAAAATCCTTAGAGACTTATGACCTCCCTAACCCCCCCTCCCAACTTAAAAGTATATAATGGACCACCCCTCATGCCCCCACTGCAGCTCTTTCTGCCCAGGGTTCCTGTCCCTCTGCTTTAATAAAACTACCTTTTTGCATCAAAGACATCTCAAGAATTCTTTCTTGGCTGTCGGCTTCGAACCCTAATGCCTTTCTTATATCTGTGTGACCCCTGACAAGTTGCTGGGGAAGAGATCCCTGTGTTCTTGGCTGCACCTGCCTGGAATAGAGCTATGATCACAGTGAGCTGGGGGAAAGGCAGTAAAGGCTCAAAATGCCACAGACTCACTGTTCTTATGAAGATTGCACAGATAGTCTTAAATAAATGTTTTTCCATTTTCTATATGCCCATAGGACAATATCCGGGGACTTAATTTATTTTTTCAATAATTTTCACCAGTTATGGTTGTTTCACTGGTGATGGTGATGTGGGGAACAAAGGCAGAAGGAAATGCAGATAAAATTAAATTTCCTTATAACCTGCAGCCCACTGACAAATACTTGAGGCAGGCAGAGTATAACATTTCTCCAGGAAACTCCCAACTGTCTTAATGTTAATGCTTTGCTAGAGGGAAAAACAACTTTAGTTTGATAATAGCTAGAGCTCCAAGGTCCTGTGAGTATTCTCTAGCATATGAAAGTCCTTTTGGAAACCTCCCTTTCTCTTTAATTCCCCCAGCTCCAAAGTATATAATGGGCCACTTCTCACAACCCTAGGGCAGCTTTTTCTGTCCATGGGTCCTGTTCCCGTGCTTTAATAAACCACCTTTTGGTGCCAAAGATGTCTCAAGGATTCTTTCATGGTCATAGGCTCCGAACCCCAACATTTCCTGTATCAATACGGTCAACAGAGCTCCTAGTGTTGCTACTTCAGATGTTATCTCTCTCCATACTCTCCTGAGAAGAATGTGTAACTTGTACATATGTCAATTCAGTTAAGTCAAAAAGAGAATTCTAACAAATACACAAAGAACAAGAGCAAATCACCTACAAGACAGTTTTATGTTATACTTTTTGCCACAGAAACCCAATTGCAGAAGATAATGGAATGTCACTAAAAAGTATTGAAGGAAAAGGAAAAAAAAATGAATACACCAGCTATTATCTCACAGCTTCTGGAGGGCAGAAGACACATATTAGCTGGGGTTTCTGCTCAGTGTCTCAAACAATCAGCAGTCAAGGTATTAGCCAGACTATATTTTCATCAGAGCTTTAGTGACTAAGGAAAGTTCTGCTTCTAAACTCCCTCCAGTTGTTGACAGAGTTTATCTCCTTGTAGCTATGGAACTGAGGGCACCATTTCCTTGCTCACCGTTGTCTGGGGTCTGCGTGCCTCCCACAGTTCCTTGCTATGGGAGCTTCCTTTTCACTCCCTCACAACATGGTTGCTTACTTCACCTCCAGCAGGAGAATTTCTCTAAGTCTTCTAAATCAGTCTTAAAATATGTAACATATCCATGGGAGTGACATTGCATCACCTTTGCTATATAAAGTAACTTAATCAAAGGCATTACATCCTAGCTCTTTTGCCATAATCCATCATTTAGAAGAACTAGCAGGTTCCACCCTCTTCAAGAGGAGGCAGTTATACAAGGGCATGACTTTAGGGTGTGTCCACCAAACCTTTCTATACTAGGAATATTTTATAGGAATGCCAGTGAGTTAGGGACAAATGGGGCTAGGCAGGGCTAGGTAGGGGGCCACAGAATCAGGCCCACAAAAATCTCAAAAATGTGGAGATGAAAGGAAACCAGAGATGAATAAGCCAGACCATCCTGTCCCAGGTGCCAGAGGTGGGGTCTTATTATATCAATTACTTGTAACCAGCAAAGAATTACTGGACCCTAAGAAGGAAGTAAGCCATTAAAGATGTTATCACTAGTACTTATTTCAATGGTGATCTCAATAGATATATTAAAAGATTTAGGTTCCCTGGTTGGCTTTCCATAAAAGACCAACCCTACAAAGCCCTCAGTGGCAACCTTCGCTCTGCTTTGTCCACGAGATTCATCCTCTGAACCCGTGAGACAAGAACCAAGCTCTCCCGTATCATCAGTACACAAAGTTTTTACTTAATTTTAGAATAGTCTGTGGTAGGTTA
This sequence comes from Vulpes lagopus, assembly GCF_018345385.1. Classification (NCBI taxonomy): domain Eukaryota; kingdom Metazoa; phylum Chordata; class Mammalia; order Carnivora; family Canidae; genus Vulpes; species Vulpes lagopus. The sequence goes on from NC_054845.1 coordinate 18,512,117, forward strand.
CTAGTTGAACAATCAGTTCACGGAGGAGGGTCTGCTGAACATCATCCTTCCAAACGTCCCTGATGCAAAATCTCTTCTCTCAGGGCAGTGCCCTGACCTTTATATATTTGCTCTGTAGGCTCTGATGGGAATCACAACATCAAATTACAATATACATTATTTATTTTCCATTTCTACTTTATATTCTGTGGCTTCAGCCTCCAAGGAGTAGGGTACATCCTTGGAAACTTTTAGTTCTAAACTAAATCTTTAAAAGCAGAGGCAGGACTGGGTTAGCCCAGGTGAAGATTTTAGGAGACAGATGCCTATACATAAGCTAAAAAAGAACAACAGGAATAGCCAGGGAATGAAAAGACAGACTTTTGTAATCTTGTTTATAGTTTAGTAGCAAATCAAAAGAGGAATAAAATCAGCTCAGTTGTTTACTCAAACACCTATTTTTAATCCCTAGTGAATCAGTTAATGAAATGCTAAAAAAGAAAGTTTAGAAGGTGTGAAGAACATTCAAGACTATGGCATTACTCAAGATTAACATGATGAGTTTCATTCCATAGTCAGCAGTGATTCCTACAAAAATCTATTAAAGCAGCCAGTGACTTATCAACATGACACAAAAAGGCTGTTTCTCCGTCTTTCCTTGTGGTTCTAGTACTCACTGGACTGCAAGGATATGTCAGCACAGAGGCTAAGGTTGGCTTTGATTCCCAGAAGCTGATTAATGATGGTTGTCCTAAGTAAGCAGAAGTTACCAATAAAATTGACTCTAATGGGTGCTTGGGGTGTTGTTATTACACAGCTGCAGACAATAAGCCAAGAGGAACAGCTGATGTACATCTTGAGATCAAGATAAGAGGTGGTACTTGGAGCTATAGTTTAGTAGAAATTGCAGAGTATTTATAGTACTTATTGTATTTGTGGTGCATTCGTTGAATTGGCAGGAGTATAGCTTGAAGAGAGCTATGGATCTGCTGCTCAAAAGCATGTTGAGTAGAGGCTGAAAACTGCTAACTCCAGCTAGTACGTCTGTGCCAGTCATTGATGTGGAGAGCCTCTCAAGTCAGAACATTTGCCTGCATCTTTCATCTGCTTAATTTCTTTTGTTTGTTTTTATCTTTTAGGATAAATTCTCCAAACCTTACATGACCTATAAGTCTTCCCATTATTTCTCCCTTGGTTCCTTTCCAGCCCTCCCTTCCAGCCCCATCAGCTCCAGCCTTCCTGGATATCATTTTTCTTCAAAGTATCTGACTCATTCTTGCTTCAGATTTTTCATGCCTGCTGCTTCCTTCACTATAGGTACTCTCCCTTTCCCTTATTGATCCTACTCATTGTTCATCTCACATTAAATGCCCCTTCCTTGAGAAGTCCTTTCTTTAACCTCAGAGTAAAATTAGTCTCCCTGTTACATGCTCTTAGAACTTCTTATGCCTCCTTTGGGCCATAACTCTTACGATGCTGATCAGAATGTATTTATTTTCTACCTTCTTTACTAGACTGAAAGCTCCATGAGGGCATGTGTCCTCAGAGGCTGGTTCAGTTCTGGGCACTCAGCAGGCTCCTTTGTATCTATTACTCAGGTGGAGGGATGAAAAGCAGGACTCTGGAGCCAGAAGCAGGCAGCCACCTGTTGAATGAGGTGTGTCACCATGGGTAAATTACTTAATCCCGTTAACCTTATTTTCTTTACATGTGAAAAGGAATGATACCTTTCTTGTACAATTTCTTGAGAATTAAATGAGATCATGCATATCAATCTGTAGGAATAGCATAAAACTGTGGCGGATGAAGCACAGATAATTGGATGTGGCCTTTGTATGATATGGAACTCATTATCTTCCTGTGTTTTACGTCTTTTCTTCTTCTGCTTCTTTTTTTTTTTTTTAATATTTATTTACTTGAGAGAGACACTTCTGGAGGTAGAGATAGAGGGAGAGAGAATCTCAAGCAGATTCTGTGATGAGTGTGGAGCCAGAGGTAGAGCTCAATTTCACGACCCTGAGATCAGGACCTGATCTGAAACCAAGAGGCAGAAACTCAACCAACTGCACCACCCAGGCACCCTTTACTTCTTTTCTTAATGAAAAATTTACTCTACATGTCTCAGAGTCATGAGAAATATATATCACAAAATACATAACTGATTTAATCCATTTTTGACAGTTGTGACTAATGTCTGAGAGGTTTTTCTTGCTTTGGGTCATCAGCCATTATTCTGGGTAATTAAAGGTCATAAATTTATACATAGTTCTCCCTATGGTCATATGTAAACATTGCTGCCATATAGTAGACACTTCATAAAGGTTAAGTCTCTTGTTTCATCCTTGTGTGATAAAAAATTTCCTTGTCTGCTTATTTATTCTCCTTCTTTCAAGAGATTAACAGTATTAGAAATATGGTAAAAGACAAAAAAAGAAGTTTCAAAACCTTTTTTTTTTTAAATTTTGAGTAGACTTCCCCAATGTGGGGGTCAAATTCACAACCCTGAGATTAAGAGTCATGTGCTCTACTGACTGAGCCAGGAGTTTCAAAAACTTAAAAAATTAGCTTTTAATGAAGAAAATTTAGCATAAATATGTAAAAATGGCAAAAATGCAATAGTACAACAGGTCACCACATGGATTTCATTGAGACTCCACTTTTTTAAATGACTTGCTATTTTTATCTAGGTAATATTACTGTTAATAAGAGCTGGAGGGAAGGTTTATTTAGTGAGGTACTGTACTTAATACTTTCCATGTGCTAATCTTTGCAACAACATTTTGGGATAGGTACTCTTATTATCTTCATTTAAGTAACAAAGCACCAACAAAAGGTAACATGACTTGCTTAAGGTAAGTCACACCATCATTTGGCATGATGGAGCTGGCAGTCAAACTCTTTTATTTTTTTAAGATTTTATTTATTTATTCATGGGAGACACACAGAGAGAGGCAGAGACACAGGCAGAGGGAGAAGCAGGCTCCACACTGGGACCCTGATGTGGGACTTGATCCCGGGTCTCCAGCATCACACCCCAGGCTGAAGGGAGGTGCTAAACCATTGAGCCACCCAGGGATCCCTGGCAGTCAAACTCTTAACTACTATGTTATTCACCAAGACAATGAAAGTATATTTCTCATGTTTAAGGGTTACTGAGGGCCACCTGGAAAGCATTATATATATATGTGTGTGTGTGTGTGTGTGTGTGTGTGTGTGTATATATGTATGTATATTTAAGATTTTATTTATGAAAGACAGTGAGAGAGAAAGAGAAAACTGGAGCAGGGGGAAGGGGCAGAGGGAGAGGGACAAGTAGGCTGAGCTGGGAGCCCTCTATGGGGCTGGATCCCAGGACCCTGAGATTATGACGTGAGCAGAAGGCAGATGCTTAACCAACTGAGTCACCCAGGCACCCTCAGGGAAGCATTTTTTTGAGAACATATTGTCCCTGGACCTACTACCATGGATTCTGATTTACTAGGGGGTTGGGCCCTAAAAATCTGTATTTTTAACCCATGATTCTAATGGATTAAATGCAGATGTTCCACAGATCACTTTCAGAAGCATGGGGTTTATACATCCTTGAAGAAAATTCAATTAATTCTTTGAGTCCTATTATAAGGTGAAAGGACTGAAATACTATTTATTTATTTAAATTTTTTTGAAATACCTTTTATAAGGTATAGGACTGAAATTCTAAAGTCATTTCCTAGGAAGAAAAATAGTTTCTGTGTGCAAAGCCATTTTTATCTTGATGTAATCCAAGCTAATATTAGCCAGATTAACTATTATTACATTCAAAATAAAGGGTTTAAGAATAAATGATTATCATATGTGTGTTGGTAAGATTGTCCTCAAGTTCTAGGGATCAGCACTCTTCTTCATGGCACATTGTGATTTGGATTCCTCAAACCGACTGGGCCTTCATCCATGTACTCAATTCATTGTATGTCTCATTCTTTTCAGTTTCTCTTCTGTATTGCAAGCAAGCAAGAACTTGCAAAGAAAACCCGATAAAATATATTTGGTTAATTCAGGAAAAGGAAATCCAGGGCCTCCTATAAGCCTGTTGTCTTATTATTATAATAATTCCCTCTGCTCCACTCTGAGAAAATAAAATGGGTCTGGAATGACTTGTTTGTGGTTGATTGTGCCATACCCCAGTATACTGTTTCCTTTTTTAACCTCTTTTTCTTGTTTCTCACTAAAAATTACATCTCTAGTCAGACAAAAATATAGCACCTGTCTTGACTTCAGGCTTTCCTTTGCCAAGTTGTGCTCAGTGAATCCAAGATCAGATTCTCCTGAGGCCAAGCAGGGTAATCAGCCTGCCCAGACTGACCCAATTAAGTTTAATTAGTTGTTTCTTTATCTTTAAATTTCCTAGCCAGCTGGATTTTATGGTTTTTATTAAACAAGGAAGAAGAGCTGAATCTTTGGAATTAGTTGGCCTCTCAGGTGTTTTCTGTTGGTAATAAAACTCCAGGAAATCTTCAAGTCTCCATAAGGAAGTCAAACGATACCAAAAAAAAAAAAAAAAAAAAAAAAAGACAATTTGGCTCCTCTTCTCTCTGGCTCTCTTTGAAACGGAACGTGTTCCTGTCTCAGCTTGAACAAGTATCAATCTCCTCTATCATTCTTTGCCAAGATTGTGTCTCACTGGTGAACCTGACACGGTAGCAGTCTTGAGTCTCACCACTCCTCAACTGTGCCTTTGTAACTTTTTCTGGTAATTGGAAGTCAGTTGGATGAGTTAGACTATAGACAGTAAGGGGTGGGTGGGCGTGGGGAAGGTTTGAGAAATGCATGGAGTGTCTAGAAGGAAAGCAGAGTTAAAATAAGTCAAAAGGCAAATTAGATGAAGACTAGGACTCCCAGGAAGTACTTGCCTTGAAGAAAACAAATGAGAATAGTTATTAATAATAGTGGACAATGAAGGTTAAGATTGTGGCTGTGGTTGAGCAAATTTCATAGTGAGCTCTTTGGTGGTGGCCGGTCATTTTATACAGATGTTACCAATATAGGTGCCAGGGCACCCGGAAAAGTGTTTTAATTTAATTTTCTCTAGTCTTACAGCACTACTGTGAGATAATTATTATGCCCTTCTCATTGGTAGACACTGAATTGCTTATTACATCTTAGGATACCTAGGATGCTATTTAGCGTTTCCCCCTTAATTGCCATATTTCTTGCTTTCCCTCTGTCTAGTCCCCTTCTCTTCCTCCTCTCCTTCTCTCACCCCTTCTAGTCCTCCTCCTCTAGGTCCCTTGCCCTCCCCCATTCCGGTATTTAACTCTGTGCTTCTCAGACTTTTCTGTACATTGTAATGACCTGAGGAGCTTGTAAAAAAACAGCAGTTGCTGGTCCCTACCCCGAGTGTGTGGTTCAGTAGATTTGAGTTGGAATCTGGGAATTCCTAACAGGTTCCCAGGTGACACCACTGCTTCTGGTCCAAGGACCACACTTTAAGAACCATTTTAACTGACATGATGACCTGGTCTCTGCTTTGCAAGTTAAATCAGCACAACTTTAGATAGATTTTGGAATTTATTTGTAGAATTGCCAGTATTGTCCTAGGCGATCTTTATTGTCATTCCATGTAATGAAAATTGGGGTTACAAATACTTAAAAATGAATATTTGATAGCTTTTCTGATGCAATATTATAATATTAATACCATCAATCAGAATTACCTTCAAAACAGGAAGAACTGAAGCTCCTAAATTAGGGTAATCCCTGAGCTATGTATAATGCTGCTGCAGTGAGTTGTAGAGGAAAATTAGAAAAGCATAAACGATTGCAAAATTTTTCACCTGATTTAAACAACTTATAATTTTATGTCCAAGGTAATTGCTTTTCAAGACTGTTTTTCTTTGCATCTGCTATCTCTTGCACTATTAAACCATTGCCCCCTGATACATATTAAATGTGATTTAGTTACCCCATCTTTAGGAAGAGATGCTAAAACTAAAAAGGGCTACTTTCCTGGTTGCTAGGAGGGGACCAGTTGTTGTCAGATGGGAGGGCTACACTGGAGGATAAGGATAAGGCCAGGGGGACATGGAATAATGATAGAATGGAATTGTTGAAACATTTTTCAACCTTAAGCTTGAAAATCAAGTGTTCCGCAGCATTTGATTCCTCCTTCTTCCTAGAAACATATTCTCACCTATTTCGGATACTCCTTGGATCTCTCACTGGCAGCTCTTCCATCTCTATTTCCTTTGCTAGATCCTCCTTTCCAATCTCTAAAAGTACCTCAGAGTTCTGAGACTTCTTTGCTATTTGTACTCATTCTGCTATTTGTACTCATTCTATGTGTGACCTCACATAGCAAAATATCTTGAAATGATGTATGTATGCTAATACATTCCAAATTTATATCTTCAGTTCTGACCACTCCTCTTAATACTGATTTCTATGTCCAGCTGCCTACATGGTATCTCTATTTGAGTGTCTCATTTTCATCTTTATTATACCGTGGCCATGAATGACATCCTTGATTTCTTCTAGAAACTGTTTCTCTTCTTGTCTTTTCCAGCCCAGTTAGTTCTATCTCCATTTTCCTTGTTTGCTCAGGCCAAAAAATGTTGGTGTCATTCTAGTTTCCTCTCCTTTACCTCTCTAATCCATTGACCAAACTTGTTAACCCTTTCTTCAAAATGTTTTCTACCACATTCATTCTTGTCTAAGCAACATGATTTCTCCAGTGGTTTCCAGAAATGCCCTCCTGACATATTTCTCTGCTTTAGCCCTTATCCCTCTATGGCCTGTCTTCGCGGAGCACCCAGAGAGATCACCACGTGGCTGCTTTCTCTATGTCCTCTAGACTGGATTTCTGTGTTGTGAATATTCTTGCTTCCTATTTCCTTACCTCCTACCTCTAACATGTCTCTTTTCTATCAGGTCTTCCCAGATACTAGCAAATGCACAATGTATGTTTATCGAGCAAATGAATGCAAGAAAAGGTTGAACATTAGTTTGGGAAAGAAGGTTGGCAATTTTTCCCCTTAAGGTTGTAACAAAGAGGGTAAGAGTAATAGTGGATAGAGTAGATTTGAGCACATGTTAGTATTAGGATGGTCCAAAAAATTGGAGGTTTCACATGATAGACAATTTTTTTTTCTTTTTCTGCTATAACTTAGTAAGAACATCTACAAAAACTAGGAGGGTTATGAGTAGAGGGGATGCCTGAAATGATTAGTGTTTGGGAATAGCTGTTTTATAAAGTGGTTTATTAGTTAGGTTTCTTATGGGAATAAGTGGCAGAAATTCAACTCAAAGTACTTTAATCCTAACACCCCCTCCTCCCACCACAAATGGGAACTGTAAAGAGCTGGTAAGTCTACAGTCATGTCAGTGTCAGAAACTCACTTGATGTAAGATATTTTTCAGTTTCTTCTACTCTCCTTTTCTTGCTACCTTTTTGTTTCCCTCTGTGGACTGTCCTCCTTTCTGTAGAAAGTCTTTCCATGTGGTAGGAGAAGTTAAGAGGCTGTGACGGTTCTATACTTGCATCATTTATACTAACAACCCCCAAGGAAGCAGATTTAGATACATGAAGTCCCTGTGAAGAACCCTGGTTGATCCAACTTGGATTTTATGATCATTGCTACGCCAACCACCATTTTGGAATTAGGGATTGATTCAGACCTTAGTGGTTGCTGTGGATATCCGTCATTTTAAAATGACCTGACATTCATTGTTTTAGTAATAGGATCTCAAATTTTGGAGGTGGAGGGGATTACTTGTGTTCTCACTGTATATATATCTCAGCATAATTTTCCTCAGGGTTTCCTGGCCCTTCTAATGGGACTAAGCTAGGTTCACGGGATTTTTCACCCTAGAATTTTATTTTATTTTATTTTATTTTATTTTATTTTATTTTATTTTATTTTATTTTATTTTATTTTATTATTTTATTTTATTTTATTTTTTTATTTATTTTATTTATTTTATTTTTATTTTATTTTTATTTTATTTTTTATTTTTTATTTTTTATTTTTATTTTTTTCACCCTAGAATTTTAATGTTGATGTGAGTGACATAAAGACAGAACATAGCTGGGGTTCATTCTTTTGTGAAGAGAGCTGCTCTGTGGGCTGCAGAACAGCTCTGGTTCCTGCCAATTTCTACACTAGATATTTTCTTAGCTTTTCATTTGATTTTAGGACACTTCTGATATATTTTTGTTTCCACATTTTTCTTAATGTAGCCAGAGTTGTCTTTTGTTACTTGTACCCCAAAAATGCATATATATATATATATATATATACACGCATATATGTGTGTGTATATATATCCATTCCTGGCAACATTTATATATATATATATTATATAAATGTTGCCAGGAATTGATTACACTCTCACTTCACTTGAATTAAAACAAGGCGTAGTCAGGTTCAGCCAGGCATTTTGGCTTGGTTTTTTTCCTTTTCCTCCCTACCCCTTTCTTTCTGACCTTCTGTATATTTTTGTTGTTTCTTTGTTTTTTATTTGATTTTAATTTTTGACTGACACATTGACTTGAAAGTCTATTCATTCTGTCCCCCTCCTACCGCCATGTCACAGACAGTATATATATATATACATATATATAGTTATATGCAGATACATACACATACACACAATGATGATGGAAACTACTGGACTATGTAGTTAAGTTTGACCTCTCTACCAAACTACCAAACTCTGGAGAGAACCTCCATGATGAGTATATAAATCTCATCTGAGGGGAAAAAAAAGCCACATGTTAGTCTTTTCTATAACTATTCCCCCATGCTAAGTACAAAATTCTCTAGATGTTGAAGAGAGGAAGAATGTATCACTCTAAGGTCCTTAATGCCTGTTTGTAAGTGACGTTTGGTCTTTTTTCTTAATCTTCATGAAATTTTGTTTCAAGTTTAAGTTCTACCTCAGTTCTTTTTATTTTATCTTTTTTTTTCTGTTATAATCATGATATGGAGGGAATAGTATCTGTTAGCTATTACTGAAGTACTATGCGAAATGCTTAATGAGTTACCATTTCCTCAAGCTCAAATAATTCAGTAAATGAAGCAGGATGATCAGTCTATTCTGTCTAACCGAATTAAATTTAATTAGTGCTTTTGTTTTTAATTTTTCTCATTCAGGTGGATCTTGCAATTACAAGCGCTGGTTTTCTATTGGATGCATCTCAACTATAGCCCACAAATGTTTGAAAAGTAGGTGGGGGGGGGGGTAAAATAAGTCATCAGGTAGTCTTTCTGATAGAAGAAATATTCAATTTTAGATTTTCTGAACTAAAGTACATTCATCAACAAGTAATTTTTGTGTGAGGAATGTGGAAGCTCAGCAGTGCTGTCAAGTCGGGAGTTGATGCTTAATAGAAATGTAAAATTGTGGTCTTTATCCTTATGGAAACTAGCAGTCCAGTCTCATGAAAGAGAGTAAGAATTAAATGTTACCAGGAATCAACCACACTTTCACTTCACTTGAATTAAAACAAGGTGTAGTCAGGTTCAGCCAGGTATTCTGGCTTGACTTTTTCCTTTTCTTCCCCACCCCTTTCTTTCTGACCTTCTGTATATTTTTGTTGTTTCTTTGTTTATTTGATTTTATTTTTTGACTGACACATTGACTTGAAACTCTATTCATTCTGTCCCCCTCTCACCCCCAGGTCACAGACAGTAGACATGGAACAGACTGTCTTGGAAATCTTAGGAGGATCTACTGACTTTAGGGTTAATGTTGGCATCAAGAGAGTATGTGATAGCATTTCAAAGCATAATGCAAAGGAGTAAACTTGCACAAGTTTTCATAGAACAAATCTCACTATATATCATGTACGATCATTTGTAATAATCCTTTCATGGTTTAACTTTCTGATCATCATCACAGCACCCATTCCAATATGAACAGTGAAGGCATAGAAGATAAGCAAAGTCAAAAGAGCAAGTGAACAAATGCAAACTTTGTCTTTATTGAACAAATGCAAACTTTGTCTTTATGTCAGAGTTATTTCTCATGGGGTTCTTTTCCAGGTGTCTTCTACTTCCTCATGAGCCCTTCAAATTCTCAGGCACACCAGCCAACCAGGACTTGACAGTCCTATGTTGATTTAGGGATCCCTGACAAGATGCTGCTCAAAGGCATACTGTCCTTCTTAAGGTCCAGAAGCCATTGATAAGATAGATGTAAAAATTATTCATCAATATGAATTATCTTACAAGTAACAGAAAGCCTAGTTCAAACTGGCCCAAGTAATAAGACAATGAATTGACTCATGCTTCCAGAAGTTTCTTAAGTGCCATCTTTGGGGAGCAGCCCCAATACCTGTGGCATTTACCTATAACCTGTAGCCACAGATTGCAATAATGTATATTAAATCATCCCAACTCAAACTATATAGTAATAGGCTAATCATAAAGCCTATAAAAGTATTAGAATAAAATGGAGTTTTTCACTGTATATGTTTTAAACAAAAGTGGTAGAGATTCATAAAATACTAGTAAGGTGAATTAATCAATGTGGAAAACATTATACATGGGAGTAGAAGTTTGATTATTGCCTGTGGTAAAGATAACTAATGACCCCCCAGTATTCCCCCCCCTTTTTTTCTTTCTGTAATTGAATTCTGTAAGTTTTAGCTGGTATATGGCATATGACTAAAGACTGTACAGCCTAGCCTTCTTTGGCAGTTAGGCATGGCCTGTAATAGGTAGAATGAATGTTTTAGTAGGGAGTGAGGGTGAGGTAGGGAATGAATAGAAATAATATGTGCAATTCTCTTCCTCCTCTCGTCTTCCTCCTCCTGCTCTTCCTCCTCCTCCCCTGTTTCTAGCTTCTTGCTCTCTATTCTTTTTAACCCTTCCACACCAGCTAGGAAATGGTGGCAAAAAAAATAAACTACCTTGGGTCTAGAGTTGAAAGCTAAGTGTTGAGGGGCAGGGCCACCCACCAGATTTGGACTAATCAATCACATTTGGATTGTTATGTGTCAGAAAAATAAACTTACATTTTGTTAAATGGGTAGTTTAAAAAAATTTTTTTTTCTTATATCACTTAACCTGAACCTTAAGTGATATGCCAACCAAAATGGTAAAGTAGAATTAAAATGCTGATTGGTTTCATTTATCCTTCCATCTGGGGGTATAGCTCAGCCCAGTTCTGTTTGTATAGCCTCCTTTCAGGCCTCCCTGAAGAATGGACTCTTGGATAACTGAACCATACATTCCCTATTTCTACGATCCATTTACATATACCGAATGAAGGCATGTCATTAATACTACTCTCTGAGCTATAGCCACTTAAGTCTAGGTTGGTTATCTGATCTATGCACACTGAACAAGTTTCCTTTTCTGAGGATTAGGAATTCTGACAAGAGAAAGGCAGAGGCTGAATTATGTTACTGGTAGTAAACTAGATGGAGTCAAAAGCTCCTATACTGCAGTCCACTTAGCTCTACTTCTTCATGCTTTTCTTGAGGTCTGAATGTTCAAATGTCTCCCTTGCCTTTGGTAATTTATTCCTTTATTCTTAGAATAAAGAATCTTATTCTTAGAATCATGTGTTTGTTTTTTTAAATAAAAATTTTAGTTTGGAATAGTTTTAGATTCACACACACACGATATACAAAGTATGGAGAGCCATTGCATATCTCACATTCATTTTGCCCAATTATTAATAATGATACATTTATTACGGATAATGAAGCAATATTGGTAGATTGCTATTAACTAAAGTCAACAGTTTATTCAGATTCCCTTAGGTTTTGCCTAAGGTGTTTTTTCTGTTCGAGGATCTCCTCTGGGATGTCACATTGCATTTGACTGTAGTGTCTCCTTAGGCTCCTCCTGGCTTCTTCTCAGACTATCTTTGCTTTCGATGACCTTGACTGTTGTTGGAGGGTACTAATCAAGCATTTCTTAGACTGTCTCATAATTCTAATGTCCTACTGTTTTCATCATCATTAAACTGAGCTTATGCATTTTTAACAGCAAGACTAGAGATGTAAACTACCATTTTATCACCTCATATAAAGGGTAAATACCATCAATAAATTGCCATTTTATCACATTGTATCAAAGGTGCATCATACTAACATTGGCCCTAATCAGCTGACTGAGGTAATATTTATCAGCTTTCTTACTGCAAGGTTACTCCTTTCTATACTATCATCTTTAGAAAGAAGTCACTATGCGTAGCCCACACTTAAAGAATGGGGCATTCTACTTATTTTAGAGCTGAGTATGTGCATAAATAATGGGATTCTTCTGCATGGAGTATTTTTCTCTTCTCTCTCATTGATCTCTTTATCAATTATTCATATAATGTGGGCTGATGGATATTTATTTTATATGTAGTTTGTGATCCAATATAACTTATTTATTTAGAAGCTCAAATTGTTCCAGATATGGTCAATAGGAGCTCTTTCAGTTGGCTTCTGTGTCCTTTTGACAAAATTGTATTGTAGTATTTTTTACTTTTCTTTCTTTCTTTCTTTCTTTCTTTCTTTCTTTCTTTCTTTCTGCCTTTCTTCCTATTTATTTATTTATTTAAACCACTTTTGTGCTTTCTGGTACTACAAGATGTTTTAGATTCATGTTGCACATTTCCTGCCCTAGTCCTAGAATCAGCCATTTCTCTGAGAAACCCTAGTTCAGTTTTGGGGGAAATAGTATTAGAAACCAAGATCTGTGTATGAGATGTGTCCATTACTAATGGAATATCACTGCTTCCAGGCCCTTTCAGCTGTCAAAGAAGGAAAACATATGTATATACTATTCGGCATACATTATCATTTCTACAAATATTTCTGTATGAAACCATCTGTATCTATATTAAGCTGAATATGAATTTATACTAACGTGTCCACCTCTAAATCCATTACTACATGGGTCATTCTATCTTCTTTCCTTTGGTTACCTATAATGTTCTATTTTAATAGTGAAAAATTTGGCTCTCCCATCTGCTATCCATTTATTTAATTGTTCAATTAAACATTCATTTTAGTATCAGAATGGTTAATTTGTATCCCCAATGGGAAATAATTTATAAACTAGAGTAAAGTCCCTATGTACAGTTTATTTTGCTTTTAGTCTTATAGACTGCTCATTTCTAAAGTTACTTGGGTCAGCACCTTCTCTCCCAGTCTTTTCAGCGACAGGGTTTCATGTATTTACAGTATAGTTAGATTGTTTTATCATATTCTGTATTCCTTCTGAAATTTCCTGACATATTTATATATATATATATATATATATATATATATATATATATATATTTAAATTGCTCAAGCCAGTTTGAATTTATTTCTGATAATTATTGCTAATCCATCTTTAACATACTTTACAATAAAATCTATGAGGCAATAGGGTTTGCAATAGTAGGGATGTGGACTTCCCTACTATTGATGGCTTTGTGTGAATTGGAAAGAGATGTACCCACCACATGACATTTTACTCCCTTCTGCCAATAAATTGTTAAAATAAATTACAAATGGAAATGGTGACATGAATGGTGCACCTTGCACAACTTGACCAACGTTACCAAGTGACCCTAATCCATATCCCAGGTATTAGAATAAGTGGGTAGGCCATTATTTGGTACCAATATGCAACTGTGCCAGCCCAGAAGTGAAAGGAATGTCTGTGGGCCATAGAACAGACCCTATGGTGGACAACAGCCTCAGAAATTTAGGTTCAGTGAAGTTCCACGGTCTCTGGAAAGACGTTAAGCAGAGTTAAGAGCAAGAGGTAGGCCAGCTCCATAGGATCTGAGACCATGCAGGAAACCAAGATAGGAATTGGGTTGGTAGAGCGGGATATATCAGAGGTTTGTCTCAAGAAACAGTGAGAGAACATGAGCTCAAGAATAAGTTCAGAGTAGCACTAATGTTATTGCACTATATGTTAGAACTAACTGAACTTTAAATAATAACTTAAAAAATAAAGATAATGGGCAGCCCAGGTGGCACAGTGGTGTAGCGCCACCTTCAGCCCAGGGCCTGATCCTGGTTATTTTTTAAATATTAAATTAATTGCCAATATTTTAAGAAATCAGTAGATTGCATATTTAAAAAAAAAAAAAGTAGATTTCTGGCTCTGCTGAGCAACTGGAAGATCTGACCACCTGGGCCTCTTTTGTTGCCTGACAACAGACTGGAACAGAATGGATCTGTCCCCATGAAAGAGGCATTTGCCCCCTGGTTTGCCAACATCCCTATCATTCTTACTGTCTTACTCTGGGCTGCTTATTTCACAATCTCTGCCTCAGAGTCCAGATCTCTGGGTTATGTAGCCCCAAGTATGAAAGTTTAAGGGTCACAGAACCAAGGAACTTAGTGGGTCATTGCATCTATACTTCCAGCTTAGCCCCGTAAGGCAGAGCGTGAAAAAGATTCCATTGTCATGCCCAATGCATTCTTTTTACTAATCATATCTGTTTCTTGAGTATCCGTTGTTCTCTCGCTTATTAAATTATTTATGTAACCTAAAATGCATTTATATCCTTGTTTGCTTGTTTTGACAGCTACCTGTCCCGCAGGGATCACACTGAGCTTGCAAACAGTTCTGTCTTGTTTATGTTATTTCCAGGTTCATGCTGTTTTAGTCTATGCTTTTCAATCTTTTAACTATCATAACTGCTCTTAATCCTTCCAAGGCAGTCAGACATTTTTCTTCTGAAATGTTTAGGCATTCACTTACATTCATTGATAAGAAATAAGATCAGAAAATTTCAAAGTCTGCTTGAAGATTTGAAGTCCCCAAGTGGGCACTAGCAAGCTCTGTCACAAGGAGGACTGTTCACATCAGTGTCACTTCCCGGTGAACCCGCAAAGGCCATTAGTAACCCAACTTTCTTTCTTTTCTATGTATTCATAACCCATTTGTCTAATAAGTTCTGAACTTTGGCTAGGGAACAATGCCAGTGTCAACAGTCGGTATATACAGAATTCGATAATTTCTTCTTTCTGAAAATCAAGATTTTTGATTAGTGTTCAGTATTGTAATACTCTTTTGGATGTTTCTATAATTCGAAGATTCAAAAAATGATTAACTAACCTCATCTACAAGTTCTTTCTGTCTCCTAGATTTTATTTTTCCAAAAGGAAATTAATTATCTTCTCATCCATATCGTATTTGACTTCAGTTATCTCTGATACTGTGTATTCCTACTCTTCCCATGTTGAAATCTAGTTTTCTTCTTTTAGAAGATAAAATCAAGCTTTCTTTCTCATATGAATATCATACAATTTTTTTTGTAAACTGGTTTAAATCCCAGTAAGTTTATCAATGCAAGGTTATTGTCTACTTACCCTACAGAAGAATCTCACATGAACATTTCATAGAAAAACGTTGATTTTGAGTAATTTAGCTTATTGTACATCACTTGAATGAAAAAGGAGCAAAATATGAGCTCCTTAGTAATTATTTAATTTATGTAAAGCAATGACATTTGGAGGACATTTGCACAACTCTGTGTCACCACAGCTTGGTCTTTCAATTTTTCTTCTGATGACTCCCCTGGTATCTGCTTATAGACTTATAAAACAATTTTCTCTCTTTCCTTCAAATTTCTATTTAAAGACATTTTGATGAATCAGCAAAAACCCTACTTAACATGTTCTCATTCTGTTCTCTGACATTCTTCCTTTTACTCGCTGAAATTCTTTACTCTGATATAAAACTAATAAGAATTGTGATTATTAATACTGACAATATAATACAAAGATGTTTTTGACTCTACCTCAGTTCTTTTTTCTTTCTTCCAACACACATGCACACACACACACACACACACGCACACGCACGCACACACAGACACAAGTTCCATGAAACCAGCTCTTTTCTTGGGTTAGTTAAATGGATGGTCACTGCTTTCTCTTCCTTTCATTATGTTCTATCTCCTGGCCATATGGGTAGGATATTACATTGGTGGTGATTAACCCTTTATGGATCATTTGAGAATTTGATGCAAAACTATAGATTCTCAGAACAATGCACACAGATTAACAAAGTACACTATGTGTGTGGCAGGGAGTGGGGTTGGAATTTTAGCTTTCCTGAGTAGTGTTTGTGGACCTGACATTAAATACTCTTGCATTAAGGTGCCAATACAAATTTCTTTTGGAGGTATTTTTCATTCTCCTGAGATAGAGGAACATAGGTTGTGTGTTATGTAAGAGTTTGCAGTCTTTTTTTTTTTTTTTTTTTCTGTCTCTGCAGAACAACATTGATCACTGGTAATGATGGTTAGTTAGCAGGGCCAACAATGGTGGTTCATAATGACTGGTATGAATATAGCCTTCTTTCTTTCCCTCAAAAGGGTTTCACCTATATGCATGAAATAGAGAGTCTTGCCTGCTAGAAGTTCCTCTTTATGTTCAATAGAAGATATGATCCTGTGACTTTATTAACATTTCTGTAAAACTCTGAATCTTTGATAAACAGAGATGCAAATTTTCTTCTCATGTCCTCCCTTCACTTTAAGATGGTTTATATGAGATTCATTCTGTTTCAGCTTCTAGAATTCCTCCTGGTCCCTCTCCCCTAAATTTCCCTGATTGATTGATTGATTGATTTTTGTGCAGTCTAAGATCTGTTCATCTGCTCCCATAAGCGAGAGTAGA
The DNA here is from genome assembly GCF_018345385.1 of Vulpes lagopus. Lineage (NCBI taxonomy): Eukaryota > Metazoa > Chordata > Mammalia > Carnivora > Canidae > Vulpes > Vulpes lagopus. The sequence continues at coordinate 18,528,708 of NC_054845.1, forward strand.
GAGAAGACATTCTCCAGCCACTGCCTCACTTCCTCTAAGGAAATGAGCAAGCTCATAAGGACGATGCTTTTACTTGCATCCAGCAGGAACACAGACCCTCCCTGTAGGCAAGTGGAAGAGTTTCTGTACCTCTTGTATTTGCAGGCACAGCACTTTGTAACCTTCCCTGAGAAAATCCTCCATAAACATCACAATAAATGGCCTATTTGCTCTGTGTTTTGACATCTGGGCTACTGGTTTCTGTGTTGATTTACTCCCTCTCCAGTTAGTCTGTCGATTCATTAATCTTTTGCAATTGGCACTCACAAGAACTAAATGTTGCTTCCTTTCCTTCAGCAAACCCAAAGAGGCCCTTGACTTCTTTTGTAAAATCTTTTGTAGTTAGCATCACGCTGGACGTTGAGTGATTTATTTTGGTTTGGAAAAAGATAAGCTTTGTTTCTCAGCTTTAAGCATGATAAAGAAGCGCTTTGCAGCCTGGTCAGAGTAGTGGTAGTAGCATGCTTTTCTGTCACGGAGTTTGAAACTTTGCTCTGGAGAAACCTATTTAAAGGAATGGAACATGGTTCCTAGTAATCACTCTTATGGGATGTGGTGGGTAAACCATGAGGCTTTGGAAACAAAGCAGCTTTGTTGTTATTTTTAAAGTACTTGAATCCATCTGATGAATCTTTAAGATATCAATTAGAGAAGAGTCAAGTTTCAAATTTACTGGTCTTCCTTGGCTCTGATTTACCCTGGAAGGTAATAGTAAAAATTCCACATAGATGGATTGACTGGAGTATTACGTGGCATCTGGAAAGTTCTTCAGTATTTGAAAAATAACATTTTCCTCAATATTTATCTTTCTTCATTGGTTATTTTTATTATTTTTTATTTTTATTTTTTTGCTTTTGACCATTGATTATTTTTCTTAAAGTGACTTTGGCCAAATTAGAATATAGGATTTTAGATAATGATGAGATATTATCCATTTATGAATAGAAATAATTCTCACTTTTTAAAAGTCCTGTTGGACTATAGCATTTTAATTTTGGGCTTCTGGGCTTCAAATATCCATAGCGTTTGATGTGTGTATGCCAAATATAAAAGTAAATTTGCTGACAAGGGAATTACAATTGATTATAAATAACATTTTTGCAGGATCAGTATGTGGTTTTTCTCATTGATTTAATACATTATAAATTAACTTATACTGAATTACTGTTGTAATTATTAATAATAATGGTCAGCATAATTATGAAATGTTTCACCCAGACAATCAAAGCATTCTACTCATTACTCGTTTTAATTAAATATATGGAGAGTTAAGTAATTAGGGGAAATTCAGAAAAAACAGAGCAACAAAGTATATTTATTTATGGGTGTTTTGTTTAAAACAAACATTTACTGAAGACTTCATACCAGTGACATCTAAAGAATTATTTTAATATGTTTCTTGAAAAACATAAAGTTTACACAGTTTTGGATTATATTCATAACATTAAAAAGAATCATAGATAACCATTAAGACAAAGAGTTTATAAAATACTCATTATCATGAGAGTAAATTCTGAATTGCAAAAGTCCCAATAAATCTGGTTAGATGACACCTTTTTTCTTTTACCTCCTTCCCCTCTCCCCTTTCTTCCTTCTTTTTAATGAAACCCTTTTTACTTCTACGTTCCTTTGTATTTTTGAGAATCTGGGAAGAACTGAAGCAAAACTACTGAATATCCTAACAAGAACCCAATCCAGACATAGAAACTGTTACAGATCTCCTAATGAGGCAACCTGCTGGGGAACCAGTAGCCCCATTTCACAGTCCCACCAGATCTTTTTTGTCTAGAAAAGCTGAGTTCATAGCGGACTCACTGAACTTTATGTAGGTGATGTGCAAATTTGACTCTTTGAAGAGACAAGAATGTTTTGATGAAAATTTTCTCATATCAGGCAATCACCCAGTTAACAGGTACATAAAGAATTCTCTGTATGCCCAGTTCTATTAGTTAGGTATGCAAATACAGATCCCTGGTTCCCTATTTACAATTCTGAAATTCTAAATCTCAGAAAACTAAAAGCTTTCTTTCAAGTTATCTGGCTGCAAACTCTGACCTCAACTGAGCTGAGACGACTTATAATATTTTTAAAGCGCTACAGAAAATTAATATATTTAATTATGGGGTGCTGCCTCAGACCTCACTGGAGGTATGAAATATGCAGACTTTGCTGTATATTATCTTTTTAGAATCTGAATAATTCTGAGTTCTGAAATGGGGCCCAAGAATTTTAGTTAAGTGGCTGTTAACTTGTGCTACCATCATTGCAAATCATTTGGCAAAATGTTTTATAATCAATTCTTCAGTACTTATTTTTTTTTATAGCATATTGATTTCATACTATGTTCGATTACTTGTTTGGCATGTAAACTTTCTAAAAGTAAGATATATTTTTTGAACTTTCTGTTGAATATTCACTATGTCCATAGTTCCCACTAACTGTGTTTTATGTATGTATATTATTCAGATTAGGAGACTGAGATGAAGTAAATGTGCCCAGCATCCGGTCGATACTAAGTATCAGAGCCAGGTTTTAAAACCAGGTATTTGTAAATTTTGAGGAGCCTAAACCCTTCACTGATACATTATTTCTTCTATATTATTATTATTCTCCCTTCTTACTCTGTTACTGCTTTTGTGGTTAGAAAAAAGGAAGAAAAGAAAATCTAAAAAAGTAAAATCCAGTTATATGGGATTTAACTCCTATAATAAACAATAGCCCTTGGATGCACTGATAGTCTCATTATGGAGATAAAGAAACTGGGCCTCAGGGAGGTCAGAGAACTAGCCCAAGGGCTACATGACAAGTAACAGATTGAGGCAGATTTTGAAATTAGGCAGTCTGAATTCATGCTCTTGACCATTGCCACTTGTAAACACTTTGGAATTTCGTCTGTGTTGACCTCGGAAGTACTTAATTCTTTGCTCACAATCCCCATCTCCTAGAAGTTTCTACTGTAAGTTAAATGCTCAGCTTTATCTTGGCACTAGTAGCAAACCATTGACTATTATCTATTGGCATTAAAGGGGAGGAGTATATGCCACCCCAGAAGATACTGCTTTGCATATTGATTATTTTGAATTAACATAACTTTGAGAGCTGGCTGGTGTCAGAAGGACACTCTGATTCACATTCATCCCCTTGAAAGCAGGAGCTAAATCTTCCATGTAAAATGTACCCTCCCTGTACCAGGAGGGTGGAAGGCATCCTTATAACCAGAGATGGGGAAGCTAGGGACGAGAAGCCTGTAAAAACAAACTTGTATCTTCTTTACCATTTTACTACCTCAAACCCAAACCCCTTTGTCTTGTCAGTTCTTCACAAATTTATTGTTTTCTTTATCTAAAAGGTATAAAAACTTTCTGCCCTAGTCATGTTTTTGTATCCTATTTTTATGGAACTCCTATACATATAAAATTAAATTTGTTCTTCTCCTGTTAATCTGTCTTATGTCAGTTTAATTATTAGGCCAGCCAAAGAACCTAGAAGGAAAGAGGGAAGATTTTTCTGCCTCTACCACATGATTCCTGACAGTAAAAATGTGTTGAGGCAGGCCTGGGAGACTACAGAGAGACCTCAGTCAGGATCACAGTCATGAGTTAAATACCAATACAAGTATTTTTGTTGTTGTTGTTGTTTTTATTTATTTATTTATTTATTTATTTATTTATTTATTTATGGGAGACACAGAGAAAGGCAGAGACACAGGCAAAAGGAGATGCAGGCTCCCTGTGGGGATAACTCAGAGCTAGACTTTCACTTATCTACTTTCTCTCTTACATTATTTTGATACAAACTCAAGATACTTTATTATTGGAAAATTATTATTTTGTAAATACATTTTATTTTTTTAAAGATTTATTAATTTATTTTAGAAAGAGAGAGAGAGAGAAACAACATGAGTCTGGGAAGGGGAGAGAGAAAGAATCTCAAGTAGGCTCCCTGCAGAGAGTAGAACTGGCCCAAGGCTCAAATCCCAAGACCATGAGATCATGACCCCAGCCAAAAGCAAAAGTCTGTAGCTCAACCAACTGAGCCACCCAGGTGCCCGTATTATTAGAAAATTATTGATGATTATATAGTCTTGTGAAGGTGCTGAGTCTGTTTGAAATGTATCATGTGCACTGCATCTCATTTTTTTTAAAGCCCTAGTAGCATCCAGCTGTTCTAAAAACTATATGTAAAAAGAGAACCAATAAATACTAATCATATTGGTGCATTGGTTATCTATTGCAATATTTTTTTCTTAATGCATGATAATTTTTGAAGTCAGCTTTCTTTTCCTACCATTGATAATTGGCAGTAGGTCAGAGCAGGTGACTGCTGCACTACTGGTTCTGAAACCCTCTCCAGTGATACTCATAGCTTGTATTTACAACTGCCAATGAAAGTGGTGAAGGTGGGAACTAAACTTATGTCCAATGAAGTTAACTGGTTCTGATCAATTAAATAAATGGTGATAAGATAACTTGATGAGTCAAGTAATTATATGGAAAACGTAACTTTCCACGGATGCATGGTTAGGCTAGCTGAATCTCCATCTTCCAACAAAGCAGTCTTTTGCTTTGTGTAGTAATAAGCAGTTATTGTGAGAATGAGTATTTGTGACTATTCCAGTCAGAATTTCTAAGATTGTCAAAGTCTAGGGAGAAGCTACAAATAGATGCATTGAAGAATTTCCACAACAGTTAGCTGAAATTATTAATGGAGATGCTATTGCTTGCTTCAAGTATTTAATTGTCTATAAAGTAAGAAGTTATTGAAGAAGAAATAGCAGTGATAAAATCTTCCCCTCTCCCAGAACTCATCATCCAACTTAATTTTAGAGACATTCATGAAAATCAAATTGACAATGAAATTTTTGAGACAGATGATGATCATTTTTGAGCACAATTTAAAGATCCTCAGGCTATTAGCAAATGTAACTGTTAAGAAAGACATGTATTAATTGTCTCTTTATTAAACTACTACTATAATATGTAGCATATTATCAGTTTTTATAACCATTGGTTTGGTTTTAGGCAGTTAATATTAAAAACATATACCTGTTATATATTTTAATATTGGCATTTTATTATAATTCTATAAGTTTATATCAGAAATTCAGCATATCCTACTGAAATAACAGTATAAATTATTCACTTGTAGTACCTCAAATCGAGATGCTTATCTAGGAATCAATTTTCTTAAATATAGAGGCTTCTCTGCTTAGAGATTTCATGAACCTGTATTTTACCATGAATTGATGAGGGTTCAATCATACTGAGGTAGAAAGAAGTACCTCAAGACTTCTTGAGTCTTACCTCAAGACCCAAACCTCAAGAGAATCTCATGAGACAATATTGAAACATGGCTTCAGAAGAGATGAATAAGGAAGAGAGAAGAGGTCAGGTGCTGCCTTGAAATGCTAGAACATTGTATTTCAGTGAATCACAGAGATCAGTAGGCAGTAGAGAAGGGTCCATTCTAATTACGTTTTTTTCCTTACTTCCAACCAAGGAAATGGGTTTATTAGAATAGGCCGTTCTTACAACCTCCTGCATATCCATATTCTCCAGCCGAGTATTGTACCATTTATTACTACATATTTAAGGTATGTTTTTAAAATTTTTTTGTCACTTTTGATTTTGAAATAATTTCAAACTTATAGAACAATTGTGAGAATAAACAACTCTCATTTACTCCTTATACAGACCCCTCAATTGCTAACATTTACCACATTTGCTTTATCCTTCTCCAAGTACATAGATATCTACACAAACACGCATACACACACAATTATTTTTTCTGAGCTGCTTGATCATATGTTACAGATATGATGCCACCTTAACCTAAAATACTTTAATGTCTATTACCTAATGACAAGAACACTCTGGTATACCAGAGAACAATGACCAAACTCAAGAATGTTATATTGGTATAATATTATTGAATCTATTGACTTCATAAAAATTTTACCACTTGTCTTAAATGTAACATATCGCTGAATATATGTTTATGAATATGTGTGCATATGTCTTATCTGATCTAGGATCCAGAAACACACATTAAAATTGGTTGACATATCTCTTTAATCTGGAACAGTTTTCAGTATTTTTCTTTCATGACCTTTTTATTTCTAAAGAGTAGAAGCTAGGTATTTTGTAGAACCGAGCTCAATAAATTTGTCTGATATTCCCACATGACTAGATTCAGTATATGAAGAATGTAAAGGTCTTTAGAGCAACGAGGAATACGTGTTTCTGGTGAGGAAGACAGCGTATTAATTCCATCTTTATTAAACTGGTACTTTAATATGCTTCAATGCTTTATGTTAGTTTTTATACCAACCCTTTGGATTTAGGCAATTAATGTTTCTGAAAACAGATATCTATTATCTTTTTTAATGTTTGCTATTTTCATAAGATCTAAATAGGTGTGTGACAGGTGTGATATGTCTTCAGTGCCACCATATCAGGAGGCATATGATGTTGGTTTGTCCCATTACTAGTGATGCTAACTTTGATCACCAGTTTAAAGTGGAGTTTGCATTGTTTCTCCATTAGAAAATGTGGGGTTTTTTTGGTCCTTTTAGTATTTACTAAGTAATTTCCTAGAAGATACTTTAGGACTGTATAAATAGTCTGCTTTTCATCAACCAAATTTCAACCATGAGTTTTAGCATCCAGTGATGATTCTCGCGTATTTAACTCACTGTAATAGAGGCTTATGTTCATTTCGTAACTTAATCATTGTTGCTATATTTGTCATTTGGAGTCTACTGTAAGGAAGAGGTCTACTTCACCTCTCTTTGTTTATTATATTTGTATTAGCATAGATACATTGATTCTTTTATTAAATCAAGTTGAGGCATAATTAACATATATAAATGCATTCATTTTTAGAGTGCAATTCAATGAGTTCTGACAAGTATAAATACCCACACAACCACCATACCATCAGATTAGGGAACAGTTCCATTACTCCAAAAAATTTCCTCATGCATCTGCAGTAGGTCTCTAGCCTCATCCTCAAACCCAAGGCAAAAAGTAATCTATTTACATCTATAGAGTAGAATTCCCTTTTATTTTATGTCTGGCTTCTTTCAGGCAACCTAATGTTTTTGACATTCATCCACATTATTGCCTGTATCAGTAGTTTGCTCCTTTTAATAGCTTTTTATTACTTTTCATATGTGAAGACATGTGAAAATTCTATTGAACAGTACTATTTTCACTCATTAATTTTTCCTTTTTATTATTTCCTTCCTGTGGGTTTTCTTTGGTTTATTTTATTGTTGTTTTCTTGCCTTTAATTGGAGAATTTAATTCATTTAGTTTATTTTTCTATTTTAATTGACATGAGTTTTTCAGTTTATGAATTTTCAACTGATTACTGTTTTCAGTATAGCCCAGAGGTTATGATACATAAAATTGCCATTATTATTACTTTTGAGAAATTCTATCATTTTGGTTTGTTTTTTGCTTTTCATGCAGGAGTTGCTCAATAGTTTTTTTTGTAAATTTCTATATAAAAAGGACTATAAAACTTTTGTTATTAATTTCTGGTTCCATTTTGTTTAGAGCAGAGTATCGTTTGTAGTATTTCTAGTTTATGGAATTCATTGGTGCTTTCTTTATAGCAACAAATATAATGCAATTTTGTGAATATTTCCTGTGTTGTTAAGAAAGATTTTTTCTTTGCTGTGAAGGCATAAAGTTTAGATACACACAAATATATACACAATCTATATTATTGATTATATTGTTTACATTTTCTATATTAATGCTTTCTTTTTTGTTCTTAACTTGTACTTAAATTAAAAGTAGTATGTTAGGGGTGCTTGGGAGGCTCAGTCAGTTAAGCATCTGACTCTTGATTTCAACTCAGGTCATGATCTCAGCATTGTCAAAAAGAGCCTCATGTTGGGTTCCACATTCAGTTCAGAGTCTGCTTGAGATTCTCTTTGCCCCTCTCTTGACTCTCTTCTTTCTCTAAAATAAATAAATAAATAAATAAATAAATAAATAAATAAATAATAAATAAATTTTAAAAAAGCAGTATGTTAAAATCTTCTATTAGTGTATGTCTCTAGCATCTTCTGCAGTTCCTACTTCTGAGCCGTGGTCACTGTGTTGTTTGATATATAGTCACTGCTGTTTCAACTTTATTGTGATTTTTAGCAATTGAGAACAAATTGTTCTTTTTTATTATTCTCACTTTTTGTCTTGAATTGGGCTTGGATATCAATATTTTAAACTCAACTTTTTAAAAAGAAGTATACTTTTATATATAAGGTTATACCATTTTTCTAGTGTTTACCTTTATGAATTATACATTTTTATGCCCTGTTTCTCCGCTTTTTAAATTTAACCTTCTAATGTCTTTTTGTCAGCTTTTAATAATATATTTTTGCTGCTTCTTATTGCCATATAACAATTAATTGTCTTATTATATTTCCATTTTATATCTACTTGTTCCACTGACTTTTAGTTGCATTATTTCTACTCTTCAGAACATAAAACTTTTATGTATTATTATTCCTCTCTTGCCACCACATTTAAAAAGAAATAGACTATTTTAGGACTGTTGTGGGTCCCCAGTCAAACTGAACAGAAAGCACAGAAGCCCCATTTATTCCTGGTCCTACTGTCAAGGTCTTACATGTGAGAGTAGTACATTTGTTATGATCATGAACCTACCTTGACACATTATTACCACCCACAGTCCACAGTTTACATAGGGTTCACTCCTGATATTGTGTATTCTATGGACTCTGAAAAATGCATAATAGCATATATCTACCATCATAGTATCATACAGGATACTTTCACTGCCCTAAAAATCCTCTATGCTCTATTCAACCCTCCCCCTGACTCTTGGCAACTATTGATCATTTTAGTGTCTCCATGGCTTTGCCTTTTCCAGAAGGTATATATTTGAAATCATACAGTATGAAACCTTTTCAGATTTCTCTCTTTCACTTCCATGTCTTTTCACGGTTTGATTATTCATTTCTTTAGTGCTGAATAGTATTCCATTATCTGGATGTATCACTTTATTTATTAACATACCTACTGACATACATCTGCATTGCTTCTAACTTTTGACCATTATAAATAAAGCTGCCATAAACCTCAGTGTCCAGGTTTTGTATGGACGTAGATTTTCAACCATATGGGTTAATACAAATGATTGCTGGATCACAGGGTAAGCATATATTTAATTTTGTAAGAAACTGGCAAACTGTCTTCCAAAATGACTGTACCACTTGCATCCCCACTAGTAATGAGTGAGAGTTCCCATTGCTCCACACATTTGCCAAGATATAGGGTTGTCAGTGTTTCTGGTTTTGGCCATCCTGAGCATGTAATGGTATTTCATTGTTGTTTTAATTTGCAATTCCCTAAGACTATATGATACTAAGCATCTTTTCATATACTTCCCTGCCACCTGTATATCTTCTTTGGTAAAATGTCTGTTCAGGTCTTTCAGCCATTTTTTAATTGGGTTGTTCCTTTTCTTATTGCTTTTTTCTATTTCTTTGTATTTTAGCTAACAGTTCTTTGTCAGATTACATGCTTTATAATATTTTCTGCCAGTCTGGACTTATGTCTTCCTTCTCTTGACATTATCTTTCACAGAACAGAAGTTTTTAATTTTAATAGTCTAGCTTATCAATCATTTCTTTCATGAACTATATTTTTGGTGTTACATCTAAATATTCCTCTCCATAACTGGGGTCATTAGGTTTTCTCCTATGCTACCTTCTAGGAGTTTTATAGTTTTGCATTTTACATTTAAATCTCTGACCCATTTTGAGTTAATTTTGTGAAGTATGAAAAGTTTGTGTCTAGATTCTTTTTTTTTTTTTTTGTAAGTAATGCCCAGTTGTTCAGCATTATTTGCTGAAAAGACTCTCTTTGCTACATTGTATTGCCTTTGGTCTTTTGTCAAAGGATCAGTTGATTCTTTATATGGTGTATTTCTGGACTCTTAAGTTTCATTGATCTATTTATTTATTCTTTTACCAATACCAAAGTCAATTACTTTAGCTTTATGGTAAGTTTTGGAATCTTGAGGTTCCTCTACTTTGTCCTTTTTCTTTGATATTCTGTTGGCTATTCTGGGACTATAGCATTTTTATATAAACTTGAGACTAAGTTTGTCAGTATCTACAAAATACCTTGCTGGGTTATTTTTTATTATGAATATGTTAAATCGGTATTTCAAATGGAAAAGAACTAACATCTTGACAATATTGAGTTGTTATATCTGTGAACAGGGAATATCTCTCCATTTATTTAGTTCTTTGATTTTATTCATCACGGTTTTGTTATTTTTGTCAAATAGAACTTATACATATTTTGTTAGACTTACACCTAAGTATTTCATTTTTTGGTGCTAATGTAAATTGTATTATTGTTTTAATTTTAAATTCTACTTGTTTATTGCTGGAAATTAGTCAACTCTTGCATGTTAACATTGAATCTTGCATCTTTCCAAGAATTACTTACTAATTTTAGGAGTATTTTGTCAATTCTTTGGATTTTCTACATAGATGAAAATATTCCCTATGAACAAAGACAATATTATTTTCCTTCTTATTTTGCTTCCTCAAAGATAGGTTTTATAACCTTCTTCTGTGTATCAGCCACAGTTTTGTTTCTTTGCATGTTTTCTACTTTTTTGGTTGAAAGCTTGATATTTGGGTATAATCATGTGGTACCTGCAGAAATCAGGTTCTCTCCCTCCTTAGGGTTTATGTTGCTTGTTGTGTGTGGGATGTACATATTTACTTTTTAAGTGACTTTTCTAATCTAATTTTTTAAAGTCTGTATTTTTTTTTTTTGGCATATGTGAGCTCTGAAGTCTGTTTTTCTGTTCTTTTAGCATATATTCAGCTAATGTTTTGACTGAGATTTACTTAAAGGCAAAGAGATAAGAAAATTAAAGAAAGAAAAAAAAAGAAAGGAAAATAAAACTCTCTCAATCTTTGCAGATTGGATGTCCTTCGATACTGGGTCAGGTCATTTGCCACTTTGCCTTAGCATTAACTTGGTGCTCAACCTGAGCCTTAAGGATACCTAGAGGTTGAAAGCTTAGGGTCTTCTCAAGTCTTTTCTGAGCAAGCATTTTTGCCCTGCATATGAACAGAGCTTTGAAAATTTTCCAGTTTACACACATGTGCTTTTGAATGCCCTTATTTCCCAAAGGAACTCTGTCTCTAGAACTTTCTCCCCAGGTTCTTGCCCCATGCTTTCCACATGTCTAGTGTTGGCCCTTTTGCTCATTTGCTTACAGTGTTTACTGGGAAGCCTTCTGTATCAATGCTTTTCTTTCTTAAGCACATTCTGAGTTAGACAAAACAAAAGCAAATGCCTTCTTCAGCTACTCAGGTAGGTTAGAACAGACAAACACAATTCTTTGAGATAAGATCTGTTCTGTTCCCTCCAGAAACCAGGAGCAAGGTCTCCCACTGTGAGTGTGGGCTGTGTCTCAAGACTACCACTGAGCTGTGAAGGCGGGTGAGGCAAGAGAAAATAAAAATGTTGCAAAGTTTTCTTACCTTTTTTAAGTTGTATTTTTCTTGATTAAGTGTTCGGTAGGTTTTGAGAACTTTTGACTTTTTTCAGAATTCTTACCGAGTTGTTTCTTATAATTATGCTTCTATTTTCAATAATTCTGGGGAGAGATGGGCCCTTGGAGCTAACTACTTTGCCATTTTTGAGGACATCACTCTTTATGTAAATTTTTTTTTTTTTTAATTTTTTATTTATTTATGATAGTCACAGAGAGAGAGAGAGGCAGAGACACAGGCGGAGGGAGAAGCAGGCTCCATGCACTGGGAGCCTGATGTGGGATTCGATCCCGGGTCTCCAGGATCGCGCCCTGGGCCAAAGGCAGGCGCCAAACCGCTGCGCCACCCAGGGATCCCTCTTTATGTAAATTTTTAAGTCATTGTTCACTACTCTGTGCAGTATGCCTCTTTGTTGCTTTGTTTTGTTTCTTTTTGGTATTTTAAAATTCTCTGTGAGAGTATGTTTTATCTGAATCCCGTCTTTTCTCTTTTGGATTATCTTTCTAAATCTCACTAACTCTCTACAAAAGATTGTGATGGGGGCTTAAGAAATAGTTCTGATGGAAATTGATATTTATTTTTCTACTTTTAGATAATCTGAAGTTATGTTTTCTGTCTTCCACTTTTGTTGAAAATATAGAATTTGTGTGGTTTCATTTGTTTTATTTGTTGATCTGTATAATTTTTGGAGGACATGTGGGGAGGTTTGGGTTTAGGCAGCTACCATTATCTTGGCTACCTAGAAGTTCCTTTACTATATGTTTTATTGGGTATGATCATGAGAGTGGTGATGCCATCTTTATTCCAATTGAATTTTCATTGTTATATATTAATAGATAGTCAATAGTTATTGAGCATCTCTTAAATGTTAAGTCTTGTGTTTAGTTTTGCAAGTGTGAAGAGACCGACATGATCAGTATCTTGAGGGATTTGTATTTGAGCAAAGGGAGAAACAGAGATTTTTCATATAATCCTGTAATTGCTCTTGTCATATCACTTTCTATACTCCATTTAAAGGGTAAGTGTAGGGACGCCTGGGTGGCTCAGTGGTTGAGCCTCTGCCTTTGGCTCAGGGCGTGATCCTGGAGTTCTGGGATTGAGTCCCACATCGGGCTCCCTGCAGGGAGCCTGCTTCTCCCTCTGCCTATGTCTCTGCCTCTGTTTGTGTGTGTGTGTCTCATGAATAAATAAATAGAATCTTTAAAAAAAAAGGGTAAATGTACGTATATGTCTGATCCTCATATTCCTAAAAGACATCTTCTGCTGGCAACTGGAAAACTCAAAAGCTCTTCTATATAGTTCAACAACAATGTGATCTATATCTTAAAAAATTATTGGTTGGTACCTGCCACCAGTTGTTGGTACCAATCAAAAACAAAAGTACCAGTGAAAGGATGGTTGACTTTCATATCTAAATCTCCAAGTCCTTGTATTTCAATTAATTTGTAAATATCTTTTGAGTATATACTATTCTATGTAAGGCCCTATGACATGTTGGTCTTCTGTGGACAAACAATAAAAAATAGGACCATATTGCTTTCCATGTACCTGGTACTAATCAGTGAAGGAAAACACATACACAAATTGTTTAAAAACAGGACAAGACTTAAAATAAATGCCATAATAATGCTGTAGTTGAGGTATGGGCCAAAGATATAAGCATAGGGCTATGTGCTTACCAAGATTAGATATCTAATCACTGTATTGTATACCTGAAACTAATGTAACATTGCGTATCATTTATACTTCAAAAAAAAAAACTAACTAAATTGATAAATACTAGTTCCATCAGTATAAAAAAACATTAGGTATTAGGGGCTCATCTGGAACTTTATTATTTTTTAAAGCTTTTATTTATTTATTTGACAGAGAAAGAGAAAGAGCACAAGCAAGAGGAGTAGGAGGCAGAAGGAGAAGGACAAGCAGGAGAGAATCAGGCTCCCCCCTGAGCAGGAAGCCTGATCAGGACTGATACCAAGACCCTGGAATCATGACCTGAGCAGAAGGCAGTTGCTTAACCAACTGAGCCACCCACACACCCTTGTGTGGAAGTTTAGAAGCAGGAAGGCATTTTCAGAAGCCTTGGAAATGTTGCACTTGGGGAAAAGGTTCATTCCTTTGCATATTTAAACTTTGCTTTAAATACAGTTAACAGTCATGCCAGCCTCCCTGTGAGAGTAGACTTTTCATTTCCAGAGTGAAACAATGAATATCAAGGACAGTGACAGGCACGGTACAGGAATGAACAATACAGCCGACTGACTTCACTTAGTCAAGCCTCTAAGTATTTCCAAGCTAGCAAGTCGATGGGACTTTTGACTGGATTGCATCTTGTATTTGTTGTATTTATGAAAAAAAAATTAAGCTGATTTTTTTTTTCCTTACTAAAAAGGAGGCAGGTGCATAGAAGCCTAGAAGCTATAACTTATGTGTATGTCAACTGAAGATTTATTTCTAGATAAAAAATAGCTGGTTTGGCAGCAAGAATTTTAACTGTTGAATCTGTTATGATTCTAGTTTTAATTAGTTGTTTATTGCTTATTTAAAACAGATTGATGATGTTGATTTGAAACAGTTTGTGATCATAACCAAATTGCTTATATAGGGTTTTCCCTGATATTTTTCTTAGAAATTGTTCTGCCTGTCAGAGCACTGCATGTTTGCCTAATTGAAATAAGCCCACCCCAATCCTATTGCACATGTAAGGTAATATTGCTCAATTAGTTTGCATAATTTTACAACAGGAATTGGATTTATTTTCTGAATTAGCTTTCAGAAACTGAATCGTAGCTCACAATTTTATGTTTGAGGGCCTGAGATATGCAGCACTCTGTTCCCATTAGTTAAGGAAGCTGTATGATAGGAAATTAATTTTAAGTGTTGTTTGACCAAGAAATTGCAAGCAAGTGGCCAGAGGTCTGAAGCTGGGGCATATCCAGGTTCCCAACACCTACCCATCTAGACACTGCACACCAGCTTTGAATGTTAAAAAGTACATTACTGATACTTTAAAATAACATGAAATTTGGATTTCTGGCTTTGTTGAAAATTCAAGGTGTCTGGCAATGTTTATTAGCCTCACTTCCCAAATGGCAAATTTAAACCAGAATGCAGAGACTTTGTCCCACTTCAAATGGACCATATTCCCCATATTAACATTCTGTATCTTCTATATTTCTTTATTCTTGCTCACTTCACTGCCTACTCATTGTAGGCATTTGATCTTTTTTTTTTTAAAGATTTTATTTATTTATTCATAAACACACAGAGAGAGCAGAGGAGAGGCAGAGGGAGAGGGAGAGGGAGAAGCAGGCTCCATGCAGGGAGCCCCATGTGGGACTCCATCCCAGGTCTCCAGGATCACACCCAGGCTGCAGGGGCTGCCCGTAGGCATTTGATCTTAAGTGAAAGCATATTTAACCTCCATTTCAAATGTCCAAGTCATCTCACTTAAAATTCTCTTTTCTTTATTTTTATTGAACATATACAATAATACTGATAACATAAAATATGTTCCATACAGATCAGGAACAATTTTAAGAAATTATTTGGATGTTTTAGCAAAACCCTAGGAGTCTTGGTTATGTGTGTTCATATCTGTAAATACTAGAAGACAATGAAGAAATGAGATCCCAAAAAGTAAGCATCTAACTGTATTTACTGTTACATAAAGTTACATTTTTTTTTCAGAAATATTTAGTAGCATATATTTAGTAAATACTAGATACATAATACAATTTTAGAAAGAGTAGAAACACATGAATTCCTTTTTGTTTATCTTGGACTTAGTTATACATTGTCTACATATACTGGTACATTGTGGTTTACTTCTGTATCTTATAAAGTGGCAATTACATGTTTGCCAATATATATTTACTTTTGTAGTCAGAAAAATATCAATTACACGTCTATTTGATCTTTGCTTGGTGGAGATAAAGATCTTGCCAGTAACTTAACATGCCCCCCCCTTTATTGTTGTTTTTATAACAAACAGTATTAAATACGACATTTAATGATGTCATATTCTGGGAGAATACTGGTCAGAAAAAGTACTACTGCATCTTAGTTTCGCAGAGACGGGGACAGAGTCAAGAGTCTATGATGGGTTTTTCCCAACAAATTTATAATCAGAGTAAGGAAAGAAGATCTATGATCTTAAACTTTCAAGTGAGAACACTTTCTTTTCTATTCTTCAAAGCTTACTGTGTAGATCAAAGGTGAGAACAGTAGGTTGGGAGAAAAACTATATCATAAGAAGTTGATCTTTTCTAAAATTGTGATTTTCTTGTTCTAGTTTCCTTTATTTTTTAATTTTTTTAAATTTTTATTTATTATTTATGATAGTCACACACAGAGAGAGAGAGAGGCAGAGACACAGGCAGAGGGAGAAGCAGGCTCCATGCACCGGGAGCCCGACGTGGGACTCGATCCCGCGTCTCCAGGATCGCGCCCTGGGCCAAAGGCAGGCGCTAAACCGCTGCACCACCCAGGGTTCCCTCTAGTTTCCTTTATTATATGTAACAAGAACAGAAGGTAAGACAAACCAAACCTCAATCTTCCACACTGCAGCATAGAACATTAACCTTAAAATTTTTTGTGGTTATCATATGACATCTTTCTCCTTCCTCCTGTCTCCAACTGTCTACCAAAATAGGTTTATTAGTAGCCTTACAGGCTATGTTTTTATTAGTTTCTATTTATTAGGATTAGGTCTTAAATGCTAAATCTACTCTAACATTCAAATCTCACTAAGCCTTTGGATCCCTTCCTCTATAACATACCATGGCAATTTTGACATATCATTTTAGTTATTGTAGGCCACCTTTGGGTCCATGTTTCAGCCAACCAAAGTGTCCCGACAAACTGTTAGAATTATTTCTCATCCACCAAATGGTAATGTTAAATTCAGAATCTCTACTTTATAGGCCTGTATCAATAAATTTGGCCTGATGCAACTCTATGTTGCACTGCCATCTCACACCATTAATATCCATTGTCACACACACTCCCCAGATTTCTGTTTTATGTACATTGGAAACATCACATAGTTCTTTTAGAGTGTAGCTCACGTCCTCATGGGTCGTGATTTACATGTAACTTTGTTGGGCCTGCTGGGACCTGGGTTTAGCTTAGAGTTAGAAGGAAAGAGGAGTGGTGGGCAAGCCTCCTGAGGAGAACTTGGAGTATCTCACAAGACAATTCCTTGGGGGAGGCCATTTCAGTTTCCTTAGGCAAAGTAGGGTAAATTGCCTCAAATGGGGGGGGGGTTCAAATGACCACTTTTACCGGCAAAGAAACCTCAATAAAATTTAGGGCTTCAAATGTCTTCACCTTCATCAGGATCTTCCCGTCCGTTTCCAGGGTAATTTTCAGGACCCCATTTCTTTCCAGTCCATGCCCTCACTTAAACAGCATTGAAACCCTCTGACATTAGGAATTCAATTTGTGTTGTAATTCAGCCATTCAAAGAATGGGATTCTGGGTTTAGTTTTCAGTGACCTCAGTCCTGCAGCTATAGGAGATAAGGGTAGGCCTAGAAATTTGCAGGTCATTTATAGAGTACCCTAGCAGGGAATTTGAATCCCTGAGCTCATCCTTTTCTCTCACCAGTTCGTCCAGCACAGTTAGGAGCAACCAGCCAACCTCATAATACTCATTGGTTTGGCAAAAATCTTCTAAGTGATCAAATACATGGTCACTTAGAACCTGCTTCTTGTAAGTATTTCATCAGGAATATCCAATGGTGATATTTTCTGTTTCTTTGTTGCCACATCACACTATGAACTATCAGTGCTATTTTTGCTACTGGAAATAGAATAATTTTTCCAAATCTAATCAGAATAGCAATTCCAGGAACCCCAGAACATATTTAGAAAACTCATTCTTGGGCAATCCAGGTGGCTCAGCGGTTTAGTGCCTTCAGCTTAGGGCGTGATCCTGGAGACCCGGGATCGAGTCCCACATCAGGCTCCCTGCATGAAGCCTGCTTCTCCCTCTACCTGTGTCTCTGCCTCTCTCTTTCTCTCTCTCTCTCTGTCACTTATGAATAAATAAATAAAATTTTTTTTAAAGAAAGAAAATTCATTCTTAAGATTCTTAAGATGCCTGAGTGGCTCAGTGGTTGAGTGTCTGCCTGAATTCAGCTCAGGGCATGATCCCAGGGTTCGGGAACGAGTCCCACATCAGGCCCCTTGTGGGGAGCCTGCTTCTCCCCTGCCTGTGTCTCTGCCTCTCTCTCTCTCTCTGTGTCTCTCATGAATAAATAAATAAAATATTTAAAAACAAAACAAGATTCTGTTTCTCTAGAACTGCTTTCAATAATAAAATCTGTATTAGTCAGGGTTTTCCAGAGGAAAAAAGTAGCAGCCCCTATGGTCAGGCTTATACCAGATAATGCTACCTCTTGGAGCACAGATGGATTCAGAACCCAAGCTGAGAGTATCAGATTCTCTTTCTTTAAAGAACTGACATATTCTTAAAAGAAACAGAAGCTGGATCTGATTTAAGCTTGGAGACTTAGAAGCTTGCTGAATTGGGAATTCAGCGTCAACATCATGATGATCCAAAAGCCAATCATAACCCAATGTTTGGAAGAGCAAAAATGATCAGCTTGTTGGAGCTAGTTGACAGCCAAAAAATAGATCTAGATATATTGTAGAGTAAAAGAGAAAGAAAACAAGAGATCTCTCAGTTCTAGTTCCAGCTGGGTGTACTTTTGGCACTTGGGGCCTGCCTCTGCAGGTCTCCTGATTCCTTGTACTACATTCCTTTTTACTTAGTATGATTGGGTTTCTGATCATTGCTCAGTTCACTTCCCTGTCTTTTCCCTGAATTGTTTTATGTACTTTTTATTTATCTTTTAGAGAACATAAATTTTAGAAGAGTTAGATCCTTTTGTGAGAATTACATGTACTCTGCACTTAGAAGACCCTAAAATGTCTCTCAGATTAAATACTAAAATATCTCCTTAAACTCTTATTTTTCTTGCTACTACAATCTTCTCTTCATACTCACTGAACCGTAGTTCTTAAATTTGTTGGGTAAAAGCCCTCCTTGAACCTCTGGTGAGATCTATGATCACTCCAGAAAAATCCATATTATACACACACATACATAAACACAGAATTCTGCCTTTGATTTCAGGGATTATAGACTTCAGGAACTTAGTAATGAGCCCAAATAACCCAGGTTGGAAATCTCAGTCTTTAAAGTATAACTACATTTCTATAAAAATGTTGACATCAATATATTAATAATTCACTATGGGAGCTTTCATTTTATGGAATCCTCTGGTGATTTGTAGATTAAAGAAACCTTCCTGAAATACAGATATTTGCATTTTTCTCTTCTATAATTATGAATTTTAAGGTATATAATATTTAATACCAATATTATAGAATTCTAAGCATGTGTCAGATTTAAATTGCTTATATTTTCGTGGTTATAAAACTACCTCACCATATGTCTAATCCAGAGAATGTAGCTACATCCATTTTCCCTATGAGAAAAAATTCCACTTATAGGGGAGGGTTTTTAAATTTAATATTAAATAATTAAAATCCAACCTCACATAGACATCTCAAATTAAGATTGTTTACATGCTCTTTAATTAAACGCAATTAAGGAGCTCTCTCAAAGCATTTAGGCCCACAGGGAGCCTTGGTTGTACTGATAGAATGACTCTTAACATACAGGAAGTTGCCATGGTACTTGCAGAGGAGTTTCCCTTCAGAAGACACGACAGGTACACTTGTTTTTGCCACATGAGGAAACAGATGCTGAGAGTTCTCATTAGAAAAGGATGGATGAAAAGTTCCGCCTGCCAGTCCTGGACAGTAAGAAGGCTCCTCTGTTCTGCTCTTGTCCTTCTAAATCTTTTCTCATCCCAGCAGCAGTCATCATGACACCTAAGGCAGATCATGTTGTTCCTCGACTCAGAACCCCTCAGTGGTGCCCCACCTCACTGAGAGTGCCTCCCGTGGATGGCCAGACCCTGGGAATGTGGGACCTCATGCTCCTCCTCCCCACCTGCCCTTATCTTTGTGGCCTATTCCTTATCTCCATCTAATCTTGCTCTGGCTCCCTCGATCCAGATACATATCTGCCCTCTCTTCCTGGAAATTCATGTGGCTTGTTCCTTCATCTCTTTTTAATATATGATCACTGCCCCCTTTTCAGTGGGTCCTTTCCATACTATTTTCCTCATCCCTTCTTGCCCCTTTTACTTCTTGACCCCACATGCTGTATTCCACTTCCTTGCTTTATTTTTGCCATAGCACTGATTATCAACTGACATAGTTTATATTTTATTTATTTAGTCAGTTTATTCTGTCTTTTTAGGCTAGGATATAAATTCTTAAAAGGCAAAGGTTGTGACTTGTTTTTCTCTGTCTTTTTAACACCTATAAAATGATACAAAGTAAATATTTGTGCAGTAAATATTTGCTGAATGAATGAATTCTTGAATCAATGAATTAAAAAAGAGTTAAATGTAGTTTTCTGATTAAATCAATTACTATTATGGTTTTGTTGAATTTTTATTTTTTAAGTAATATTTTTTACTTTCTGGGGGCTTGAGCTTGTCTGTACTTGTTAACAACCAGGCAAATCCACTTTTCGCATCTATGCTGGCCAATTTAGCATTGCTTTATTTAGTTGTGGTAGCAACTCCTTGGGCTAAAGTAGGCACTTCCTGAAATTTGGTGACGCTAGTTACTATAAATTGACAAATGAGATTGTTTGATATGACTGTTCACAACAGGATGAATAAACCTTGTGGAGAAGCCAATCTATTTGAAGAAGTTATTAGGAATCTTAAGTCAGAATGTAGAATTTGAAAGTGACCTTGGAAAAGAAAAATAAGCTTTGGATCAGTCTTAGAATTTTAAAAAATCTGATCAGTAATCATTAAAAGCTCAAACTGAGGGGCACTTGGGTGGCTCAGTTGGTTAAACAAGCAACTCTTCACTTCCGTTCAGGTCATGATTTCAGGGTCCTAAGATCAAACCTCACATTGGGCTCTGCACTGAGCATGGGGCCTGGGGTTGAGATTCTCTCTCTCTCTCTTTCTCTGCCCTTTCCCTCCTTGCCCACTCTCTTTCTCAAACTAAAAATGGTTGAGCTAGAAAGTAAAAGTAACTAAAAATTTCATGTTTAGCAAAATTCTCAAGAGACTTAAATGAGGTAGAGCTGCAATATATTCTGATTTCTGGGTGATCGGTTCTTCAATAGAAGAGAGGCTCCAACTTTATTGCTAGGAGTTGTATCGTGTTGGAAAAGTGTAAGCGGCAAAAGATGAACAAGCTTTCAGAAATAGACCTTTATGGTATAAAAGTTACTCTTGGCTAATCCTTTTCCTTAACTATAGCATGTGGTGAGTGATGGGAGAAACCCCAAAGGGTTCAGAGCTCTAACTTTGAACCATAGCATGATATATAGAAATCACATTCATCTTTTTCTTTGAGTCCAAAATACCAGCCATCTAGAATTGGATTGTATTCATAGGTATTCTTGGGGTTACAAAAATTCTGTTTTTATAACTAGAAACTTAGAACATGAGGTCTGGCAAGAATATTGGAAGTTACAGCTGTGTGTTGTTAACAGATATGAAACATAAACCACTCCTCCAGCAGGAGCTGTCAATAGGCTGTCTTTCCTCCCCTGGTGAGTTTGCCAGATTGGGTCATTCTGCAGTTTTGTTAAGGGACCGTGTTAAGGCAAAGTCAAATGGATGGCTCAAGAGTGGCCACTGCTGTAGCTAATTTTGCTAAAAGAAGGCAAGGAATTTAGTAGTTACTACTTGGGTAATTCGGGCAAACTCAGGGTGAGTCAAATGACCTTGTGCAATTTAATGTAAGAAGAGCAATTTGCTTAGTTTGAATTGGGCTATTGTGATTTATTTAATTTCTCTGTTCAGTTTTACACCCCACGGATTTGTGAAGCTACATCACAGTCATAATCTGTTGGTGATTATTCATATAAATGAGTTTATAGATCCTGCAAGGACAAGCTTTATATTTGTTTTCTATGAGCAAATATTATCAAAATTACTGGCACATAAAAGAATCTGGATTCATGGTTAAACTGGTGGGATGTTAAATTCTCTTTCCGTTTTGTAAAATACAAATGACAGATTATTAGGTCACTTAAATAAAGTGGATGTACTGATTTGTCAACACATTTCACCAGTCAGAATACTTAACAATAATTACAGGATGTTCCAAATTTTAAATGAATATGAAAGAGAAATAATTCTTTTGCTAATGAAAAGTGTTTTTTTTAAATATTCAGCTTGTTCGAATGAGGTACACATGGTAATAAACTTCTGTTTTCTTTTATTAATCTGTGCTTCCAAAGTAGTAGTAGATTTCATCTGAATATTTAGTGTTTTGTGTTTATATATTTCTCCAAATTTATACCACCCGAGCTGTCCTCTTGGCATTGCAGGTAATCATTACCTGTCATTAAATAAATCAACCCCTGTTGGTATTCATTTCAGAACATATAGCTGCCCATAGGAGAAGCAGTTTAAATAGAAAACTAGCACCTGCAATTGAAAATATATGTCCTTGAAACTTTAGTTTTGAGGCTTATATCTGGAGCCACTTCTTTCTTTTCCTTTTAATATATATGGGGTGGATATATATATATATATATATATATATAGTGTATATATATATACACTATAGTGTATATAGTGTATATATATATATATATAGTGTAGCTCTTCTGATGGAAAGTTTATATAACTCTGTCCCAATTTCACCTTTTCTGAAGGGTGCTGACTTTTCTGTTTGAGAAGCCTCCTCCTGCACATCTCAAAGAGAGAATTTCAAGAATGCTTTGTAGCCTATATTTTCCCCGTATTCTCCAAACCAATATTCGGGCACTTTTTGCATAATATAATATGCAAAAACAAATTGCATGATATCATATGCAAAACCCCAGAAATTTAGCTTTGTATAAAACTTAGTAAGAAGAAGACTACTATGAGAAAAGAATCTTGAAAGGAAGTGGACAAATATTCTTATAGGAGATGCAGAATGACAATGCCAGCCAACTTAGGTGTCATTCAGTTATTGTGAAAATGTAAGGAAAAAAAATAAAAATTTCACACTTACCATTCTTATCAAGTATTATTATTTTACTCAGAGTTCACTATATATCTGAACCTTATGTTATTATTGCACATATACATTTGAAACTCTGAAAATTACAGGTCAATAAAATTATTTGTTACCAAAAAACACACCATTTTAAAACTCTGGTAGTAAATCTATAAATTCTCAACACTTGTAGATGGCCCAGGTAAAGCTTAGAGCATGAGGACGATCTGCATGCTGTTATACAAGGAACATTTTGAAGAACAAAGGTTTATCATGGTGATTTTGCAGGGATGAAGGATATGTGCCAGGTTTCAGGAATGATTCTTTCCTAAAGGAATCATCAGGTCGTGGTTTTGTAAGATGGTTGGTGTTGTAAGTAAACAGTTTATAAACTACCTTAAATTATTCCGAGGAGAGACCTAAGATCCAAGCTATAGTAATCAAATACCACGCAACAAAACCAACTTATTTCGGAGATAACTTTTTTGGCATATTTTTCTAGCATCTCTCCTTTGTAAAATGAAGCAAGGGCTCAGAAGACAAACTGTTAAAAAGACGTTTTCTCAAAAACTGAGTATAAACTTGGCCCAGGAGCCCCAGTAGCTCTAGCCCCAGCTGAGTGACACCAGTGGCATGTGCAACCAGAACAAAGGCTGGAAATGTTGCTCAGTCATGGTAGGAATCTTCTGATAATCATTAGGAGTTTCTTCATCAAACACAGTGTGTACTAACACTGCCACGTTTCAGTCCATTGTACAATGATAGAGTCCCTCACACACTGATGCTAATAATCACTACCCCAAATTCCCTGAAATTTATATTTTCTTCAACACTCATACAATAAACATTTATTACCATGTTAGATTGTGATAGGAAGTGAGGGGCAACAGACTATGCTGCCCCAGAATATGACTACAGGAATTCAGGAGATGCGGCCCACAAATATGCCACTTGGGCATACTGATGATTTTGAGCTGTAGGCACTTGAAAAACAGCAAATGCAAGGAGAAGCCTTCTCTGAACTCTCCTTAACTACTAAAGACACATCCTCCAAAAGGAACTCAACTGTCACTCCCCAGGAGTTTCATCAACCAAGGAAGATTGGCTCTTGTCACATGAGAGGAAAATAGAAGTCAACACCATACCCAGGCACACGCTGTCACCAACTCTCACACCTCCCATCTATTCTTTGAGAGAACCATTCATTTTTCTCAAAACTCATGTAGCCTGAAGAGACCTACATTTCTCTTTTAAGGCCTCTTTTCCCATTTTTAGTATGATATTTAAACCTGAATTCTAAAGTCACATCATTGGGTTACTCATTTTTCCCTGAGCATCTCCTATGTATACATGAGGTACACATGGTAATAAACTTCTGTTTTTCTTTATTAATCTGTGTTTTATTACAGGGATCTCAGCCAATAACTGAGAAGGATAGAGGGAAAATTCTTTTTGGAATGGAGATCAAAGACATGGGAAAACATGCAAATATTACACAATATGGTTTAGCCAGAGCTATAATAAAGGAAACTTATGAGAGGCATCAGGTTCCCACAGTGTTAGGAAAGGATCGGAGTAGGGAAGTCTTAAAAAAAAAAAAAAAGGTGCTTCTGAGGGTCACCTGGGTGGCTCAGTCACTTAAACATCAAACTCTTGATTTCAGCTCAGGTCATGATCTCAGTGTTGTGAGATCAAGCCCTGTGTCAGGTTCCTTGCTGGGTGTGGAGCCTGCTTAAGATTCTCTCTCTCTCCTTGTCCTTCTGCCCCTCCCCTGACTCTCTCCCTTAAAAAAAAAAAAAAAAAACTGCTTCTGAAAGTATTTTGGGAGGATAGGATTCATTTGCCAAGTGATTCAAACAAGGGGGAGATTAATGTCATGGAAGCATATTAGAGAAGCTGAAAATCATTTTGATGTGATTTATTGTGAATGAGAAAATATGATCAAAATTTAAAAGAAATAATCCCCAAAGAGGACAAATTTGACTATAAGAAACATGAATAGTTTGAAGACAAATGCAATGAAAATTTTTTTGTTCCCATGTAATAGTGTAGGAAAATGAAACTCATTGGGATCTTTATATTATTAAAGTGGGAACTGAAATGAGTTATTACCAGAATAAGTGTGGTTCATCTTCTGAAAGTAAGGAGGAGATGAAGTGGTGGTTTGAAAGGAACATCCATCCTAGAATAGAATGTGACAAAGCAGGGGCAAAAGCCCATTTGTCTCTAACTGGGGAGTGGTTTGTCTTGTCTCAGTGTCTAAAATGAGGAAAAAAATGTACACTACGTTAAGTGAAGTCAACCTGAGACGTTCACAGAAATTAACCTCTTTTGTTTTTTTTTAAATGGGTAAGTGGTCTTTGTTTCTTACTAACCAGTTGGTATTAGTAACACTAGAGTTTATTAATACTTCTCAGCTTAGTTTTTAGGAATACTGATTTTTTTTTAAATTTGCATTTTAAGCATATTTAAAAGGCATCACATCTGTAATTGTTTCGTGCTGCAATGAAAAGAGCTGGCAGCTGGCTCCTTCGAGCTGAGATTCAGCTGCCTTTTCTTCTCAGTAAGTGTAGAACCAAAGATAGGGATTACTTTTATAAATATGTAATTATAAATTTTTTTCAGATTCTGATTAATAATTCATCCGTAACTCCTATAACATTATGTTATGAATGTTAAACAACTGGATGAGTCAAAATTTGATATTTAAGGAGATTAAGGGGAATATTGTGCATGTATTTTAGTTTCCATAGCTGCCTTGCAGAATATTAGTAGAGCATAATTTAAAATAAATTTGTTTCTTTTACTGAAGGCCCATATCCATATGTTTTACTCAAGAAAGGTCATTATTATCAGTGGCTTTTAATACTCATATGGACTACCTTATATGGCTCTGATCCAAAATAGTGATGCTAATTTCTACCAGAAAGCAGAATTAGATAGAATGTATTATTTCCCTTTACTTTTTTACACACAGAATTTGCAGTCTACTTAAAAAAATATCTGTACTGCAACCCAGCAGTTGAAATTTAGAATCTTTGGGTGCATGCGTGGCTCAGTCAGTTAAGCGTCTGCCTTTGGCTCAGGTCACGATAACAGAGCCCTGGAATTGAAACCCGCATCAGGTTCCCTGCTCAGTGAGGAGTCTGCTTCTCCCTCTGCTCCTCACCCTGCTTGTGCTCTGTCTCTCTTGCTCTCTCTCAAATAAATAAATATTTTTTTTATGTTAGAATCTTTTAATTCAAGTCCTGGGTCAGTCTCTTAAAAGTTGGGCACATTTGGGTAAAATTTACTTAATCTCTCCTTGTCTTACCTATAAATAGGGATACTAAAAGTCTTTCCCTATAAGGTTGTTATAAAAATTAAAAAAGACAGTGTATATAAAGTGTTAAGTACTGGGGATCCCTGGGTGGTGCAGCGGTTTAGCGCCTGCCTTTGGCCCAGGGCATGATCCTGGAGACCTGGGATCGAATCCCACATCGGGCTCCCGGTGCATGGAGCCTCTGCCTGTGTCTCTGCCTCTCTCTCTCTCTCTCTCTCTCTGTGACTATCATCTAAAAAAAAAAAAAAGTGTTAAGTACTATATCTAGTGCATAATAGGAATAAACCTATTGAGCCTTAGCTATTTTTATTATTGAAGTAGGGCGTGCAATGGAGTAAAAGTGTGCGTGTGTGTACATATGCCAATATGCACAGTAGTGACTAAGTAGGAGTGGGATTGGCTGCATAATTTGTGGGGCCCAGGGCAAAGGAAAAATATGGATTTTCTCATTCAAATATTACTAAGAATTTGAAAATAGCTACAAAAGAGCCTTAGGCCAAGCATGGGACCTGTCCAGCCTGTGGCCTGTGTGACTGCATAGATTGTACATCCATAAAGATGGCCCAAGTAGGAATAATAGAACATGGAGATCTATTTTGAATAAAAAGTCAGAACAATACAATTATTTGAGTGATATCTGAAAATAAAGAATACCTGAAAGTTGCCTTTGTTGTGTTTCTGAATCAATTATTGCCTTAAGTGTTTATCAGGAAAAAACAAACATAAATATAAGAGGACCCATAGTACGTAAAGAAATCATAGAGTGAACGTGATGATTATTTTATGTGAATACTGCCTTTCAGAATGCATTTGTTTATATTAGGGCCTATTTATATTAGGGCCTCAATTTTTAGTCAAAACATGTTTGTTTTTTTGTTTGTTTGTTTTAAACCTTCCTATGGCTTTCCCCTCTTACATGAATAATAGAATTCAGACTTTTTACCAGGGCTTACAAGGGTTTACTGGTGAGGATAAAGCCAGTGGCTATAATAAAACGAACCCTCAGGTGGTCAACACAGTTAAGTTTTCAGGTGATCATAAACTGTTTATTTGTTTGTTATTTTAGAAGAGAGAAGAGCAAGAGATAGCATGGGAGGGATAGGGGAGGGGTAGAGGGTAAGGGGGAGAGAGAGAATGTTAAGTAGGCTCCATGCCCAGTGCAGAGCCTGACATAGGGCTCCGTCTCACCACTCTGAGATCATGACCTGAGCTGAAATCAGTGTATAGCAATGTATAGCGTCATAGCAGAACTGGCCATAGCAGTTCCAGATGGTAAATCTTTATGCCACGTTGTCCAGAAAAAGAATTAAGAGCTCCTTCAGGTGGTTCTCTCAGATAATCAAGAAAGATACTTTCTCCACAAACAATTCCTTGTATTTATTGAGCCTTATAGATCATGTTCCCATTTCTGAACCAATCACTGTGGCCCAGGAAGTGCAGTTTGGCTCAATGAATCAGGACTTTCCCTGTCTCCACCCCTGGAAGCACCATCTGAAATGTGCGGGCTACTTGGAGGTGAGGCAGATACACAACAAGCTGACAGGATAGTGAGAATAAAAATAAAAAGTCAAAGGGGATCCCTGGGTGGCGCAGCGGTTTGGCGCCTGCCTTTGGCCCAGGGCGTGATCCTGGAGACCCGGGATCGAATCCCACGTTGGGCTCCCGGTGCATGGAGCCTGCTTCTCCCTCTGCCTGTGTCTCTGCCTCTCTGTTTCTCTCTCTCTCTCTCTCTCTCTCTCTCTCTGACCATCATAAATAATTAAAAAAAAAAGTGAAGGGACATGGGTGGCTCAGTGGTTGAGTGTCTGCCTTCAGCTCATGGCATGATCCCGGGGTCCTAGGATTGAATCCCTCATCGGGCTCCCTGCCTGCTTCTCCCTCTGCCTGTGTCTCTGCCTCTCTCTCCCTCTGTCTCTCATGAATAAATAAATAAAACCTTAAAAATAAAATGTTAATATACTTCTAGTATATTAGTATTTGCAGGAACAATGGAAGATGTAGAACAGGTCAGTGACAAGTAAATCAAGGAACAAGTCAAGGAATTAAGAGGCAAGCATATTGGAAGCTTTCTTATGTAACAACGTGGAAATGGAAATACCAGTTACGACCCAAGTGCATTTGTGAGAATGTCAATGAACCAGCGTCTGATGTTTCCTGAACTAAAAAGGAGTGATCCTGCCACTTAGAGGAGTGCGTGGATCGCTGTGATAAGGAAGTGTACATGGGTGGTGTGTGGGATGGAATGGGTTTCTAAGGGGATTGGAGGAACAAGAACACCTATCCCACCTCCAAAGACAGTGGTGTGAAGAATGTGGAAGGGAAGACACCACCACTTAGACCCTTAAGGCAGAGCCAACTTTCTGTTAAACAAGGGGAGGTCTAGGGGCAGCCCAGGTGGCTCAGTGGTTTAGCGCTGCCCAGGGTGTGATCCTGGAGACCCGGGATCGAGTCCCATGTTAGGCTCCCTGCATGGAGCCTGCCTCTCCCTCTGCCTGTGTCTCTGCCTCTCTCTCTCTCTCTCTCTCTCTCTCTGTGTCTCTCAGGAATAAATAAAATCTTAAAAAACAAAACAAAAAACAAAGGGAGATATAGAGAAACATCTGAACAGAGGGATTTGGGTGAGTTTCAGAAGCTTCTGTGGATGCCCACCTTGTCTTTACTCAGGGTTTACTCCAGTCTGTTAGTTCTCTCACTGCCTATGAGCCCCAGTGCATGCTCATCCCCCAGACACACACACACACACACACACACAAAGTCCTTCATGCTTTTGTACCTGTTCACCTGCAGTGCTCACGGCTCAGCGACACTGCACTCAGGCACCTGCTCAGCCACAGCTACGATCCGGAGAGACTCTCACACCATGTGGGATGCGGTATTGTGCCCAAAGCACAATACACTTCCCTGAGATGGAGTTTCCCCTGGTTCGTGTGAGAGCAGTGGGGGCTGGTCTCTGAGTTCGGATCCTCCCAACCTTACCTGTGCTCTGTCTCCCCCTTAGCATTTCATCCCCTACCACCTCCCCTCTCTATACTCTGAGCTGAAGAAAGTGAAAACAGTTCCATCTCGCCCCTTGATCTGGCCCTTCTTTTCCTCTCCAGGCTCCACCATCCTTTCCTCCAAAACATAGATAGCCACTCTCTCCAAAGGTTTTTTTCTCCCTAGTTTTTATTCCTTTCAGGTAGACCAAACTGCATCTTTCTTCTTTCTCCTTTTAGCCAACAGTCTCTTGGCCTACCCCTAACGATACAAAGCTTAAGGAGGAGGGAAAATCTGTATGAAAACGAGATAAGAAGTACCTGGAAGTGTTTCAAAATAGCATCCCTATCACATACCCTTCTAGAAGGCACGTCCACATACAATATAACACTTATTTTCATTAAAGTTAATCTGGAAGTAGCTGTATAAGACAAAGTCATTAGCTGTAACCCTGTGTATAAAGCATATAAAAATACTTTTTACCCAAATGAGTCAGTTCCCCTTACCTGTCTTCCCTGCATTTTGAATTAGTCAGATTTTATTGTGCCTATTTATTACTTCTTTTTCAAATGTCTTTTTGTTGTCTATGAATAAGTGTTTTACTACTTTAGTGGTTCTCTGACTCTTTATCTGCATAAATAAGCTAAATAACTTAGATCTAAAAATAGAGGAAAACAAAAAGGCTTGGGAATCCAGTGACATTCCAATTCTTTGTCTGATACGAACTTTCTGGTTAATTCTGCGCCAATCCACTTATTATTCGTTAGCTGGAGAAGTGGTTGGTCTGTGTTCCCCCATCTGTGTTCTCAGCCACCTCCGTCCTGGAGCTGTTTTTTCCCTTAGTGGTAAATGGAAAAGGTTAATCAAGATAATCTCTAGGGTCCATTTCAGCTCTTTAGCCTACAAGCTGGATAATGTTTACCTTACAGTTTTTTTCTCTAAATGTTTATAAGCCGTGAGTTCATAAAATTAATTTATTGCTCATATAAAGGCCAGAGACTTCATTAAATATAAATATGTGAACAAGTATGTTTTTGCTTTTATTTTTTTTCCCTTTCCCTCCTTACTTTTGTGGGAAGATTTCCTCCATTGCTCCCCTTTTCCTTCTTCTAGGGAAGACTTAGACACATCAAGCATTCAGTGAATATTCGTTGACGACACCCCATTGATCCACTTACTTCTCTGTGTGCTTCTCTGAGGTGAGGAAAAAAGGCAAAACTGTAAGTTTTTCCTGTCGGTTGCCCGTTGAAAGGTGTGCTGAGGGAAGCCAGAGGCGCTGCCCTTTCTGAGCCAGGCTGGAAGCCTTCAAATGCTGCTCTCTGAGCTGCACACTGGGGATTGTCTACCTGCACTTCTTATAAGATTCATTTACCTGCAAGACTGGAAAATGCCAATATTCTAAAGGTTAACAGGCTGACATGACTTATGAAGACTGTCCTCACACCTTGCAAAGTTGGTGGTTGAGAAGGAACACTGAGCAGAACATACTATACTATGGGGGTCCCTAAACTGGGCTCTCAGACCAAGGGGTACCCAGAGAAAAGAAGGACTGATGAGACATTCATGACTCATTCTTCCTCTAGTGGTTTGCCCTGGGTTTTCTTTAATGATATGTAAATGACAGTAATACTCTGATTCCCTCCAGGGTCCTGGGAGGACTCCCGTTCTGGTGGAGGCTAATACGGTGGAGAGATGATGAGGCAGGTGGCTTCCTTCCCCTAAGGGACGTCCCAGAAGACTTCCCTGCAGTAACACTAATCATCAGGGAAAACCCAGGAGTCCGGCTTCTCAGAGTGGGTGGGATTCCTGAGAGTGCTAGAGCCGCTTTCTGGGCTCCAGGCTGAATTCTGTTGGCTGCTCTTGACGGGAACTGAGCTACCTTGATAGTGATTATCTGATGACAGCTTCACAGGCTGTCAGTGTCCCTTGTGCCTGAGTGGCCCTGCCGAAGGGTAATGGGGTTTAATTGCTCTTTGTGGGGATGCTTGGGGGTGAAGCGAAGGAGGGTATTTTATGAAGAGGTGTTAGATAGACATGGAGGAATCAAAATCTATATTCATCTGCCCGGTGGGATGGTGTTGCTTAAAGTAACAGCCTGAAGTCCCAAAAGCATTTTAAATCTCTATTTGAAAGATTTGTAGTGGCCTTGCTTGCTTGCTTCCTTCCTTCCCTCCTTCCTTTTTTCCTTTCCCTTCCCTTCCCTTCCCTTCCCTTCCCTTCCCTTCCCTTCCCTTCCCTTCCCTTCCCTTCCCTCCCCTTCCTATCCCCTTCCCTCCCCTCCCCTCCCCTCCCCTCCCCTTCCCTTCCCTTCCCTTCCCTTCCCTTCCCTTCCCTTCCCTTCCCTTCCCTTCCCTTCCCTTCCCTTCCCTTCCCTTCCCTTCCCTTCTCTTCCCATTTGGTAGTGTTTGTTGAGGATGTCTCCCCAGTAAGATCTGGGAAGGATGCCTGCCTTGGCCATGTCCCACGATTCAACCAAGAAAGGAGGCTGCACGATCCTGCAACTACTCCTTTGTGCAACCCCCACCTTACCACCTTTGGCATTCCAATCTGTTTTAGTGCAAAATGGAATGAGTGTGACAGTCTCATGTGTGTCCCTAGTGAATTTCTGTCTCTACCAGAAGAACAAATCAGGCCCACCAAAGCACAAAATGAATTTAGCATGTGACATTGTCAGCAATCTCTATGCAGTCTTGCCTTGGAGGAGAGCAGAGTGAGCTGAGGGATGCTTTGTGGCAGCACTTTACTTTCAGATTGCTTGCACTTGTGTGTGTCTCCCCTCACTACCATAACTATAACGATCAGTCTTCATGGTGGGTAAATGGAAGCAAAAAGATTTTTCCTAAACTGTGAGCATTGCTCTGGAATGGGACAAGGCCACATTAGTTTTCCTTCATTTTTTTTTCTTTGTTCTCCTTCTCTGCTTCTCTGACTGGTGATGCAGGCTCTGGCAGGTCCAATTTGTTTATTCATTTTTCACTCTTAACTGTGTATTTGAAACCTTAACTAGTGTTATGGGAAATGAGCCATACTTTCTGAGCACCAGTCCCTTTAGGACAAAGCTCTAGTCTGAGCTACTGAGGGATGTGACATCTAGATGGAAATCTGGCTGTTCTTCTCCAGTGTCTAAGATGGTTCCTATGCACATAACCTTGGAAATCACCTAAATGGCAACCAAAATCACTATTGGCTAAAAAATTTAGAAGTAGCAATTTAATCAATATGAGAACTGCAGCTACTATTTGTTTCATGTCTATGAACAATTGCACATGTTCATTAGAAAGCTAAATTCACAAAATATATATTGAGCTAAAAATGAAGTTTGATATTTATCTCATTGACTATTTTATACACATTCTCTGAATCTTCATTTAAACTTCAACAAATGTCATTAAGCCTTTTGCACTAGTTTTAATACAATAATTTTATCATTTGTCAGAAGCCTTCATAATTTAAATTTAAAACAAAAGTCTTGCAGAAAAACAATGATAATGATATGAATAATTAAGCTGCTGCTGTAAGACATAAAATGCTACATGTAGCAACTGTGAGACATTCCCCCATGACTTCATGGCTGTACACCTGCCAGATGACGTGGAAAGTTAGGATGTGCTATTCTGGGATATAATAAGCATATTGTCTAGAGGTTGCATTCAGAATACTATAAACATCTCTTTAAATTTAGAGTTCTGTTTTATGAGGAGAGAGAACTCATACCTGAGGTATAATTTTAGGCTTATCTGAATACAGCGCTCATGCTCTGCCTCGTGAGATTGCAATTGTCTTCATCATCTTCATAATTTTCACTTTGGGGGCAATAGGATTGGGAACCAATGAATTTGGAGTCAATTTCTTACTATAAATCCATTTTCAAAGGAGTTGCTATAAGGTGATCAGAGCCATATATGTTGCATCTCTTGTGGCAAGTCCATTTTAAAGCTTCTCAGTTGGGAAAGATTCAGATTTTTTAAAGCTGGATACTAAGAGCCTTTGATTGATTTGACTCTAGCTGCTTGTTAAACTTACGAGGTTCCTATAAGAATCATGTATGTGCATGTGTGTATATGTGTTCGTACAAATGCAACCTTACACTTTTGATAAATGTTATCTATCCCATAATTCTATGAAAAGCTTATATATAAAGCTTCTTTTTATTTTGTAACTTTTATAGCTTGAAATTGAATATATGCTACATGTATGTCACTTATGAAGCACAATAAAACAAATGTCTATGATCTCATTCTAAGAACTATAATTCCCTTCTATCACGTATACTCCAACCAATTCTTCAGTTTTCATATCAAATATCATTTCCCCAGTGAGGCATCTCCTCATCTAACAGTGTATACCAGTTCCTTTGCTATTTTTTATAATAGCACTTCCCCCTCCCATGCCACTTGTCACATTTTGTAATTATGGATGTTTAATATTTGTCTTTCCTCTTCTAAAATGTAAGTTCCTTGGTAATAGAATCCATGTCTGTTTCATACTTACTTGTTTTTTCATCTATTATTGTGGCTGGCACATAGATTTTCCATAAGCACTTAAGAAATTTATTGATAATGATTTGAGAATACATAAACAAAGCTCTGAAAGTTAATAATTGTGCAAAGTCAGTTATTAGCAAGTGCTTGGATACAGAGAATTAAATTACAGATGCTTAAGATCACTCCATTTTTTGACGCAGAATGCCTGGTTTTAATGGTAAGTTTTAATCACAAAACATGAATATCAGTGAGGAGCAGTCTGAAGATTTATTCAATACAAGGAAAACATTTGAGCTTCCTTTATGAGTGTAATGAGAATATATATATGTGTGTGTTTTTGTGTATGTATGAGTACATATGTATGTATGTGTATATATGTATGTGTGAGATGTGTGTGCAAGGGAGAGAAAAAAGATGAAGAGAGAAGTAGGACATTCAATGTAAAATGTTTGTGAAGAGAAAAAAAAGGAAATATCAAAACCTAATAAAAGAACCACAAAAAAGGAACCATTGGAAAGGTGGGAGATGAAGTATGTATCAGAAGCCACGGGAGGAGAAAGTATCATAGGGGGTTTTCTTCTAAATCTAGGTGTTGAAACAACAAATAAGACAAAGAACAAAGGATGAAAAATAACAGCTTTACTACTGCTGAGCCAATGGACCTCCCAACAGGATCCTAAAATAATCCAATTTTCTGATCTGATCACAGTCAACTCTATATCTGGATAGGCTGACGTGGGTACCTGAATGTATAACCCAAGCTCTCTGCAGGCAGATTCACCACCAGTAAGAAGCAGCTGGAGGTTAGCTCAATAGGCCTAGTTTTCCTTCCCAAATTTATGAGTCAGATAAGTTGCATCATCTCCACAGTATCAGATCAAAGCCCAGAGTCATGCTAACTGAACCCTCTTCATAAGGAAGGGGATGTCAGGAGTTGAAAAGAGAAAGATCACCTTGCTAAGAAGGACAAAGGCAAGGTTATCAGGTTGGAGGGTATAATTGCTAATTATTGAGAATGCTTTAACAGAACAGCAATAGCTGAGACAAAGGTCAAATTAAACATATTAAGAAGTAAAACACTGATTAAAAAAAGTAAAAGCATGAAAAAGTATTAGAAATCGGCTAGTTCCAATCAAAGAAAAAGACAAAATATATATATATATATTTTTCTTTAAAGATTTTATTTATTTACTCATAAGAGACACACAGAGAGAGAGAGAGAGAGAGAGAGAGAGAGAGAGAGGCAGAGGGAGAAACAGGATCCATGCAGGGAGCCCGATGTGGGACTCGATCCTGTGTCTCCCATCCTTGGACTGAAGGTGGCACTAAACCGCTGAGCCACGTGGGCTGCCCAATATATATATTTTGTAGTAGAAGAATATATTGATAGCAAAGGATTTTTTCCCCCGAAGACAAGGGGAAGCTTTTCATCTTTGAAGCTAGTGGGGAACTTGATATTGGAGAATGAAAGATGGAGAACACCAGAGACATGAACTAAATGGAAGAGATAGGGCTCAAAGAAACAAGGTGGTAGTAAGGTCATGGGTACTTCCTCATCAATTTTTCATTTTCTCTAAAGCAAACTCAAGATTTTACAAAAGCAGAACTTTTCATTGGCCCATTGGCTTATGGCAAATCCTTCCTGTTCTCTCTTATATGACCTGAATATCCTGCCAGGGACACAGCTTTTAAAAATAACAACACATTGACCTCCCATTAGTTTACATTTTTTTCTCATGGATATATCTTAAGAAAATGGCTAATTTTTACAAAGAGATTTATGTAAAATAAACCCTATGTGTATTTTTACATTACAGTAAAAATTGCTTTATTCTAAAATACTATTAGTGTGAATGATCTATATTTTTCTTTGTCGATGCAGCATACTATCCATCTGTGAACAACAGAGCAAATTTGATACATTGATCCTTTAATGATAGAATCATATGAATTGTCTGTGCTTTTGCTTTTAATTCTAGTCTAATGACTTTTGTCTGATACAGTGGTACCAGCACCTAATAAATCTACTTGGCACATCGAGGAAGTCATTTAGCATTGTTGGCCTCAGTCACAGTCATTTAAGTCCTCTGAATCAAAGCTTCAACTAGGTAAGTGGCTGTAGATGCTTCTTACTAAAAAAGAAAAAAAAAATTGTTTCCTTCATCCTTCGTTGGTTTAGGCCTGAGCTGTATCCTCTGAAATCTACATTTCCTCTGTCAAGATTGACTATTCAGAGTCTCACTTTAAGCACACAAGTGAACTGAAAAGAAATGCTATGAATGGACATGGATTTGTAGGCAGAACCACGTACAGTCTCTTCCAAACAGACTGAGAGCCCTTTAAATAAATAGGCCCCTGGGTTTCCTCCGATTGCTATGGGAAACACACATAGGTAGGGCTGCTTCTATTGTTGTTAAATCCTATTCTTGCTAACAAAAGCCGTGTCTATTAGTTTCTTGAATAAGCTCTGGTATTTCACAAAGAAATGCATCCTTTCGCTTGGGTCATAAAAGACTTTCTTGGTGTATAGTGAAAGATACATTTACCAAGGTGTTTTATTACTCCATAGTTGGAATTAATCTCTCCCTGCTTTATGCTTCCTTGGCACGTTGTAAGTGCTTCTATTATAGCACTTATCACCATCTGCCTCCATTCAGAGTTGTTAATGTATATTTTTAGATTATGAGTTCCTGAAGGGCAAGGACCATGCCTTTCTCGTTTTATATCTCCATTAGGACTATATGCAGTGACTTGCATTTAGTTGGTGCTAAATAAATGTTTATTCAATTGACTGAGCAAGTGGCTTATTCTTAAGAATAGACTGCTGTTCTTCGCAAGGAAAGTTTTATTTTAAAATCTTGGTTGCCAAATTTATTTAAAATTTGGGAAAGATTTTAAGTATTATGGGGGACTCTGGTAGAAAAGACACACTCTCTTGGTCAGTTTTCTTCAGTGTCACATTTTAATATGCATTAACATATGTTATTTGTATGTTATACTAACCGGAGATCTTCAGAGAAACAGAACCAATAAGATATACACATAGGTAGATAGACAGAGAGAAATTTGTTGTGAGAGATGGGCTCTTGTGATCTGGAGGTTGAGAAGTTCGACAATCTGCCATCTGTAAGCTGAAGGCTCAGAAAAATGGGTGATGTAGTTCTAGCCCAAATCTGAAGGCCTGAGAGCCAGGAAAGTCAAGGGTAAAAGTCCCAGTCTGAGTCCAAAGGCCTGAGAACCAAGAGCATTAATGTCCAAAGGCAGGAGAAATTTAAAGTCCAGCTCAACTAAGACAGCAAATCTGTTCTTCCTCCACATGTAGGCTCTTAAGGGATTGGGTGATACCCACCCAACTGGTTAGCTCAGCCTTTTTCATTCAATCTAGTGCTTCACATCCTAGTCTTTTCTGGAGACACCCTCACCGATACACAGAGAAATAATGTTTTACCCGCTATCAGGGCATCCCTTAGCTGGTCAGGTTGACACATAAAATTAATTATCACACATGTAGTATTTCATAAGGACTTCAGCTACGGAGTCATGCAACCCTGAAATCAAATCCTTTTCATTCTCTTCCTAGATAGCTCCATATGATTTACCTAACTTCTGTGAGCTGCGATTTCTTAACTGTAATATGGAAACAATAATATCACTGTCATAGAGTTCTTGTGAGGCTCATATAGGCTATGTATGGAAATTAAGTAGCACATTCTAAATAAACTGAATTACCTTTCATTTCCTTTGATCTTTTTCCTCCTTAATCTAAAATATTTTGATGAATTATGATCTTTATATGTGGGAGGGTTTTATTCAACAGTGATTTATTGAACACTCACTATGTTACTGGCTGGACTAATCACTATAAGCATATCTCGCAACACTCACAGTCCTATGTGGAAGAGACAGTTAGGAAGATAATGTCAGTAAGTACAATGCTATCTTCCAACAGAGGTGTATTTTGGGTACCACAAGAGTGGAGAGGATGAAAACCCACCTTATCCTGTGGTTTCGGAAAAGGCTTCCTGAAAAAAAAAAAAAAAAGAAAGAAAAGGCTTCCTGGAGATGATGATGTCATGTCTGAGCTTATTTTAGACATAAGAGTGAAGTGAGTTAGGTAAGAAGTGGGTGGAACCTTCCAGGCAAAGGCAGTAGCATGAACCAAAGCAGAATCAGCATGAATCATGCTCTATGTTGCAAACTACTAGAATGTAAAGCTATAGAGGAGATGGCAAGAGAAGAATCTATAGAGTTAGGTCAGGGATAGTTCATGGAGATCTGGACTAGCTTTCCTAAGGAGTTTTGACATTATTCTGTAGACCAGTGATTTTTAACCAATGTTAAACAAAGAACATCTTTTAGTTTGTTTGTTTGTTTGTTTTTTTGGACCAATCTAGGGTTTATTAATTCCTCCTCCTCCCCCATGGGGACCATTGAAATAACTCCAAGGAAATCTCAGAATTTCAGGAATCCAGTTTGAAAACCATTGCTGTAGAGGATGAAGTATGGCTGGAGAGTTTTAAGCAGGTTGTAAAATGAAATGAAGGAGGAATGCCAGTCTTTTGGGCGCTGAACTTGAGTTTTGAACTCTGCAAAATATCTTTACATATGAAGAGTTTCATTCCATATGTCAGATGATTTGGTTGGCTGGAGTGGTTTCCTATCTGGCTACTATTTTAGATCTCATCAATAAGTTCTGTGTCAGGGTTTGAAGGTACTACATAAACATTGTCCCTACCTTCAGAAATCTCACAATCTAGGAAAGGTACCAGGAGATAAATGAGATAATTTAGTAATTAGGAAAACTAGATCAATTAGTAATTATACGATATAGTGATTAATATAATAATGTCAGTTATTATGTGCATAGTGGGGAAATCCTTCCTATAAAAGGTGATGATGGATTGAAA
Organism: Vulpes lagopus; assembly: GCF_018345385.1. NCBI lineage: Eukaryota > Metazoa > Chordata > Mammalia > Carnivora > Canidae > Vulpes > Vulpes lagopus. The sequence goes on from NC_054845.1 coordinate 18,567,101, forward strand.
CCTGAAACTGATAAAAAAAATAGTTAAGGAGACATGGGGAGACTAGTCTGGGCAGATAAATAGTGGACAAGGGAAGAGCATGGGCATAAATACTTATGATCAGGGTATGTTTAGAGGATAGCTACAGCAGTATTGTATGTGGGGATTGTGTGTCAGAGGTGTCAGTCAGGCCTCAGGGAGTATTAGGAAATTAGGAATTTATCACAAGAATTAGACCTTACACAATGTTAGAATTGCATAAAGTTCTATGGACATTTGTTAATCTTGGTAACTATCACCTCTGTGAGTTTGTAGTGTAGAATCTGCTCATTGGCTTGAAGCCTCTGTCACTTAGAATGGTTGGTAATCAGGAAGAAAAACTGGAAGTAGAATGGAAAGAGACCGAAGTGGAACTTTCCAGCACATATGCATTGTCTCATCCTCTCTAAACAATGATTATCACAAGGTAATGGCAGTTGTTTCACTTTTACCTCCCAAGTCTCTTGCAATCTCACTTTTGGTCAATTCTAACCTGAAACTCTATAGGAAACAGTTCCTAGTGTAACCAAGTTGACAAAAAATAAATAAATCTAACATATCACAATTCATGGTATACAACTCTTGAAAAATTGACATTTAGTTGCCATTTATAGCCTTTAATCAAGACAGTGATATTAGATTTGCATTTAAACGATGAAACATGACTACTCAAGGCCTGGAGTTCAAGGTGGGGAGGTCATATCTCAAAGCAATGAGGCTGATATAAAGTTGTTATACTTATCCAGATGAGAGCAGATAAGGGCCCAATCTGAAGCACTAGTAATAGTCAGAAAGACAGGAAATTAGGATGAAACTCATGTTCTGGTTTGGGAAATTATGTAGATGATGATAGGGTGAATTACATTGGGAATTCAGTAGGAGGAGCTAGCTCATAAAGAAGAGAGTTAAGAAGGTTTATTTTGGATAGAATGAGTTTGATATATCTAGACAACACCTATGACTTAGTAAGTGGTACGCAGTTAGAAATATAATTATGGGTCTTGGAAAGACAGTATGGGCTAAAGGCATAGATTTATTAGCTGTCAGCACAGAGAGGGTGGTTGAAGTAATAAATGGGATCATCCATGGAGACTGCATAGGATGAGAACACCCAAGGCAACACCAACATTTAAGGACAATATAGAGGATGGAGGGCCAGCAGGCAGGAAAGGAATGGGTGTGGACCTGGGAGTAGAAGCAAGAGCCTGGTAGGTTCAGAATGTTTCCAAATGGAGGGAAGAGTCATTGTTCAACTTGTCACAGCAAAAATGTTAAGAAAAGCATTGAGAATTATTTGTTTTCTCAGTAAAGGCATGAAAGTAAAGCATGGTTTGAGGATGAGAGAGTGATGAGAAAATGAAGAGAGGAAATGTAGATTGAATTTTGGCTATGAATTAGAGAGAGATAAGTAATGCTAAGAAAACGTGTAGTAAGTAAATTTGAAGTTGGTTTTTGTAACTTAACACCGTACCTTGTCACTATTGCATGTGTTCCTTAATTGGTTGTTTATTCCATGTGTACGATCTGCATTAGCTGAATGAAGCTGCAAGGAATAGGACAATGATGCGAATTGATGGAGTGGATTCAAATTTGTTATTGATGATAATTTTCTTCTATACATAGAATAGATAAAGTGAAAAAGCTATTTTCAGGAAGTAAAATGTGATACCTTCAGTTAGTCTAACTCTTTCTGGTACAGGAGGGTAGAATGCCAAAGTGCTTTAAAAACATTTATTTAGTAGAGAGCTTGAGGCTTTCATCAATTTTTCAATCTCCTATGGTTGGACATGCTTTCTTATTTGATTCTTTATTTTGGATGGTGATTAAAGGTAATTTTATGAATATTACAAACATGGAAATGAGCAAGAAACCAAGTGTTTTCCCACTTAGGTCTTCCAGGACATGAGTTATTTACCACTTTATAGCCACAGATTGAAGTCTTCTGTCTATGTTGACAATGTTGAAGCCATTGGCAAGTGTGTGTTTTCTAAAGTCTCAAATTTGAATAGAAGTGTGTAGTGATTATGGCCTCATAAGCACATGTGCAGAAAAATTTCTCTAATGAAACATGACTTTTATTCCCACTAAGCTTGGCAGTGTTTGGTTTGAGCTCTACATGCTGCACATCAAACTAGAGATTTATCATCGATATTGTTATGTACAGCTCCCATGTAAAGAACTACTTAGAGCTATCGCAGAGCCAAATTCTTCCCTCATACACATTACCCCATGGAGGTGCAATTCAAATCCTATTACAGCCAATTCCAAGGAGATGCTTCTTTTGTCATGTTGAAAACAGATTCAAATTTTTCCTTGAAATAGATGAATTCTTGGCTGAAATTGATGCAGAGATTTCAGATGGGATAGAATTTGACCGGGTATTACATAAACCAATTTCAGCTCTTGTAATTATATTGGAGGTTAATCCAGAAACCTGAAGATGGAGAATATCTCAGAGTATGTTTTAAAAGCCATTTCTAATAGAAATAGTTCTTTCTCAATGAACCCAAATAGGATTTCTTAACCTTTATTTCAGACTGTTTAGTAAACAAGCTTGCTCAGTAGGAATGTGCTTTTCTTTACCTGAATCCCAAATATGTTTATGTTTGGCCAGATGTTAGTTAATTGAAACTAATTACATTTCCAGAGTAATCCTAGCATCTGGAGTCAGTCAGGCTGTAAAGTAAAGCTGAACTGAAGCATGGTGTTGTTCCTGCTTCTCTCCAGCTGCTGCTGGAAAGGCAAGATTGGTGGTAGAAGCACTCGGAAGTCAAATGATCCAACTCAGTGCATTTATTTTATTTTAATTCTTTTGTAAGCAGTGAGTAGCATCCTGTGTGGTTATCATTAAGCAGGGTTACCATGTTTAGGCTAAAGAAAAAGTCCTGCAAACATACGAATGAAAAGCAGCGTAGAAATTATGTTCTGCTTTTTATGAAACTGAGTATTTTGTTGACGCTCTGCTTGCATACACATTAGTGCCTAACGTGTTTTCTCATGTGGTTGTAGTTCTAAAGCCATTACCACCACAGTTTGCATTCCAGAAAGGAGGTTTAGGATTTCTAGTCATGAATTTCGCTTAACAATGTCTTAATGAAGAGACAGAGGAGATTTTTAAAATTGCCCAGTTTTTAAATTCCCTGTTGTTTTCATTAACTTTCAAAAGGCTGAAGAGAGTTTTTAGTGGCTCTTAATTATTGATGATTTTCATGGGAATTCATTATTCTACGAAAGAGCCCCGTCTGAGACACAATGTGGTATTTGCCCCCTTGGCAGCAGGCTGACTAGTGACAGAAATAGCTGTCCCCACAATGGGACTGTGTTCACCTTGGGACCAGGTGATAGGGTATTGGACTTTAAGCCACCTTCAATACCTAAGGCACGACACAAACACTCAGCCAACAGTGACTAAGCAAATAAAGGAGTGAAATCATTGGCATGCCATCCTATGATATATCTGAACACGATAATGCTGAGAAACTTGTAGGACCTCTAGAGATATAATGACTTTTGCTAAGTCTTTTCTATCCATCCATACCTATCACCAGAACTACTAGTGAATTACAGAGGGAAGCAGAGCGCCAGTAAGAAGGAAGCCAAGAGTTGGCAAGAGAGGCTGAGTCTGGGAGAAAAACGGGTTTTGAGATTTGTTGCAATAGAGGCATAAGTTAGATGCTGGGGAAAAACCAAAGATGAAATATTCACTGGGACATAGGTTTATTTATAGTGTTGGTAGAAAGTTTAAGATGGGGACTCCTGGGTGGCTCAGTGGTTGAGCATCTGCCTTCAGCTCAGGGCGTGATCCTGGAGTCCCAGAGTCCAGTCCCACATTGGGCTCTCTGCATGGGGACTGTTTCTCTCTCTGCCTATTCTCTGCCTCTCCCTCTCTCCCCTCTCTCTCTCTCTCTCTCTCTCTCTCTGTGTCTCTCATGCATAAATAAATAATTTTTTTTTTAAAGTTTAAGATGACCATCTCATTAACACAGGTATGGGTAGATGTGAGTATGGACAGGAGATTTGGGAAATAAGAATTCCTTTAGGAGCTGTGCTAGTAAGCCTTTTAACCATTAGAACACCACTCCAATTGATGACTATGTAGCGAGAGACCATGGCAGTCTCCATGATTTTGAGAAAAATCATGGTAACAATTAATAGTAATAGAGTGAATTGCTGATATGTCTGCACCCCAATTTGTGAAACACCTTCTCTGGAATAATAAAATATCCACATTGATTTGGCCATTTATTTTATAAAGCCATAAGTTTTTTTTGGCAGCAAACATATCCAACATGGCCTAGCTGTTTTTGTTATTAGAAGTCAGAGAGAATTCATGGCTTATGATTCTACTCCTGTTTTTATTTCTAGTAAAATTTAAAATTATCGATTTTTAAAAGATGCTCCATTGAGTTTCCTCAGGCCAAATCTAAAGGGTTTCTGAGGGGAAATCTTGAGTACCTTTCCCTTGCTTTTTATCTATAATTTCTTTGAAACTGAAAAATTCCCAAATCACCTTTTCTATTCAGTGGATCATTTACTGAGAAGAAACAAACAAAATGAAAGACTCTACTTTCCTTCCAGGATGTGAGGATTGTAAAACCTAATTTTATTTTAAGTTCATCCATCTACATGTTAAACATGAGTTGAATTTCTCTCATACGGGAGACACTCTGCTAGGTACCTCTTTCCACCTGTGGGAGACCTATATGGACAAGAAAGAGTCCAAGCCAAAGGGTTCTGGGCATGAGATTGTCCTGTTGCTTGGCTCTGTGCTCCTAGTCCTCAGATCTATCAGACTCAATTCCTTTTTTCATAGTGAACATTTTGGAACACTCTTTATTCTCCTGATATAAAAGTCATAGCTAACATAACACCTATTTACCTAATTCCTAAAAGCTTAATTATATCCCTAGAGCAATATAAAAGAAAGGTAAGGTAATTTAAAATAAAATATTGTATACATCACTATTTAAAAACTCTAATGAAGGATATGGGGCAGACCTAACCCAGGGGACCTAACACAGACAGCTGACATGAAAGCTTATGTCTAGAACTCTCAAGGTCTTCTAGAGAATCCGTAATCACTGAAATTGTCTTTTTTCAATATCCTACTTGTCCTCTTTAAAGTCCAAATGCTTCCATGTTAGTGTCCAGCCAACAGGCTAAACCAAAAATCTGTACACACAAGATTCACTGTTGCCAGGCTAGAGCCTCCCTCCTCTTATAAATTATTTTTTTTGCCTTTATTACTTTATTCAGCCTACAAGCGTACTCTCTCATATTTGAGAAACCAATTTCTAGCAAGCAGAATAACTATGTAAACATCTCGGAATTACTCTTTGACACTACAAACATGTTCAGGAACCACCGCAATAGAATATATAAGGAAACAAGAACTTGCACATATTTATAGTGGATAGGTTTTTAAGACTTATAAAAAAAAAACTTTGGTTTACATTTGACAATTTGAAGTCAGTGAAATGTACGTATATTTCTGCATATGGGTACAATTTTGTAAATGCAACTGCAAATACAAAATGACTTAGGTACTATGTATTGATAATGGAGGTGACATATGTTCCTTTGCCAAGAGGGCCACGATATTTGAAAGAGATGAACAAACGGTGGGGAAATTATAAACAAATTTCCATTATTTACATGGTGTAAAGTCCAATTTATATTAGAACCATACAAAAATACATCACATTTATATAAAAAGACTCAAATACTTACAAATAGGATTATCACCCATTTGACATTAATATGCAGAAGCACATTTGAAACCAAGTGCAGAGCATAAAATACACTAGTCCTTATTCCTTATTAGGCTTGACCATTTTGCACATTGAAGACCATCTAGGATCGATCCCCAACCAATAAACCCTCAGTGCTTCACAATCATTGAAACAACTAAAAATATCTCTCTCTACACATTTCCAAACCACCCCTGAGACATGGTTCCCACTGAGAATTCCTGCTCTGTACATTAGGTGTCATCCTGTGCTTAGCATCCTATGAGCTCAACAGCTTCTTCAGTAGAATGCTTCTTGATCCCTTTGTCACCACTGGCTGGCCAGTGTAGGCTTCAGATAATCCTGGTTTCAACAAGCCTAAACCCCCTAAAGCTATATTCTGGGCCCTTCCTCCAATTTTTCTAGGGAATGAACAGAACCTTCTCCCCAGTGAACTATCCAGCATCGGCACCACCAAAATCCAAATCCATTGAGAGCAACTTTACCAAGAATGCTCTCTGTATTGTTTGTCATGGTCTAAGGAAACAAATTCGTGCAACATCATGGAGTGTCACATTCCTGACCCCCCAGGGCTTCCTTTATGGCCCCTTAACTCCATTAATATATTCCTTTAGCTCTAAATGAGTTTCTTCTCTCTATCCTGCCAGGGAGACCCCTTGTGTTGTCCTGACAGCATCTAAATTCAGACCTTTAGACACATCATTAATATGTGTGACTTCTTTAAGTCCCCCTCCAACAAAATCCAACACAGGCTTTGTGAGGCCTGAAGCTTGGGGTTCTTCTTTAAGAAAAGATAATATAAAATTACCAAAACAAAATAAATATTTTATGTAGAATGAAAAAAAATATCACAGCAAAGCATGAATTCTGAAAAAGGAACAAATGCTACAAACACCACCAGATCCAGAAAAATAGCGTGTGATTTTTTGTTAATTAAATGCTCAGCACACCTCCGTAATACCTTTCATCCTGCATTTTAGCTGTACAATCTTTGACAACAACTTTGCAATACCATTTTCTACAGAGAAAAGACAAACACGATTAAGCCTTTTCTTTACCAGTGTTCATAAAAAAACTATATTTAATTTTGACACCATGGCAAAGTTCTTTTCATCTTTTTAGCTATTGGTTTTGTCATGTAAGTTTTTGGAGTTGTTAGAAGTAGGAAAAAGTTTCTCATTGGAATTGTAAGATATCAGGGCATTACAAATTTCTATGTACTGTGAGTATTCTTAGATACTGTTGAATTTTATAACTCTCATTAAGCAGTTGCCAATGGTATCCTCAGAGTAGTGGCATATTATGATTTGTTTTTATTTGTCAATGTCAGTACTGTAAGTTAAGTCAATCAGAACTTAATAAGTATCTGTAAAAATATTATTGGGTCTGGCTATTTCAGGCTAAGGAAAAAGCATGTGCAAGAAGACATGTGAATAGACTATAGGGAATCGTGTGGCATACTTAACTATGTGTGCAATGAGGGAGCAGTCAGGAATAAGGCTAGACAAGTGTGTCAGGGTCAGGTAAAGAAATGTGATCTGTCAGGTGTTGGCAAGTAGCTGAAGCTCTCTACTCCTCCTTTTAGGCTAAGGAATCAAATGTCTATGGATGGATCACTAAGCATATGAAGGGCCATATAGCGTAGTGCTAAATTCATTAGCATTGGAGTCAGACAAAGGTCAGTTTAAGTTCCATCCCTGACACTCACTAGCCGAACAACCTTGTTAGCGGTAACTTAACTGTAGAGGAAAGTGACTGTAAACTACACAAATGTATTTTATAAACCCAAATTAATGTATTTCCAATTTAATCCACCTTTGGCCAGTTCCACAAAGTGCCAGTAGCTACTCTAATGCCACCAGACAGAAGGGGAAATATAAAGAGGGGTAGATAGGCTAGAATAATATGATTTTTATAAAATTTGCAAAATACATGAGTATGTGCAGATATTACTAGGACCTTTTCCCAAGGCCTTGGAAGAAGCTCGTGCAGATGAGGGGTCCTACAGCATAAGTTTCTTTAGCTTCAGATTGAATCTGCCTCCCTCAAAGGACATGGGAACACATCTGCAAATGGAGTCCCAGGGCAAGCATCCCAGAGCTCCCCAAACAATGCAAAGGAACTCTAATTACGACCTTAGGCTACCTATAAATACTGACACTCTCCTCGCACAGTGCCATGCTGACCTAGAAAGCCACAAATAGACTGTCTCTGATGGGTGTGCCAACTGGATGTCAAGGATGATTAGTGAGAAAGGAAAAGAAGCCCTCCTTCCCCCCACTGACTTCAGGGGCATGCAGAGAAGAGTGTGACAGAGGTCTGGAAAGCAGCTGCCACATGGTCTGGAGGGTGTGTGTCCCTGCAGAATTACAATTATCTCTTTCACTTTGAAAGGTTGTCCACCTGTGCCTTTACAGACTTCTCTGTCTTCTGCACAGTTTTCCAATTTTTATTGCATATAGATTTGTTCCACTGGAGGGCTTGTTTCTCTGGGATTAAGACTCGTTCTTTAGTCTTTCATTTCACTCATCAGTTTCATTATTACAGCTCCTGCGCAGCAATCTAATGGGGCAAGTGTGAGACATAGCCTTGCCTATGTTTAGCATTTGTTGTTTTTTTCTTCATTTCCTAAGTTTATAATAACTCTGTGGAATGCATGGACCCAAAGTGCTAGATAGAAAGCAAATTTTCAAGGGGGAATGAATAAGAACTTGGTCAAATTTTTATTAACGATGTGTTCCTAGGGAAGTCAGTCTCTCTGAGCCTCAGTCTCTTTTCCTGAATATTGAGAAAATAAGATATTTCTGACTCTAAAAAAGCAGTTATGAAGATTATTAAATAAGGTGGGGTATGGAGAAGTACTTTCTAAAGTGTAACTGCTGATGTGGATAGGGACAACTATTTTACCTTCTTGCTTTGGCACTTTCCTGTTCTGTCTACCCAATGGTAGTCTTATAGTGTTTTACTGTTGAAGCAGTGTCTAAGTAGGAGTCCAATTAATAACTAAATGTCTCCACTGTATTGATTATAGATGGTTTTTTTTTTGTCTTTTTGTTTGTTTGTTTTTGTAAATGAGTTTTGAGTAAGGAGAACATAATTTGGACCATAAGGTGCAAAATCAGGTAACAAGGAATTCCAATACTGTATTGGAATACATTATTAAACAAACTGAGCGAAGAGCCTGTCCTTGTGGAGCTTGTATTCTAGTGATTCAGAGTAATTGAGAAAGGTAATGCTATGGCAGACTTCATGGAATTTTGGAAATTTTAACAAAATTTTTGGGAGGCAAATGAAATGAAGAACAATTTATGGATTCAGCTAATTGCTGAATCACAACTCTAGAATTTCCTTATAAAACAAACTTGAATTGAGGTAATCTTCTTAGAAGAATGTGGCAGTTGACCAATCTGCCAAGGTACGCATAGAAAGATAACAAATCATTTCAATTTAGAGCTCATGTTTGTTTGAAATGACTTTGGGGAAGAGGTGACAGAAGTATAGATTCTAAAGCCCCTTCTCTTCTATCCCAAGCTATACCTTATTTCCACTACTGAGCTAATCATTTCAGGGCAAAGTGAGTTTGTTCTGTTATTAAATCGCTAATACAATTCACTGATGTATCCATTCATTTATTTATCCATTCAAAAACAGCAAACATCTACAATATGCCAATTATTGTGTTAGATGGTAATGAAACAACATAATATGAAAAAAAAGGACTAACACTTTTGCCTTTAGAGGATTTATAGTTCATAATTACATTTCTAAGTTCCATATGATCCATGTCATAATGTGAAGGTCATTAGTAGAGAAAGCTTTCTATCTTATGTCTTAATGAGTAAAATATAAATCATTTTAGATGCTATTAGCAAGAACTATTTCTCTATGTAAATTATTCACTCCTACTTGAAATGTTTAGATTGCACCTTCTATATTGCTTGGGGAATTGAATTGGACATGGAGGATATATTCAGATATTAAAATGTGTAGACCACTTCACCTATCACAAGATAAATGTTAAAAAAAATCTCAGTATGTCAGCATAAGCCACCCATCTATGACTAAGGACTCTACAGATAGAAGGTGAGCGAGGAAAAGAATGAATAAGCAAGAGTAATGGCATACTGAAAGTCTCATAAAACTTATGCTGCGATAGAAGATCAGCAAATTTAGTGTTAGATCTCGCTGTCACATAAAGGAAGAATAAGGCTAAAAATATCAAAGTGCTAATCAGAAAGCACATTATTATGTGTCTTACAGCAGAATGTTGGTACTGTATGGAGGCGATAGGTTTTAGTGCACTTGGAATAAGTTTCGGTAATTCCAAATCTCTTCTTTGAGTTGAAAATTCAGTAGCTGAAACACTCCCCACTCCCTCAATTTTCATAGATGTCAAGTTTATTGTTTTCTCTTTGAAATTGCTTCTAAACTCTTAAGAATGAGGGGAACTCACTTGATTATCAACATTTTTTTTATAGTTCTTCACAATCTGGCTGTCAGTTCAACTTTTAGATTCAGTCAACAATACAAAACTATAACAATCAATAGATACTATGATTTCAGGAAATATTTTAAATGAATTTGTGTATTTCTTAGTGTCAGTATACATTTGAAAGTACATTTATGTACAAAAGATATTTTATTCATTCTACTAACAAGGTTGCCTTTATGTTTGGATTTGAAGACCTTTAATTATTCCACAGGGGCCCCCAGGGATTTATGACTCCTATGGTAGGAAATAGTTCTATGATTCCTCTTGAAAGATTCTAGAACAACAGCCAGATATGACTGTTAAGAATGTAATCATTGATATTTTGTGTTCTGTGTTGTACAAATATGTTCTCTTCATGTGTGCAGTGGTCCAGGTAGGCCCCTTGGCCACGTACTGCTATTCATTTCCTACCCTGGTCCCTAGGGCTTCTTAGATCTCAGAGTTTGAGAAGTTTCTATGACTTTAGAACTAGGACCTTAAGGATAGCTGCAGATTGGCTCTACTACAATCACATCGGTCTGCCATTACCATAACTTGAAAATCTTGGGATTTTCCTAAATACAGTCTATAAACCACTTTCTGACCTCTGGCAACTTGTAGGCTAAATATGTAAACTTGAAAATATCAATAACGCCAGGGATGTAGGTTAATAGTATTTGGTTAGGAAAGCAGGCAGAAAAATAGATTAGGGAACTTCAGTTGTACACCACTTGTAAAAGACTATGGTTGTATCAAAGACCACTCTTTATTTCATGACATATTGTAAGGATTAATAAGCAGTGAGCCCCTGAGAAAAATTCATGCATAGTTAAAGGCCTAAAAGTAGTTCAGAATGAGCGAGTGGAAGTAGTCTGGAAATGTAGAAGTCTTTCCTAACCCCCAAACGCTGAGCTACTGACTTCATGTAGAGACAACTTGCTCTAAACTAGACTCTGGGTGTCCTCTGCCCTTGCCAAGTGTCATTTAATTAGAGGGATTTTGTTTAGTTACTCCACTGTTCAGAATCCTGTCTGTCTTACTGGTCATGAAATCGCTCAGTTGAGCTAAAAGGCAAAGTGACAATAATTGGAAACAAAATGTCTTTGTTCCCTTTCCCTCTGAGTAACAGACTGCACCTTACAAGCACCATATTGGTGGAGGCGGCCTCTTTATTAAGCCTGCTGACAGAAGCATTCTGGCATATTTATAACAGCTGAGGATAGCATGCCCTGAAGAGTGAACTTAATTCTTAGACTGCCAGGTAGTCTTCTGTGAATGACAGTGATTTGTCCCTTGTGATTTCTTTTTCTTCCTTACTGACTATTCATAAAGCAGCACTTGACAGCCTAATTTTATATAGCTAATAACACTAAGGAGCAATGTGATTTTCGAATGTCCATTAGACTTTTTTTGTGTTAAACTATTTTTAATAAATAGTTCTTTTCGATGCCCATCTTTTATGGCTTACCAAAATTTGATTACAGTGTTTATGCCTTTTATTGAATAATCTTTCAGAAATGCAAGCTAAGGATCATGTAAACTACCCTTGATTCTGTTTGGCCTTAAGTAAAACATGAATTTGGGTGCGTCTTAGGAAAATTCTTATGTAATTCAGCAGTTGCATTCAAGGAATAATTTATTCCATATTTTATCCAACAAATGTTTTATTTTCTACTATGCACTAGACACTATTAGGAATTAGGTATGTAAGATGATTCCAAGGAAATAGTTTGAGCCCTCAAAGAACTCAGAGGTAAGGAAGAAAAAAAAAGCATTTTTCTTTATCACACGATGACACAGGTGCCAATGTAATCCTCATTTTACAGATTAAAAAACTGAGGCTAAAAAAAAAATATAAAAAAATAAAAAATAAATAAAAAAAATAAAAACTGAGGCTGAGAGGAATGAAATGACTCACCAAAAACTGTACACTGCTAACACCTGTTAGGATTCAGTCCCAGAGAGTTTGATGATAGTGTCTAAGCTCTTACACATGATAATATATTTCCTCTCAGAGTTGTGTCTAGGGATAAACTGCATTTATATCTCTCTTTATTCTAGTTTTACTCCAAATTTCTTCATACTCTTCCAAGCAGTTATGCTTCTCTGTAGTATTTCTTTTCATTGTCCATAGGTGATATTTACACTCAGAGGTAGTGGGAACAGAAGTGAGGCAGAGAAAATCGTTTGCTGTTCTTTTTATCCCAATCTAATAAAATGTTTCCTTAGACTGAAGCTATGCTCAGAGACCACAGGTCATCTTTTCATCATTTCTAGCCCTCAGCTATATTTTACTTTTATGTACTATTGGACTCCCATAGGTACCCTTTAAGGAATTTGTTTCCATTACAGGACATGGTCTCTGCCGACTTTGCCACTCAAAGGTCAAGCTTCCATGCTCCATAAATAACTTTACTTTGTCATCCTGATTTTCTCCAGAATCTCATTTTTGTTTTCATGTGGATTTGACTTTAGAATTATATATATATCCTCCCATAATTCATTTAGCCAGCACCGTTAATGTTAAGAGGGAAGTATCACTTCATAGTTGTAAGTTCCTTCCTGGGACTAGATTTCTCCAAAGATGGGTGGCTGCATCAAGGCATCCGCACATCATGGTCAGAGTAGATGATTCAGTGGTTAACATTAGAGTGGGTGGTGTGCTAATATCACTTCTCAAGGACAGTTGTCCTTTAGAGCACCCAGAGAAATAGAATTGCCTTCTCTTTCTTGGAGTTTTCAGGTCAGAAGAGGAATGTTTTCTAAGATGAGACGGCTGATTCAACCCACAGCAGGGTAGATCTTTCAGAAGCAGCATTGTCCTGTTAGCATGGCTACATGTTGTGTATTATGAGTATTCACGGTTTCAAATCAAGTCACCTTATCATTCAGCTGCAGAGCTCAAGGATGTTTTCTTCCACAATCTCTATAATGTGAATAGGGAAAATTTTGTTTGTTTTTTAATGAGTTTCAGGCATAGATCTTGGAAAAATCTGGTCTGACTCTCATATTCTTTGGCAGCCCACATATATCTTTCACCCATGAGACTGCTGGAGCCCTTCCAAATGGACCATATTCTAAGACAGAATTTTGTAGCATTACCTTTTGTACTTTTTGAATATACAATCTCTGAATACTTTTTAAAGGGAATATCACATTTATGATTTTCCTCTTTTAGGTCAATCTAATAAAAGATAATGGTACCAAGGATGAAAAATAACTTTCACTAATTATTTACCATGTGGCAGGCACTGTACCAAGTATTTTGTATACATTATATCATGCATTAGGGAAGATAGATTCTAATCCCCATTCATCAGATAAGGACATTGGCGCATGAAAAGGAAAAATAACTTGCCCAACGTCATAGACCATAGACAATCTGATTCCAAAACCTACATTCTCATCCTCTACGTTCTTCAGTGTTTCAAGTATTTCCTGCTTCCCATGCTGTTTTTCTAAACACATTCCGTTGCCACTCAATTTCTCCAGTCAGAATGGTTTTTAAATTGCACTCACAGACCTATTTTCATCCTTTATACACTATTTATAGTAGCTGATTTTGATAGCTGAGAATAGTGCCATATAAATAATGATGTAAGACCTCAGGCAAATCACTTAACCCCTCTGACCTTCAGTTTCCTCATTTGTAAGATGATGAAATAATAATACTTGCCTCACAGGATTCTTCAAAGATCAAATGCAATAATGCAGCGAAGTACTCTGCATGAATAAATGTTAGCTCAATTCCCTTCCTTTCTCACCCTTTCAGTATAAGTCCAAGGATAAGGAAACATGGCAAGACTCATGGCAAATTTGAATCCTACAAGGATTCCTGATTGATTAAATCATTAATTTGTCATTCAATTACCAAAAAGATTCGAGGCAGCTTGAGGAATGTAAAAGAAATATAATCATTATAGATGTGTTATGTTTCCTTAATTTTATCCTGTTACCTATTCTTTACATTTATTTCATTCATTTGTTCTGGTAGTCATTCAGTCATTTATTCCTTCAGTATTGATTGCATACCTATTGTTTGCCAGACATTGTTTGCATGCTACACTACTCATCTTATAAATCCTCTTCCATTGTCCAGTTGTTGTTGTTGTTGTTGTTTTTTCCCCTCTTTCCCTCTCTATAGGAGTCACTGGTTCCTTTTAAACCTTTCATTCACTTGTCAACTACTGTAACCCAATTCCTGACTTTTTTGTTATGGTCCCAAACAACTTTTTTTGAATCTTTATTTATTTATTTTTGAGAGAGAGAGAGAGAGAGAGAGAGAGAGAGAGAGAGAGAGAGAGAGAGAGAGATGGGGGAAAGGGTGGAGGGAGATGGAGAGAAAGAAGTTCAAGCAGACTCCTGGTGGAGCATGGAGTCGGGGCTGGGGGAGGGCACCTGATCTTACAACCCTGAGATCATGACTTGAGCCCAAATCAAGAGTCGGAGGCTTAACCAACTGAGGCAGCCCTTCAAAGGACTTCTCAAATGCTAAACCCAAAAGAAGTATTTTCTTTTTTCTGTCTTTGTGGACTACTTTGTTGCATTTAACAATGCTGATCGCTTTCTTAAAAACTTTTGGTAGTTTTCTTGATATCCTCCTTGTTCTTATTTCTCATACTGTATGTTTTCTGATACACACACCTTTTTTGTATTACCTATTCCTTAAATATTGGTCCATAGAGTTCAAATTTAGATAGATTCTTCTTTTCTGTCTACTGCTTTGCTATAATTTTAATTCTATATATATGTTAATGGCACTAAATATAAACATCCAAACTAGAGTTGTCTTTCAAGACTCAGAATCATGTGATTGCTGACTGAACCTCTCAAGCACCCCAACTTGAAAATAACTAAAACTTGCCATCAGGGAAATACAAATCAAAACCACAATGAG
Organism: Vulpes lagopus; assembly: GCF_018345385.1. Classification (NCBI taxonomy): domain Eukaryota; kingdom Metazoa; phylum Chordata; class Mammalia; order Carnivora; family Canidae; genus Vulpes; species Vulpes lagopus. The sequence continues at coordinate 18,582,237 of NC_054845.1, forward strand.
ATACCACCTCACACCAGTGAGAATGGGGAAAATTAACAAGGCAGGAAACAACAAATGTTGGAGAGGATGCGGAGAAAAGGGAACCCTCTTACACTGTTGGTGGGAATGTGAACTGGTGCAGCCACTCTGGAAAACTGTGTGGAGGTTCCTCAAAGAGTTAAAAGTAGACCTGCCCTACGACCCAGCAATTGCACTGTTGGGAATTTACCCCAAAGATTCAGATGCAATAAAACGTCGGGACACCTGCACCCCGATGTTTCTATCAGCAATGGCCACAACAGCCAAACTGTGGAAGGAGCCTCGGTGTCCATCGAAAGATGAATGGATAAAGAAGATGTGGTTTATGTATACAATGGAATATTACTCAGCCATTAGAAACGACAAATACCCACCATTTGCTTCAACGTGGATGGAACTGGAGGGTATTATGCTGAGTGAAATAAGTCAATCGGAGAAGGACAAACAGTGTATGTTCTCATTCATTTGGGGAATATGAATAATAGTGAAAGGGAATATAAAGGAAGGGAGAAGAAATGTTGGGAAATATCAGGAAGGGAGACAGAACATAAAGACTCCTAACTCGGGGAAACGAACTAGGGGTGGTGGAAGGGGAGGAGGGCGGGTGTTGGAGGGGAATGGGTGACAGGCACTGAGGTGGACACTTGACGGGATGAGCACTGGGTGTTTTTCTGTATGTTGGTAAATTGAACACCAATAAAAATTAATTTAAAAAAAAAAAGAAAAGAAAATAACTAAAACTAAATTTATCCCTACCCCACAAATAAATATTTGTTCCACTAGCATTTAGCATTCTCTACACCTCTACCCAGGTGCAGTGCTTGGAACCAACATAATGTATATTCTTGAATCCTCTTTACCCTGAATTTCACATGTCTAATTAATCACCAGGCCTTCTCATATGACCTCTACATGTCATTATCATGACCTCTGTCCCAGTTTGGGCCATTTGCCTTCTTTTTCTAGACAACTGCAATAGTCTCCCAACTCTTGCCCTGCCTTCCAGCTCACAAACTCAAATCCATCTTCTTTACCCATATCAGAATGATGTTCAACATCTAAATCATAATTGGGACATGCTCATCTTTTGCTTAAAACTTTCAGGTACCCTTCATTGTTTATGTGAGCAATTTTCAAAATGGTTCTCTGAAAGCCTTAAGGTTCATTGGAAATGTCTCTGGGTCCATGTGGTGATGGTGGGGTTTGGTGGGGAGTTTACATTTTATTAAAAGTCCAGCTCCTGGATTTTCACCACATCTGTACTCTATTCTTGCATTCTTAACCAGAGTAGTTCCATTTTTATATTTTTTATGTATTATAGTGCCATATGACATGGGGGCAAGGATGGATGTTTTTGGAACTGACTGTTTTTATGAAGTCTGAGAGCCATCAGCCTGCATAATATTCAAGATTGGCAACCCTCTGCATGACCTAGCCTCTGACCAGCTCACCAGCCTCATCCCTTAAAATTCTCCTGACTTTTAATTTATGCTCCATCACATTCATCTAGCCACTTACTTAATAAAGGAAAGATGGGGTTTCACTGTGCTACTGCCCTCAGAAGAATATTCCATTTGAATTAGACCAGTTCTAATTTTGTTTCTTCTTGGACTCATGAATATGCTTTACGTTGCACAGTTGTTTCATAGAATCGAGACACTGAATCCTAATCTTTTCAGTTTTTCATGCTCATTTCCAGGAGGTTGGCTTTTTTCCCTTGCTATTCAAAGCGATCCCATCCCTTTCATCAGTATGGCAGGTGGCCCTATAAAACTGAACAGCTGTGAATCTTTCTAAGAGACCCTTCGGGGATGAGTTGAGAGCCACATTTGACCTGTTTATGTTCGGGAAGTTTTCTTTCTTTCTTTCTTCTTTTTTTTTTTTTAATCCTCTTTCCAGATTACTTAAAAAAATGCACCATACAACTCTACCTACTAAGTAGGCAAGTATTTCCTAGTCAGGAAACTCGGGTGAGTGGGAGGCTGAATCTAAAATTAAAGTAGCTTCTATTTGCCCAAGTGTCATTCTCAGTGTAATATACTTTTCCAAAAAGCATTCATTAATATGCATTTTAAGACCTAATTTAGAAACAGAGTCCGTCATTGATCACCTCTCTGTTTACATTTTAGCAGTCTGCGGAGAGTGTACTGTTAGACTCCCTTACAAGCTGCTTTTTCTTCTCCCTTCTCTCTTTATTAGCCTCAACACCTTCCTCTAGGATCTTTATTAAAAAGATCAAGAAGAGAGGTTTTAGATTTCATAAATATTGCAGGAGCTCCATGCTCTTTGGAGAGTGGCTTCTTTAGATCGAAATGGTTTCCTATGGGGCCAGATAGTGTTTTGAAGCCAACAAACCAGAAAGAATAAAACAAAAAGCTCTCCTTGATAAACACACCAACACACTAGTGCGTGGGACAAATAAATAAGTGTGATCATGTAAGAGACACTCAATTCTTGTTAAATATGAGAGATTTTCTACCAAATCATGAAGCTGAACACACTGGAGTCTCTGGCTTTCACAACTTCTGATGACTGGGATAATTTTGTTAAGAAGCTAAAGGGAGTTATGTTAACCTTTCAAAAAATTGATCGCCACCATCATGAAAGTTTCTGGTGAGGAAATATTTCATTGTGCTGAATTCAGATGTTTTGGAAAAGCTGACTGGTGGGTTGTTGTTTCTAAGCTTGCTCAGCCTCAAATATTTGTCTATATTCTGGGATTTTCTCTGTGTTTGGATGCCTGCTGGGAGTCTGAGAAAGGGAGTCGGGAATAGGAAGATATGTAATAAATGGATGAGATCACTACTATATTGGTACATTATAATTTGTATATATGATTTGTGATTGGACCCATTCAGCTTATTTTTAGTATGTTATGGAGTTAGAAAATGAATTAAAGTGTAGGAAGCTGGAAGCCTGGTAAAAGCACTTGGAAGTTTGGATAACTCTTTTACAAGTAACTGAAACAAATTACTCAACCTTTCCCTCTTTAATATGAAGGTTAAATCTAGAGCTTAAAGTGTGGAGTTGGTGAATGAAATGGAATACAGAGAGAAATATGTATGGTCCTACTTCACTCCTTATGCTGCAGACCCTGTTTTTGCAGAGTACGGTTTTTTGAAAACAAAAATGGGGAAAAGGATAGAAGTGCACCAATATAGTTTGTTCTTGCTCTGATGTTGGGAGAAGAATTAAAAATAGCAAAGGAAGATCCAGACTATCACTTCCTCTTCATACCTTCCACCTCAATGCCTGAGTAAAATAAGCAGATTTTTTTTTTTTTTTTGTATGTCATCACACCTGAAAGGCTGTTGTATATCATCTCCCTAACTGGCCTTCTAGAGGATAAGACCTTCTGATTTCCAGTTATCATAATACTTGTTGCAATTTAGAACAATTAATATCAGTTGTTTAGTTTTGAAAGCCCCACTGATGCCCAGACTCACCAATTAAATCAGGAATTAGGGGAGAGACCTAGGCAACATTTCAAAGTCCTCCATGTGATTCAACTGTGTGGCCACAGCTGAGAACCACTCTCTGGACTAATATTTTACGAATGCTAAAGCCAAGGCATTTTCCTTAATCACTACTTTTGTCACAGACCCAATCTTTTTTGGCATTTCCATTGGCTTTTGAATGAAGTCTAAATTCTGCCCAGCCTTTAAGCGTGTTTATTATCTCATGTTTTTTTTAATCTCATGATTTTGTAATATTCTACAACTCACATTATCTGTTCCAAGCATACAAATCTCACAACCAACTTACTGTGCTCATCCCAGTCCATCCTGCCCTCACTCATGTAATCTTCCTTGTCTGTATAAATAGCTGTCTACTGTCTGCTCTACCTCATGAAATCCCATCCAGCATTAATCACACCTCTGACCCCTCTCTGCTAATTTCCCAATTGTGGTTTTTACTGTGCAATGTAGCATCCAATCTCAAACTGCCTATTAGAATGAAGTATTCATGAAATTTGTTTAAGGTGAAGATTTATCAAGTGTCTACAATATTTCCCTGTATCAGACTACTATTCTTTTAAGGAAGGTTATATTACACTAATGAAAAATAAACTGAAATTCTTAGTAGTTGAACAAATAAGAGTTTGTTTCTCCCACATGAAAACTTTGTTATAGGTCTTCCATGCAATGGAAATGAAGACTCAGTGATTTAGTTGTTCCTATCTCATCCCTCTGCCATCCTAAAACAAAGCCTCCACTTTCACTGATGGGAAAACACTAGTGGTGTCAAACTCCTTAAAATGATTTGGTCTGGACATGATTCATTATACTTCTGATAAATCAGTGGCAATTAATAGTCACATGGTCCTGCCAAGCTGCGAGGGAGCAGGGAAATATAGGAAGAATATGATGTTTAGATGGAATTAAATGTCTCTGCTGTACATTTTCAAATGTGTGAGCTCATCTATCCATTGCTACAACTCTACAACATTGAAAGGTATATTGTAATTTCCATTATTTTATAATTACTACTATTATATTTATAGATGAGGTTAGGTGAAGTGACTTCTCTGCCATCACCCAGCTGGATGGAAGACCCACAATCCACAGTGTAATAAACTTCTTAACAGTAGATACCACGTACTCTCTTAATTCATAAGTAGATGTGATGGTGGTTTCTTTAAAATAAATTCTATTTGATTACTTTGATGGATTCTATGTTAAGTTCAAGCACTATTGGCTTTTATTCTTTATTGTGCCTCAAACATTCCAAGATAGGAAATTAGCAGCACACAAATGAATGATTAATTAAATTTACTTAGGAGGCCTTCACTCTCTGGGACTAGGGTTCCATCAGTGAGTGTTAGTTAGGTACAGGAAAGGCAAGAGTGGTGTGTGAAGAAGAGAAGATGAGAGAGTTAAAGGAAAGAAAACACAAAAAACTCACATTAATACTTGTGTGTAGAGAATGCATGTAATATTTTGGTAGTTTTTATAGGACTTCAAAATGTCCCTATAAACCCAATGAGTACATATTGTTAAGTTGTCAGAAAATAAAGCAAACAAAAACCAAAATGCTTTCCAGGTAGAGCTAAAAATCAGTAACTATGCTGGTACCCAGAAGCTTGACCCACCAAACTTTCCTAGCATGTGCCTCATGGTTGGCTCTGGATTTTGGCTTGTAGTATTGATTAATCTGCCTGAAAGGTCAACATGCAGAGCGGACAGAGTCAAGGAGGCACTGATTTGATTCTTTGACCTGGAGTCTCCTCAAAACTCATGATGTGGTGGGGGGGGGGGGCAAAGGGGTCTGAGGATTTTTGGAGTTTTTTCCCCCACATCCCCCAGTTCACTCTCATGGTCTCATGGTGACTGCCAGGAAGCCAAATTACTATTGAACTGATGATCTATAGTAATGTCCCTGCTCTTAATGCAAAAACAATCAAAGTGAGGGAGGCAGCCTACTGTAATAGAAGGAACGTGGGTCTTAACCCACACAACTTGACTTGAATCCAGGTTTTTTTTTTTTTTTTTTTTTTTTATGTTTTAGCTATGTGAGTTTGAAGAATTTAACTAACCTATTGGAATCTTTTTTTCTTCTTCTGTAGAATAAGATAACAATATGTATTTTAGAATGAATAGTGGAGGATCAGAGATCATAATTGTAAAGCATTTAGTTTAGTTCTTGGTTTATAGAAAATTTCAGTTAAATAGTGCAGCTTAAAGAATAGCATGGCTTAAGACTAGGTGCAAAGGTAAGCAGTGGTTGATTTAGCATTGTTTCTATGTGACACACTTATAATCTTTTTTTTTTCCCTTTGACTCAATAGTTCTAAGTTTAAAATTATTTTTATCCCTCCTTGACTTGCCAATTAGCAATCATGATATCTGAGTTGAGAATAATAGAATCAGGAACTAGAGTGCCTGGGTGGCTCAGTCAGTTATGTCTGCCTTAGCTCAGATCATGATCCCTAAGGTCCTGAGATCAAGTCCCAGGCCCAGCTGCCTGCTCAGCAGGGAGCCTGATTGTTCCTCTGCCCCTTGCTCCTCCACCCCTGCTCATGCTTGCTTTGTCAAATACATAAATAGAATTTTTAAAAAAGAAATAGTTAATAGTACCAAGAACTAGTAAATATAACATGAGATATCAAGGCTAACATAAAATTCTAGGTAATTGGGGTTGAAAGTCTCTATAAAACATCCATCAGCAAGGCCTGTCATTGTCTTTTGATCCTAAACATCAGTTTTGTGTGTTTCTATACGTGTATATGTGCATCTACTTTTTATGCCTATAATTCATTGTACTTGAAAAAATCCCTGCGGCTTAACAGCAGATAAGACATTTATACATATAATCAGGAGTTCTATATAATCAAATACTCCGTGACTCAATTTGGGCAAATATTCAGTTGGATCTATCTTTTATGTTCATTTATTTATTAATTCATTCAATGAATATATAATGAGCGCCAAGCACTACTTTAGGCACTTGGCATATCTATGTTTCAACAAACAAAACAAATAAAAGTTCCTAAATGTATGGAGATTACATTGCACTCTAGTGGGGAAAAAAAAAAATCAGACAATAGATAGTAAACGTGATAAATAAAAACATTATATTTTAGAAGGCAATGAATGTTGTAAAAAAAAAAAAAAGAGCAGGAAATATAGAGAAAGGAGACTAGAGAGTGCCCAGGCATTGTGATGGAGAGGGTCAACTTCAGAATAAAATAAGGTTGTCAGGAATCACCTCATGAGAAGGTAACACGTTAGCAAACTCTGAAAGAAAGAAGGCTAGCATATGCAATGCATGAGGGGGGTTTTAGGCAGAAGGAGCAACCAGTGCTGCCAAATTCTCGGCATAGCAAAGGTCAGTATGACTGGATTGGAGGGAAAGCAGGGCTACCAGGAGAATAAAAAGGTAAACCAGGCAATGTGGCAAATGAAATAGGGCTCAGTGTGACTTTGTAGGGTATTTCCCTCCAGCTACATATAAAAAAAGGCAGGTGGACACAAATAAATGAAATGTGACGATGTGATAATAAAAATGGAACATTCAAGGAGAATAAGGCATCTCAAAAAGTTGGACATTTAAGTAAATCACATTATTTTTCATTGTAAACCATAGTATGTTTATTCTTTCGGGAAAAACAAAAACAAAAACAGAAAAAATCAACTCTAACATGAGAAGGTCAATACTCCTTGTGAAGGAATCTATTGGCCAGACATTAGACTTAGTCTCGGTTTAGATTCATAACACATCTTTTGAGAAAGGAAGCTTTATAATCCTTATAATTACACTTTTAAATGTTAATAGTCACTCTACATTTTAAAAGGGGATGCATAGCACAGTTCTGCTCCTATTGTTCTTAAAATTCTGCTGTGTTTTAAAATACATTTCCTCATAGTCAGTACTCAGTGGAAATAAGGAACAGCTGGTCAACATCTTGCATATCATAATCTATCATGTGTGTAATAATTATTATTAATTTACCTGGAGGATGGTCTCTTTTCCCAGATAAAATATATTCTTCCTGTAATCTACTCTCATAAATCTTCTTTCATATCACTTTAATTCTTTGGGATTACAGTTGTCTAAATTCCATACTTTCTACCTTATTAGTACTTAATTCTTTTCTAAATTACACCAAATAGGATTAAAAATTATTCTCATAAAGAATTATCTGATAAATTATCTGAATAACTTACGCAAAAATTCCTGGCTATTGGGGAAAGAAAACTTTGAACACATTCTCAGTATTGCCAAAGTGTTACAGGAGATAGGTTAATTCTTACACCTTCTTCATTGTATAAAGATAGTCAAAGACACATGAAATGTGTTGGTTATTTTTTACTGTGTTATTAACTAACAGAGGTAATATAAATGTAACCTGAAATAAGAGCTTTATTATTCCCAAGGTTAACTATAAATTCATTAGTCTCTCATCTAATCTTTGGAGCAAAGAAGGTGTTAGACATTCAAGGAGAAGGAATTTTCTCTAGGGTACTCTGTAGGGTACAAGGACTTGAGTGAAAAGAACCCTCAGAAGATAAAAATGAAACCTCAGAGGATATAAAGGCATCATGCCACCTATCATTCTTGAGCAGAGTACCTTACACTGGTCACCAATCCCAGGAGAAGGATTGGTATTTGTAAAAATGTCATCTCTCTGGGGGATAACAAAGATCATCTCTCTGCCAACCACCAGGAACAGATGTCCAAATACTTCTGACCATTGCATCTTGGTACCTGAATCACTGAAGAAAACAGTAGAGTCAAGCACTGGATGAGTAAAGAGAAGAGATGGAACAAAACCAGCTTTAAGAGGTGGGCATCAATGCCCCATTGTCAGTGTGTTTCCACAAGCATTATTCTCATGCCGGAGTATAAGGAACCCTGTCCTCACCCCGTGGACGGCAGATACAGCCATGAAGAGCCAGGTGTTCTATGATGCACATACTGTAAACAGAACAAAAGAGCACATGCTGAGTGTGAAACAAGAAAAGGTATCCCACACAGCATGATAAGGCCAGCACAGCTGTGAGGACTCTTTACACCTGGAAAGAAGCGTTCATATATAAGGAAGTGTTTCAGACGGAGGGCTAGTTCTTTTCCAAAAAAATCATCATGGAAGAAGATTGGCTAATGTTGAGAATGCAGTTTAGGTTTTGATGTTTTGTTATTGATTTGTAACAAACCACCCCAAATGTGGGAGGACTAAAACAACTCTTATGTATTTGCTTATGCATTTTCAATTTGGTCAGGGTTCAGTGGAATACCCAGTATAGTCCAAAACCCATTTTGATATAGTAACTCAATTTATGGAAAAAGAGAACCAACTATAAGGAAGTTGATCGTAGCATTTTTTTTTTCACTCAAAGTGGAATACTTGTGTGTGAAAAGGATACTGTTAATAATTGATTGAGCTGGGAAAACTAGGTCTGCCTTTTGAAAACTGGGACCTATGTTCACCCTATCTATAAGGTAGCATGGCAAATGGGGAAAAACGTACCATTTTATTATTAGACAGGTGTCTGTGACTCAACACAGAACTTTCTGGTAAACTGAACTCCATTTGACTAGAGCACAAATCTGCTTTGCTTTCCAAATCACCAGTGACTCCAAATCCAAAAGGTTCAGAGCACATAATTTGATGGGGCAGGGTGGGGGTGTAATTAAATCAGTTTTCGCGCAGTCCCTGGCTCTCTTAGTGAAAGGGGATGGGAGTGTTTCCTAGTTATGTGAGCTGTATGGACATGTGCACACACACACAGATTACATAGTACACGCACCATTATATAGTACAGTATCTCTCTCTCCCTCATGCACGTACATAATTTCCTCCTTTTTCTTAATTGATTATGATCTGAAGTTTTGTGAATTACAGCTGAGAGTCAAGGCAGTAAACCAGCTTAGTGTATTCTCCTCATAGGAAGGGTGATGAGAGATTTTTGTTCCTCCTTCCATTGCCTTATTTTTTTGTGCTTTCTGTTGGCTTCCTGGACAAAATTGCTAAGATTCTGAAGATCCAAGGATGAGCTGCCTCTGTTGGCAGACGATATTAACAGAGTTCCAGATAGGCCTTATTCCAGCATCTGTGAAACTTGGTGTTGTATTTACAGATGTTCTGTATATCTATGAACTAGACTCACTCAAACGGTCCAGGTTTGAGAACTGGTAAGGATATGATACCTGAAACCTGGCTGAAATTAATTCTACTTTATCTTTACCATCAAAATGATCTAGTGAGGGTGCCTGGGTGGCTCAGGCCATGATCCCAGGGTCCTGGGATCAAGTCCCATATCAGGCTCCCTGCTCAGCAGGGAATCTGCTTCTCCCTCTCCCTGTCCCCTCTCTGCCCCTGCTTCCTGCTGCTCATACATTCCCTCTCTCTCAAATAAATAAATGAAATCTTTAAAAACATTATCTAGTGACTCATGCCCAACGTAAGATCAAGTAATGCATGTTCAGGTAATAAGATGCAGCTCTCAGCTCATTTCTTAATTCTCATAGCAGTTCTTAATGAAGTGAGAAATCTGCCAGGACAGAAAAACCCAATACTGTAGATTTATTGCCTTTAGACTATTTTACGTTGTGGTGAGGTTATGCCAAACCTTAAGGTTCCCCTCATCGCCATGGAAAGAACGTGTCATTGTGTCGGTTACATTTATCCACATTTCTTTTTCTTTCTTTCTTTCTTTCTTTCTTTCTTTCTTTCTTTCTTTCTTTCTTTCTTTCTTATCCATATTTATTTCTTAATATCCATTAAGTGTATTTGAAGTTTCAGGGACGCCTGGGTGGCTCAGCAGTTGAGCACCTGCCTTCTGCCCAGGGCGCGATCCAGGAGTCCCAGGATCGAGTCCCACATCAGGCTCCTTGCATGGAGCCTGCTTCTCCCTCTGTCTGTGTCCCTGCCTCTCTCTCTCTGTGTGTGTCTCTCATGAATAAATAAACAAAATCTTAAAAAAAATGTATTTGAAGTTTCAGTGAAGCTAGCTGGGCAGAGCCACAATCCAAGTGACACTAGAGAAATGAAGAGTTCAGATGTTATCTCCTAAATGCTTGAGTTAGCAGCTTAGAATAACTAATATTAACACAAAGTATACCCTATATCATGTTGAAGACTCACTCACTATTTTGTTTCTCATCTCAAACTATGGCCTGTTATATTGTCTGAGATTATCAGAGAAGGTCTTATAAAGAGCATTACAGAAGTATTATGTTAAAAAGTATAACTACAAAGTAAAGGTCTTAAATCCTCTTTTCATTATTAATTCCTAAAAGGGAAATAAAGATCCAAACCACAAAATTTTTCTTCTCTTATTGTCGAAACCATATTAACTTCCAAAATACAATCTCTTCTCCTTGAAAGAAATGAGTTCATTTATTGTTTCTTCCTTGCTTTCTTGTGCTTATTCTCAGCCAGAGAAATCCTGTACAGGCAGGTGCTTGATTGTTCTCTGGTTTCTGCCAACAAATGTAGCCTGAGTCATTTCCCTTGGAAAAGGTAGGAATACATCAGAACCCTCAGAGTTATATTAATCTAGTCTCAAATACCTGACATCTCCAATTTTCCAGTTAAATGTGTTAATAGGAAAAAATCAGAGCACAACTCTAACACAACTATGTCAGAAAATTCATGTAATTTCTTGGTAATTGTAACATTTTATAATCTAAGCACCATCTCCTGTCCTATGGGATATGTATTATATTACATATATAATATATGTATTATATATATAAAATCTCAAGAACCCATCTCATATAATTGAAGAATGCAATCTTGTGTCCTGCCATAAGCCAAAGTAGGAAATTTAGTGTTACTTAGGGGAAACGGGTGGGTGTTTTGAGGAATGGGGATGGAATGAAGAAAATAGTCATAGAAGTTCTTGGCTTCAGCTTCAGTCCATACGTTAATCTATGGTGGTTGTTCAGAATTCATCATCTGTGGGATTAAGATCACCTTAAATTACACGCTTGATGTGTTATACAGGTTTTTTATCATAGTGTATTCCCTCACATTCCATATGACATTACTGTCATTCATTTTACATATTCATATGCTATAATTCCTATTTTTAAACAAAGCCTTCTTTTAGATCAACTAAGAATAAGAAAAATAAAATATTTTATTTAATTTTTCCTTTTCTATAACTCCTCCTTTCTTTACATAGATCTGAGTTTCTGATCTATATTATTTTCCTTCCCCTTGAAGAAATCCATTTAACATTTTGATGGATATTTATACTGGCAATGAATTCCCTCAGTTTTTGTCTTGAGTTTTTATATCTGCTTCCCATTTTAAGCATAATTATACCAGGTATGGAATTCTATGTCTGTGTTTTTTTAACACTTGAAATATTTCACTCCACTCTCTTCTTCCTTGCATGGTTTCTAAGGAATCTGCTGTAATTCTCATCTTTGTTCCTATAGAGCTAAGGCATTCTTTTGTTCCCCTTTGCCATCTTTCAGGATTTTCTCTTTGGTTGGGTTTTCTTAAGTTTAAATTTAATATGTTTAGGCGTGGGATCCTTGGGTGGTGCAGCGGTTTAGAGGCTGCCTTTGGCGCAGGGCGCGATCCTGGAGACCCAGGATCGAGTCCCACGTCAGGCTCCTGGTGCATGGAGCCTGCTTCTCCCTCTGCCTATGTCTCTGCCCCGTTCTCTCTCTCTCTGTGTGTGACTATCATTAATAAATAAAAATTTAAAAAAATATGTTCAGGCGTAGTGTTTGTTTTGTTTTATTTTGTTTGTTTTTATTCTGCTTGGGGTGTTTCACATGAATTCATGGCTTAGTGTCTGTCATTACATTTAGAGTTCTTAGACGTTATTATTTCAAATAATTCTTCAGTTTTGTTTTCTCTTTATTTCTGATAGTTTAATTACTTTCATGTTAATACATTTTGAAAATTTTCCATAGCAGTTTTGTAATTTTCTTTTGTTTTCATTTGTTTTTCTCCTTGCATTTCAGTTTTAGAGGTCTCTAGTGATTCTTTTCTTAGCCATGTCCTGTCTACTGCTGAGCCCATCAAAAGTATTCTTTACTTTTACTAAAGTATTTTGGGTCTCTAGCATTTCCCTTAAATTGTGTTAGAATTTCCATCTTTTCCCTTATGTTATCTATTTATTCTTACATATTGTCCATTTATTCTCTTAGAGAGCCCTTAGCCCATTAATTGTAGTTATTTTAAACTTCCTGTGTGATGATTCCAACATCTTTGTCATTGTCTCCTCACATTTTTTTCCTATTTTTTTTAATATCTTGTAATTTTTGTTGTTGTTGCGGGAAACCAGGCACATTGTATTATGTAATAAGCATTGAGGTAAGGAGGGCTTTAATGTGAAGCTTTATGCTCATCTGACTAGGGGTTGGGCTTTTTAAAATGTTTCCTGCAGCAGTAGGTGTCAGCTTTTAATGTGCTTGTTTTTGCTTTCTTTTTTGAATTTGGGTTTCCCCAAGTATTCCTCTTCAAAGAGAGTCTCTGGTTTGCAGCTCTTCTAACTGCAATCTACTTACTCAAACCCTGTCGATCTGTGGAGATAAGGGATGGGGAGGATAAATGTTCTGTAATTTTGTTTTTAGTGAATCTGTGTATCTAGACTGTGACTTTTAATTGTTTCTAGAGGTATAGATTCTCCTTCCCTCCACTTAGATGAGACAAGAAGTTCAGTTAAGGCCGATATGGAAGGAGAACTGCCCTTTAAAAAAAATTCATTTATTCATGAGAGACACAGAAAGAGAGAGAGGTGGGGAGAGGGGAGGGGGGCAGGGACACAGGCAGAAGAAGAAGCAGGATCCATGAAGGGAGCTCAATGTGGGACTCTATTCCAGGACTCCAGGATCACACCCTGGGCCAAAGGCAGGCACCAAACCTCTGAGCCACCCAGGGATCCCCAGAACTGCCCTTTCTATAGCTAGATTAAGACTCTGATAAAATCTTTTTCTTTGGAGAATAGGTCTGTGTTATGGAGAATCCTTTAGGCTTATTTCACAATGATCACAATTTCCCTACCCTTACAAAGCCATAAGGGAATCTTTTAAAAATCTTTATTATGAGAAATTTGTGAGGTCCCTGGAGATAAAACTCATGAAAATGTGGGATTCCTTCTAAGCCTCTGGGCTCCCAGGAGTTCCTCACTTTCAATCTAGTATGTTCAGCCTTCAACAATTTGTGAGAATTATCATTTAATTTGTCTATAGTCTATGGCTCTCAGCAGTTTCTCCTCCAGGTTAGCAGATCTCAGCTCTCAATTGTGGTTCCAGATTTCAGGTTTTCACTGAGAACTCAGTTCCCTGACAGGTCCAAGCAAAGACACTGTTCTTTTTGTTTTTGTTTTGTTTTGTTTTTGTAGGATGAATGATAACTTCCAAGCTCTTTACAAGAGGGAGCTGAAACTAGAAGTCTGGACTGGGATTTAAATCTTCATTTAGATTTTTTCCCTTATGCAGTGCTTAATTATTTAAAAGAAAAAAATCTAATCATCAAGAAGACTCGTTTTTCCAGTTAAATTCTTGTAAGTGATACTTCCTCATATTTTTAGTTTTTCTCTCTTTGTTCCATAGTTACATCATAGTTACATTCATAGTTATATCAAATAGAATGGGGACTTAGGTTTAACTGGACTGAAATGGGCAAAGAGTGGCTGATCTTAAGATTATAGTCAAAGTTTTTTTATTTGCAAACCTGAGACATTGTAGAATCTATTTTGCTTTGGTTCAAGTTGCTCTAATAAACACTTCAGACACAGGCAAACGGTCAAATACTTAAAGGAAAGGTGAATGGTATTAACAGAAAAAAATTGAGAGCAGGTAGGACAGGGCTGGCCATTTAAATGGGTCATTAAAGGAAGACACAATTTGACTATATCTCTCCCTGGAGAACTCCTTGGTGTGCGTTTATGAACTCTGGGAGAGGGGCCAAGTTAGGTCTGATTATATTTAAACACTGCAATTTAAATGCCTAATCTTATTCAGTTCTTTTTTTTTCTTCCTTTCATTCTCTTTTTTAAATTTTGAGGTGAGCTCATTTTTATTCTTTGACCTGTCTACTATGTTTGCTAAATGGTTTAATCAGCCATCACTTCTCTATCTTTCCTAAAAAAAATAATTAAGAGATGTAAATCTATTCACTCATATGCTTTGAAAGAAAACTATATTATAATAAAACTTTAAAATAAAAATATGTTGCAACAAATATAAGCCCACCATTATTTCTCCCTGTTGCCTTTGCAATTTAGGTGACTTATTTCCCTTTAAATGTATATATTTTTTTAAATCAGAAAAAAATCTAAGAATAATATAATTTGGGCTCTGGACATTGTTACCGGAAATATGTTTTTCTTTATGATTCTTTACTCTTGGAGTATTTCTCTTCTTGCTTTCCCCCCACAATGAATAGTTATTTTACCATGTTCTTTTTTCTTTACACAAGACGGTAAATGAGAGGCTCTTTGCTTTTCAGTGTTGCCTTTTAAAGTGGTACATATATGCTTTCTTATGTATAAAACTATAGTTTGGTAGTTCTTAACCTTATTTGGGAGGTCACAGTTTCCTCCCAGAGAATTATAAAAGCCAGGGAATTTCTTTATGGAAAAATGCACATACACCTACAATTGGCATATATAATTGACTTTAGGAGGTTCATAGATTTTTTAAAGGCAAAAATGAAGGTTTCTAGTCTTTAGGTAAAAAGTACTTGACATATGTTTATCTCTCACAAGTAGCTTTTGTCTTGTGACACAACTAGCCTGCCTTCTAGAAGTGTCTTGTACTAAGTTAGTACTAACTAACTTGTGCCCACTCTGTAGCACAGACGTATTTCTGCCTGATTTAACAGCCTGTTTAATCAAATGTAGCATTGTTCTTTGTCTCCATAGGCTTTATAAGGAGGACAGTAGGATTGCTTGAGAATGGCCACACTGTGTATAAGAACAACATTGCATTTACTGAGGTAGTGACCTATATAATAAGTTGTAAAGGATATCCAAGTAGTCTCCTATTCCCCTGCTCCAAGGAACTAATTGTAACCCTTAATCAGTGTGACTGAGGGAATGGCCTTGCTACAATTGGGATCCATTGTTCTTTATTGTGTAGTCTTATTTCACTGAGTTTTTGCTTTATAAACCTATTATCAGATCTTAGATTTTGCTTATAAATTTGCACAAAATACAGACTCTGACAACTGAGAATTGATTTTTGCAGAAGGCTTTGCTTCTCTCTAATATGTTCTGCAATATTTTGACTATAGCAGGGTGAGGCCTTTTTAATTTGAGTTCACAGAATTGCTATTTGTACTCTCTAGATAATTATTTATGTGTAGAACAAGACATTCGGAGAAAGCATCACTGTCAGGAGCAGTGGGGAGAAGTGGCCTCTATCTGCCTGCAAGAAAATGGTGAGGAAGAAGCAGCTCCATTACAGTGGACAAATACCAACAAAATGAGCTAAGATTGAGCTTACTCAACTTTCATAGCTTGTATTCTCTAAAAATGTGTATATGCATATATATTTCTACTATGTATCTAAATTCATACGTAGTTGTAGTTTCTGTGTATGAATGTAGTCAATGTTCTAGTGAGTTCTGTCAAGTTTGTCCAAATTCTGCTGTGATTTGAAAAATGGTTTGATGAAGACATCAACAATTTCTAAGAGGGACGATAATATGCATGTGGTTAACATGAACAAATTAAACTAAAGTGTCCTAGGCTATTCTTTGCCAGACAGTTATTTAATGGTAGGAGGAAAATGTCATAATGCTGCTTTAATGTGGAATCGTTTTTTATCAACAAAAAGAAGAATGCTAAAGCTCTCCAAGAGAGTTTTTTTCACGCTCATTATATAGTTTCTCTGAACCAAGAGATGATTTAGTGATTACATAGTGCTATGAATATAGGATTTGAAATTAAAAGACAAAAGCTGAAAAACTAGGAGTACAGTCCCAAGTCTACTACATTGCTGTGAGACCTGTATTACTCTCAAGACAGAATCCTGTGAAGAGGAATAGTAACAGGAGTTACCCTTTTGGGTTTCTGGGGATTAATGGATGCAATGCATGGGAAGTGCTTTGCTGAGTCCCGACATATCATACATGCTTAATAAAGATACACTATTATCGTTATCATTATTATCATTGCCTCCTTAGTTGGTAGTTCTCACTGAGGACTATTAACTGGGTTGGAGCTTCTGAGTGTGAGGGACAGTTAGCCCTCATGGTATAAACCCACCTCTGGAAAAGATTCAGCCCAACATCTTCATTTTCTTGGTTGTTTCTATGAGAAAAAGTTACTTCTGTTTTTCTGTTTTTGTTTTTCCTTTGAATCTTATTTGTTAGAGCTCTCTCTCCAATGTTTAGAACAGTCTCTGCTATTTTAGTAACTATTTTCTTTGCTTGACTTGTTGATTAAAGCCATTTTCTGCTTAGCAATGCGTATTTTACCTTGAGCCTTAATTCCTTCTGCTATTCTCTCTAAAATGGATCTAATTCCCAGAGATCCTGGGATAGGAGTGCCGATGAACCATAAGATAACTAGATGATTCAATGATTGTGTTTTTGCTATACTTACAGAGTTAGAACTTATATATACTTTTTCTGCTTCTTTTTAAATAAACTGTTATTTTTTTTTTACGCAGTGTGTTGATACTTGTACCAAAGGCCTCCAAAGAGATATGCCTGGGATAGGGTGATGTGGTAATTTTCTTAATTATATTCCAGTTACCTAGCTAAGTTTGCTAAATAATTTTGATTCAAAGATAGCACCCACATTAAGCCTACTTTTGAAGCACGAGTATTCATATTCTCTGTGGAGTGTTCTTATACAAGCTTAGTCAAGTAACCACTAAAGACCAGAATATTCAGGTCTCATATTTTTAAGGTCAGAAAACTCTCCAGACTGTTCTACTAGGGTATGAGCTTCTGTGTTTATTTTTCGGGTATCTGCCTTTTGCTCTGAGATTTCGCCATGTACCTTCTTGTAACATCACCACCCTGTTCAGTACGTTATCAGTTTCAGCTAAGATAATTTTCTTGACAATTCAAGATTTTCCAAATCTCAGTCACCAAATCTCATCTGATTCTCCTTTCCTTTGTATCATAAAATGTAAAACTTTATTTATGATATGAATGAGCTATATTTTTCTATCATAATTTCATTTTAGTTTATCTCTAAAGAAAATTTAAATGTTTTTCAAGAAACCTAGTATTTGTTACTTCTCCATACATGACACTATCCTGGGATTTAATTCAACATTCTACTCAATATCTGCATCTTTCATGGATTCTGCTTTCTTGCATATTAACTAATTAATTTACTTAAACTTTCAAGAAAAATACATCTCTCATCTAATTTCATAGATGAAGAAATTGAGGAACAGAGACGTGCAGTAGTTTCTCATGGTTTTAAATTGACCAAATATTTAGGACAGAGATTCACACTCAGGGCTATTGATTTGAAAGCCTTTGCTCTTTCTACCAAGCAGCACTAAACTCACAAAAGTAATATTTATGTTGCTGGAACAAAATCTCAAAGGAAATGATTGACTTTGAACATGCATTTACATGAAAATCTTCCTCCCCTCTCTCTCTGTCACTGAATCCTGGGAGAACGCCTTTTATATGCCCAGGCACATAACAATATGGTTTCTAAATGATAGTAATGTTAAAAATAACATTTTCCAGCAGTGTCATTCCAGGAACTAATCTATGGTGTAACGGAAATCTTTTCAGTTTGATGCTTTCTCTGCTGTGAAGAGAAAGTGCAGGCTTTAATATATCATGATGTCTCTTTTATTCATCTCTTTAAACCTTTGGTTTAGTGCTTATAAATTACCTATAACAGATTTGCGAGTGATGCCTTACTTGGTCATCAAATTGGGTAACATGATCTAGGAGTCTGCTGGAAGATTTTATGCAAGTTTTACATGCTGAGGAGTTCTGGTTGTGGATGTCTTTATGTATATATAAACCTTATAACCTAGCATCCTTACAACACTGAGATTTCAGACATAGGCCTAATTCATATTTTGTGGGCTGTGTTACCAAGGTTCTATTTTATATAGCTACTAATTTTGGCTGGCATATTTTTTAGCCACTGGGACTTTTGAAGACATACGACAGCAAATTTACAATGACTGATGTATTAGGGATCTTCAGAGAAACAGAACCAATTATATATATGAGAGGGGGCAAGGTGAGAAAAAGAGACAAAGAGACAGAGAGAGATTGATTTATTTTCAGGAACTGGCTTATGTGATTGTGGTGGTTGGCAAATCCAAACTCTGTAGGGCAAGCATGTAGCCTGGAGAGCCAGGGAAAGTCTTAAGACAGAATGGAACAGAATCTTTCTTACTCCCAGAGACCTCAGTCTTTTTCTTTTAAGGCCTACAACTAATGGATGAGACCCATCCATATTATAGAGGATAATCTGCTTTATTCTAACTATACTGACTTAAATATTAATCACCATTTTAAAATTTTCTTCCTAGACATGTTTGACCAAACATTTGGGCACCCTAACCTAGCAAGCAGATGCATAAAATTAAACATCACAACTGGGTTCTAACTTCTTATGTTGATTTTTTTTTTCTGAAAAATTGTTGTCATTTAATTCCAAAGATATTGAAAATTTGAAATTTTCAAAGGCTTGTGTGATGCACATACTAGTTAATACAATTTAATATAAAATTAGTCTTTTTGATTTTGAAATTAAATCTCTTTTTACAGTGATGAAATCTACACTTAAATTCTTTGGGGCTAGTGATCACTACAACATAATTAAGACTTCTTAAATTTTTGTTAGTATAATTACTAATTATATCAAGGTTCAAAACTTGATTGGCATCCTTCCATAGTGATAAGAAAGGTCAGTGGTCTTTATTTAGGATTACTTAATATTTCATAACATTTCTGGGAACTTTAACCTGAATTTTCATTTAAAATTTTTTCACTCAGAGATTATTTCAGTGAAACCAAACCAAAACCATCATTTTTTTTTATGTTTGGAACAATATTCATTATGTTCTTGAATCTTTATATTTTATTATATTATGGCTAGTAGGCATTCAATAAATATTAATTCCCTACTTCCCTTAACAGTCTGAATTGAAATGATATTAACAATATATCTTAACATGCACAAGAATATTGTACTGCATAATTCCTTAAATTGTTCTTGTTGATCCTATGTTTCAGTGTGTCTAAGTTTTAACGTGTTTTAATGAAATCACTACAACAGATCCTGGAGTAAGGAAGCTTGTGTCACCACCCTGTGACCATTGCTTTTATTATGTCAAAATGAGCCAAGACAGGCTAAGTATTTGTTACACATAAAACAACTATAAAATCCCAGTGGCTTAATAAGCCAAGAGTTTGTGGCTTGCTTATCTACATTTCGAACATGGGTCAATACAGGAGCTCTGCTCACCATAGTTATTCAGTAACTTAAGTGAATTGAAACTCAATTTACATGCAGGCACATAACCACGGGGGCAGAAGAAAATCACTCAGAGTGAGTGGTATATTAGGCTTCTTTTTTTTTTTTTTTTTTAAAAAAAAGCTATTTGTTTGTTTATTCAAGAGAAGGGAGAGAAAGAGAGAGAGAGAGAGAGAGAAAGCAATCAAAGGGAGGAGCAGAGGGAGAAGAACAAGCAGACTGTGCACTTAGCATGAAGCCCATCACAGAGTTCAATCCCACCATCATAAGATCATGACCAGAGCTGAAGTTAAGAGTCATATACCCAAGTGCCCCGTGTATATGATGCTTCTTTAAGTTTCCACTGGAGGTAAACTGTTGCCTTCTGCTCACATTTTGGAAACCAACGCAAGTTTCATGACCATGTGACTAACTGCAAATAGGTGAGGAAATATAATTCGGCTATGAACTTCGAAGGGGGAGAACCGGAATATGGTCAGTCTTGTGACCATAGTCAGTCACTGTTTCAAGTGTGATTTTTGTATCAGGAATGATTTTAGCCTTCAATGGCTAGGAGTGGCTCATAAAGATATTCAGTTACTTCGCATAATAAGAGTGCATGAGTAGGGAATCTTTGAATTGATGTGAGAGCTCAAGAATGTTACAAAGGATCTGGCCTGGGTAGCCTGGGTGGCTCAGCGGTTTAGGGCTGCCTTCAGCCCAGGGCATGATCCTGGAGACCTGGAATCGAGTCCCATGTCAGGCTCCCTGCATGGAGCCTGCTTCTCCATCTGCCTGTGTCTGTTCCTCTCTCTCTCTCTCAATCTCTCTCTCTCTCTCTCTCATTCATGAATAAATAAATAAAATCTTAAAAAAAAAAGGATCAGGCCCTTTTCATATTTCTGTCCTACTAACCGAAGAATTGTGGATTGCAGTCCTTAGCCTGGACATTCTGTTTCTACAACTAGAAATACCACATCATCACACATCTGGCCCCAAATCACAAAGGAGAGAACATACTAACTTCCTTGATCTCTCTCTCTCTTTATTTTATATTTTGTTATTTTTAAAGAAGATTTTATTTATTTATTTGACAGTGCACAGTAAAGCATAAGCAGGGGAGGAGCAGAGGGAGAGGGAGAAGCAGGCTCCCCACTGACCAGAGGGCACCACCCAAAGCTCTGGATCGCAGAACCCTGAGATCATGACCTGAACCGAAGGCAGACGCTTAACTGACTAGACCACCCAGGTGCCCCTCTCTCTCTTTTTAAGGAGAAAGGATAAAGGAGAAAGTCCTCCCTGGAAGAAACAAGTCTGCTTTCCTAGCAGATTTTCCCTTATTCTTCTTTAATCAGAACCATGTCCCCTGGTGATTCTTAGCTGTAAGGAAATCTGGGAGGGTGAAAAGCTGCAAGAGGGCAAAGAGTAACTGTAGCTGGTTTAGAAGATTATTGTGCCTTTAGCATTTTTCTTTTTCTGGAGTGGGCTCCTTGCCCCTTGAACAAAATCGTAGCTCCGAAATTTAAAAAAAAAAAAAAAAAAGGAAATGTCTGTGGATTGAACATAGGATTACCTTTCATAGAGAAGAAATGAAAAGAAAAATCCTTCATGGGGCACCTGCGTGACTCAGTTGGTTAAGCATCTGACTCTTGGTTTCTGCTCAGGTCATGATCTCAAGGTTGTGAGATCAAGCTCCACATCAGGTTCCATGCTCAGTGAGGCATCTACTTGTCCCTCTATCTCTGCCCCTCCCCCTGGGCATGCTCTTTTTTTTTTCTCAAATAAATAAATAAATAAAATCTTTATAAAATCCTTCATAATCAATAGGGTGATGGTCATTTGAAATAAATTCTAAGCAAGGCAGATCATCACGTAGTCTAAAATAGTTAAGAGGCAGATGATGACAGGGCTGCCTAGGGTGCCAGGTCAGTCAGTGAGGTAGCAGCATTGAGAAGATCCTTAAGAAACTGGTAGTATTTCAATGACAGAAGAGGCATTGCAGGTGGAGAATGCTAACGGCAAAAAGCCAGGAAAATAATAATGCTGCAGAGTGAGATTAGGATTAAATAATGTGGAGTCATGAAGGTCAGACAAGAGATTGGACTCTTTAGGGAACCTTATAACTTTGGAGCCCTGCAATGCAGTGGTTCAGAACAGTTGCTCCAGACTTAGTCAACTTCCAGTCAATCTGAATACTACCACCAACTCTCTGTGAAACAGTGAGCTAATTCTCTTACTTCTTTCAGACTCCATTTCCTCCTCTCTAATAAAAGGGAATAATGAAAGATACCTGTCTGTATTAGTTAGGGAATGCTAATAAGCTGAAACAAATAGATGCAAAAATGTAATGACTGAAATAAAATAGAAGTTTTCTTTCACTCATATAACAAGGTATAAGCAGGCTCTGCTTTATGCAATCATTCAGCAGCCCAAGTGAAAGCAACTTCTCCATCATGGACATATGTTTTCCATAATCTCCCTGTGATAATTCTCCAGAAAACCTCACTGGGTCCTAGAGTGCAATGCATGGTATAATGCATATGAAGTACTGAGCATAGTGCCTCACACAGAGTAAACAATGGATAAATGCTAATGGTTAATGTTAGCCATAATTTTGGCTTAGAAACCAAGGGACTTAGAGGCAAATTGAAATAAATGTGAGTCTCCTTAAACCATAAAAGATATTTTACTTATTAATTTATTTTGAGCAGAAAAATAAGACCATTATAACTGAGATAAGAATTATTCTGGCAAATGCATGTAAGGTGGTTCTGTGGGAGTATGGTGGTTGTGGCCGACCAATCAACTAGAAGACAGTTAAAATGGTGTAGACAAAAAGTGAGAACATCAGAAGGAGGTTGAGGAGGAAGAAGAGGGAGAGCTAATAGATTCCACTCCACTCTCTGAGGTTTGGAAAGTCTAGATCTTTTATATTTCTAGACGTCCCACATTCAAATATATGTTTGGTGTCTGTTGCTGCCAAAAACAAAATATTTCCTTTATAATCTCAAAATATATTTTTTTAAAGATTTCATTTATTTGAGAGAGACAGAGTATGAGTGGTGGGAGGGCAGAGGGAGCAGGAGAAGCAGATTCTCTGCTGAACAGGGAGCAGGATGCAGATGTGGGGCTTGATCCCTGGACACTGGGATCAAGACCTGAGCGAAAGGGAGATGCTTAACTGACTGAGCCACTGAGGTGCCCTCTCAAAATAATTTTTGTTAATATTTTGAATTTGATGGCAAAATATAGAATGAGAAGGTACCATAGGATATCCCCTCAACATTAGAAATGTGACTATTTGGAAATCGAGCTAAAATGATTTTGTATTACTTTCTTCCTGTTATTAAAGAATAATCCATTTCTTATTTTCTCCCCGTATGCTCCCAAAGGATTAATATATTTAGTTACTTCCCTGATTTGATTTTCTTTGTGTTTTCCTCTTTTTTTTTTGGGGGGGGGGGTTACATTTTCCTTCTTCTTTAGTGTAACTAATCCCAATTTTCTCTGATTCTAATACCCAAAAAAATGCCAAAATCTGTACATTAAACTGTAAATATTCCAGAATTATGTCCGCCAATTTGATTAGCCTTTACCAAAATTATATTTGTAAACATTTTTATTGGACTTTCTCACTAATAGCATTACTTTGGATATGTGTTTTCCTTCCTTTTCTATAAGTGCTAGAGAGTTTGAAAACAGGGGTTGGAAGTAGACGTTAGAATTCATAGAAATGAAGGCCCTAAGTATGTCACAGCCTGGGTACTCATATTTGCAGTGATTAAAAATTCGTTGTACTATTCACCTAGTTTGATCTTTAGATCAAACTGTCTGTGGAAGCATTAATTTGGGGGACATAAAACTACCTTCATGTTATTAATACAAACCCACTATATGTCCTGTCTTTTGTCATTGGTAATCTGAGTCCTTGAAGCTTATGCAAGTTTTTAGCCAATGAGGCTGTGTGCTGGTGAGTCTTCCGTCTCATGATGTTGCTTCACTCCAGTGAACTGGACTTTGTCATGGGACAAAGTGGAATTGGACTTTGTGGAAGACTTGTAATGCACTTACAAGGGACTGAATTAAACTCCTCATATTGAGTTGAAACCTGGAATAGTTGATGAGCATAGCGACTAAATCACACATTCCTTTAAGTAGGCCAACCTCATGTCATTGTTTAGACCAGGGCTTTTCAAATTTAATGAGTATGTTATGGGGGTGGTGGGAGGGCAAAGGAGCAGTAAGGCTGATATTCTGCATGATGAAATAATTGATCTATGGTCCACAGTGTGAGTAGTATGTAGTCTTACTATCTTGGCCTCAAGGCTATGAAACTGACTTAGTCTACTGATGAAAACCATATTGGGAACTCCAAAACTCAGTGTGTCTTAATCAGAACATTTCTGATACATTTTTTAATGGAATATTATTTATTTATTTATTTATTTATTTATTTATTGAGAGAGAAAGAGAGTGCATGAGGGGGGAGGTGAAGGGAGGGCGGAAGTGGGGGGGAGGGGCGGGCAGAGGGGGAGAGAGAGAGAGAGCATCTTAAGCAGGCTCTATGCCCAGGATGGAGCCTATAGCAGGGTGCTCATTGTCACAACCCTGAGATCATGATCTGAGCTGAAATAAAGAGTTGGATGCTTAAGTGACTGAGCCATCCAGGCGCCCCTGGAATATTATTTTAGAAGATGTTCCTCAGAATGAAATAGCCTGACACTTATTTCACTTGAGATCATTAAGAACCTAGGTCTTATTCACCTGTATAATGAACCACAAGATATATACAGATGAGAGTTAAAGTTTATTTGAAAGAATAAAATGTTTACTGGAACACATTTCTATTTTCCCATATAATAAAAGAAATCGTGTATTTGTAAAACACATGCCTAGGGCTGAGATTCAGCTGGAACACCGTCTTGGCTGTGCTGGTTATTTATGGCTGATACGCATGCATGCCTATTGGCCAGGGTCATTGCCTCATAGAGAGATGCCTGTGCCATAGGTGATACTGAATAGTTTTCTAGGTATAGTGCAACAGTACAACTTCCTTTCCTTTCTCCTGTGACTGAGTGAGCTCTGCATTTTTCACAGTTGAAGCTACTGAAGCAATATACAGACACTAAGATATTCAGATATATTGCTATTTACAATACATAGGTCCCCTTGAGATCACATAGCTCTGCTGTTTTAATGTACCGAGGCTCAGGAATCCAACATCTTGAGGTATAAAAGCAGCTATTTCACCCCAGCCATCTGCCCAGGACACTGAGACGGAGTAGAGAAAGAATCTATAAATATTTCATCTTTTTTTTGGGCTACAGAAACTCTATTCTTTCCCCTTCCTCTCCCTTCCTCTGTCTTCTCTGGACACGAAACACAATCTCCTCAATGGCTTAGGCTTTCCCCAACATAGGAAGATAAGTTGTCTCAGGGAAGTCTGCTTTTGCTTTGCCACATGGACTTCTATTGAAAATGAAAAGACAAAAAAAAAAAAATTAAAAAGGAAGTAAAGAAAAGAAAGGAAGAAAAGAAAATGAAAAGACCAATGGAGCTGACAGCTGGGAGATTTGGGGGAAGGAAACAGTGTTCAGTATTATAGGAAAGTATCCTGGCCCATCTCTTTGGTATTGCCTCTCTTTCATACACACACTCCGTGCTCCTGTCAAGAACACCTGTGACTTCTGGTTGGTAGGTTCTCTTTAAATTCCCCTCCCATCCCTCAGATGCTGAGGCATCATTCAGGCCCAGATCGTTTACGAATAAATTTCTAGGTGTGCCCTCCAATTCTGGTGATTCCTGCTAACCTTTACTTGACCAGATCCCAGGCTCTGCCCTACAACATGAATCTCATTTTAGAACCAGAATTAGTTTCATACCTTCTTCGCTGGGGGTATACAAATTTGGTATTTGCTTCCTTGGCACTTTATGCTCCAAGACACTGCTTTTAAAAGACACAATCACTGAAACTACCACTATATGCTAATCATGCTGGAATTAAAAAATTTAAATGCAATATATATATACATATAGACACAATCAGTCGTGATTTAAGGTTAATACATCCTGAGTCTTCTACCCACGCATCACCTATGATGGAACCCTGCCTGAAGGCCTTGTTTCTGAACTTCATGGAATTAAGAAATACGTCCTCTTCTGTACCTTATTTCTTTTGCTCAACATAATGTTGATGGGATTTATCCATGTTTTTGTATGGAGTTGTAATTTATTCATTTTCATTGTGTACTGTTGCCTTGTGTAAAAGTAATACAGTTTACTTATTCATCCTACTGTTGATGAACATTTGGATCGTTTCCAGTCTGGGGCTATTAATAATGTTGTTATAAGCACTCTTGTATTTGTGGTTTGGTGAATATATGTATGTATTTCTGTTAAATTTTGAACCGCTGCGTGATAGGGCTTATTTAGCATTTAGCATTGGTAGATACTGGTACACTCCAAAGTTACTGTATCATTTTGTACTTCTTAGGCAGTGTTTGTGAATTCCCGTTTCCTTACATTTTTACAAACACTTGATGTTGTCAGTTCTTCTAGTTAGTAGGTGGTGGTATTTCATTGTTATTCTACTTTACGTTTTCCTGATTATTATTGTGGTTGCAAACACAGATGTTCAGATGTTTACTGGTTATTTTACAAAGTGCCTCTTTAAGATTCTTGTCTATTTTTTTTAAATTGGGTTGTCTACCTTCTTCTGAAATATTCTTTTTTTAAAAGATTTTATTTATTTATTGATGAGAGACACAGAGAAAGAGGCAGAGACATAGGGAGAAGGAGAAGCAGGCTCCCCATGGGGAGCCCCATGTGGGACTCCATCACAGGACCCTGGGATCAGGCCCTGAGCCAAAGGCAGAAGCTCAACCACTGAGCCACCCTCAGTGTGCCCCTGAAATATTCTTGATATGAGGCTTTTGCCTATTTAAATGTATTCAAATGTTTTCTCCCACTCAGTGGCTTCCTTTCATATTCTCTACTGGTATTTCTTGATGTACATAAATTCTTAATTTTAATGCATTCCAAAGTATCCATTTTCCTTTGTGTTTAGTGCTTTTGTATGTATGTGTGTGCATGTGTCCTGCTTACGATCACTTTTATATCCCAAGGCCATGAAGATATTCTCTTGTGTTATTTTCTTTTTTTTTTTTTTTTTAATTTTTATTTATTTATGATAGTCACAGAGAGAGAGAGAGAGAGAGAGAGGCAGAGACACCGGCAGAGGGAGAAGCAGGCTCCACGCACCGGGAGCCCGACGTGGGATTCGATCCCGGGTCTCCAGGATCACACCCTGGGCCAAAAGCAGGCGCTAAACCACTGCGCCACCCAGGGATCCCTATTTTCAAGAGACTTTACAGTATTCCCTTTATATTTTAATCAAAAATCCATTGGGAATTACCTTGTGTTATATGAGGTATTGATAATGGTCATATTTTCTCCATATATATATTCAATTGACTCAGCACCATTTATGAAAAGAGCATCCTATCCACACGGCACTGCAAGGCTCCTTTTGTTATATATCAAGTGTCTAAATAGATTCAGATAGTTTGCTTCTGAATTCTCTCTTCCATTCCATTGGCCTCTTTGTCTATAATTAACCACTTTGAATTACTATAGTTAAATGATAAATCTTGAGAGCTGGTTGTATAAATCATCCAACTTTTATTTTTAAGATTAGATCATTATTTTGGCTCACTCTATTTTCATGTAAGTGTTAGCTTGATGTGTCAATTTTTGCCAAAAATCACCTGCTGTATTTGTATGAATAATTGATCTGTGTATGAAAATTCTACAAATAATATGAGGTCCTGATTAGTACTCTCTTCCTTTCAAAAACAAAACTTAAAGTTTAAGGTTTCAGGGATGCTCTTTAGGGATGCTCTTTCTTTGGGGGACCTAGATTTCATTTTTGTGACCCATGCTTGGTAAGACTTTGGAGAGCTAATTCTATATTCCCTGGTTCTTAGACATCACTGCTCAGTTCTTAGCTTCTTGTTCTGTGCTATTTATAAATTGTCAAATGCCTCAAGGGGAAAATAGCTGCAGAATATCAGGCTCATTTATTGCACTTTCCATCTGCCCAGTATTTTGGCCTCAAACCTGGGTTGTTTTAAAAGCACCAAACTGCAGGATTTGTCTGCATATCCCTTTAAGACTGCCAAAAACTTGCCTCAGGTTCCCGGGCTCTCTGTCCCTAATCTATGCTCCAGTTTTTTAGCCTCTTGGGTTTATGCTCTTTATCAATCAGCAGTTTCCATGAGGTAAAGCACACCACCAAATATTGAACTCATTTCAATGGCCTTTCCTTTTCTCAGGGAGCCTGGGCCCTCAAGCCCTGAGTGTTTTCGTAGCTTTTTGATGCCTTCGGATGTTTCTTTTTTTCTTTTAAATTTAATTTTGCACAGCTTCCCAACTTGTTTTCACAGGAATATTACCAGAAAGAGAAGACACTCAAAATTTTAAATTTCTTTCACTTACTAAAAAAAAAATACCTGCTCATTCTACCTCAAATAATGTGTTATATTTTGCATATCATAGAACATGAAAATTTAAAGTCACTATCTCCTTGAATTAATATTCTTTTTATTTTAAAATATTTTTTCTTACGTTCAACCTCTTATTAGAGTTCATTTTTCTGAATTTATTGTAGGATTTTAAAATAACATGTCTTACGTTTGTTTCTAAAGTGAGTATATTACGACTTTTATTTTGAAAAGAAAGATATGGAGGATTTCATTACTCAAGATTTGAGTAATGAATATTACTCATGTTTGCATTATATTTTAGTGAATAAATGCAAGTAAGTCTGGGGAAATGAGGATTCTTTTTCTCTTTCTTTCATTCTTTCTTTGTTCTTTTTCTTCTTTTTCTTAAATATGGAAAGCTTTTACTCCCCTGGCTTCTGCTTTTTGTATAATGTAATGGATTTTTCCAATGAAGCCCACTGCATTCACACCACTTTCTACGACCTGAGAATATGCTCTCTGCACCCTAAAAATAACAATTTCCTCACTATTTTCCAGACCTGGCATGTTTTAATGAAAATGCTTGCGCAGAAGCTAGCACGTTACTTTGCTTTATGCTTTTCATGACATTGATGCCTTTCTGCTCTATTTCCTAGGTCATCCCATGTGATTAACAGATTTTTCTTCTCTTGGTTTCTTATTTGTGTGTTACCTTTTTCCATAAGTCATTGTGAACATTCATTTATTATTTTTTGATAATCTGTGACTTACAATTATAAACATTTGCAATACAAGTAATCTATCAGTGACATCAACAGTAGCAGTAGCCAGCTAGCAGCAAGTAACCTCTATGTGACACATTGCGTGTTAGTTATTCCAGGAAGCACCTCAACTTCCACCCAAGTTTAGATCATACCACTGGATTTTGTGATTTGAACTTTTTTAAGGAATGAGACCATGTGATTCAATGGGTAATCCAGGCAAAGAAAGTCTAGCATTTGAGAATTGTGTCTGCCTAATTGTGTTCATGTTATTTAATTGTGCTGTGTAATACCCCCTTCTCTATGCCTCCTCCTGGTTGATTTTATTATACTTTATACCTCCATTATGCTATCAGTATCTAGATTGTAGTAAATTGCTATAGGATCCAATTCCCATTTTAAAATGTAGGTGGCCTCAAGAATCAACTGCTCATCTTTGTTTATCCTGTGTGTGCTTAACATACATTTCCTAAATTGTATTAAATTGATTAGAATAAGGAACTAAATAAGACATTTACTGACCTAATCATGGAGCAGTTTGATAAAATCCTTTGGAAAATAATCATACTACTCTAAGGGAATATTTATCTCTTTCCTCTTTATTCATTTCAAGATTCACCTCAGATAGATGTGTCAGGAATTTAACAGATCATTTAAATTCTGAATGTTTATTAAGTCTGTGTTCAATGTAACAGGGTATTGAAAATCTACATTTTGATCTAATATTACACTCTTCTGTATAAATACTCACAAATGAGTGAAATGCCAAGTGAAATGAAAGATAACATGTAAACTCAATGTATACATCTTGCATGTTCCTGGACAGTTTTATTACAAATTACTTTTTTTCATGAATCTTGTGGTCCATTTTCAAAGTTCCTTTTTTCTTTATCTAGATTTTAGTGAGGAAAGATATTTGGCCTTTTTTTCTTTTTCTCTCAAATGTTTAGGTTTTTAATTTTAATTATCAGTTGTGTGATCTCAGTGGAATTTCTGAGTCAGTAGAACCTTTCTATCCTTATTATGATCCAGAACCAATGTGCTCCTGGTGTATATTTGGTCACTTCTCCAGAGACATTCATCAGACTAATGGTTGATGGTCCTCCCATTGTTTTGTGTTTTTTTGTGTTTGTTTGTTTGCTTGCTTCCTTGCTTTCTTACTTATTTTTGAAAGCAGATGGCCCTCACATTAGGGGATGTCTTACAAGTTTATCAATTTTCTGGGCCTGAGCCTGTGTTATAATTCTTATTGCTTTTCTCCTTTTATTTAATTTCTGACTCATGATGAAATTTATAAATGCAAATATAGATAATAATTGTTGTATTAAACAGTAAAGTTTGCGGGTAATTTATAAAATAAAAGAAACTTTGAACAACTAAATATATAAAAAAGAAAAAAATCATGGTACCCATAAATACAATTTTTTCTTTTTTTTTTTAAGATTTTATTTATTTATTCATGAGAGACACAGAGAGTGGCAGAGACACAGGCAGAGGGAGGAGAAGAAGGCTCCATGCAGGAGCCCGAAGTGGGATCAATCCTGGAACTCCAGGGATCATGCCCCAAGCTGAAGGCAGACACTCAACCACTGAGCCATCCAGGTGTCCCCCATAAATGGAATCTGATGAATAGTAAGATCTCAAAGCACATAACTGGGGAATATATACTTTTTTGTTTTTATATACTTTGGGGAATATATACTTTTTTGTTTATGCATTATACTTTGGTTATTTTTTATATCAGTGGAAATAATAAGATTATTGAAATTAAGAGGCAATGAGTCACAAATGAAAAAAGCACACATATGAATTAAAAAAAATATATTGCTTTAAGTCTTAGCCTTGATACTTACCAAGTATATGGCCTTGGGAAAATCACTTGTTTGAGCTTCTCAATCCTAAACTGTTCAACACAGTTAAAGATAATATTCAAAAATTTTTTCTGCTGATTTGTTAAACTAGAATTAAGAATAGACACATCATCATAAATAATGAAATATTTCTTTCTCATATAGCCTCTCTTCCCTTTATTTTTTACCTTCTCACTTATTTGTATTGGCATGCAAATGTATTCCCATTAAAACGAGCTAAGATGGGAATACTAACAATGGTAGCTCCTTTAATTGGGTGTTATGTATAATGTAACACAATATATCTTTAGCTCTCATAAGAGCTCTTCAAAGTATAGTTGGATTTTCTCTGAAAAATGATAATTAATTACATGCTCTTTCCTGTCTAAGCACTAAACCAATTGAGAACTCAATAGGGGTGTCTCACAGGGATTAAAATAACAGCTTTTCGATTGGAAAGCAAAATTGGATGATGCAAATACACATGGGCTTGTTGGTATAGTACTTTACCTGCTGAATTTGAACCACATTCCCCACCTGCAAGTAGATAAAATGCTCAGAAAAGACACCTTGCCAGCTGCATGAGAGAAACTGTCTCTCCTGCACTCTGAACCCAGAGAATCTCCAGATTCTAAATTTTGACCGACTTGGGCCTCTAAATCTGCTTCTAGAAGAAAACCCTCAGACCAGATCAGGAGCATTAGTGCATGGATACAGGAAGAGAATTCTTTAGTTCTGCACGCAGGATATCGTAGACAACAGATGGGAAGTTACTTTAATGACTTAACCCTTCCCAGTAGAAGGCTGTGACCAATGGTGTCAGACTCTTCCTATCTGTCTAATCAGATAAATCAATTTCTACCTCCTGCAGGGATGAGTATAGAGACAGATAATTCCAAGGTGTTGCTTCAAAAACTTCCTTCCTAGGGAGTAGAGTATATATCAGCTGGTGGTAAACCTTAGGAAAGAGAAATGTGGTTCTCTCCAATAGAAGTTATTATTTCTTCCAATTTACAGAGAAGATCACCTGGCCTCAGAGTAGTCAAGTCACTTGCACAAGGTTTCACAAGGAGTGAATGATAGAGGAAGGAGTCAAATCCGAATTTTCAGATTCCCGTAATATAAAATGGGAATCTTTACCTTCTCGTAAAGGTAGCCAAAGAGACAGATACAATAAACTGATATGAAAAAGAAAAAAAACAACAAAACCATTTTGGGACATTGTAGCTGTGTATGACCAATAACCAAGTGCAGATATTTATCTAATTTTGAGGATCATTATGCAAATCAAATGAGCTAATGCATATTAAAGTGATTTATAAACTTAAAGTTATGAACATATTACTGATTATTATCACAGTTAATGTCTCTCTACATCAACTTCTTTTCTATAGTATAAAGTTAATGATTCTTGCCTTGGCTGCATCTTGTATTGCTGTGAGGATTAAACATAATAATGTACCTGCAAGTTCTGTGAAAGCTGTAAAGCACTATACAAATGAAGGTTAGCATTATTGATTTGTACATTAATTGTTAGTCCTCAAACATGAGTTAGTTAATGCTTTAATGATGGGAATTTGAACTACAAAATCTGTTAGAAAATGCTGTTATAAAGTAAATAGAGGTTGAGACCATAATTTCAGATGAACAAATGTGGCCAGGAGACTGGTTAGACTAATTGAACATTTCATCTTATTGATTTTGTGGTTTCTTTCTACCTTCCAGCTCAGAATGCAGAAAAGCTAAAAGGTGTGGACTTGGAAAATATCCATGTAAATCCAATTCATCAACCTGATAGCTCTCTTACTACTCAAAATGTGGTCCCTGGACCAGTAGCTAGTGAATTTTGATCACAACCTAGCTTGTTAAAAATACAAAATCTCAAATCCACTTCAGTCCTACTGAATCAAAATCTTCAAAAAACTTACTCTATTAAAAGTACAAAAAAATAATGACTCATTATGCCACTGAAAGTACAAATGATTATTGAATTTTTGTAACACAGCCAGGAAACTTTTCCTTTCATAGTATTTATGATATACTTAATATCCTTAGTACTGTAATTGTCATGTACTAAAATAATAATTATTATTTAGGAAAATACAAATGCTACACATCTGGGCAGATTTTTTTTTCTTTTATTTCATGTTGGCACTTTCTTTCTCTTAAGTAATATACTTAGTTTCCAGTTATTCTTCAAGTCTCCCTAAATTCATACATTCATTCCTTTATTCAATAATCATTTTGAATGGTGATCCAAATATTCTGCTATATTCTGAGTATATAATGGAAACTGAGATGTATGGTCTCTTAATCTCATGGTGCCTATAGCTCAATGGTGGAAGATGGGGACAAATAAAGAAACAGAAAAGTATGAGAAAAGAGTTGTGAAGGTAACAGGATGGAGGAGCAGGTGCTACTTAGATGCAGTTATCTTGGCAGGCCATCTAAGGCGGTGGCATTGTGTCAGCTTTGAAAGATGAGAAGAAGGCAGCCAATCAATAACAGAGCAGTGGCAAGACTTCTAAAGCTTTAAGGATGAAAAGAACTTGATATGTTCCAGAAACTAAAGAGAGGCTAGCATCTCTGTAGTAGATTGGGTGAGATGGGTAGTGGTCAGAGATGAATTTGGAAAGATAGAGAGAGCCTAGATTAGGTAGTCATACAGGCCTTGGTAAGTGTTTGCAACTTGAGGTGAATAGGGAGTCATTGATGTGCTTTAAGATAGGTAAGACAGGAAGGTGGACAGTTGTAATTGAAACAGATCCAATTTATATATAAAAATAATACCTCTGGCTACTTTATGGATCACAAATTAGATAGGAACATGTTCGGAGCCTGCAGGAATAATATAGATGGCTTGGATGAAGGTTATAGGTAGATTTTAGGAACATTTATATTGGTAGTGTTCCCTCAAATCCATTGCTCATCTTTCTTCCTTTCTGTTCTGCATTTCAGACTGTTCCTTGCTATATATGGCTTACACTGACCCAGGCACTCACTGGAGACTGGAAGGAAGAGAACATTTCCACAGGTGTACCATTGTGGTTATGATTCCAGCTCACTCCGGACTGGCCCTCTTTGTCTCCATCTTCTGCCAGAAGCTCCTAGCCTTTAGTCCCCAGTGATACTGCATCCCTCCTTGGATCTTTGAGTTGCATCACCAATTTCTTTTTAGCTTTTCAGCTTTTCTATTACCTGCATGACCAATTTTTTGCATTAGGTTTCCTTTGTTATAAACACATATGTGATTTCTCCTTTACCATTTAGCCCTATAGGATGTAGAGAGACAGATGGGAAAAAAACAAGAATATGATCTAGATTTTGATTTTGATTGATTGGGCATAGAGATTGCGTGTGGATTTGAAAAAGAGATTTCATTAATTTGCTTTTGGACGTGTTGGTCTTGATGCATTCAACATCTAAGAGGTGTCAAATACATACCAGATTGTGAGTTATGAATCTCTAAGTCATCAGATAATGATAGTGCCTGTAGTCATGGAATTAATAGATGGATGGCTTACCCGTGGGGAAAAAAATACCACAGAGATAAGAGAAAAGGAATTTGGATTGAAGCCTAAAGAATTTGAGGTTGGCAAGTGGAGAGAGAACCAGTAAAAGAAATTAAGAAAGAGTTGAGTGTTTGGATTCAAGTTAGTAAAACATCTAGAATAGGGCACTTTGGTGGCTCAGTGGTAGAGTGTCTGCCTTTGGCTCAGGGTGTGATCCCAGGGTCTGGGGATTGAGTCCCACATTGGGCTCCCCACAGGGAGCCTGCTTCTCCCTCTGCCTATGTCTCTGCCTCTCTCTGTGTGTCTCTTGTGGATAAATAAATAAAATCTTTTAAAAAAATCCATCTAGAATATACAGAATCTCTAAAGTGTAGCTCTCATATGATATTAATTACACTGTCTCAGGAATGCCTGGGTGGCTCAGTGGTTGAGCATCTGCCTTTGGCTCAGGGTGTGATCCCAGATTCCTGGGTTTGAGTCTGCATCGAGTTCCTTGTATGGAGCCTGCTTCTCCTTCTGCCTGTGTGTCTGCTTCTCTCTATGTCTCTCATTAATAAATAAATAAAATCTTTAAAAATATATTTACAAAATTAAAAAATAAATAACACTGTCTTGGGATCCCTGGGTGGCGCAGTGGTTGAGCATCTGCCTTTGGCTCAGGGTGTGATCCCAGATTCCCGGGTTTGAGTCTGCATCGAGTTCCTTGTATGGAGCCTGCTTCTCCTTCTGCCTGTCTCTCTGCCTCTCTCTATGTCTCTTATTAATAAATAAATAAAATCTTTAAAAAATATATTTACAAAATTAAAAAATAAATAACACTGTCTTGGGATCCCTGGGTGGCGCAGCGGTTTGGTGCCTGCCTTTGGCCCAGGGCGCGATCCTGCAGACCCGGGATCGAATCCCATGTCGGGCTCCCGGTGCATGGAGCCTGCTTCTCCCTCTGCCTGTGTCTCTGCCTCTCTCTCTCTCTCTGTGTGTGTGACTACCATAAATTAAAAAAAAAGAAAAAAAAAAAACACTTAAAAATAAATAAATAAATAAATAAATAAATAAATAAATAAATAATAAATAACACTGTCTTATGAAATAGCAACATGATTGGCAACACAAAACCAGTAAAACTAGCAATAGTCCCTCAAAAGTAAAAGACAAAAATTTTTACAAGTGATTAATTTTGTCTTGAATGTAAATTAATTTGGCATTCTTGTTTCTGATGTACATTTTTCCCTTGGATAATGAAAGGACTGCAACCTGTAGTTCAGCAGCCTCTGTTGAAACCCCAATTTACCCCAGAGGGCCCATACAACTTAAAGCCTATTTTCTTCTAGCCAAAGGTACACCCTGGTTCAGATCTATCTTGGCTGGAGTAAAGAGCCTTTCTGTAAACCCCTGGCCAGGTGGGAGAAAGTTTTTCTAACACTTACAAAAATACGTGTGCATTAGCAGTGGCTTTGGGACAGGGTAGGGCCAAGTGTGCTGTACCAACCTCAATTTTAGGCTAAACCACTGATGATGTCAAGTCTTAGCAAAATTCTAGGCCATATTGCTGAAGAGAAGAGATTTTGAGTTTTTCTCAAGGTATGGTCTTAAGACTATATGCACCAGAATCATACATGAAGGCAAATTCCAGGATCCACACTAAAACTCAAAGAATTCAAGTATATAAGAGTATGACCCAGGACTTCAATCTTTTACAGGCCTATCAGGGTGTTCTGATACAGATTGCAAATAAAACTGCTCTGGGTATACCAGGATGTCTCAGTGATGCAGACCCAGTTTGTGGAAGGTCTTCTTATCCCTGGTTTTGAAGACATGACCATATCCTTTTTGAAAACTGAAGGAAGATACATATCACACTGGTTCTGCACCTTTTAGGAGGGTGCAGAGTGATACAAACTTGTAAGTCAACTTCAATTACTCCTTCAGGCTCCTGCTATCCTAGAAGATCTCTCCTGAAAGTTCCTACAGAGAGCTGTTATGAAAATACACAGACTAAATCCATGCCTACTTACAGATGAATTTAATGTATGATATTTAAGCTTTATTTATTTATTTATTTATTTATTTATTTATTTATTTATTTATTTAGTTTTATTTAAATTCTAGCTAGTTAACATGCAGTGTAATATTAGTTTTAGTTGTACAATACAGTGATTCAGCCCTTCCATATGACACCTAGTGCTCATCACAAGTGTACTCCTTAATCCCCATCACCTATTTAACCATTTCCCCACTCACCTCTCCTCTTGTAACCAACATTTTGTTTTCTATAGTTAAGAGTCTGTTTCTTGGTTTGCCTCTCTCTTTTTCCCTTTGCTTGTTCTTTCTTAAATTCTACATTATGAGTGAAATCATATGGTATTGGTATTTTTCTTTCTCTAACTGGCTTATTTCACTTAGTAATAACCCTCTTGAGTTCCATCTATGTCATTACAAATGGCAAGATTTCATTCTTTTTTCATTCTTATTATATCGAGTAATATTCCATAGTATGTATATGCCACATCTTCTTCATTCATTAGTCAATGGACACTTGGGATATATCCATATTTTTGGCTCTTGGAGATCTAAACTGCTACTATCAACATTGGGGTGGGGATCCCTGGGTGGCGCAGCGGTTTGGCGCCTGCCTTTGGCCCAGGGCGCGATCCTGGAGACCCGGGATCGAATCCCACGTCGGGCTCCCGGTGCATGGAGCCTGCTTCTCCTTCCGCCTGTGTCTCTGCCTCTCTCTCTCTCTCTCTCTAAGACTATCATAAATAAAATAAAAAATAAAAAAAAAAATTAAAAAAATAAAAAAAAAAATAAACATTGGGGTGCATATACCCTTTGAATTAGTGTTTTTGTATTCTTTGGGTAAATATCTAGTAGTGCAATTGTTGGATCATGGGATAGTTTTATTTTTAAGTTTTAGAGGAAACTCCATATTGTTTTCCAGAATAGCTGTAACAGTTTACATTCCCACTAATAGTACAACAGGGTTCCCTTTTCTCCACATTCTTGTCAACACTTGTTATTCCTTGTGTTGTTGACTTTAGCCATTCTGACAGGTATGAGGTGATATCTCATTGTATTTCCCTGGTGAACAGTGACGTTGAGCATCTTTTCATGTGTCTATTGGCTTTCTGTATGTCTTTGGAAAAATGTCTGTTCATGTCTTCTGCACATTTTTAATTGGATTATTTGTTTTTTTGGGTGTTGAGTTTTATAATTTATTTATATATTCCTGGACTGCAAAGGTGTTTCACTATTCACAAACCAATCAATATGATATACACATTAATAAAAAAGATAAGAACCATATGATCATTTCAATAGATGCAGAAAAGGCATTTGACAAAGTACAACATCCATTCATGATAAAAACCATCAACAAAGTAGGTTTAGAGGGAACATACCTCAACACGATAAAGGGCATATATTTTAAAAAGCCAGCTAATTTCATCTCAATGGGGAAAAACTGAGAGCTTTTCCTCTACAGGCAGGAACAAGACAGAGATGTCCACTTTCACCACTGTTATTTAACATTGTACTGGAAGTCCTAGTCACAGCCATCAGACAACAAAAATAAATAAAAGGTATCTAAATAAGTAAGGAACAGGTAAAACTTTCACTATTTGCAGATGGCATGATACCCAAAAGACTCTATCAAAAAACCTCTAGAACTGGTAAATGAATCCAGTAAAGTCTCAGGATACAAAATCAACGTACAAAATATTGCCTTTCTACATACTAATCATGAAGCAGTGAAAAGAGAAACTAAGGAATCCATCCCATGTATAATTGTACCAAAAATAGTAAGATACCTAGGAATAAACCTAGCCAAAGAGGTGAAAGACCTGTACTCTGAAAACTATAAAACATTGATGAAAGAAATTGATGCTCATGGATTAGAAGGACAAATATGGTTACAATATCTATACTACCCAAAGCAATCTACTTATTTGATGCATTCCCTATAAAAATACCAGCAGCATTTTTCACAGAACTAGAACAAACAATACTAAAATTTGTATGGAACTACAAAAGACCCCAGGTAGCCAAAACAACCTTGACAAAGAAAATCAAAGCCGGAGCATCACAATTCTGGATTTCCAAGTTATATTGCAAAACTGTAGTGATCAAAACATTATAGTACTGGCACAAAAATAGGCACATAGATCAACGGAACAGAACAGAAAACAAGAATGAACCCATAAATATATGGTCAATTAATTTTTGACAAAGCACAAAAGAATATCCAATGGGAAAGAGATCGTCTCTTCAACAAGTGATGTTGAGAAACGTGGACAGCAACATGGGAAAGAATGAAACTGGATCACTATCTTGCACTACACCATACACAAACGCAAATTCAAAATGGATTAAAGGCCTAAATGTGAGACCTGAAATCATAAAAATCCTAAAAGAGAACAAAGACAGTAACCTCTGACATCAGCTGTAGCAACTTCTTTCTAGATAGGTCTCTTGAGGCCCGGGAAACAAAAGCAAAAAGAAACTACTGGGATTTCACCAAAATAAAAGCTTCTGCCGAGCAAAGGAAATGATCAACAAAACTGAAAGGAAACCTACAGAATGGGAGAAGATATCCGTGAATGACATATGTGATAAAAGGTTAGTATCCAAACTATATAAAGCACATTTTTCAGTAGAATTTTAAAAGAATAATTTGTTCATCTCTAAATGATCTCACCACTAGTGCTTTCCTCCTGGACTCTTCTACACCGACTAGCCTGCACTTGAGTGAAGCCCACCCCTTAGAGCTGCCTTGACTGATCAACCATGTCCCTACTGCCCTCTCCCTCCCTGCTGGAGTGTTTGTTTGTGTCCTACAAGGGCCCCAATTCCAGTCTGTATTTATCTTTAGCAGTTGTTTGTTTACTTTTGTTCTCTATTCTTTCCCTTAGAATGGATGCAACATGAGAATATAAGTCTCAACTCCCTTGTCAACCACTGAAAATCCAGTGCCTTGCATGGAGTGGGCATTCAGTGTGTATTTGTTCTATGAATACACACAGAGAAATAGACTTCTACTGGAAGAATTTTGAGTTGGGAGATTTACCTGTCTTCTTTCAATTTTGTTTCTGAAACAATGATTCTTAATAAGAGAGGTGTAAGTTAAGCTTGCTTAGTTTAGGGGAAAGTCTTGGGGATCTTTGAGAAGTCACTCCTAGTAGCAGTAGTTTGGGGAGCCTCCAGGAAGTTCTTCCAGTTAAAAAATTCAGGATGTAGGGGCTATAGAAATCACAATGCTGAATACCTTTTCTGATACATCACAGACTAGTTTATAATGAAGACCCATGGAAGCAACCTTGATGTTTGCTCAGTTTCTCTGCACTCCTCAGAGAACATACGCCTGCCTTCCTACAAAAGATGCATGTCTGGAGGGAGGGGAAACAGCCATTAAACCTAGGAGGCATTTGTCCTCCTTCCTTTTGACATTTTGTTGGCCTTTAACTTATTTGTGAAAGATATCAA
The DNA here is from genome assembly GCF_018345385.1 of Vulpes lagopus. Taxonomy (NCBI): domain Eukaryota; kingdom Metazoa; phylum Chordata; class Mammalia; order Carnivora; family Canidae; genus Vulpes; species Vulpes lagopus. Next base: position 18,622,204 of record NC_054845.1, read on the forward strand.
AGCAGAATTAGATAAGGGAATAAAAGGCCTTTTCATTAAAATGGCCAATCTGCATAGATCTCTTTGTTCTTCCCTGTAGAAGGTCTTTTTTGATCAGTACAATGAGGAGAGAATTTATGAAGAAGGTTTGGAAAATTTTGCATTCACAAATAAAGTATCAGAGCAAAAATACACAGATTCCATTTAGGAAGATAAAATTATGTTCAAACAAATATTATAAAATTATTTCTGGCTCAAAGTGTTAGTAAGGTGATAAATGGAATATGTCCCTTAGGGTTGTGGTTGGTTATTTTAGAATGAAGGAAAAGCAAAGGCATACTTATCAATGCCTATTTAATTGCTGTCTGGGGTGTAGGGAGCAAATGCATCATTTATAGGGGTTTAAATGCAAGCGAGGATACTTTGGCCATTATTTGTTTTTAACTTCCACTCTGCAGGGTAAGGGGAAATAGTAGATGCTCTTTATTCCCATCAGTTTTTAAACCCTTTTACAATGCTCCTTTCTGATATGGAGCTCGGTAGTCATACATGTAAAAGACCCGTGTTTATGAAACATGGAACAGGGTTTGGGATAGCAGGTTTTAAGCATAACACATTTGTAATTATAATTTGTTATGTGTTAAATGTTTTTGTTTAATTCATATTGTTACAATATATTTCTGTGGATTTTGAATTATATTTCTTTTATTTTTTTTTAAAGATTTTATTTATTTATTCATGAGAGACACAGAGAGGGAGAGAAAGGCAGAGACACAGGCAGAGGGAGAAGCAGGCTCTGTGCAGGGATCTCGATGTGGGACTTGATCCCGGGATCCCGGGATCCCGGGATTGCACCTGAAGCTGAAGGTAGACCCTCAACCGCTGAGCCACCCAGGTGCCCCAAATTATATTTCTTTTAGTAGCATTCTTTGATTATAACTAGGTAAGGAATTTATGAACAAAGAAAAATATGAAAAAATAAAAATCATGACCTATATTATCTTGAACCAGGGATAAACACTGCTGATATTTTAGTAAATTTCCTTGTAGTATCTGTGCAGAGATATGTGTAGTACATATGTATATATGCATGCAAAAAATATATATATATATATTCACTCATATATTAAGCCCTAATGTCTAAGCACACCTTGTAGCACATGTGTAAAAAATGAGGTCACTTTTGGAGCTTCCATGGTGCAGTTGGTTCAGGTCTGACTCTTGGTTTTGGCTCGGATTGTGATCTTAGGGCCATGGGATTGAGCAAGAGTCAGGCCTCCTGCTCAGAGGGGAGTCTGCTTCAAATTCTCTCTCCTCCCTCTGCCCCTCCCGCTTGTGTGCCCTCTCTCTCTAAAATAAATATATATATATATATATATATTTTTTTTTTAAAGTGAGATCATATGTTCAATAAATAATAATCAATGCTAGGTATGTACAACGCATGGTCTTAGTCACTAGGGGCCTAACAATGAACAAAATCCCCAAATCTCTGCCCTCAGGGAATTGATCTGGGATGAAAGTCAGTAACTTTCACCAGGAATTACAGTGGTTTAAGCCCTAATTTTAGTCTTTCTGCACAACTTTTTCTGCAAATCTGTCCTGCACTCAGCAGGACAATCATTATACTTCTACAGCTCCAGGAGTCCTGGGATTGGACACTCTAAGAAGGCCAGGGATTTGGTTCCTGGTGATCATTTCTAAATAGCTCAGCACTGCTTGGGGAGGTGACTGTACACATTATTTCAAGTGATGTAGCTCTGGCCCCAGAACAGCATTGGGGCCTGTTAGACTGGAAACCTGTACAACTGCCTAAAGTCCCCTCCTTTTATCTGGCTCTTCTGCTGCCATCGCTGGCTTTGAAAGAGGGGAGGGTATTTATTATTTGCCTTCTGAGCCCAAGAACAGGAAGACTCTTTTCTTAATTCCCTATAGCTCTGTAGTGACTTCACAGATTACAAAATTCTACTTAGGGTCAAGATACATGCCAGGAAGTAAAATATAGAGAACAACTTATAAAGTTCTATCAGATTAGGCTACTCTTGGGGTCTGCAAACTTAAAACCAAGGAAACCTCTATGCCCTGCTCCTGTTTGCTACTCCATGCAATTCCCCTTCTTATAAAAGATTGTCCCTCTGCAGGACTGTTCAAAATCCAGAGATTCTCTCAAAAAGCAAAAGAAATTCCTTCCCATTGCCTTAGGTTTACCTTTAACTCTAATGTCTTATGCTAGGATTTGCCATAAGAGGATATATAATGTAGATAAGAAACCCCTTTCAGAGGACCTCCTCTTGTAGACCTAGTTGGGTCCCAATTCTCTGACCACACAGAACAGTCCAATTATCTCATGTAACACTAGTACACATTGAGATATATAGTCTTAGACAAAACTGAATATTTATAGAGCCCAGCAGTCCACTGGGATCCCTTTGGTTAGTCTTATATCCTACATGAAGTGGTCATTCCTGGATATCTCTACATTATTCCTCTGGTTTTCCAAATCTCAATTCCAGATTTTCCATGAGCAACTGTTTAAACAAAAATATGTGCACAAAATAAAATTAAAAAAAAAAAAAAAAAAAGGGATCCCTGGGTGGCGCAGCGGTTTAGCGCCTGCCTTTGGCCCAGGGCGCAATCCTGGAGACCCAGGATTGAATCCCACGTCGGGCTCCCGGTGCATGGAGCCTGCTTCTCCCTCTGCCTATGTCTCTGCCTCTCTCTCTCTCTCTCTCTCTGTGACTATCATAAATAAATAAAATTTAAAAAAAAAAAAAAAAAAGAAGAAAAAAAAAAATATGTGCACATATGCACATAGGTGCATACATGCAAACACACATTTCCTTCCAGGAAAATAAACAGAATATCCAGGTATTGAATATTCTAAATCTTTTAACAGCTATGACACTTACTAGAGAAACAAAAAAGCATTTAGAGACACAACTGCTTAAAAATATACTTAATTTACTTAACATTCACAGTCAGGTAAATATTGTCTTCACACATTTCTCCAAGGTAACAACTGGGACTTATTTTATATTCATGAAACTAAAGTAGACTCCTAGAAAAAAAAAGGAACATTACATTTTCAAAAAAATTTAAGCTTTTTATTGCATATGCATTACATTTTATTGCACATACATATGTTTTTAACAGACTATTGTTATATCCTATTGACTTTGTATAATAAACTTTTCATTAAACCTTATATGTGAGTATTTTCCCATGTCATTAACGATTTTCAAAAGTTTTGTTTTAATGGCTACATCCATAATGTGGACGTACAGCTTATTTTATCACATTTCTTTTGGTTAGAGGAACTGTATTTTGTTTCAATTTTTTTCTCTATAAGCAACATTGGAATGTTTATCTGTTCACATTTGCTTGCTTCATTGATTATTTCCTTAAGCTATATTCTTAGGGGTGACGTCGTTGTGTCATAGAATCTTAAGGTTGAACTTCAAGAAGATGGCTCCTTATTTCCTTGGCCTTACGACATAGTAATTGATCTTTTTCTGTGGAATTGATGAGACTAATAACTTAAGGTCAGTTACTAAGCAACATTTGTCAAGGCTACTATGCCTTTTCAATAGTTGCACTATGGCAACTCAGTTAAGATCTTCAATGTTCATGCTTACAGTATCGCTTTAGGAAAACATTATTTACTTTAAAAAACTGGCATTTACTAATAACATATTTAATTTAATTATTCATATGCATTTATTTAATATAATCACAACAAATATTCTCATTTTCAGGTATAATGCAAAGTGAAGCTAAATCAAATTCTTAAAAGGGTGATGTAGAGTTGTCTGTGACTCTATACAGTTCTCAGGAAGGGTAAGCAGATTCTGACTGGGGTCTGTGTCCACTACTCCTGCAGCATTATGGAAAGGACTCAGCTTCCAGGAATGATCTTCTTTTGACTCTGAAGGGGTATTAGCAACAGACGAGGTAAAGTCTGCTCCAGAAGAGTCCAGCCCCGCTGTGCTGCAGTTGTAACACATTTCCTATGCAATGTCGTTCCAGGCTGATTACGGTGTGTTGATTACTCACATCTGGGACTCGTATTTGATTAGGCTCACTGAGTTTTGCTCTTCTTCCCATTTCTAATTGTCTCTTTCCTCAATCTTCTCTGTCTTTGTTGTCATTGAATTTCATTTTAGTCTGTAGTCAAATTGATGGCTTCTTTAAAGTTTCATTAAATTTTTGAATTCTTTGAGCTTTTTCTCCAAGCCTCTGCTATGTTTGCCCTTTCTAAAATGTTTGGACCTTTGATTGAGGAAGTAAACATTCGGAGATGCATCTAATTCTATAGTCACTCTCTGTCACCAGTGAACTGTTTGTAAGTGAACAGGTATGATTTTCATTTCATCTCTGAATGCTTACTCCATTAGATTAGCTAGAGTGGTCAAAAGAAAGCTGTTTTGACCTTTGAAAAATACACTTAGGTGTGGTGTCTTTCCCTGTCTCTGTATCTCTGTCTCAGTCCTTCTCTCTGTTTCTACATAGATGATGGAAAGCTACAGAGATGACTGAGAGGTAGATAGATAATCAGATGCATAGAGCGCCCTATACCTAGTAAACACTAAGTGTTCCTGAGTTCCTTCTGTATTCCAAAATTTTTACATTTTAATTTAGTAATGTAAATTTTTTTATATTTTAGTTTAAATATGTAAATTAAAGGCTCTAAGACTAAATTACCTGAGAAGTGCTTAAGTGAGAATTTTTATAGGTTATGAAACTCCATGTTAGTGCCTTCATTTTACATTTTCTTTTTTCATTTTACATATTTAAACACAAATAATCTAGGTCAACTTTCATTGTAAATTAACACATTTTCTGTGCTTGCTTTTGGCTAAGTGATTATAAATACACAATTTAAAATATTCCCCGCTTCCCTAAGGAGTCCTGACTGAGGCTAACAATGAAGTATTCTTACCATTATGTTAAACTGCGGTGCTAGACAGAGCCTTTTGGAGTAGGAGAGGACACCGTTTTCCTTGTATAACAAATGACAACACAGTTCCCCTCTCACAACATAAACATGACAAACTTCCATATAGTTTGTCACACATAGGCTGCACTATTACGTTGGTATTCAAAGCTGGAGTTTTAGAGAGTTTTAATGTTTTTTTGAGACACCACTTAAACACATTTAATAGTATAGCCTTGGAATGATTGGAGATCTGAGAAGAATAACGACTTAGTACCAGCCACAAGCCAACTATCTTCTATCCAACAACTCATTCAGTAAATATCTTTTGAGCATCCACTACTTGCCAGCCATTATTTTAGGTTTCAGAGATGTATCAGTAAATAAAACAAAAATTCTTGTGCTTATGGCACTCTGATATTCAAAGTCAATTTTACCAACTATCACCCAGTTAAAAGAATAGTTTGTGTGTTACTCCCAATTTGTACACGTAATGCTGGGCCCTGCCAAAAGGATTATAAGGTGATTGAGTAACAAGGAAAGAAATATCTTGGGATAAAAATAAATCGCATATCACATAATCTACCATGTTACACATATGCAGTGAAAAATAGAAATTGTAAAAATAGCAAAACTATAACTACTGTTAGGATTTTATGCTATATTAAAAAATTCCTAATGTCTTGTGAATACAGAAGGTCATTTGACTTACCCAAGGACACGAAGAATCCCAGAATGCCAGCTTTTTTGTCAGGAATATTACATTCCAGATTTTTCAGTCAGCACAATTATTTTCGCTATGAGGGAGTTGTCAGCTGATTTTCATGATATCATATAGTTTATTCTGCTACTAAGCTGAAGACTATTACTGTTAACGTGATAGGTGCTAGTCTGTTTTATTTAGAATATATAATGTGATCTTTTTCGACAATGGAAATAATGCAAAATGTTCATACATGCACCCACATCCACACACCCAATATATAGTTATTTAAATAAAAAGTGATGAAATTTATGAACTAGAATGTCATTTTTCTATTTTGACAAATTTTTTCTTCAGTATAAGAAAGGTGTTATGCTATGAGAACTTGTGTTATTATAAAAACAACAATTGATTGAATTCAAACCTATCAGGGAAACAGTGGATGGGCTAAATTAAAAAAGAATACCACAAGAGCAAAACATTGCATTTGCTTATGAAAACTGATGATTTAAATGAGAACTGAAGGTTTTAATTGAAACGATTGGTTTAAAATGGTTTATGAAAGATTCTAATTTAGGAATTACTGTTTTTCTCTGTCAGAACCATTTTTTCATAAGCTGACTTTAGTAGCAATGAAACCTCTCATTAGATTGCAATGTTATGTTTCAAGAAATAATTATTTGGCTTATTATGATTCCTTTCAAAAAGAACACAAATTTTTATTTCAAAAAAATTTTGTGTATACAAGTGTACACACATCCACACACACTTTTTATAGTCCCTAATTTCTATAAACTCTTTTCTAAAAAACAAATTAAGAACATAATCATTTTCATTAAGAACAAATATAAATTAGTCATAAACTTCCTTATCTACTTCAAAATTTTGTGGAAGTAATTTGGGTTTAAAAAGTAAGAAAAAAAATAAGCAAAGCATTTTGTTATCTTTTCAGTTATCACAAAACTCAAAACTCAATAGATCTTCTGCATTTGCATAAAGTCTTCAGTTTAAAGAGCAAAATACTTTTGACTATGTCAGCTTTTTGATCCATGTGCCCAGTATTGCATTTCACATCCATAACTTTGCTCTGCAGCAAGATCCTTCCTTGGTTTTAAAGTTCTTTTTAAACTTATTTGCTTTCCCATCTTTAAACCTTTTCTCATACATGGATTGCTTTTATTATTCTTGTTCACTTGGTACCTCCCAGTCTCTTCAAAGAGTCTTTTAGATTCCAGTTCCATATTTATCTGAAATACTCTGTCATCATTTTTCTTCCTACCTAGTGCAAATCCAAAGATCATTACTATTTCAACTATTTTCATGCCAATGTTTCTACTTTCTTGTCTGTTTGTCCCTATCTCTGATGAATCTTATTTGTCTCTAAGGTCACTCACATGGCCATTAGTAGTTTCAGAAGATCTTTCAAACTTACCTGGACCTCTCCACAGGGCTGCCTCACCTCACCACATGACACTTGGGTTTCCCAAAGTGACAAAGTGAGCATTCCAAAAAAAAAAAAAAAGAATGAGAGAGCACTTCTAAGACAGAAGCCACAATCTTTTTTGGTAAGCTGTTCTTGAAAGTGACATATATTACTTCTGTTGTGTTCTGCTCATTAGAGAAGAATCAAGGGGAAGTGATTACATAAATTAGGCATGAATATGGAAGGTAGGATCACTGAAGGTCGTCTTGAAGTCTACCTACCATAGAAGGATAAATAATAATACTAAAATTTTAAACCATTTGTGCAGAGACACACTTTGGCCTCCTTGCCAGACTCACACCACACCGTGGCTCATCATTGAGGTCAACCACCAAGTCTGGATCGGTATGAACATCCACATCCAGGTCCTTGTCTGTCTCCACATCTTGCTAGCAACCTGGTCCAGGACTCCTCCACTCATGGCCAAGAGGGAATTCAAGTCCAAGTCACGATCCAGAGTCCTACCAAGTCTCCCGGGGAGGAAGGAGTGGTGTTCTCTTAAGCAAATAATATGTCAACAAGCAACATAACTACCAAAAGGCTTGAGGTAAGGGACCACATACTCAATCCATCAGAAGAGTACTTGGAACAAGCCACTGGCTATTGGAAAGGTTGTTTTGTGATATTTTGCCTAACTTTTTACTTGTTTTAAGCTTTGTCTCAGGGGCAAACTTCATTTTATGTGCCATTTTGTTCCTGTTATTCAAATTTCTTGTAATATAGTGAAGTGAATGACTTCAGGTTTCATTATTGGCTTGGCTATTTGAGTTAAATTTTCCTTTAGTTTATATAGTGCTGCCTTGTTTTGTTTGAAATTTAAAAGATTGGTAACCTAATTTGTGGCCTCCTTGACTTTTAAGGAAATACGTGCAGTCATTACACACAGCCTAAAGCTGTCAAGAGATTGACTCAACCATGCCTTCATTTCTTAAAAGTAAAAACCTACAAAAGTTGGTGTAAATCTGTTTGTATATAGATATAATGGTATAGATATAAATGCAGATATAAATGGTGATCTGAATCCAAACTTGTATAAAGACATTTCAGGTGAAAAGCCTTGATTTTGTGAAAGGACTGTTTGCCAGACACAATTCTAATCTCTTCTCTTGTGTATTTTTGTGCATGGGACACAGTTGTGTAGCAGATGAGTAAAGCTGGTTAGTTGTTAATTTGAATTTTGCAGTGCAGAGTGCTTAGTTGTCTCCTGTTTTTCCTGATTGCTCCTGTGTTAAGATGCCTTGTGCAAAAACAAATGGCTGTCCAGTTTATTAAAATGCCCGACAACTGTACTTCCAGTCACCTGGGTCTTGCATAAAAATAATGGAGCACACAGTGAGTACCTCTAGGTGGTGATAAATACACCTTTTATTCTACACTCCCCCTCAATGGTAAATCTGATCATCTTCATGTATGAACTAAAAATATGGAAAAGATTAAGGAAACAAATGGTTTCTAACTTTGTAAGTACTTATAACATGGTGTATCTTTCTGCTTACATAATCATTGCTTCTGTAGTTTAATTAAAACATTTTCTTGGTGTTAAAATTTTTTAAACCCATTTAAGAGAAACTAAGATTAAGGAAAAAAAAAAGAAAATACAAAGTGAGGTAGTAGAAATGAGCCCAATGTGTAGTAATCACAATAAAATAAACACATAGGAATGAACTATTAAATACAGAAATTATTTTTGTTATATTCACAATACAAATACTTGTGAGGAAAGAAAGTTCGAAGAGATATAACTATTCTTATTTGTAGGTAATATGATTATTTTCATAGAATATTCAAAATAATCTTCACACTCTTAGAATTTATTAGAGTTGATACTTTCTAATAAGTTTTTAAGATTTAGGTTTCAGGATACAAACTCAATATACAAAAACCTTATAATACAGAGACAAAACTAATTGGAAAGTATAGAGAGTAAAACTTCAATTCTCAATAGCAATTAAAGTCGTGTTTCCCAGGAATAAGCCTGACTAAAAATGGTCAAACCTCTGGTGACAAAATTACAAAATAATGACAAGGCCATAAAGACATATTTACATGAAGAAACTTCGATCTGTATTTGAATTGAAAAATATCAGTATCATTAAATACCAGTTTTCCTTAAATTGGCATAGAAATTTAATATAACTGCAATAACCAATGTTTTTTGACAGAATTAGAAATGCCACCTTTGAAATTCATGTATTAGAAGAAATAGGTGGAAGAGATAGCAGTTTTAAAAAGTAAAATAGGAAGAGTTGGTCCAGCAGATATCCAGGCATACTATAGAACTACAATAATTAGAACTGTGGAATTAGGAAAAATACACCAATGGCACAAAATAAAAGGATCTGCAAATAGAGCCACACATATAAAATGATTTAATGTATGATGGTTTAGCATTACAAAAATAGGGGAAGTGGTAAATTGCATTATACATAGTGATGGGAAACTAGAAAAAAAAATCACATGTCTCTCTCACACCACACATCAACATGACTTTCAGGTAGATTACGGTGCTAAATATGAACAGCTAAATTTAATTGAAGATCTCTAAATAATATAGAATTTCTCAAATGAAATAAAGAAAAGTGCGAACTATAAAGAAAATAGATGTGCATTTAATCACAATTTCTATATGGGGAAGCCAAATAAGGAAATTAGGCCTATACCCTAATAATTATGAAAAGAAGTTAGTGGATGTATCCACTAATACATATGTAATGCAGTTGGTAGAAATAGAAACCACAATTTTGGAGATTAAGTCAATAATAGCTAATAAATGTGGAGATGCTTACCATACCATGAACAAATTCTACTTCTTGGTACATCCATAAAGAAAATGCATCAAAACCTATGTGAAATGAGATGCAAGAATGTTGGAGCATTGTTTTTAATAGCCCAAACTAAAAACATCCCAAATTGACTATCAATGAAGAATGTAAATCTAAATCATATGATAGTTGTAGCACAAAACTAACTATACAGTGTTTAAAAAGAAAAAGCATCACCTATTGACATGGTTAAATTTCAAATGTATAGTTTTTGGGGAAAAGAATAAGTTACAGAATAATATATACTTTTTTTTGCCAATTGTATAAAGTACAAAAACTTTATGCATTAAAATATACATCGATTCATGGAATTGATAAAACTACAATAGTAGTCTCTTGAGAAAGGCAAATGGAATATCAGTTGTATATATTCTTTGAAAAATTTTGGAAAAAAGATCATAAGCAAATAAAAAATATTAGTAAGATTTGATAAAGCTGGGGTAGTAGGTGCATAGAAGCTCATTATATTACTTTTGTATTGGTATCTGTTCATTTGAAGTATTTAACAATGTATTTTTTATTTTTAAAGATTTTTGAATTTATTTATTCATGAAAGGCAGAGAGAGAGAGAGAGAGAGAGAGGCAGAGACACAGGCAGAGGGAGAAGCAGGCTCCCTGCAGGGAGCCCGATGTGGAACTCCATCCCAGGACTCCAGGATCACACCCTGGGCCAAGTCAGGCGCTAAACCGCTGAGCCACCCAGGGATCCCAACAATATATTTTTTTAAAATAATTACCTTCCCTGTTCATTTCCACTAATATTTCTGTGGACCGGAAATGTGTTGATTAATGCCTAGAATTCTGACACAGCCATACTGTCTACATTCTTTGCCTTCAATTTGATCTGCCAGTCAATTCCAGCTTATCACTTAACTACTATCAGCAGGAACATCAAATTTCCTACTACTATCATTTCATAATATCTATTATATCAAGTCTGAGCTTCTATTTCTGGCTTTCAAGGCCATCCAGAATTGTCAAGACCCTTCATTCTTATAACCCCTTCTGTTCTGTAGGAATCCTGTACTCCAATTACATGTAACTCTCCACTGCCCTTCACTCAATTCCAAAGTCATTTCATTGAGACACAGCTCAAGAGATGTAATTTCCATAATATTCCTTTTCTAACTCCTTCAGCTCATTCAGGGTTTGAATGATCCATAAACTCAGTATTGTAGCATTTACCTTTAAACAGTCTATTTTGTTATTAGAACTTGGATTCAGGCATTTAAACTAATTTTGTGAGGGCCAGGACCTGTCATCTTCTTCTTTTTTTTTTCTTCTTTATGTTAACCACAGGGCAAAACACACAAATTCCCCCAACTACCTCTTATTCCAGAATTATCAAACGGCACTTAAGCCCTGAATATGAAAGCTGGACTATTTTTTACTTTTCCTATCCTTTCACCCCTCTTTAAATAGCTGTTAAGTCTTGTTTCCCAGTTTTATTAATATATTTCTATTCTGTGTGCTTATCTCCATTTTCACTGAACAGCCTTTTCCAAGCCGCTGTTACTTCCTATAGGTAGCAGAAGTCTTGGAAAATTATATCAAAGATGATATATCTTCATGAAATTATCACTTGATACTTGCACAGTGGGGGAATTTTGCTGTAATTCACTAATAGTTGTTACTATGTAACAACTCTGCTTCTCCCTCTATATCTCATCATGAAACCACGGTAATCTTTATAAAATCTAATTTGGTCATTCTTTTGCCTAGAGACTTTTAATGGCCTTTCATTGTCTTTATGAAGTCCCAAATACTTCATATAGCCCATAGAGCCATGTGATCAGTCGCTGCCTACCTCTCCAGCCTCATCTGGTGCCACTCACCCCTAAGCTGTAGACACATTGCCTTCTTCTAGTCAGGATGCCATGTGCTTTATCCCCTCAGGGCTTTCACACAGGTTAGTCTGTGTTTCTAGAACCCATTTCCCAGAACCTTTTCTTCACATGGGCAATATACTTATTCTACAAATCTTAGTTTAATTATAACTTTCCTGATGAATCTTAATTTCATTAGCTTTTTAATTTATTTTTATAACATTTATCAAAATGTAATTAATTTCTGTTCCCCCCCCCCCCATGAGTCTATAAGCTCCACAGCTAGCGGGACTCTATTTTCTCCCTACTTTATCTCCAGTGGATGACATTGTCTTGTATACAGTAGATACTATATACATATTCATTGAATGTGTTAATGGAATTTACAGGAATATTTATTAATTGCTTTTGACTAATTAAAATATATGGTAAATGGTTTTGTTTTTGTTTTTTTTTTTACATATGTCTCTCTACTTACCTCAATTTCCCCTCATTTGTTGTCATTCTGTTCTTAAAGATTGGAAGAAGATAAAGTAAACAAAACCAGAATATTTCTACAAAATCTAGAGGAAATCAGAGTTAAACCAAAAATCTGAGCATATTCAGTAATTTTTTTTCATTTTTCTGAAGTTGGAAAAATAGGAGTAAATCCTTCATAAGTAGTGATTTTTCCCCCTTTTCTAGTGCAACTCAATTTCTTAGGGTGGTCATTGACTATTTTTTAAATAGGAATTTCTGGGGATTAAAGAGTAACCAGAATGTCTACTAGAGTAACATTAAATTTAATGAAACAAAATAAACACATAACTTTAATGTTTGGTACTTTTAAATCAAGCATTTCCTACTTGGCTCTGTTCTTTGGTACTTTCTTTAATCATTTGCTCTGTTTGCATCTGTGCTTCCAACGTTGAAATAGTCCTACGCAATGTTTGGAAACTATAACACAATCCCACTCTCAAAACAGAAAGAGAGAAAAAAAAGACAATCTACATTTCACACCCTGCCATATTCTGGCTGTTTGAGGTGATTAATAATAATGGTCACTTGCCAAAAATACAGCCTAAGTTCACAAAGGGGGTTAGAAAACAACTTTATAATAAATGTGGGGAGTATATTGTCCTTTTTCTATAGTATATACCTTTCTTTATACATAAAATGGAAGGCATTCTTAAATTCTATTCACACATAATAATGCATGCAATTACAGCTTTTATAATGCCATGTATTGAAAGGAATTGGATTGATTTGGTCAACCAAGGAACACAATCCGGTTTTTCAGAACTGTGAGAATTATGTTTATTGATACCTTAACACCTGTAGAGTTCTTCTAAAGGAAATATTATGTATTACAGATTTATAGTTTATTTTATGGAAACTCTGTACTTGATCTAAAAGAGACAAGTTGGGAGGTTCCATCCTTATATTTACCTGGCCAGTGTGATGATGAGCTTTAGTGCAAAGAGGTTAACTGGATGAAAGTGAAAATCATCAATGAAGAATTAGGTCCCTGTGGAAGTGATGCATTTCTCTTACTCCTTTAAATTGTGTTTTAGCATCTCTTAGCGAAGAGAGGTAAAGGAATGGCTCCCCGTGACCCATTTTGTAAATGATAAAATGTTCTAGGCCTTCATTCAGATAATAGGGGAAGTCTGTTCCCAGTATTATGCATCTGATTGTTCCTCTAATAAACTAAATGTAATTAAAAATAGAGCAAAGCCATTGCATTTTAATGGCTTGGATTCTTCCCTGTGGAAGAGTCAGCAAACATTGAGAGAATATGAAGATTCAGCTCCCCAGCACCTGCCAGGCAGCCTTTCTCAAGATTAACAGCATCACACCAGGTTATTAGAGGAAACATAAATACTTTTGAAGCTCTGTGGGTAGTTACGATATCACGTTTTATTATCTTCTCCTAAAATGGAATTACTCACTGTAATTGCTTGCCAGTCACAGGCCAACAAACATGACAGAAGAAATCCTACATATTGGGGAGAGGGGTTATAATGCAAAAGCATCTGGCCTAGAAAATGTTTTTAGGGACACATTATTATGTATTAATAATAATCATAATTAAAATTTTATGGCATTTTATAACTTGTAGGATAGGCACATATTTGTGCCTTGCAATTTGAAGTGGGCATAGAAGCTATTTGAATTCCTATTTGAGTAAGGAAATAGGGATATAAAGATGTTGAGAGCTTTGCCCAAGAATCCTCCTGCCAGTAAGTGCAGAAGTGAGAATGAGCTCATTCTCCCAAATTCATAGTCCGTGTTCTTTCTGCCATTTTGCATGGCCTCAGTTCAATAGCAAACACATAGTATTTGCAGTTCCTTTCTGAACCATGCCCTTCTTGGAGAAAGGTTGGTTTTCAAGAAACTAGAATTCCCCAGGAGAGTGATGGAGGATAACCTAAAATACAAAGAAATTATAATTTAATAAGTGGCCTTACAGAAGCTGAGAGATTTAACGTCAGGCATGGGATATTTGAAAGTACGTGGGAAGTCACTCTCTCTGTGCGTGAGAGGAGAAAAGTGGTTCATTAGGAGACACTGTTTTTATCACTTTTGTTTTTGTTGAGCCTATTTCCAAAATAAACTTGATTATAAAAAGGGACTGTGGGGTGATTCTAAAGATGAGATGAAACTATTACAGAGACAAATACAGACTAGGAGATGATATTTTTTTAAAGCATTGTTGGATAAAGGATGGCTATCCAAAATATATGAAAAACTCTTAAAACTCAACAGTAAGTTAATAAACAACATAATTAAAGGTGGGCAGAAGATCTGAACAGATGCCTCAACAAAGAAGATATACAGATGGCATATAAGCATATGAGAAGGTGTTCCACATCATATGTCATTAGGAAATTGCAAACTAAAACAACAATGAAATACCACAACTCACCTATTAGAATCTATATAATCCAAAAGACTGATGGGAATGTAGAGAATTAAGAACTCTCATTCATTGCTGGTAGAAATGCAGAATGTCCCCTTTGAAATAGAGTTTGGCAGTTTCTTACAAAACTTAACATGCTCTTACCATATGAACTAGCGATTGTGTTCCTTACTATTTATCCCAAAAAGCTAAAAACTTATGTTCACCCAAAAACTGCACATGGATGTATACAGTAGCTTTTTCATAATTGTCAAAACTTGGAAGCAACCAGCATGTCCTTCAGCTGGTGAATGGAGAATAAACTATGTTACATCCAGACAATGGAATAGCATCTAGTGTTAGAAAGAAACGAGCTATCAAACCATGAAAAGACATGAAAGAAACTTAAATGCATATTACTAAATAAAAGAAGCCCATCTTTAAAGTCTACATATTGTTCGATTCCAACTCTAGGACATTTCAGAATAGGAGATTCTGAAGATATGGAAGTAGAAGGAGATGCATATTACTAAATATGCATATTACTAAATATTACTAAATATACTAAATATGCATATTACTAAATATGCATATTACTAAATATTACTAAATATACTAAATAAATGCATATTACTAAATAAGGAGATGCATATTACTAAATATGCATATTACTAAATATTACTAAATATACTAAATATGCATATTACTAAATATGCATATTACTAAATATTACTAAATATACTAAATAAATGCATATTACTAAATAAAAGAAGCCCATCTTTAAAGTCTACATATTGTTCGATTGCAACTCTAGGACATTTCAGAATAGGAGATTCTGAAGATATGGAAGTAGAAGGAGATCGGTGCTTGCCAGGGGATGGGCAAGCACCAATTTATTTATTTTTAAATTAAAAAATGTAATATGGAGAATGTCACATCTAAATGGGGGAATGAGTGCTTAATGGTTATACTCAACAGCACAATGTGTGGCAGGAGGAAGTGAATCAGTGATGACATGTTTTAAAATCCATTGAGGTCTGAAGGAAATATAGAGAATTTTAAGTAAAGACTTCTGGACCCTAAAATTTACTAGACTAAATGAACCTCAGAAGTTCTGACTGTACATTGTACCAGTACCTGGAGGTTCATTCCATTTATCGTCATACAAACCATTACTGCTTGCTATACCCAAGTCCTAGATTATCCAGAGAGGAACGATTCATGATTATCCACTTAGTCCAACAGAGTGTCATGAAGAATCTATTCAAGATACAAAGAAAGCAGCCCCTGTCATGTTTCAGAGAAAATTAAACATTTTAGGTACTCAAATTCTTTATTTGATATGTTATATGCTGGAATCGCATGTGGGGTTTCTCAGCTATAACCCCAGCTATGCCTTGATGGAAACAAATCTGAGGATTAATACAATTTTAATTGTTTTCTTGCTCCTTATTTTCTCTTTATTTTTAAATTTGAAGTTTTCTGATAACATTTAAGTAAGATATGTTGTTGAGTTCTGAGTATTTTAGTGCTTTAAGTTCTCTCATCATTTTTCATGGCATATTACCATAAGTTAATGTCTGACTGTTTTCCTTTGCTTATTTTTTTCTCAAGCCATAATTGGAAAACTCTTTAGCAAAGACCATTTGGCCTCAGGTTTTTAGCTTGTCCTCTGGCTACATCCCTAAACTTCCATTTATTTTATGGTAACAAATATGTCACCAATTTTTACCTCAATTTGCCTGTTGTTGATGAAAAGTTCTCAATTTCTTACTGTGTTGTTTCTGGGAGTCCTTGGATATATTTCTTTTGGGCTCATGAAGAGTATTTCTATTACCACAGAATCCTCTATGCTCCTCCATGCTAGTTCTAATTCCTGATCACAGCTAATAAAATCAGTTGTGGTCCACTGATGACTACCACCGCAGCTAGTATTCTCCAGGAAATCACTGAAATCGTTGGCAAGGGTGTTGCCTCCCAACACATCCTCTAGGCACCAAAGCCTTGTAGTTCATCAGTACTTGGGGCACATTTTTACTTGGGCAGCAAAGCAATTTATTCCAGGGTGAAGAGAGACCTCTCTGCTTGCAGCCCTGTAGAGTTCAGATAAGAATCCTTGGACCTGAGCCAACATACTAGCTCCCAGTCAAACATTTTATCTTCCTTACTGTCTTCTCCTCTCATTATTAACCTCTGTCTGTTGTAAATGCCACTGCTTGATTCCAGTAGTGGACAAAGCCTAGCTAGTGCCTGTGTCCCCACTATACCTGTCACTCTCCTGGTTTGGTTATATTTTATATGAAAAGATTTCCTTTCTGAACATATTTTATGCCTGAAGATTTCCCCTTTCCAATAAAACAGATTTTGCACTTTGAATGACTCACTAATCATGTGCAAGCTGAAGATTGACACTGGAAGAGGGATGTTTGAGGAGATGGGAGAAAAAGTAGCAGCAACTGAAGCCCTATGGGTGCTGTTTTTCAGGAGTCCTTTAAAATACATTCAACAATGGTAACATTAGAATATGCAACTTATGCTTTTGAATTGTGTTCATATTCTAATGTTCTAATTCTCACTGTCTGTATTTCAAACACATATCTGATGAAAGAGCAGAATGTGAATTGGGTCCAGAATCTTGTAGACATTGCTAAAATAAATAGTAAAGTGCATGAATAACTATGTTTCCCTTTACTCTGCTACCCTATGTTTCATGCATTGTCATAGTGAACATCACTTATTTAACTTCTTGTTTCTGCTTAAGATCACTAGTTCAGCATATATTAATGGGGAAGTTCACTAGTTCAGCATATATTAATGGGGAAGTTCCTATGTGCCAGGTAATGTGAGGATAATGTGTGAGGTAATGTGAGGATACAGGAAATTAAAGATGTCACTGTCTAGCATGCAAGCATATATCCTGTGTTTCATTATTTTAAAATGTTTGAAAATATTTTATTTATTTTGAGAAGGAGAGAGAAAAGGGGGCAGAGACAGAGGGAGAGAGAGCATCCCACGGAGTGTGGAACCCCAATGCAGGGCTCAGTCTCACAATGCTGAGATCATGACCTGAGCCAAAATCAAGAGTCTGGTGCTTAATCGACTGAGCCACTCAGGAACTATATTTTAATATTTTATAGTATTAAGAAAGAATTTGTAAATATTTCCTTTAAGCTCTTGAAACAGTGAGTTTTGTCATATAACATAATTTCCAATGAAACACAGGTGACTCACCAAATTAGAGTTTTAAACCGAAATCTGACTGCCTTAGTAACTCCACATGCTGTTTCTGGTGTCTTTTTTTGACTGTGTTCATTAAGAGCTTTTATTATAAATTCAGTAGCTTTCAAACTAAAATGCATTAATGCTCTGGATGTGAATTCTAACCTAGATGTTAAATTAATAAATAAGCACTAAATATCTCCTCCAAAAATTTAGCTCTGGTTGGTCAGTCTGGTTGTTTTTGTTGTTGTTGTTGTTGTTATTGTTTAATATTTCCTTGACTTGGTAAGTTAGATTTTAATAATATTTTATTTTTTAAATGACTTATTTTCCTTCCTTATAATCAGTCCTTGAATTCTTCTAAAATACATTCTAAATACATATGCTTACACATGATATGTGTATATGTCAGTTGAGTTTTATCTCTATAAAGTGGTAGAAAATAAGCCAGACAAGCAACCCCTAACCAAAGCAAGTGAGCTAACAGATGGAGTGCACAGTATGAAATTAGAGAATAATTGGCAGGGTTTTTTTTTTTTTTTTTAACAATCCATCTGGAATCCAAGGGTCAAGATCATCCATTCTGACACTGACACAGGATCACAGCCTCATTTTACATTGACTTTCTTTTTTTTTTTTTTTTTTAATTTTTTACATTGACTTTCTAAGGTTACTTTTTTCTTTTCTTTTTTAAAGTCTTTATTATAAACACATTTATTTAGAAAATGAGCAGTAAGAATAAGTGACAACTTATCACTGAGTATATGCTCCACTGTTATAGAAGAGTGGCTTACAAATAAAGAAATAACATACTGTGAATTACTATGGTTAATACATTAACAATTCTAAATATGCTAGGCCACAGTACCCAGAACTGCAAATGAATGTGTTAGGGTAGGGTAGGTTGATGGTGGTTAATCAACACAAAGCTGGGAAGCAACTGGGAAGCTGAAACTTGAAAATGTCTAGGAGCCATGTAAGCAAATAATTCTATTACTCTGGAGGAAGAGAAGGACCTGGGAGTCTGCCCTGTAATGGGTGTAATATTGCCTAGTATTTCTTTCATCTATGTTGCACCCTAAGTAAAGCACGTCACAGGTGTAGTTCCTGCAGTGCCAACAAATCATTCAAAATAATAACAGCTTGTGTTTATGTGGGTTTCCTATGTGCCAGTCATTCTCCTTGAATTACATATGTTAAGTTGCTTAATGCTCACATGATGAGGGAGATACCATTGTTATTCCACTTTACAGATGAAGAAAGAGAATTACAGAGGAAGGCAATTTGCCCAGTGACTTATGGCTAGTAAATGGCCACGGGGTAATTCAGCCCCAGAGATTTGGCTGACTGTGGAACCTGTGTCCTCACACTCTCTCTCTTTGCTGTCTTTTCATTATACATTGATATATTAAAGGGGGAATTTTTTCAATACTGAAAATAGGTCGGTGGGTAAATGATTAGTTACCTTTCATTGCATTAAGAAATAACTTACAAAGGCACATTTTTCTTATAAAAATCTACCAATAATCCTTCCATATATGAACTTTACTTACTCTTCTAAGATGAATACATTTAATTTTATTATTTGTGCTTTGTACTATTGATCAACTCTCTGAACTCACTGTATAATTTTTCTTTTAATTATAATTTGTTAGGTTGATTTTGTCTGATGCAAGGATAGCTACCCCTGCTCTCTTTTGGTTTCCATTTCATGGACTATCTCCTCTCCCCACTTCACTTTAAACCTGTGTGTTCTTAAACTGAAGTGAGTCTCTGGTAGGCAGCACACAACTGAGTCTTGTTTTTGTATCCATTCCGTCACTCTCTGCCTTTTGATAGGAGAATTTAATCCATTTGCATTTAAAGTAATAATTGATAGAAAAGGACTTAATGCTATTTTATTGCTTTCTGGTTGTTTTGTAGTTCCCTATTTTTCTCTTTCTCTTTCACTGTCTTTGTGAATTAATGGTTTTCCATAGTGGTATGCTTTAAGTATCCTCCTCTGACTTCTGTGTGTCTACTATACTCTACCAAGAGATTCTTTTTGAAAGTAGCAACACTGTGGGGGCTGGCGGCTCAGTTAGTTAGGAGTCCAACTCTTGATTTTGGCTCAGGTCATGATCTCAGGGTCATGATCTCAAGGAGGTGATATCGAGCCCAGCTTCCAGCTCCCCACTTGGTGGGAAGTCTGCTTGAGATTCTCTCTCTCTCCCTCTATTCCTCTCCCTCCTTACTCTCTCACTTTCAAATAAATAAATCTTTTAAAGAGAGTAATACTATTAATGTTATAAAAATGATTTTTTTTTGGTTTCTTAAACAAGGAAGTGCTAGTACAAGGAAGAAATCCTTTGTAGGCCCTGCACTGACTTTAAAGTTGTTGACAGTGCACCACTGCAAATACATAAACTGGCCTATAATTGTCAGCTTCCATTACTTTGAAGGGAAATGAATCCACATAGTCCATGTGCAGTCTCATTAGGACAAAAGCTGTAGAGGCTGTGTGTGTGTGTGTGTGTGTGTGTGTGTGTGTGTGTGTATTGGAATTGGAACTCTTAAAATTGTAGAAAACTGGTTGATAAAGTATGAGCAAGAAGAAATCTGGGTTTCAACAGAACCATGGTGACTATCTGAGGTGTTTACCAATCAATGAAACATAAGAAATAATAAGAAAAAATCTGGAAAGCTAATTTATGATCATATAAACATGTGAAGACATCCTGAGTCTTACTTGCCAAACCCAAGTGCTTAGGTAATGCCATAGTCCTTTATTAGTCGGGGTAGAGGCTGAAGCACTCTCATACCTTGGGATTACATAAGAGTTCATGAGGGTGTGATTACTAATAAGCAAGGCAAGAGCTCTTTCATATTTAGTGTATCTCACTGATAATATCCTTACTCTCTAAACCCTGTGGTCTCACACAATTCAGCAACTCTGTTTCCATTATTCTGGCATAGATGTCTTTACAGACTTTCTGAATCCTGGGACCAGAGTCTAGCTCACCTGGATTATGCATGTAGCCATTTCCTTTGGTCCTGAGACTGACTTCCTTATCGCTGTCTTTGATGGGCTACAAGATACCTGTATTTTGCTTCATCTAATTCTGTTCCTTACTCAGACTTGGGAATCTTTCTCATTTTTCTTATGTTACTTCTTCTTTGCCTTCCTCTTTCTACCTTCTGCTCTCCCCACCTAACACTGACCACCAACCAAGTGTAATCTTTTCGATGAGCTACTATACACAAACTTCTCCAAGAGGAGCGCAACCATCTTATTGGAGAAAGAAATGAGAAGGAATTACATCAGAAATGTAAGAAAAATCAATATCTCATTAAATTATTCTTCTTTGACTATGTAATCAAAACAGTAGGGGGAAAAAACAACAGGGGAAAGCTTATTGTCTGTGTTTTTTTCTAAATAATTCCCAGAAATTCTTCTTGATTTCCTCTGAAACAAAAACTGCTGAAATTTTAAAGCCTTACTGATAAGTTATCAATTAAATAAGGAAGTTATTTTCTAGTTGTTTTCATCAAGGATGGAGCTCATACACACCTGTTCACTGAATCTCAGTATGTAGTATTGTGATAGTCTGTTTCTAGTGCTTTTCTAAAACATATTTAGAGGCAGAAATATCTGTTAGGTAAAATAAAAGGGCTCTATTCCATTAATGTTTTCTTTCCTGACTAAAATATTACTGACTATATTACAAGCACCCAGGTAAATCATCTACCTGGAATGATCTCTGTATAAATTTTTATATGACTTTGTTGTAAATGAACCTTTAATGGGAGAAGATACAAAGATATTTCTCTAGAGAATTAGCAACAAAAGGCTTCAAAGGCTTTCTTTGATGGAAATGATTAGTGATTATTTTGATTATTATTATTGTTTTTTAAAAATTTTGCAGTATGTGTTTTCCCTTATACTTCAACTTTTTTTTTTGTCTGAATATCAGCATTTTTGCCTAGCTGCATTTTATGGTATATTTCAATATTCTTCCATTTGGCATGTGGCTAATAGTAAGTATTTGCTCTGTGGCTCATATATTAAAACTGAGCCTCAAGGAAAAGCTTCTCTATAATACAATGTGAGAGATTTTGCCAAGTTGGAAAAACCAATTAGTGTAATAATAAAATATATAGATAAAATCATAAGGATGAATTTCTAGAAAGAGGGAGGATATGTTTAGATCAAGGAGAGGGAGTAATATTAGCGAAGTGGACAGTTTATGGCAATGGAAATATATTTTTCTCAAGAAAGGCTTTGACCTGCCTAGGGTAGTTTATCAGAATGTGACTAGATCCAAGATTCCATAAGACAATGGGTGAAGGTGGATGTTTAAATGAATACATAGGAATTACATTTATTTTTTAACCTATAGGTATATCGTTATGTATCTTCTTCAATGTAACAAATGAGGGTATTCTAACTATATAGGATTGTGAAGCTATAGAACCAGAGGGCCCTTGTCTAGTATGTTATTTAGCCATTGGTGATATTTCACATTTGTATATCTGGAGTTGGAATAATGTGGCGAATTTTTTAAATTTAATTTCTGTTCTCCCTCCCACATCCTATTCTACCAATCTCAACACACACACACACACACACACACACACACACACACACCTTGAAGGTAGGTTTTCTCCTTCAAATGTTTTTGTTTTATTTTGCTTTTGCAAATAGGAGGTACATACTAAATTCTTATTTAAATATTAGATCACTCTGATACCTAATGCTATGCTTTATTCATACAAATTTTCCACTTACAGTAAAATAGTATAATTTTCATTTTATGGACTCACATAGAGAGGTGGCATTTCTTGCTTATGGTCAGCAATTTCTCATATAAACTAACTGCAGTATTCTCATAACTCTTCTCCTTAATTCATGTGAATTCATGAATTAAGATTCAACCTTCTAACTTTTAAGATCCATTCTTAACACAACTTATTGCTGGTGATGTTGATCTTGATTAGGGTCAGGTTTGATAGGATTCTCCATTGCTAAGTTATAATTCTTCCTTTTCATTATTCCATTTGGTAGAAGGGAATCACTAAGTTCAGCCTACTTTGAAGGGAAGGGAAGTTAAATTTCACCATCTGCAGGGAAGAATATCCAAGAATTTGTGGTCATTATTAAAATTACCACAGTAATTAATGTATCTGGGGGAAGATAACTTTGAAGCTGTGTAAATTATCCTAAAGTTTTGCCCACTAATTTTAGCCTTCATCGGTGGAGCTAGCCTAAGGAAATTACTGTGGCACTCCAACTTACTGTGATTTTCTATTTCCTTTATTCTTTGTACAGTTATTAACTGTAGTTCTTCTTTAAAGAGGACTTACCCCTTGGGCAGCCCCAGTGGCTCAGTGGTTTAGCGCCGCCTTCATCCCAGAGTGTGATCATGGAGACCTGGGATCGAGTCCCACATTGGGCTCCCTGCATGGAGCCTGCTTCTCCCTCTCCTTGTGTCCCTGCCTCTCTCCCTCTTTCTCTCGGTGTGTGTCTCTCTCATGAATAAATA
Source organism: Vulpes lagopus (assembly GCF_018345385.1). Lineage (NCBI taxonomy): Eukaryota > Metazoa > Chordata > Mammalia > Carnivora > Canidae > Vulpes > Vulpes lagopus. Next base: position 18,645,572 of record NC_054845.1, read on the forward strand.
AATACAATCTTTAAAAAAGAATTAAAGAGGACCTACCCTTTTCCTTTTGCTTTTTAAATTAAATTAAAAACAGTATTTTCCCTCTTTTATTTATTCATTTATTTGTACCAATATAAACTCATGATATTTACCATATTTCTTCAGTTATAATCCAATGGTATAGTTATTTATTAAAATGTTCAAGTTATTCCAGCTTTAGACATTGGGAACTACTGAAATTGACTCCTTAGACTATTTGAGCATTTTTCCTTGCTTTCTGGTACAACTAAATGCTGTAGGCCACAGCCTGGAATCAGCTACTTTTCTGAGAAGCCCTGATTCATTTTATTGAAGAATGGAATTTAGAAAGTAAGCTTCGGGTATATTTGTAATTTTTAATGAATTGAATTTTTCATTTTTTATGGAAATATTTAATTTTTATGTAGCCAGATGTATTCACTTAGTTTCTGTCATTGGTTTGATGTTTAGAAAGACCTTCCTCAACTGACTATATATATATAAATAATACCAGTGGGTCCTTGAGTAATAACAATCCTACAGAACTCTGATATTAATTAATAATAAGTTTAAAGCAGTCCTAGTTCCCCTCTTTCATGGCTAGGGAAAATGGCAAGTCATGATATCTGACTCACAAGCAAGCTAGCACAACTAGGTTGGTCACATATGACTTCAAATCTTGTGTTTAATTATAGCAACTCTGCAAAGAAAGGCTAAGGGCGGAATGCTGATAGGTGTGTATTTCTTCCAAATAGTACTCTATTTAGGATTTTTGAAATTTGGTATGGGGCACCAATGAGTGTGGCCACAGCTTATTTTGTATAGTAATGCATAGAATCCGATCTCTTTGAGCCAAAGTAAAAAGTTGTAGTAGCAAACTGCCTTTCCCTCATGCTGATGGTCTTTTTCACCATCTACTTTCTATTATATAGTTGTCTATAAGAAAGTCATGGAGTTATATTGAAGAACTAGTGCATTTAGTATGAAAGGACTTGGCATTCACAAAATATTTCCTTGGGGTCAAAGTGGTTCAGGGCAACAGAGAATACGTGGTGGTAGTGGAGTAGTGGTGGATGGGTTATATACCATGGGAGGTGAGTCTGTTGGCCAATAAAGTTCTCTAAGATTTTTTTTTAGTCAAACAGTGTCTATTTGTGACTAGTGTAATTAAGCAAACATTTAAAGTAATATAAGTGCAAAAACATATGCTACAGATTCTAAGATCACCAATCCTTTCAACTAAGAATTATCAAGGGAGCTACACATTTTTAAAAATTCCCTAAAAATTACAGGAAGACATGAGTCCAAGCCCCATATTGGATGTGGAGCCTACCTTAAAAGAAAAAAAATACATTTAAATATGAATAAAGAGATAAACTAAAGTCCTTTTGGATGGCTTCTGGCACTACTGTCCCACATATTCTAAATCATAGCCAGAAGAACTGTTATCACGCAAGAGATTTTGTGTGCTCTTACCAGTTTTTTTATTTATGTGTGTGTGCATGTGTGTGTATGTATACTTCATTTCACTCAACAATATGGGGTCCTAGAGATGTTTTCCTGTTGCTACCAATAGTTCTGATTGTTTTGAAATGCCTAATTTAATCAATTATCTCATTTTTGACTTTAGAGTTTTTTCTAAATTTTTGCTTTCAAAACAATGCAATTATGAAAATATTTTAAATATTCCTCTTTATGCTTGTAGCACTATTTCTTTAGATTATTCATTAAATTTTGCAATTGTATAGTCAAAAGAATGCATATTTGAACTTAATGGATATAGTGATACTAACCTTCACAGTGTTAAATTGGTCTTAGCTCTCCTCCCCAGTTGCTAAAACTTGAAATTGCCAAACCTTTACACTATGGCTAAGCTAATAAGGAAAAATTATATCTCTTTGTTTTAATCTTCATTTGCATATTTCTTCTCTGATTAACTACTTGTCACATTTTACTTGTCACATTTTAAAAGCCATTGTATTTTCTTTTTCCTTTTTTTTTTTATAGTATTGTCTGTTTCTTATTGTTCTCCCTTTTTCTTTTTATTAGGTTGTTTTTATTTGTAAGAATTTCTGATATGTTGGAGCTTTCCTTGTATAGTCCAATGTGTCACTCTTTTCATTTATACTTTCTTTGTGTTTTATGGCTATTCTGTTTTTACATCTATTTGTCCTTTATTGTTGTCAATACCACAATGTTTTAAATACTTAAGATTGATAGTATGTTTTAATATATGACTAGGTGGTTATATTCTCTGTTTCTTTTCCAAAAATATTCTTGGCTACTCTTACATTTTTAAATCTATTTCTGTTTTAATCATTAATAGCAATTTTTTTTGGCTTATTTTCCCAGGCCTTTCAGTTCAAAGCACATTTCATTTATTTTCTACTTTCCTTGTTTTTTAATGAGTATATTCAAGATGGTGCATTACCCTTGCTTTGACTACATCTCATAGGTTTAGATATGTAAAGTTGCATTGCAATTCCCATTGATGATTATCTGGAAATGGTGAGAACTACAAAATGACTCCAACTATGGTAACTAATTGCTCTGTTCTTTGTTTCTGCAACTCCTTTGCATCTCAGCCCCTGCCCCTCTCTGACATGAGTAGTACCAAGGCTCCTGATCCTACCTTTTTGACACCGAGGTTTCCTGTGAGTATCTTAGGTGCTGCTTTTCGCTGCTGTTTTCCTTTTGTTTTTATCCTTTTGGGATGATTACCTGCAGTGTATGACTTAATAACTGTTCATTTGTTTGTTTTTGTTTTGTTTTGATTGGTTTTTAAGCTGTGTGTGTGTGTGTGTGTGTGTGTGTGTATTTGGCAGGAGGAAGATTTGGTGCAGGTACTCTGTCATCTTGAAACTAGAGTCCTTATTTTGTAAATGTCAGAAATAAAGTAGACATAGAATTCTGTGGACACCAAACATGAACTAGGAATAAATTCCCCATAGTTCTCTTATTCGTTGTGAACAGACTACTTTTTCCATGCTTCCTAAAGTAAAGCACCTTTGGATGAAGGTTTGCCTTTTCATCAACTGACCCTCTGAATAAATTTGGGTATTTGCCTTTTCATCAACTGACCCTCTGAGTAAATTTGGGTACATTCTGCACTGCTACTCCACACCAGGGGACTAATTCCTCTGAGGTTATCTTTACTAAATCTCCCAGTTGGTTTTCCTTTCTTGGTGGTGGAGACTTATCTAGCCTTTCCTAATTTTGCCTCATCTAAATTGTGTCATGCTATAATTCCTTGAAATCCTAGTTTCCAGAGTTGATATAGGTGCCCCTATCTAAATACATCTTTGGGAATTTCATGATGGAAAGGATTTAAATATATCAAATGTGATAGGAATCTAAAACTGGGAATCCCAGCATTATTTTGTAAAATGAATTCAGCTTGATTAATTTTTTTGACTCCTAAAGTCATTAGTGAAAACAACAAGCATTTAAAACAAAGAAAAAAGAGGATACTATTGAAAAAAAAAAACGCATAGCAGAGCTGACATATAAAAAACTATAACCTGAAAGACAAGGGTCTTTTTATTATTATTATTTTCTTGGCAGTCTGTGTTCTACTTGCCATGTTGATGAGATTGGATGATATGATCTCAAGTTTTAGATATAACATTCAGTGAGTTTGTAGGTGTGATGTATATAAGTATTTTGGCATGAGAATACTCAATAATTCATTTAAACAATGAAATGGCCAGAGAAAAACTATTCCATGATCTTACAGGAGGTGTTTTAAATAGTTCTGTTATTGTCATTTTAACCCATGGTATCTCATTTTGTGAATGAGTCCTGGAAGTTTGATTAATACAGGCCCTCGATTTCAGTTAGACTGATAGGAAATCACTTCGCTTCAGCTGTATATACCCTAACTAGTAGATAATTTTGTGATATGAGTACATAAAATATGGATAAGAATAGAGCAACCTATAAAATATATTCTTGTTTTTTTTTTTTAAAGATTTTATTTACGTATTCATGAGAGACACAGACTGAGAGAGGCAGAGACACATGTAGGGAGCCTGATGTGGGGCTCAATCCCAGGACTCCAGGATCATGCCCTGGGCCAAAGGCAAGCACTAAACTGCTGAGCCACCCAGGGATCCCCTATATTCTTGTTTTTAATTTCTCACGTAAGTCTGAGTAATAACAGATAGGTTGCCTAAAACAACCTGTGCTCTATACCTAAAATGTGATCTCAGAACAAAAGAATAAAAGTGTCACCTGTAATCTTAGAAATGTAGGCTCTCAACCACTCCCCAGATTTATTGAATGAAAACTGGCATATTAATACGGTCCCCAGATGATGTGTACACATATCACAGTTCAAAAAACACTGGTGGGGTACTTTACTAGACTCTCTTCTGTTGTAAAAAATGAAAGGGTACAATAACTAATAAGAAAACTGACACGTTTTCTTTCTCAAGTATTTCTGAAAATGTGAACTATTCAATGAAGCCAGTAACTGTAAAGATAATGATCTTCTTCCTGGATTCTTTATGCTTATTTGAGGTAAAGGCAGACCTACTCTTTCATTTTCTAGATTAGGTCTTTGTTATCTCTAATGCATGCTAATAATAGAAGCTTCCGATCTAGGATTTACCGACAGTAAAAACCCAATTCTATCACAATTCTGCTATGATTCTGTAAGAAACGATACTCATTTACCAAAGTACCTAAATATTTTGAGTCATCATATATGTGTCCAAAGGATCCCAAAACACCTCCGTGGTCTTGTTATTAGAGTGGATGCAAATGGAGTCCAAGTAATAAACAGAATATGGCCCAACTCCATTTCTCTGATCCCTGAAGGCATAATCGGGATGAATATTTATAGCAACTGTTAGAATTGTCTAAGTGAGTTTCTGAGCTGTGGAATAAGAGTACATGATGGAAGAACAACATACAAGTATTGAAACTACCTCTATGGGCCAAAATAGTAAATCAGAAGCAATATTGCATGTACATTAGAATTGTGGAGATTAATGCCACTTTGAAAAATTTGAAAGATTACAGAGGTAATAAAGGTTATTTAATCAATTCATTTGTTTTGTTTTGTTTTGTTTTTTGCATATACCATACTTACCAATACTGCTTTTGACTATTTAATGAGTGACATGGAAGCCTGATAATTTTGGATTGCGTTTCAAGCAAGGGAGACCATTGTAGCATTTATAGACGCTGGTGCCAGCTGCTACTTGAGTCATCTGACCCATCAGATCCAATGGTGCTATAGGTATGCATGGAAGATACACTGTATGGAATCTCTGGCAAATCCAAACAGGAAAGATAGAACATACATCCCTGGGGTTTTAGTGCAAAATCATGTATACTGAAGTAGCTAATCACTTATCGTTGGAAAAGAAGCTCCTGGTATGTTTTTAGAAAGAGTGGAAACAGAGCACCTGACCTTATTCCATCAACTGATATTGCAACTAAAGCCATCTATCACTGACATTGGTACTGTCAGATATCAATCAATTTATAAACAATAGCAGGTACCGCAAAACAATCTATCATAGGATAGAAATGTTATATTTGGGATCAAGCTTTAGCTGGTTCAGCAGACTCAGTTGCACAAATAGGTGGCCCAAGCTCCTACATCACCTATTCATGCTACAACTCTCCCTAGCTTATACTTATGGATTTATGAAGAATTTTCCAGAACTAGCTGATGGAAGAAGACAGACTTGGGCTTCGTTATAGATAGATCTCTGGATATGTTGTCATTGAAAAGGGACAGTTGCTGAATGATTGTCCACTTAGGCATGGTCATAGATGTTAAGTGGTGAGCAGAAATCCTCCCAGGAGTCAGAAATCGAAGCAGGGCATTTGATCATCAACTCTGAAAGGAGAAGGGGTCTGTGGTAAGGATATACATGGTTAATGAGCAGTGGTAAATAGTTTGGTTGGTCCTAAAAGCCTGGGAAGAATGGCATTGGAAAGGTAAATGTGGTCTCAGGAAAAGGCATATGGATGAACCTCGAGATTGAGTTCAAGTCGTTCATATCTTTTGTTTGTGATCTGAAAGAAAGCATTTCTTGTAGAGAATACACTGAACGGTTAGTAGTTAGGATGACTTTTTCAAAAAAAAAAAAAAAGGATGACTTTTTCTGTCAAGGTTAGTCAGTCTTTCTGATTTCAACCTTTGCTTGAATGATAGACCCACGAACAGAGTATAGGCCATAGCAGAAATGGAAGCTATACCTCAGCCCAATAGCATGGACTCCCCCTTATGAAGGTTTTTCCAGTTACTGTTACTGCTGAATGTTCAACTTGTCAGAAACAGACTAACACTGAGTTCTAGTTAGGGTACTTTGGGGAGACTCACCAGGTACCCATGGCAAGTTAAATAGGACTCTTCATAGAGGGGGTAGAGATTCATCATTATTGGGATTGATACTACTCCAAGTATGAGTTTGCCTTCCCTGTCTTTTTTTTTTAAGATTTTATTTATTCACGAGAGACACACAGAGAGAGGCGGAGACACAGGCAGAGGGAGAAGCAGGCTCCTTGCAAGGAGCCTGATGTGGGACTCAATCCCAGGACCAGGATCACGCCCTGAGCCAAAGGCAGACGCTTAACCACTGAGCTACTCAGGCATCCCACCTTCCTTGTCTTTAGTGCCTTTGTCAGCACCACTAAGAGTTCAAGGGTTATCTAATTTGCATCATGAGGTCTTACACAATACCCCTTAAATCAAATGATGCATTTTAAGCAAAGAGGGTATAAGGAAGAGTGACTGGTTCTACATATGATGCATCTTTTAGCAATTGTCAGTGTAAAAGAATGTAGAAATAGTCTCTTAAAATCTCAGTCAAGGTACCAGCTTGGGGACAACTTCCTGTATGTAGATTTAGAATATTGTTCTTTAGGATGTATTATCTACACTAAACAACAGCTATTACATCTTGTTTTCCAAATAGCTAAAATTACATGCGTCCAGGAACCAATGGGTAGAAGTAGCAGTGGCCCCTCTCTCCATCAGTCCAAATGATCCAGGTGAGGAATTTGTGTTTCCTGTCCCCATTACTTCCCTAGCTTCTGCTGGACTATGGCTTGTGGTCTCTGGTGTAACATTTTCTTCAGGAGCATGGAAGGTAACAAAAAACTACATTTTATATCCTTATACTAAGAGACCAGTGGGCAAGTCGTTTCTATACTTGAAGATTAACTAACTCCAATGATTCTGAAGATCTAGGATGGCTGCTACATAATGAAGTTAAAAAGTAGTGTTATTAGAACTCAGGGATCCATTGGGGGTGCCTCTTACTACATCTAGTAATAACACACAATGGATAATTGTACCAGCCATGGCTTGAAGAGGGCAGATAACCAGAGACTTCAACTCCTTAGAAATGAAGTTCTCTTCATCCCACTGAGCCAGGTAATCTAGACCAGTGGATGTACTCTGCAAGGTGAGGGAAATTTAGATTGGGTCCACTTATACTCACAAGATGAGCTGCAGCAGTAAGAGATATAACCCGTTTTTTAACCTTTTTTTTTTAATCCTTTGCTATAAGTTTCATTTTTTTCAAGAGATTTTGATTGGTCACCATGGTGAGAAGATGTAACACAGAGGACTCTATGTGAGGCATGAGGAAACTGAGAAGAAACACAAGCAGTATTTTGAAGCAGATGCTACCCCCACATTCCCTCACTTCCCTGAAGCTCCGGTACCAGCAAGTTGACAGTTTCCTATTTTAAGTACTTGATTCTCACTTCTGGGCTCAAGGATTTCCCTAAACTTGCTTCTCTGCACTTAGGTGACCCAGAAACATGTGGATATGTGGGATGGGAAGAATTCATGGCTCTAGAGCAGCCCTTGATAATGGCAGATGAAAGTCCCAGCATTCAGTGAGAATCCTGATACCGATTATACCTGGTTTCTTAGGCAGACCCTGTTGGATTTAACACTGGTAGCCTAAAATAGCAAATTGTTCATTAATACATCTTTGTTGTGCTTGCTTCTTTTCCTTTCCCATCATATTTCCCCTTTGCTCATTTGTGCCTCCCAAATTCTTGCCTCAGCATCTGATTTTGGGAGGACTGAAACTAAGCTATGAGGTTCCCACTATTCCTTAAGCTTATCACTTTCATATTCAAGATGCCTAACTGCTTGCTGGGAAGGAGCTAAGTGTGACTACCAGAATAAAAGTTTCTTGGGCTTTCTCTTAAAGGGATCTCACAAGGAGATAGTTATTACTCTGCTGATTTTACTATGGTAAAAATTCTGTACCTTAGCTGCTTAAGCATAGTCTTATTTTGTGTCCTAAGAGGCATTATGTCTGGCAAATTTTGTTCTCTGAATCCTTGGCCTGCATTTCTAGGGAAGACCAAAACCTTCCTTTGTTATGTATACTAACAATTTCAAGGAAAATGCAAACAATTTATCTTGAGAATCAGTTTTCCTTGAATGCTTTGTCTTTATAAAATCTTCTCTTTTAAAAAAATATTTATTTATTTATTTTTAGGGGGTGGGGGGAAGGGGAGAGGGAGAGAGAGAGAGACAGAAAATCTCAAGCAAATATAGGGCCTGATCCCACAACCCTGAGGTCATGACCTGAGCCAGAAACAAGAGTCAGACGCATAACCTATTGAGCCCTCCAGGCACTCCTATAGACCCCTTAAGTTTTAATTTTATAGTTTGACTCTTGCAGGGAAAATTTATTTCCTCTCCTTTTAAATTCCTACAGGACACTGGCATAGCAGTTTCTAAGTAGTTAATCCTCCATCATATTTTTTTGAGGCTCTATCTTTTTCCTCATGATATTCCATGCTAGAAGGTTCTTCCCTGACCTTCCACCTTGCTAACTTAGACTCACAGTGGAGATAAATTTTGGGAACTTTCCTTGGTCATCAGGTAAAATTAAATCTTCCTTTTGCTTCCTTATTATAGGAAGAATGTCATTTAATAGCAGTTTTATGTGTGAATGTCCTTGAGGTCAGAAGCTGTCTCTTACTCATTTTTGTATCCACAAGACATAATAAGCACTCATTGTATATTTGTGGAATGAATAATTAAGTGCATTATAAGAAGACATAGTAGCAGAGAACCTGCATTGGCTTATGATACTTAGGAGGACTTTGATGTTGAACTGGTTTAAACAATTTTGAGGTCTCTCCACAATTCAGAAGTAACATTCTCCCAATCAGAATGGCTTTGTGACTATGGTTTCTTGGTGAGTTCACAGAGGGAAAAAAGTCTATTAACCCAGAATGCACTATATGATTCTTGTTCAACTTTTCAACAGTATAATTATTCAGGCTGTAAGAGTAGCATCCAGCTGATGCTCTTTCATGTGAGTAATTCTTTGTTTTTTGCACATGAAATAGTCAAGATAATGTATTCAACACTTTCTGCAATGAGAGAAATATTTCACTTGTAAAAAAAAGCATCTAAAAGATGTACAGATAACACAGATTTATAGCTTATAGATGGAATGTTAGAGCTTCAGAGGTGGTTTCCTTTGGCACCCACACTGATAAGCAGGATTATCTAAAGTCTCGACCATTTGATCTTGCCAAACACTTGAGAAGATGAATAAAACACCAAAGCATATGATAAAAGTATTACCTGACATAGGGTAGCTATATTAGATATTGTTTTCTTAGTGATATATGCTTTAAGAAAGTAATTAATATTGAATAAAAACAACAAAAAGTTAAATAAAGTGTCAACATAATTTAATAATCAAAGATTTTATTAGGAGAATATCCCAACATAGATAACCTTCTTTATACATTAAGGAGAGCATGTGATGTAATGAGTACTGGGTATTATACAGGACTGATGAATCACTGACCTCTACCTCTGAAAACAATAATACATTATATGTTAATTAATTAAATGCAAAGAAAATAATAAAAAAGAAAAAAGCTAAAAATTACATATTAATTAATTTAATAACTTTTTAATGAGCACCTACTGTGAATCAGGTACTATAATATGCATTCAGTATGGAAAAATAGAGAATGCAGAAGAAATAACTGTAAAATAATATTCTTTGTACATAGCCACTGCTAAAAATATGATCTTTCAATCTCTCTTTCATGTGCATGCACATGCACACACACACACAGCTTTCAACACCCCAAAGTAAAAAGACCCCATTTGCCTGCCTATTATAATTGCCTTAGTGCTGCCGCACTGAGTTTTTGATTTTGTTTAAAAGAGAATTTATCCTGATTGATGGGGATACACACATGCACACACACACGCACACACACACTAGGTATAGCAGCCCCTATTGGTTGATTACTTGCCTAATAATAATCCTCCATTTTTGCTTTTTAAGAAAACTCCACTTTTTCTTTTTCCAGATTTGGGAGACCAATGTGCTATATAAGGAAAGATGGGCTCTTCCTTAGTTCTAGGAATTCAAACTTGATTAATTAAAGTCAATTTTGGCACTCTTGTTTGCTAGTGTTGGAACTAAGCATGCAAGTGAGGTTCAAATATATTAAATGAAGCAACAACTTTCAGGAAACATTTGGAAAATATTTTGTTCCTTCTAAAAAAGAGTTATGAGAGTTACGAGTTTTGAGGGTATGCTCTTAGTGTGGGAATTCTTGTGTTTCTTTCCTCACTGCCCGTTTATTCTAGACTATTTCTTAAGGAATTTGTATAGAGAATAGTCTTCAAGGATAGAAATAGTTTTTGCATACAGGACAGGTTTGCTTACTGTCCAGAAAAATAAAGATAATATCTCCTTCCAACAGAAATGTCAAGCAGGTTTGCTTAATAAAAGATTAGAATACCCTAATATTGGGGTTCCTCTCATGTAAAACACTTCACAGAGTATTGTGGCATCACCAGACCCTTGTCATATTGCCCTGGTGGCAATTGTGACTTTGGGAAATAGGTCAAAAAAGTGATGGCCATTGCTTTTGTTCCAAATAATAGATTGTCAAACTCTGACTTACTCCAGTGTCTCATATCTTTGGTCAACGTCTATAAAACTATGGCAGACTAATTTGTTAATCTGAAAGTAGTGTTAAATCTCATATATTCTCAGTTCTTGACATTCTCTTCCTCAATTTCTGACCATTGCACAATGTGAAATTGTGAGGGCAGTGCTGTGGCAGCCACCTTATGTCATGAGGATACAAATCTGAGGACAAAAATCAATACGGAGTGTGCCAGCATAAATAACTATGGAGATGACCTGGATTATTAAAGAGTTGTTAAGACTATGATAAAAACTTTTGAAATTATTATACCTCTAGATTCATTTTGTCTATTTTTAAAATCACTTGAGTCAGCCTTTCTGTTAACTATGGCAAAAATCTTTCATCTAAATCATTGAGGAATAACCTTGATGGCCTGTCAACCATCGTGAAGGCCAGTCTATTGCCAATAAATACAATAACATCTAACATTCATTTAGTACTTACTCTATGCAAGCTTAATAATAAATATTTGGGGGTGCATGGGTGGATCAGTTGGTTAAGTGTCTGCCTTCAGCTCAGGTCATGATCCTAGGGATCGGGGATCGAGCCCCAGATCAAGCGCTCTGCAGGGCAGGGAGCCCACTTCTCCCTCTCCCTCTGCCTGCTGCTTTGCCTTCTTGTGCTCTCTCTCTTTTTCTGTTAAATAAATAAAATCCTTAAAAAATAAATGTTTTGATTATATTTTAAAATTCAGTCCTTAAGCAACATCTTTGCATGGTTGTTATTATTTTAAACACAAAGAATCTGAACTTCTAGAGTTTAAGTAATCAGCCTAAGATAATTCAGCTAAAAAGTGACAGAAATAGGATTCAAATCCAGGTCCTCAGGACAACGAGGCCTATGTGCCTAACCCTGATATGGTATCTCCCACGTAGTTATGATACCCAGTATTCATTGAGGCTTCTTTTGGTTTTGACTCTGCTAAGCATTTAACAAATTCTTCTTATGTAAGTGGGGGATGAATTGGGACCAGTTATATAAGTCTTTGTGAAAATGAATACCAAGAAACATCCTGCCTGAAAATGAACTTTTAATTTGTCCCTGAACAGTAATTTTAAATCAGAGGTCTGCTTGGGTTGTCAGATCAGAACTGAAAATTAGATGCTTACTAGCTTTTGCTGAAAGTGAATTTACATGGCTTGGGGTAAACTAATTTTGTCGACACATATGATACTTGTAATTGGAAAAGATGTTTTGGTGTATCGATAGACAACAAAAAGAGAGATTAGCACACTTCCTCATAATCCCTTATTCAGTAATCTTTTATTACTCAAAAACTGCAGGACCTAAACCTGAAGCCGCAGTAAGAAACAACCCCTGAGACAGTTGCATTCTAAGCGTTCATCTGTTCAGGAACTGGGTTTCACTAATTCAAATTACTGTCACCTGTGGTTGGTGTTACCCTTAACTACTTTCATGAATAGATAAACTAATGAACGAAATCCAAAGAATTAAAAATACATATCCTCACTTTGATTCATAATGTTCATTAAGGGCACTGCAACAGTATTCCCTGAGACTCTGGGTAAAAGAAAGAAAAAAAAAATCTGTGTTCAGTGGAACATTTTTTAGTATACACCTGGTTTTTTGAACCATAGTGGCTTACATTTGGTGATTCAGTATGATCCCTAGATAATTTTCTATTCTAGGTATGAGCATGACAGATTGATGACCTATCTAGCTTCTGAGGGTGGTCAAAAGGGGTAGAGATACTCAAGGAAGATTTTGAAGCGTTGGAGAGTATGATTTGAAATCTTAAAAAATGACAAAAATATTCTAGTTTGCCTTTCCGTGCCTGTAGTACCAAGAATGACATCAGAATATAACCCACTTCTCCACTGTAATATAATTTTTAATATAAAAGTTATTTGTTATCACTCACTACCATGGCCCAGAAGTGAAACATAATCCAAATACATTATCCATTGTAATATAGCTTTGACGTGTATTTCCCTTGTGCAGTGGTTTTCTAGGGGACCTAGTCCTAATTATTTAACACTTTCAAAGTCAATAAATTATTGGAGGCTAGCAAAAGGCCTGTTGGTGGGTGAAATTTCTCTGTGAAATGAAAGTTGTCTCACAAAGTGAGAAGCTGCAAGAAGGTATCATTTAATAATAGCAAGTAATATTTTTAAATTACTGTTTAGAATGTATTGCCTGATATTAAAATGACTTTATATAAATGCTGTGTCCTCAATTTAAAAGGACATTGGTAAACCCCTAGGACTGAACAGGCCTTTTCTCTACCTAATTAAATTAAGTGCAGTATACAGTGCCTCTCTGCAAAGATTAACAGAATGCATTCCTTGTCAGTTTAAGTGTTGCCTGTGGCGGTATTTTTTTCTAATTTAATTAAAAGCTGTTCTTTTATGAAGAACAAGCTTGCAGTATAATTTCTCTTATGTTTACATTTCTAAAGGCTACTTGGAAGAAAGTGGAAAGTGAAAAGAAGAGAAAAGACAAAAAGAGGAGAGGAGACTAAGTTGTAGGTATGTCAGAGGAAGTCCACAATATTTCATGTGTTGTTTAGGAAAATTTCATTTCAACAGTGAAAATTAGTGCAGATCCATCAGGTGTCTGGGAAGACAACAGTTTTCATTGTGGTTGGTTAAACCATATCTGTATCTTATGCCTGGTCAATATCCTTGATAAAAATACAAGGCGTTTGTCTAAGAGGTAATTATACCACAAACACTCACATATTCAAATACTCATTGGGCTGTTGTTTTTCTTTCAAAGAGTGTGACTAGCTGTGGAGGCTGAAGTTGGTTTTTCAGTCTGTTACCACATGCAAAGCTAGGTATGAGTCAGCAGTACCATACTGGGAAGCTACTTGGTGCTCTGGTACTGGTGCAAAGACCATTCAGAAACATCCCGAGATATGTAAGGGCCTTGAGAGCCATGTTAGACTGCCCCTCAGGTATTGATAGTCTCTTGGTCAAAATGTAACAACATACAACTCACTGATCTCCTCACATTTTTGTCAAACTTAAAAATACCCACGTATATTACTAAATATTTATCACCTCAGTATTAGAAGTCTATGTTTTTGGAGTTTAAGCAAAGTGGAGAGAATAGAAATTAGTAGAGAAGAAGCAGCTTTTTGATAAAGGAGTATCCAATAAAATTTGGGAAAGTAGAAAAGGAGGGAGGGACTAGGAATATCCTATAATAAGATACCTATGTAACACATGAGGCTGTATAGTGTTATTTATAAGTGGATTTTGATTACTTAAAGGGATACCTAGATAGGTGTCTGACTCTTAATTTCGGCTCAGGTCATGATCTCAGGATTGTGAGATGGAGCCCTACGTCCGGCTCTGCACTGTGCTTGGGCTTGTTTAAGATTCTCTCTCCCCCTCTCTCTCTGCTTCTTTCTCTCTTTCGCTTTTTCTCTAAAATAAACAAACAAACAAACAAATAAATAAATAAATAACTTAAAAAGTGTGCATTGGAAATTCTAGAGCAATCACTAAAATAAGTTTTAAAAATAAATACAATTTATAAGCTAAGACAGTAGAAAAATAAATTGTGAAATGTTCAGTTAAGACCAGAAAAGGTAGGAGAAGAGGAGAAAAAAGAATCAAAGAGCAAAATCAACAAATAGAAAATAGCTACAAACATGGTACATATTAATCCAACTAAATCAATAGTTACTTTGAATATGATGGTCTGAATATACCAAACAAAAGATAAAGAACATCAGAGTGTCTTAAAAGACCCAATTATATATTGTCCACAAAAACATTAAAAGTAAAGAGATGGAGAAAGATATACCATGCTAACCCTATTCAGAAGAAAGCTAAAATATCTAGGTTAATTTCAGATGAAGCTGGCTACAGAACAAGAAAAATTATCAAAAGTAAAGAAAGGTACTACGTAATGATAAAGGACTCAATTTTCCAAGAAGATATGCAATCAATCTTAAATGAGTATGCACCTAAATGGAACACCAGCATAAGTCAGGCAAAAACCGATAAAACTGAAAACAAAAATATAAAAATTCACTATTATAGTCAGAGACTTCAAAATTCCTTCTTCAGTAACTGACAGATTAAGCAGGCAAACATTTGGTAAGGATATAGTTGGTTTTTGAGAGTGTTATCAATCAACTTAATCTAGTTGAGATTTATTAAAATACTGTAATCAGCAACACCAGTATATATTGTTTTCTCAAGCCTGTGTGGAACTTTCAAGAGAATTTTAAAAATATTTTGACTAAAAAAAAAATATATATTTTGACTGAGGAAAATGAAAATACAGCTTGTCAAAATTTATGGGATGAAGAAAAAGCAGTGCTTAGAGGGAAATTGTATGTGTGTGCCATATATATATGTGATATCCGACAAAGTAAAGATATAAAAAGCAATAACCTAAGTTTCCACTGTAAGAAACTAAACAAAGAAGAGCAATTTAATTCCAAAGCAAAAGGAAGAATGGAAATAATAAAAATTAAAGCAGAAATCAGTGAAATTGAAAACAGGAACAATAGAGAAAATCAGTGAAACCAAAAGCTATTTCTTTTTAAAAATCCATAAAATTGATAAACCCCTGTGTCAGCGAGGGTTCTCCAGAGAAACAGACCAATAGGAGACTTGGTTGAAAGTCCAAAATCTGATGAGGAGGCTGGTAGACAGGAGACTTAGGAAAAGTTGTAGGTCAAGTCCAAAAACAGTGCACTGTAGAATCAGGAAGAGCCTGATGCAGACAAAATAAGAAGGCAGTCTAATGGATGATTCCTTCCTATTAATGGGAGGTCATCCTTTTGTTGTATTTAAATCGCAATGGATTAGATGAGGTCCACCCACATTATGGTGGACAATTTGCTTTACTCAAATCTATCAATTTAAATATAAATCTCATACAAACACAGCTCACAGAACATCCAGAACAATACCTGACCAAGTATCTGGGCATCATAACACAAAGGAGTTGACACATCAAATTAACCTACTGGGATTCACAATTCCTACTGGGATTGGGAAAGGGAGGTAAGAGGGAGTTAGGGGGAGAAAGAGAAAGAATACAAAACAGCAATATAAACAAGGTCATCATATGGAGTCCATGGGCATTAAAATGATTAAGGAATACTGTATAAAACTCTAGTTCCACAAATTTGATAGCTTAAATGAAATGAATCAAGTCCTTAAAAGACAGAAATTACCAAAATTCAAACTAGGTAATCTGAATAGGTCTATATCTGTTAAAAAAAACTAAACAATAATTAATAGCTTTCTAAAAAAGAGAGCACAAGTCCTCAATGGTGAATTTTATGAAATATTTAAGAAATGACACCAATTCTCCACAATATCTAAAAAACAGAAGCAGTGGGAAATACTGCCAAACTCATTCAATGAAGCTACTAATGCCCCAATACTAAAATCATATGCATACATTACAAGAAAGAAAAACTGCAGACCAATATCTCTCATGAACATAGATTCAGAAATCCTCAACAAAATATAGCAAATTGAATCCACAATATATAACAAAAAAAATTAGACATTATGACCATGTGGGATTTTTTCCAAATATGTAAGTCTGGTTGTACATTCAAAAATCAAGTAAAACTCAACAATAAAAAATAAACAATTCAATTAAAAAATGGGTAAAAGAGGATGCCTGGGTGGTCAGTGGTTAAGCCTCTGCCTTTGGCTCAGGGTGTGATCCTGGGGTTCCGGGACTGAGTCCCACATTGGGCTCCCTGTGAGGAGCCTGCTTCTCTCTCTCTGCCTACATCTCTGTGTCTCTCATGAATATATAAATCATTAAAAAAATAAATAAAACTACCTTTTAAATAAAAAATGGGTAAAAGATCCAACTAGATACCTCACTATAAAAGATACACAGATAGCAAATAAACATTTGAAAAGGTTCTCAGCATCATATGTCATTAAGAACTTGCTAACTAAAATAATTATTAACTAAAACTAAACACCTATTAGAATTGCTAAAATCCAAAACACTGACAATAGCAAATGCTGGCAAAAATGTGAAGAAACAAGGCCTCTTATTTATTGCTGGTAGGGAGATGGTATAGCCATTTGGAAGTGAGTCTGGAAGTCTTTTACAAAAACTAACACTTTTACCGTATGATCTAGCAATTGTACTCCTTGATATTTACCCAAAAGAGTTGAAGACTTATGTCCATACAAAAATTTGCATAAGGATGTTCATAGAAGCTTTATGTATAATTGTGAAAACTTAGAAGAAACCAGCATGCCCCCTTTAGTAGGCGAATGAATAAAAATAAACTGTAATACATCCAGACAATGGAATATGATTTACCACTAAAAGGAGAAATGAACTATCAAGACATGAAAAGACATAAAGGAAACTCAAATGCATATTGCTAAGTGAAAGAATACAATTTGAAAAAGCTACATACTGTATAATTCCATACTATATGACATTCTGGAAAAGGCAAAACTATGGAGACAGCAAAATTACCAGTGGTTGCTAGAGGTTGTAAGGAGAGAGGGATGAATAGACTGAGTACAGGGATTTTTAGGTCAGTGAAATTACTTTCTATAGTTCTATAGTGGTACACACATGTCACTATACCTGTGTCAATACTCGTGGAATGAATCCTAACACAACACCAAGGGTAAGGCCAAATATAATCTGTTGACTGAGTGATAATGATACGTCAATGTAGGTTCCTCAGTTGTAATAAACATACTACTCAGGTACAGGATATTGATGGTAGAAGAGACTGTGTGTATATGGGTTGTATGGGAACTTTCTATGCATTCCTCTCAGTTTTGCTGTGAACCTAAAAGTGCTTAAAAAATATAAGGTCTATTAAGAAAAGAAAAGGGTAGGGGATTCCTGGGTGGCTCAGCAGTTGAGCGTCTGCCTTTGATGGAGGACGTGATCCCAGGGTCCAGCTAGGATGGAGTCCCACATCGGGCTCCAGCAGAGAGCCTGCTTCTCCTTCTGCCTGTGTCTCTGCCTCTCTCTCTCTGTCTCTCATAAGTAAATAAATAAAATCTTATGAAAAAAAAAAGAAAGAAAAGGGTAATCCACACATTAACAGAATTTTAAAAATGATATATCAATTGATACAGAAAAAAACACCTGACATATTCTAACACTCAATAATGATAAAAACTTAGGAAAGTAGGAATTGTGGGTAATTTCTTCAACTTGATAACATTAACCTACAAAAAACCCTATAATTATACATTTTTTAACATTATACATATCATGCATTTTTTTTAACATTATACATATTAATAAGGAACTGAACCTTTTCTCCAAAGACTGGGAATAGGGCAGTGATGTCCTATCTTGCTACTGTATTCAGTATTGTACTGGAAGTCTTAGGTAGTTCAATAAAAAGATTAAAAAAATATAATGCATTCAAAGTAGGAATAAAACTCTCTTTATTTGTAGATAACATGGTTGTCTATGTAGAATATCCTAAAGAATTAAAAAAAGAACTCTTAGAAATAATAAAAAAGCATAATAAGATTTCAGAATACAAGATCAATACACAAAAGTCAAATTTTTCCTATATAACAGCAATGAATAATTGGACTTGATAACTTAAAAATGATATATATTTATATACATTTATAATAGCATCAAAAAAAGAAATATTTATGTATAAATTTAACAAAGTTTATTCCAGATATATACACAGGAGACTATTAAATTTTGTTTAAAGAAGTCAAAGGTCTAAATAAATTAAGAGCTAGTCTGTGCTCATGAATTGGAATACTCAATATTGTTAAGATGTCAATTCTTCCCAACTTGATCTGTAGACTCATTGCAATCCCTATCTAAAACCCAGCAAGTCATTTTGTATATTTCAAAAAACTAATTCTAAAGTTTGTATGAAAAAGACAAAAGATCTAAAAAAGCCAATACTAAAGGAAAGAGCAATTTCAAACTTACTGTAAAGCTACAGTAAACAAGAAAGCATCATATCGATTAAAAATACAAGTAGATGATAAATAGATAGATAGATGATAGAAAGATAGATCAGTGGAACAAGATAGCCTAGAAATAGATTCACACAAATATAGTCAACTGATAATTCACAAAGGAGCAAAGGCAATTCAATGATGAACAATTGTATGTCCATGTATAAAAAAGATGAATCCCCAACACAGACCTTAAACTTTTCACAAAAATTAATTCAAAGATGGATCATAGATCTCAATGTAAAATGTAAACTATAAGACTTTGAAAGGGAAATATATGTGACCTAGGGGTTATTGATGAGTTTTTAGATGCCATGAAAGAAAAAAAAATGGATGCGTTGACATCATTAAAATAAAAAATTTCTGCCCTACTAAAGACTTTATTATAAGATAGAAAAGACAAATCACAGACTGGGAGAAAATATTTGCAAAGCAACTACCATATGAGGTACTTATATGTAAAATATATAAATAACTCTTAAAACTTAATCGAGAACAAACAATCCAACTAAAAAATGGGTAAAATATCTGAATAATCATCTCACAAAAAGAATATGCACACAGCAAGTAAACATATGAAAAGGTGCTCAATATCATTTGTCATTATGGATTGCAAATTAAAACAATAAAATACCACTTTACACCTAACTAGAATGGCTAAAATCTAAAAAAAAAAGCCTGATAATACCAATTACTGGTGACCATGTGGAACAACAGGATCTCTTGTACATTGCTGATAAGAACGCAAAATGATATATCCACTTTGGAAGACAGGTTGGAAGGTTCTTATAAAGCTAAGCATAGTCTCACCATAGGATCTAGCAATTTAATATCATAGGTAGTTTTACCTAGTTATTTTGAATAATTATTATATCCACCTAAACACCCACACACAGATATTGCACATTGACTCATAATCATCAAAAACTGGAAGCAATCAAGATATCTCTCATTAGCTGGATGGATACACAAAGTGTAGTACATCTATACAACAGTTATTCAGTGATAAGAAGTCATATAGATTGATAAATGCATGTTGCTAAATGAAAGAAACCGTCCAAAAAAATCTGTATGGTCTATAATTCCTGTGTTGTTACTAGTTAACAATTCTAACACTACTATTTGCATATGCTGGAATTGTGCAATTAAGCAAATGGGTGACAGATGGTGAGAGTCTGTTTTTTCATTGTTGGTA
This sequence comes from Vulpes lagopus, assembly GCF_018345385.1. Lineage (NCBI taxonomy): Eukaryota > Metazoa > Chordata > Mammalia > Carnivora > Canidae > Vulpes > Vulpes lagopus. Next base: position 18,665,657 of record NC_054845.1, read on the forward strand.
ACATAAACTAGGTGAAGATGCTGGATTGATTCATGTGATAATAGGTTAGGGTTGAAGACATTAGTATGAATTCATTCATAGTTAGCTTACAAGGAATAGAGAGTAATAGAAATGCTTACAGATATATGCTTATATACTGGGTACTATACTCACAAATATGTCCTCAATGAAAGGATCTAGAAGCAATGACTTCCTAATAACATCCATATCTTGTGTTCTGATACTGTTCTCCAATAAAAGAAACCAGGATTTCTTGGAAAATGAATTCTAGGACTGGGGCAGGAAATATACAACATAAGCCTGGAGCATCTTGTAGTGCCAGCAGGTAAGAAAGTGCTAAAAATAGAAAGAAAGAAAAAATAATAATAATGGGATATGTCAAAAGCCTGCAGCTGAGAAACTTCCTAATGGCCAAATCTGGAACAATTTAAGCAACAAAATGATAAAGTTGTATTGGATTATATCCTAAAGTATAAAATAAATATCCATGAACCCATGCTGATATAAATCATTGAGTAATTAAATAGATGGAGGAGAACTGAAAAATATTTCATGCAGAATTCCAAATTATTTATGTAGGTATTCCTCCTGCATGAGATGGAGCATAACTCTCCACTTTTTTTTTCGAGATTTCATTTATTCATTCATGAGAGGCAGAGAGAGAGAGAGCAAGAGAGAGAGAGAGACAGGCAGAGGGAGAAGCAAGCTCCATGCAGGGAGTCCAATGTGGGACTCAATCCTGGACTCCAGAATCACGTCCCAGGCTGAAGGCAGGCACTAAACCGCTGAGCCACCCAGGGATCCCCAACTCTCCACTTTTTAAATGTAGTTTGTGTACAGTGACTTTCTTCCTAAAAATACAGTGTGGAAAGGGGGAAATGAGTGACTTTACAATGAAGAAATCTGACAAACACTACCCCAGACAGAGGATCAAGGGTAATCAACGGTAATATTTAATACTAATAGTATGTACTCTTGACATGATGTGAGGAAAACAGTACTTACCTTTGAAGATTTCCTTACAGAAACAACTCCAATTTAATTCCTTGTGATTAATGAGGAATAATACCTCAGACAAATACCAACTTTGAGGGACATTCTATATAATATAATATGTAACCTGTGCTCAAAATTGTCAAAGCCATCAAAATCAAGGAAAATTGAAGATATTCACAGTAGAGAAGAGCCTAAGGAGGCATGTCCAGTTAATGTAATGAGGGCCCAGATTGGGATTCTGAAAAAAGAAATAACAAAACCCCAAAATAACTTTGGGTAAAAACTGAGGACATTTGGATGAAGTATAGACTTTAATTACAATAATCTATCAATACTGGTTCATTAACTGTAACAAATATACCAAGTTAGTAGAAGATTTTTTTTTAAGAGAAGATTTTATTTATTTATTTATTTATTTATTTATTTATTTATAGAGAAAATGCACTCACATGAGTTGGGGGAGGAGCCGTGGGGGAAGGAGAGGGACAAGTAGACTCTGCTCTGAGTGCAAGCCTGAAGCGGGGCGGGCACTGGCCTCAATCCCAGGGCAGGGAGGTCATGACCTGAGCCAACATCAAGAGTTGGATGCTTAATGGACTGAGCCACCCAGGTAGTCCTGTAAGATGTTAATAAAAGTGGAAACTGAGTGTGGGGAATATGGGAACTTTCTATACTAATGTCAGTAATTTTCTTGTAAATCTAAAACTGTTATAAAATTTTTAAAAATTCAAAATGGAGTAAAGACCTAAATCTGGGACCTGAAACCATAAAAATCCAGAGAACACAGGCAGTAACCTTTTTGACATCAGCTGTAGTAACTTCTTTCTAGATATATCTCCTTTTTTTTTTTTCTAGATATATCTTCTGAGGCAAGGGAAACAAAAGCAAAAAAGAACTATTGGGACTTTGTCAAGATAAAAAGCTGCTGCCAGTGAAGGAAATAATCAACAGAACTAAAAGGCAATCTATGGAATGGGAGAAGATATTTGCAAATGACATATCTGATAAAGAATTAGTATCCAAAATGTATAAAGAACTGATAAAGCTCAACAGCTGAAAAATGAATAATCCAACTAAAAAAAAAAAAAAGGCAGAAGACATGAATAGACATTTTTCCAAAGAAGACATACAGATGATCAATGGACACATGGGAAGATGCTCAACAGCGCTGATCATCAGGGAAATGCAAATCATAACTAAGACAAGATATGAGCTCACACCTGTCAGAATGGCTAAAATCAACAACACAGTAAACAATAGGTGTTGGTGAGGATGTAGAAAAGGGTGAATGATCATACTGTTGGTGGGAATGCAAACTTGGTGCAGGTATTTTGGAAAATAGAATGGAATTTCCTCAAAAAGTTAAAATTAGAACTTCCCTATGACTCAACAATTGCACTACTAGATATTTATGCAAAGAATACAAAAATACTAATTCATGCACCCTGATGTTTATAGCAGTTTATCTACAGTAGCCAAAATATGGAAGCAGCCCTAATATCCATTGACTGATGACTGAATAAAGAAGATTTGGTGTGTACATATATATTTATATTTATATATATTTATTATATATCTATATATAATATATTTGGTATATATTATATGTATTTCTATTTAATATACATAGTATATGTTATATTTATTGTTACATATTATATATAATGGAATAGTACTCAGCCATAAAAAGAATGAAATCTTGCCATTTGCAATGACATAGATAAAACTAGAGAATATCATACTAAGCAAGATAAGTCAGTGGGACAAATACCACATGATTTCACTCATGTGGATTTTTAAAATTTTTGTTTTAAGATTTTATTTATTTATTTATGAAAGACACAGAGAGAGAGAGGCAGAGACATAGGCAGAGGGAGAAGCAGGCTCCCCGTGGGGAGCCCGATGCGGAACTTGATCCCAGGACCCTAGGATCACAACCTGAGCCAGAGTCAGATGCTCAACCACTGAGCCACTGAGGTGCCCTCATATGTGGAGTTTAAGAAACACAACAGATGAACAAAGGGGAAAACAAAGAGAGAGAGAAGGAGACAAACCAGGAAAGAGACTCTTAACTGTAGAGAACGACTTGCTGGTTATCAGAAGGGAGGTGGGTGGGGGCATGAGTGAAGTAGGTGATGGGGATCAGGGAGTGAACTTGTTGTGATGAGGCCTGGGTGATGTATACAAGTGTTGAATCACTATATTGTACAATTCAAACTAATATTACACTGTCAACTAACTGAAATTTAAATTTAAAAAAGATTACCAAATCAGATAAAATAGCCAAAGGTCTTAAACAGTTAATAAAGAAATACAAATATATTTAATCTCCTGGTTCCAAAAATGATACCATTTTTTCCTCCTCAAATTTTTGAGGATGGAAGAAAAGTAATTAATAAAAATAAAATAAAATAATTTATTTAAAAAAAACAAAGTTAAAAATGTGGAAAGTCAAAGTTCTTTAAAGATTTAGAGAAAATGTTTGGCCAACATAATCTCAGTAAGAGATACACCTAATACATTTTCTATCAATTTGGTAGTAAAAAACCGCTTCATGGGAAGGTGGTAGAGGTGAGGAGAAAAGAAAAGGAAAAAAAAAAAAGGTTCAGCACCCTGGTTTTCCTAATCCCATTCTTCTGACCCAGCTTCTAGTTCAGTGGTATAAATGAGTAACAGATGTGGGACTGGATGTCTTCCAGCATTAAGGGGAGTGTGGTGCTCAATGGTGCTCAACACAGATTCCAGAAAGCAATTCTTCCAGTCGGCCAAAGACATCACCAGAGACAGTCCCGAAACAAGGAGATTGCTTCAGCACACAGGAAAGGGGCTGTATAGATCAAGGAAAGTCATCACAAGGCTCCAACCAAGGGAATGAAAAATTCAGCTTTGGGGCCTAGTAGCATAATCACAGATCATATTATGAGTCATCTGTGGTACATATTTTGAGGCAGAGCTACAGATATGGCATTTGAATTTTAAGTGTTAATATCTTTTTCTGAAATAAGACAATGTCACCCATGAAATATTTGGTTTTCCTTAAGATACTATAATGAATTTCTGCCCGATGTTATAGTTTTGTAATGACAGCACTTTATTCTGTTTTCGTTCCACAGTCGCCTGCCATAACAGTTTAAAGGAGGAAGATTAGTGCAGTAATTTTGCTGCAATAAAGTCCACCTTGTGGAAGGTCAGTTCACTGCTTGCTTTTTGTTTTTCAAGATGAGACCCTTGGAGCAAGGAGAATAAGGCTGCTGAAACAGTTGGACAAAGTGGTCAGGGAAACACATCTTTCTACACATTACTGGATACGGTCTCACGCACAGAATCTGAGTAGCTTTTTGTTAAAAATGGCTACTGGGGCCAGATTGCTTCCTAGGATTCACATCCTGTGAGTTTTTTTTGTTCTGTCTTAAGGAAAACAAGACAAAACAAAAAGATAACCATGACATGTGTGGTTCTCTCAACAGTTTGTGGAGCCACAAAACATTTTACAGTGTTTTCTTCATCTTAGGAGATTTCCTTTAGTTGTGGAATTAATCCAAGTGCCTTTCTTAACATCAGCAGAGTCATTTGAATATGGGCTTTACATTTTGTAAATTGAATCAACAGCTTCCTAGAGGTTTTAATGCTTCTGAAACACTTAAGTCTTGCAAAATTGCAATTCTTAAGAAAAGCATCATAATTCATTGAATATTCTCTTTGTGACTGGTACTTATAAAGTGTCTGACTTAGTTCTCACAAAAGCTTTACGAAATAGTCTTACAATTTACAAATGAGAAAACTGAGGCCAAGACTAATTAGCATCTTTTCAAGATCACAGAGCTATAAAGATACAGTGCCATGCTTGAATTTGACTCAAAGCCAGAAACAAAATATATACAAATGTATTATATATTAATATTATATATATTATATTATATGTTATATGTATACATATATAAAAATATATATTATTTACCAACTATGTACTATATACTTTATATATGTGTGTAGGTATGTATATATACACATAATGTACACAGTATAATATATAATATATTATATGCTTAATATTTAATATATATTTAATTTATTTACACACACTATAATACTTAGTATATATTAAATATCAATATATAATATACTTAATATGTAATATATTTATATATTTAATTTATGTATACATATATAAAATATATATTATTTACCTGCTATATATTATATATTTTATATATGTGTGTGTGTGTATACCCACAGTATATGTATATATAGTATATATATATACTTCTAATACATATTGGTTACCAATCTGGCTTCCAAACTTGGCCCAAATAAGATGTGCTTCTAGTTGAAAGATCTAACTTTCTTAAAGGCATAGACCCTGACTTATTTATGACTCCTCCACCTAGTTCAGGGCCTGGAATAGAGTAGTCCCTAAATTTTAGTCATTGGGTGATTAAAAAATGCTTAGAAATCATGTTTCTCATTGATTAGCAATTTGCTGATGTTCAAACAGAGGAGAGAGTTGTGTTAAACAATTTGCTGGTAGTTCAACATTTTAAAACATTTCTCACGTGGTCTCTTTCTAAATTTAGACATGGTCTGTCAAGTTAACAATAAGAATTTGGCTCTATTTGTACCTACTCTATTCTTTTTCTTTTTAAGATTGTATTTATTTATTCATGAAAGACAGAGAGAGAGAGAAAGAGCGAGGCAGAGACACAGGCAGAGGGAGAAACAGGCTCCATGCAGGAAGCCCCATGTGGGACTCGATCCCAGGGCCCCAGGATCACACCCTGGGCCCAAGGCAGACGCTCAACCATTGAGCCACCCAGGGTCCCATACCTATTCTATTCTTACTTTTGTCATAGAAGTTTATTTTTGTCTAAACTATGGAGCTAGAGTGCAGAGGACTTAATTAATCATATTTTAAATGTGTTTGTGTGTGTATGTGTGTGTGCGTGTAATGTTTTGTCCCATTTTCTTCTCTTGTCAAAAGTTAATTTTGTTTTTTGCTTCTTTATTTTGTAGATGACTGAGAATAGTTTAGGAAAACACAAAATGAGTTATAAACCTTTTCTCAGAGACGCTGTGGATGATTTCTCCAATTCATCTCCTCTACCTCCCTGACAAGCGTGATAACTGCAAAATGGCATTCCAAATTCTTTTTAAGGGAAATCCTTAATCCAGAGGATTTATTTTGAGCTAAGAGACTGAAAATTTCTCAATTTGAAGAGATGAATAAAAATGAATGATTTCGGCTACCAGAAAGAACTGTGAACATGTGGTACTTGCAGGTGTGTCATGTGTTGAAACCACAAAGATGAGTAAGATATGGCTTCTTGTACCTAAGGAGTTTTGCATTATTCTGATGTAACAACTTACAGCAATTTAAAAAATTTTGAACTTCGATTCAGTTCTGTGTGTTAGTAATCATGTGTTTTTCTCTAACATATCTCTACTGTTACAGCTTGTATTGGAATCAAGTACAATAGTTACTTGAATATCAGCTTGTTTGCATGGTATATAGCTTAAGGGAAAAAAGGATAAAGAAAGTTCTATTCTGTTTCTGTGTCCAACTAGCAAAGGGATTCAGATAGGTCATATTAACCTCTCTGAGGCTCAGGTTTCTCCCAGTAAATTAAGAATTTGTTTTGCACTGGTATTTGAAATTGCTTCTATGCTTGAGCCAAGAGGTCTGCATTAAAGTCTACAATGCATGTAGTGCACTTAGCGAAGTTCCTAATGCATATGTAATGCTTACATTTTAACGGAGCTAACCTTCACAATTAAGTGGCCTTATGCAATTCCATCGTTTTCTGTGTATTACACAAGGTATTGTGGTATATCGGACCCAATATAGCAGAATGGGGCTTGATCTTCCGCACCACTACTCCCAAAATCAATGGTGTTGCACATAATACTTCTATGAAACTATTAGTATTTGAAGAATGATGATAAAAATGCGGGTGATAAATAGAACAAATTCTATTTTTCTTCTAATTTAATGTTCCAAACATATTTTTAAAGGCTTACTAGTGCAGATATGCTTTATTGCTTAGACATTTTGACTACAGTAATCACCATATTGCTGAGTGAACTAACCAGTGTTGTGTTGGAGGTAATCATTGGTCCCCAAATGCTTCTTCACACAGTGTTCAACACATGTTGGTCTCTGCACTCCTGTTCCTCTTCCTTTCCTTTTTAAGCATGTTAGTCTCTCTATGAGTCACAGGAAAATTAAACTGTACACTGCCAATGCGCAGTATGAATATCTATCTAAATGAAAAGATATAGAAAAAATCTACTTTACCTTCATTTCGGAAACCAAGCGGAAGTTGTAATGCCAGTCTTTACTGCCAGACTGAAGCTTTGTCAATGCTACCAATATGCCATTTATAATCCCTCAAATGTATCAATATGTATCAACTTTTAAAATGCCATCACTGATTAAATTCTAAAATATTCTTCAATACTGACTATAATTGGACCCTGTGACCCTCATCTGTCTCCTGCCCAGACACCATTCCTGTAGCCAGACATAGGGGAAATGGAGATTTGAGACCATAAAAAATAATTCTGAAGAGGCTGGTTGACATCCACTTTTCACACTGCAGAGATCACGAAAAGCTCTTGTCTTTTAGTAGAGGTTGCAGTGTCTTATGCCCAGGGACACTTGAGTATCCTGTTGTGGCTTGGCATTAAAACAGATTCATTGATGTTCTTCTGTGGAACTACTGGCTGGCCTTTTGTTTATTATTGTTATATTTTATTTGTATAGATATCCCGCCATGCTCTGTGCTATAAATAGTGATGTTTTTATTGTTAGTACCGTATACTTAATAAAGCTGCAGTTTTCCTGGCAATTAATTGTGCTGACAATCAATGCAGGGCTGCAGGCAGTGTGTTTATGTGCTGAGCTTTTGATGAGTGAAGCCCTAAGAAGTCGGGTTGTCAAAATTAAATGCATTGCTCAGACATAAAGCCACCTTCTGTTCTTGGTTTGACCAAATTATAGTTGATTGTAGGCTGAGCCTAGACCTGGTTTTGCTTGTAAAGTAGAAACTATTTGGTCACCTTTAAGCAACAAGTTTAGACATGTATTTAGGACAAAATAACATGATAAAATTAGTCATGTCTGTTTTTGTCAGAGCTCGGTCTATTTTTGATACAATTTTCTTCTTTTGAAGTAAGTACTCTAGCAGATTTTGGAAAGTTTTTGTTTTCCACCAAACTTTAAGATTTAATACACATATATGTTTGGTGCTTTGGTAGATACTTCCAATTTACTCAGATAATTTCCCTGATTAAATATGGCTAACAACTTTGTATTTTTGTCTACATTTCTTTTTCTTCTTCAATGTACTAAACAGCAGTCTTCTGTGGCATTTGACTCTATGTCCTGACTCATTGGATGTTTTATCTTTGCAGTAATGATGACAGTAACAGATCGAAAGGCATTTGATAATTATAACAGGAAAAACTTCATTCGGCACATGACTTTGAGTACCTTTTTATTTTGTTATCTAGTATCAAATTTATTTACAAATGTAAATGTAAGCTATTATTTTAATAATAATGAGTTGTCAAATTATCTAGAAGTTCTTTTTGTTGCTTTCCTCAAAGTATCAATTAGATAATAGTTAATACAACTCTAAGACTTTGGTTCTTCACACTTTATAATAAATGAACATGTGAAATTTAACTCATAGTTAATTTCCACAATTTCATTCCCTGAACATGGATTTGAGTCAAATGAACCTGTGTTGGACCAATAAGTCCATATTTTAAAGACAGAAATCGTGTTGTAGTTTTTCTCCCTCTTTTTGTTATAGCTCTTAAAATATTTTCATATACATAATTTTAGATTTACAGAGGTTGTTTATATGGCCTAGAAAGTTGTTGAGGAAAGAATAGATACCAAACAAATACTCAGTTACTGACCGACCTAACAAACAAGTAAACAATAATGTTATAATAGTAAAAACTGGGGTACCTGGGTGGCTCAGTCGGTTGAACATCTGCCTCTGGCTTAGGTCATGATTCCAGGGTCCTGGGATTGAGTCCCACATCGGGCTCCCTGCTCAGCGCTTTTCCCTTTCCCAGCACCCTGCTCTCACACTCTCTCTCTCTTGCTTCCTCCCCCTTGGATAAATAAATAAAAATCTTTAGAAAAATAAGTAAAAAACAATTTAAAATAATAGATATGCGACTTCTGGTTTCCATTTAGAGATGTTGAGGGCTGAAGAGAACATTATCTCTAAACATACAACAAAAATAACCTGACAAACATCAGGTTCATGATTTTCTGGAACCCATGAAGTGTTGAAATAAACAAGACAACCAAATGGCTCAGAATATAAAAAGAGGCAAGCTCATATGGGGAGAAGTGAGGCGTAATTTCTTGTTTACTTGGGCTGGGTGCAACCAGACACTGGTAAGTCAAGTTCTGCTAAAATGGTTGGCAAATGGATAGAAGGAAGTCAAACTTGTCCTGGAAAGATAGCTTAAAAAAATTGTCCATACCCTTTTGAAAGTATTCCATGCATCTGCATCCACCAGGTGATCACACACACACACACACACACACACACACATACACGCACACGCACACACATGCACAAACACAAAAAAGAAATGTCTTGAAAGAATTTCCCTAAGTGAAAATCTGAGAGAGGACAGCTGTTAGAAGAGCACAGAACTCCACTGGAACACTTTCAACTTTACTGCCCCTAAGAAACAAAACCTTCATGTGAAAGGAGAGGTAAAATACTGTTGTCCTACAGGCACTGGAGAAGATCTGTTGTAACTAGAAAAAAGAGCAGGGAAAAAATCATCACTGGAAGAGAGAGAGGAATATCTGTTCAGCCAATGGAGTGAAAGAGTATGGAGAGGACCAAACCCTCAAGACCCACAAGAAAATAACCACGTGGAATGCTCTGTAATTGGCCACCCACCGCCAGGATAATATCAAGTAACAAGTAACTTGTACAAGACATACCTTTCCCATGGTACACTGCAAAGGATAGATTAAAGCTGAGCGTGAACTAGATTTTTTAAAAACAAACACATAACACAACAAAAAACTGAAATCTGTAATGTACTGAATATGAACACAGGCAGAGCAAACTCCAAAGCTAGCCTACCTCTTACTTAGATTAACTCAAACCCCTGCATTAAAGACCTATCTGAAATAGAGGTGATCCCATATCCCAGAAATAATATTTTCACCTCAGTGTTCATTCTAGTAAATTACTAAACTCAAAGGAGATGTGGGGAAATCCCTGGACTCGCAGTTGGTGTCAGAAGCAAGTGCTGTCTTATGGAGGATTTACCCTGCAAATTGCAGTTTCACAATTCTGCAGAGCTGTCTACAAAAACTTTACTCTGAACTTAGATGTAGATAAGTTAAAAGTAAAAGTACGAAAAAATATGCTATGCCAACACTGCAAAGAAGAAATTTGGAGTAACAGTATTAATTCCACACAAAGTAGACTTTCAACAAGAAATATCACCAGGAATAAAGACAATATTGCATATGGACAAAGGGCTCAATTCTCAAGGGTACACAACAGTCCTTAATGTGTATTCATCTAATGGAAAATATTCTGAGTTCATGAAGCAAAATATAAGAGAATTAAAATGATAAATAAATAAATAAATCCATAATTTTAGTTGAGGATTTCAACATCCTTCTCCAAGTTATAGAATACATAGGAAGAATGTGAGTAAGGTTATAAATGACTTGAAGAACACTACAACCAAATTGACCTAACTGAAATTTATAGAACACCTCCCTAAAGAGTGATAGAATTCACATTATTTTCAAGTGCACATGAGTATTTCACCAAAATAGACCGCATTCTGGGCCACAAAACAATCTTTAGGAAATTTTCAAAATCTTTCTTGTTAATGTGTTTATAGAAACTTATGTACTCCATGTTGTTTAATGGTCACTGAATAAACATTTTTAAGTGGGACACCTGGGTGGCTCAGTGGTAGAGTGTCTGCCTTTGTCTCAGAGCGTCCGGATCCGGGATCAAGTCCCACATCAGGCTCCCTGCATGGAGCCTACTTCTCCCTCTGCCTATGTCTCTGGTTCTCTCTGTCTGTGTCTCTCATGAATAAATAAATAAAATTTAATTTTTTAGTAATTTTATCCACATAGATAATAATGACTTAAATTATAAGAGAGTTGCTGTATGATAAATTGTGGTTCTTGAAACAAAAATGCAAAATTAAGCAAGATCTCTAGTCTAAGTAGGAAATAAGGGAAAATACATACAGAGAAAAATAAGAATGTGGGAGATGAAATAGCCAGTAATGTAGAAGAAATTGGATAATTATAATTAAATTCTATATTTTGTGTTGATTACAACAGAACAACTTATCTTGGTCTTCACCACATTGGACATACCCATTTCCCTTGGATGAGAATTTCTTCTAAGCATGCTGGTGCATTATAATTTATGAGGCACATTTGCACATAGGAATGATATTGCTTAAATAGATTCTTTAGGTATGCCACTAGTAAATTATCTAAACTAGTATAGCATTATACTAAGCAGTATCTAGTACTCCTTAGGGTAACTTGTACCATACACATAATTAGAGATCATCTGTTACTCTGAAGGCAAAATGTGTTTTAATTTAGAAAAGGGGACTTTGGGGAAGCTGCGTTATCTAATACAGACAACTGACTAGAACAGTGAACTGATGGCTATTGTTTTTTTCCTGCATCTTTTGCTAATTATTAGTAAAACCTAATGTGGTTTATAATGTGTATTTCAGGAACATCTGCTTGATAATCCAGTCTTTGTGATTATGTAAAGTGATGTTAAAATTTTAATATAAATTTGATATAGAAGAATATCACAGTTAATATTGAAAAATCTGTCAAATAACTACTTTCTTTTTGAGAAAGAAAGAGAGCATGCCTGAGAAGAGAGTGTTGGGGGTGGAATGGCAGAGGGAGAGGGAGAGAGAGAATCTTAAGCTGGGCATGGAGCCTGACCCAGAGCTTGATCTCATGACTAGGAGTTCATGGCCTGACCTGAATCCAAGAGTAAGACACTGAACTGACTGAGCAAACCAGGTGCCCCTCAAATAACTACTTTTGAAATACAATATTTTTATGTAATTTTATGAATGAGCTATCCAAGACGCTCAAGTCATAGATAATTTTTATACGGATAAAGCTGTCCTACAGCATAGAAAAAAAAAAGGAAATTTCATTATTCCTTCTACAAAGTTATCATTATTTTGGAATGAAAATATAACAAAGAGAGCATGTAGGAAGAAAACTATTAAAAACAGACACAGGTAAACTAAATTAAATTCTAGCACAAACAATTACCAATACTCATTTAAGAAACATAATAGGAAAGTATACCATTATTAATAAGTACAAAAACATAAAAATACAGGAGAAAATTTAGACAAGATATAGATAGGATATTTGTAAGAAAAATTCAACATTTTCCTGAATGACATAAAATAGTTGAATAAGTAGAGAGATACTATGTCCTGGATACTAATGCTGAGAAATGCAAAATTACTCAGTTTTCTCCAAAATACATATCAAGCAATAAAATTCTCATCAAAATAGCAGCAGGATTTTGGGAAGTACTGAACAACATGAACCAAAAAGTCATCTATAAGCATGAATAAGAAAGGTTAGCAAAGGAAATCATGCAACTAAAGAATAATGAAGTGAGGGGAGAAGAGTAATACTGTTCTAGATATTAAATACAAGTATAGATTTCTAAAAAGAACAGGATATGACGAGACTGGGGTGAGGAAAGAGAATTCATGGCAACAATAGGAAATCAAGTGAGATTAATTATGTACATTGTAAGTATTTATGATCTGATAGTCTTGTTATTTCAGATAAATGTGAACAGCGAATATTTATAATTTTAAATAATAAGATAATTGGTTAATTTTTTGAAGATATTCTTTTTAAGGATCCTAACTTCACTTATTATAACAAAATTATTTTTAGATGCTTTAGCATTACACGTTCTAAAAGATTAAGTTTAGTGTTCATTTGATCTTAAAAGGGGCTATGGTTTTCTAAGTAACATCTTTTCTTAAATAAAAAGAAAATGATAAGACTGACTAAAGAAAAAAATAGTACTACATATACAAGTACTTCTGTTGATCAGAAATGCCACTAATAGTATTCAAGAGAGAATAAAATCCTGGGAGGAGAATTTTAGTGACATATATGACAAAAGGTTGGATATTTTTTCCTATTGTATCAAGAATTTTTACAAATCAAAATAGCAACACTAAAATTTAATTCCTGTGTAATCTCTTTGTAAGCATACTAATAACACACGTTCTGGCAAACACACTAATGCTTTTTACTGGTAGGTGAGTCCACGGAATGTTTTCGGCAGGATGTTGCATAGTCTAGGATTACTTAAATGGATCATAACTGGAATCCATGTATTTATGGGGAATAGCTCTCTAGAAAATATCACATTAGTTATATAAATGAATATAAATTGGGAGCATTTCAGAGCCAAAAGAGTTTCTTATTGTGTAAGTAATATCCTGGTTGCTTAACTTAGAAACCCCATATGTTACATCTGGACGAGGGCACAATGTGATAGAAGAAGGACCTGAAGAGTAGCACTGATAGTTCCAGACTCTTTTATGCTTTCCCAGTGCCTTGCAATTACCTGCATCCTTGATATTATTAATAAAGCTTAATAATGGATAGATTCACTGACTTTTGTGTGTCTGAATTGAAATTCATGCCTCAGCAAGAACAATGAGAACGTGAATAGAAATTTAACAACAATCAAAAAGATTCAAGATTTATAAGCTAATAATAACTAACTTTTTCGAGCAGTTTCTATATGCTAGACAATGCATTAAGAGTTTTTCACTGGGGCGCCTCAGTGACTCAGTCACTTAAACATCTGACTCTTGATCTCGGTTGGGCTCCATGCTGGTTGTGGAGTCTACTACAAAACAAACAAAACAAAACAAAACAAAACAAAACAAAACAAAACAAAACCAGCCCTGAGTCTTAAAGAGTTTAAGTGAGTGGCTCTGCATTACAAAAACTAAGTTTAATAATCAGAGCTCAAATTTAGGTTTGAAGGAATCCAAAGTCCATTCTTTTTTTCTCCCCCTCATATTAGAAGGAGCAAAATTGAGGGAAAAAAAAGTTGGCTAAGTAAATGAGCAAATATAAATAAAAACACAAAAACATGTCTATAAAACTGAAAAAAACCTTAAAATATGACTAAAGATCAGGACAATATCAAAATTATTTAAATTGGCACAACTTTTCTAGCAATATACATTTCTGGTCCTATATATCAAGAGCTTAAAAACTGTATAAAGAAATTTGATCTAGAGTTGTAGAAATTCAACCTGAGGGAAACATAAAAGATGTCTGTATAGAAATACATTTTGTAGAAAATTTGATATTTAGAAAAAATTTTTAAAAAACCTAAACTTTCAATACTAAAGAATTGGTTAAATCAATCATACTACTTCTGATACTTTTAATCATTACATTTTAACAATGTTAATAAAACTTTGCTTAACAAACTATCAATTACAAATAACTTATAGTAGGTGTAAAACAAGGAAACTTCTGTGCATAAATGCTACATTTTATGGTTATGTGTTTATATAGGCATAGAAAAAGACAAAAAATACCTTTTTATATAGTAAATATCAATAATAATTAACGATGGTCAGAGATTGTGAGTTATTTTCTACTTTGAGCTTCTGGATTTTCAGTTATGCTGTGGTAAAAATCAACTCTTTTTTAAATTAAAATAAATCTTTTACATATATATTTTAAAAATCCAAATTTGTGAAAGACAGCTTTGGCCCTAGTGTTAAAACTCAAAATTAATTTTGGCTCTAATCAATTTTGTAAATAAGATAAAAATTTAAAGCACGAATTGAGAAGTTGCATCCTATTGTCAGATTTTATGGCATAAACTTTTAGGGAGCATAAAAAATCTAGAAAAGAGAAAACGATTTTGTCTTGGAATTAGAAGTAAATATTTCATGGAGAAGATTAAGATTTATTTTTGTGGAAAACAAAGGAGAGCATTTATGGAAGTAGTGAGGACACTTGTTTATTTCCACTTAGGGTCAGAGAGACTAGTCATACTGAAACAAGTTTTTTAAAAGGAGTATTCACTTAAAAAAATATGTAAGGACATTGGAAGGCAATGCAATTGGGACTGCTTCCAATTGAAAGAGTGTGGGAAGGAGGGGACACATGATATGCTGAATCAATTGAAGTGCAACACCTTTTTTATTGACAAATTGTGTCATTTTTGTCTTCTGAGAGGCAAGTGCTGAGACTGGAGTAGATATGTGAGAGAGTTATCAGGGAAATTCTTATCACGTAAAATAGGCAGGAAGGTCCCATGACTATGATGCAGGTCTGACATCAGTGAAAGGAGGGAGGTAAGAAAGCATTGGGTAGAAAACATTTCATCATGAAGAATGGTTCTGAGAAAGTTTTGTCCAAGCTAATCAAGAGTGCCCAACTGAAAGTTGCCCATTAGTTCATGTGGGCAGCCACAACCAGGTTCCAGTACATTCTGCCGGGCTTTGTCATTGGCTGGGACCACCCAGAGGAAGTGTGGACAGGGATTCAAAGATGTGGCAACTGAAGTTTCTCAACCAGCTACACTCCCACAGCAGGTCTCCTTAAAGAAAGAGCTGAGCAGGACACCCATAAAGTCCCTTTTGACTGCAGAGACTCACTTCTCCACATAGATGGGGGCACTTATTCCATGGTTCTGGTGGCCCATCATTCCTGCGAGGAAGCTTCAAAGGGGGATATTTCACAGCTAGCGAGATGAATCGCCATTGCCACCCTCCAGATTGTGAATTCCCTTCACCCTTGCCTGTTACCTGGGGAGGTCTTGATAGCTTATCTGGAGACACGACCCAAATCTTCAATCTTAAGGAGTCTGAGACTTTGGTAATCATACATTTCTCAGTACCAGGTTGCTTCATGTATCTGTTCCCAGTGACAAATGGGCAAAAGAATAACTTGAAGCTCCATGAAACCATGACCCAGTTTCCCAGGTATTCCTCCCTTACCCGAGTGTATAAAAGCAGCCCTATCTCCTCTTACTGCCCACTCAATTTACCCTCCCAACATGGTAACTATTTCTTGGTCCCTAAATGTAAAGAGTCCAAAGTACCCTGATAGTGTTTGTTGCTTGTAATTAATTCAATGAAAGTCTTGCTATATCCCTTGCAAGAGTGTATTCCTCTGGATGACCAAGACTTCTAACCCTGCCAAGCTTAGAGTTATGCTCAAAGTCCCCCCGGGGATCACTGGGAGTGACGGTATGTCCATTATTCACCTTGATCCTGGAACCACCTGTTTCAGTTTGGGTCCTCCAAGAATCAGATACCTAGATTGTACTAGATGCGCAGGAGATTACTGGGTAAATATGACTATGGAGGAGAGAAGCAGGAGCTAGAGAAGGCAGAGAGAGCCTTCACACCTCAATTGTAACTTAGTAAAGGAAGGATTGGATAGGAAGAGCCTCAGAATGCAGTGCTGTTTGGAGAGTTTCAGCCGCCTGATAGCAAGTCCCCTAGCCCAAATTGCAGGTTACAGAAATCCCCCATCATGTAGGAATGCTCAGGTGGGTGAGGACTGTACTACTTTCCTCCACTCCTGCCATGCTCAGTCATGACTGGAGCAGCAGACCAGGAGTGGCCTGGCACGGACACTGGTGGGTACAAAGTGGCAGCATTTGGGGGCTCTCAGTCACCTGTGCTTGCCAGGCAGGTTTTCTTAAAGGAGTATGTGGGCAGTCTACTTCAATGACCCCTCCAAAAAAAAAAAAAATCATCTGAGTTAATCCAGGAGAAGTCTAGGTCTTAAATATGCACAGCTTAACTGGTGGAGGGAAGAAGACAACTGGAGATACACTCATACTGTGTGAAAGATTCTTACCTTGGAGGTTTTAATCCCTACTCCATTGTGAAGGTAATGCTTTGACCTACACTTGTTACTGTCATCTCTCTGCCAGGCACAAACACGAAAATGCCTGAGTTAGCCTGAAGGTGGGCTTGAGTTGTTTTTATTAAGAGTTGTACTCTCTTCGTGTAAAGTATTTTAGTATCAGAATTAATATTGAAATGTAAATATTTAGAATAAAATCTCACTCTTCTGTAGCTGTTCAATTCCCTTTAAAAATATTTTCTGTGCTCTGGGATATCCTTTAGCATTTTCATTTTTTATTGACAGCCGACATCTACCAGAAAGACCACTAACTGTATTTGCCAGTGTTTGTGCAAATACTTTATTTGTCAGTAGAGAAGCTACCTGAATGTTACAAAAATTGTGTGGAAGCTTGACATGTTATATGTATTGACTGATTGACGGATATTTACGTTTGGACATATTTATATGCGATGAGTCGAGAATATTTTAATATTAGTGTGCTGATGCTAATCTATAGAACGGCTCATAATTGAATTCTTACAGACCCAGTATCTTTAGAAATTTCACTCGCTCACAACCCTGATGAACTATCATAATAATTGATTGTATTAACAGAAATAAATAGCCCAGATTTGGCTCTCTCTCAAAACAACCCTGTTTCAACTGACGCAGATGAGGAGTGAGGTTATTTCACATTGACCCAGTCAGGTCAAGGCTCAAGGAAAGACTTGGCTTGTGCCTTTAATTTGATCCTGCAGACAAGAGGATGAATTGGCTTTGTCAGTCTCTTTCTGTTTGGCATGGATACCAATAACCTTGCTTCACTTTCGTGTTTCTCCTAGAGGGAAGGAATTTTGGCAGAATACTGCTTACTTTTACACTTACGGAAGTTGCATAGTTTAAGGAGGGAACAGTAATTACATGCCATTAAACTCGGAAGGCCATTGGCATAGATGAACAGTCTGAAGAGGACACAGCCTTCAAGTTCAGTAAAGGATGATTACCAGAGCATTTTAGTAGAGAGCTGGTGAAGGAGAGGAAGGAATAACTCTGGAAATGTGCTAAGGCAGCAAACCTATGAAAATGCAGTTAGACACGGCAGTGACTACATTGATTATGCCAGGAATGATTTAGCAGAGGTGTTTCACACTTGCCATTAAACAAAGTGCCATAATAGGGTTTAAAATGTACTCAGATTCTACTTGCTACATCCAGCTTAAACCATGGAAGTGTCACTTACATTATTACTTCATGTTGGTTTGTGTGACGATCCCTAGCTTTCTGTGACAGGACTGTTTCTCCTCTTGGCTCTGGATTCCGCAGTTGCGGAAATTTCTGGGTTCCTCTATGCCAATCAATGACTCTCTTTTCTGTAGAACACATCTTAAAAGTGACCTCTTCCAGGGAACTTTCCTGATTAATTGCAGTCAATTACTTCCCTCCAGCACCTTCCTTTCGTAAACACTGCTTTAAATTATATTTTTGATACGTTGGTTGGAAAGAAGGTTTAAAGTACATAAGTGCATATATATATATATATATATCCTAGACCTTCAAATGTGTATGAATAGTAACGGAATATAGATGTAGATCATCACAGGAGGCCATTACCTTTATAACTAGATCATTAGCTCTGACTAAGCGAGCATTCTTTCATTCCTTTTGTAACCTCCATAAGCATTGTGTTGTGCTGAAAACAGTACACAAAAACGTCAGGTGACAGGCCCTGTGGATTCAGTGGAAGGCATTTATTTCTGACACAAATGAAAGGAAAAGGAAAAAGCTCTGAAGATCCAAAGTGGGTAGGTCATTTTCCCACTAAGACACTGAAACTAGCCACTGTCAAGTCGGAAGTTGCTTATGTTATTGAGATTATATGACCAAGTGTGGTAATAGCTACATTAGGACAGAGTTAAACAACATATATAG
Source organism: Vulpes lagopus (assembly GCF_018345385.1). Taxonomy (NCBI): domain Eukaryota; kingdom Metazoa; phylum Chordata; class Mammalia; order Carnivora; family Canidae; genus Vulpes; species Vulpes lagopus. The sequence goes on from NC_054845.1 coordinate 18,684,519, forward strand.
TAATACTGAGAGGTGGGATAAAAGTTGTGCTATTCTCAGTTGTGCTCTGCCCAAGCCTTAAGCTTTCCCTGAAGCTGACTTCTTTTTGACTCCAGAATAAAATCTTATGGAATACCATCTATATTCCTGCTTATGCTTCCTAATGCCATTCCTAATTAGAATGCATGCACAGAGACGGGATTCAAGTGTCTAAGTCATCCATATGATTACTAAATATATTAAGTTCCTATTGCTTCTATAGCAAATTACTACACACTTGATGGTTTACACACACACACACACACACACACACAATTTATTATCATACAGTTCTGGAGATCAGAAGTCCAAAATCAGGGATGAGCTTCCTCCAGCAGATCTTGAAAACAATCAATTTCTTGGCCTCCATCTTCTAGAGGTACATTCCTTGCATTCCTTGCTCCTCGTTCTTCCTCCATCTTCAAAGCTAGCAGTGTGGCATCTTGCTTCTATCATCATATTGTATCTTTTTTCTGTCTTTTGCCTTATCTCCCTCATTTTCCTTTTCTAAGAACACATGGTTGCCCTTAGAATCCATTTAAATAACCCAAGATATTCTCCCCATGTTAAGATCATGAATTTAATTACATCTGCAAAGTCCATTTTGCCACTTAAGGTAACATTTGCCAATTCCAGGGCTTAGGATAATACTAGATATTTCAGGCGTGGTAGGATGGTAGGGAAATAAATTTTCCTGGGGTAGGAGGATGGTGGAGTGGCAGGGCTATCTTTTAAGGTCCTTTAAATCCTATCAGTAGCTGCCTTGCCTGACCACTAGGGCATGACCTAGACAATAGCACTGAATTGACTTTGTGCTTTAACCTTTCAAATGCTCATTATGCAAAGAGCATGGGTTTTCTATTCTCACAGAACAGTAAAATTATAGTGTGGGCTATTCAGTTTCTAGGCCAGTCCTTGGTCCTTCCTTCCAATGTATTAGCTTTGCTGTTGAGATGTAAATTTTCTTAGCTTTCAAGTCCTTCAGAATAGGCAGCCAACAACTCCTTTAGATCAAAAAGAAGAATAACACTCAAAGTAAGAGCCATGCATATATGTATTATGTAAAATGTTCCTTTTAATTTTCTCACCACAAAAAACCCCTTAAAGTTATGCTCCTTCCAATATTTTGTGGCATTTGTCATGGGGTTTCAAGCAAAGCATTGTCTGTTATTCTGATCATATTACCAGATAAACTTATTATGAGATTTACATAATTTAACAATATCCGTCATGCATAGGTAGTCCCATTAAACCACATGTAAACTGTGATCATTTAGCGGATGAAATGGAGATTAACGTTTTTCTACCAGCACAAAAAAATGTTGCCACAAATTACATATTTTTTCTTGACAGTGAGATTTCTAAAATGATTTTTAAAGAATGTTTGTAAAAAACATTTTCCACAGTGGATAAAAAAAAATAACAACCAACAACAACTCAGCTATGTAGGAAAATAATTGGGGTTGTTGAAGTATGTAAAGGAGATAAAGCATCCGTTATATACCAAGAAGTATAAAGAAAATATTCTCCAATTATGAAAATGATGATCAAAGAAAATGTCACTTCTGTGACAAAGGGAAATAACATAGATTATTGGCTAGAAATTTAAAACGTTTTGAATCCAAATGAAAAAAGAAGAGATAAAATTTGATTCAAATACTCAGAGCATTGTTCATCTTATAAATGATAATTGCAAAAAATATTCCATTTTAAGCAGGGAAAGCACGCATACATATCTCTGGAGATACATAAAGCAAGAATGAAAGCGGACGAACCTGTAGGGTATAAGTACAAATCTGCACAAGGCAATGGTCTGAGTCCATTGAATTGTTGAGAAGTCTCCCTCCTCCCTTTTTTTTTTTTTTTGATTCATTAGTTCTAGAATAACATGGAGATTAGTAGACAACCAAGGGTATTGTGATATGTCCATTTTAATTACTTTAATAAACAGAAGATCTAAGTCTATTGACCTATTCAAATTAAAGACTTAAAACATAGACTTGACTGTGTAATGATCTTTAGTTGTAAGAGTAAGTTATTTTTTATCAAACCTACAGAACCCATACTCAAATAACTGAGACCCACTTGAGGTAATAATTCCTGTTACATACATATATATATGTATGTATGTTGGGACTAAAACAGGGGCCAATGTTATCAGTGGCAAGCAAATTGATTAATTAAGATTGTTGGACTTTTAGTTTCATTGAAAATCATTTGAATTCAGGTCCTCTTCCTTCATTAAAGTAATTAGTGCTTCTCAGATAATGTTAAGGTGCTCAGGTCTCAACAACTATTTTGGTATGTGACATGATTTTTTATAATGAGGGTCAGTTTCAGTCAAGTTTTATGTAATGATTTTTATAAATAAGAGACACGGTCTGTTTAATTGATGGATAGTCCTTTTAGTAATCATAATATACAGCTTTATAGTTCATAAATTTGCAAATATTCTTCCATGTAATTAGGCATGATCTATAATAGTCACAAATTTACACAAATCCACACCCTACTCTGTTACTTCTCATAGATATTGGAAAAATAAAAGGGATTTTGCACTGCTCTTATTGGTATTGGCAGAAAAATATTGGTTCAGAAAAGATAAATGGTTGCATTGTGCATTATTAGTGTTTTGTTGTTGGACTTTTAAGGTTATAGTTTTTAATATAAAATATAGATGCGAGACTACATCTTTTATGTCAAGATTTTTTACAAAACATCAATGATTTCAGTTCTGTTTTTAGTGATGAATGGATATATTATTTGGATATTCTGCTATTATTAATATACATATTACCACACATGTGGCCTATCCTGTACGTTTGCACTTTGAGAAACAGATACTAATTCTTGTCTTATGCTCCTTGTGTTCTGAACTTTGGCAGTATAATTCTGGGTGGATAAACCCACACCTGTCCCACAATTCTATATCAGCTCTGCAGTTGATCTCATATAACCAGATATTTTTCTTCATTTGGACAAATGTCTTTATATTTAAAAATAACTCCACTGAGTTTCTAAAAATATAATATATGCCCCATATAAAAATTCAAATAAACTAGAATAAGAAGAAGAAATTAAGTTACACCTAAGTCTACTCTCCAGACATAACCACCTAGGGTACATGTTTCTGAATATAAACAGTTGGAAGAATATATATTTAAGACAGAGATGACCGATAATATTCCAAGAGTGAGATCATGCTATATGTTTTGTTAATAAAATATTGCATTTTAAATTAATTGACTTCAACAGAAGAAATAGGTATTAATATGAATTGGGCAACTGATAAAGAGATGGTTTTACAACAGAGCGGCATTCATTCCTTAAATTCTTTAAAGTTTAAAAAGAAACATTCCATAAGCTAGAGTATTTAAACTTTCAATAACATTATTGACTGTGTGTTGTAGAACAGAATAACCACACTTATGACTTCTTCAAACTTTTACTCTTTCTTCCCCTTCCTTTTTTTAGACATTATTTTCACATTTACAGCAGTTACACTCTGTTTTGAAACCTTGCTTTACATAGTTGGTTAGCCTACATGCTATATATAAATGGATCTGATACACATAGCCACATATTTTCCACAGCAAAGTATTTTTATAGTACAATATTTTTATTTCTGGAAAGGCTCAAAGGGAAGTTATCCTGTTCATGTCTTCTTTACAGAAAGGAAAATTTGACTATTTTTGAGTTCCATTTTATTTTTCTCTCAATTTATAGATATTGCTTCACCAGGTTAAAGAACAAAATTGAAATGAGTACATTTTAAGAATTTTATTGGCTTAATTCAGTGATTCATAAATCAGGCATCATCCCATCAAGCAGTTAGAAAGGTGTTCTGAGAAGCTATACAAAATGAAACACTTTTATAGGCAGTGCAAGGAACTTATACTAGCAAAATGCTGATGCTTGTGACAAGGTCACTTTCCTTTAGGGCATGATGTTGGTGAGGGTGTCTGTCAGGAAGATTATCTCACTAGTGCTGACCAGGTGATTCCTAACTGATTGATTCGGAGATTCCATTTCTGTGAAAAGCTGAAACTGTAATTAAGTCTTTTTTAAAAAATATTTTATTTATTTATTCATTAGGGAGAGAGAGAGAGAGGCAGAAGCAGGCTCCATGCAGAGCCTCATGTGGGACTCGATCCGGGGACTCTAGTATCATACCCTGGTTGAAGGCAGGAGCTAAACAGCTGAGCAACCCAGGGATCCCCTATAATTAAGTCTTAGTTAGAATTAGCATAAGTGACTCCATTTGGGACCTGTTATTTTGTTTTGAACCCTATTTCATAGTACTGAAGATTGTTATAAAAAATGTCTGATTCCAGTCAAATTAATATGCCTCCTGTATGATTTATATTTTTTACTTAGATGCATATAAGACTCTTTATTATTATAGTTCAGTACATTTGTAAAGATATATTGTATAGGAGGTTATGGTGTTGACAGTTTAGAATCAATTTTTTTCTCTACATGGTATGCCATTTTGATATATAAATTTATCTTTTTCAGGGGTGTATTTTTTCTTTATTCATTTAGATACTTAGATTTTTCAGGAATGCTAATTTTATATATCTTTCTCTTTAATACTATTGTTTTTTAGATTATCATTTATCTAATCATTATTAGATAAATATCTATCATTATCATCTGCCTCTCTATACAATAAGGTAGATTGGATTAAAATTGGATCTGTCTTAAAATACTTAAAAAATTATTTTATGTTCCAAAATCTGAAAGCATGCCTTATCTCAGATGTTGGCTTTCATTAGAACAATGTGCTTAGATAAATGAAACTCTATATTTATTAGAAGCTAAGTCAAAGATCATCTAAATATATGTTCTTGAGGTTAGGTAGTGTCCATCTATTTATTTTCTTGGATGTGTTTAAAAGGAATAGATTTCTTTTTCAAATACCTCTTACCACCTATAGATATACCAATAGCTCTCCTTTGTGATCCTAAGGTTACATTAATAATTTGCTGTTATAAACAATCGTTGGATTTCTATAATGAACTACACTTGCTTATGGTATATCAGCTCTTTTAGATGCTGCTAGATTCTATTAGCTAAGATCTTATTTTGGATTTTTGCATTGCTGTTCATGAATGAAATTGGATTATTTTGTCAAGTTTTGCCATTTTATCTTGTATTAAATAAGAAGTTAAAATATATCCTTAAAAAGTTTAAACAAATAGAATTGGAATTATGTTTATCCCAGAGGTTTGGAAAATTTTCTTTGTGAAACCAGGTTAAAGCTTTCTGAAAGGGTTGGAGTACATCTTCCTTAGAAATTGTCTTTTCTCTTCATTATTTTCTATGAAAACCGATCTATTTAAATTTTCTCTTGCTTCTTGACTAAATTTTAGAATGCCATCCATTTTATTCAAGCTTTCAGGAGTATCAATTACCAGAGTTGCAAAAATAACTCCACAGGACTTTTTAAAAATATCTGTCTTTGGGACGCCTGGGTGGCTCAGTGGCTGAGTGTCTGTCTTTGGCTCAGGGAGTGATCCAAATGTCCTGGGATTGAGTCTCGCATTGGGCTCCCTGTGGGAGCCTGCTTCTCCCTCTGCCTATGTCTCTGCCTCTGTGTGTCACTCATGAATAAATAAATAAAATCTTTAAAAATTTTCTATCTGGTAATTTTTTCTTTATTCTTTCTTTCTTTATTTATTTTTCATTTTTAATGAATAAAGTTAGTGGTTTATTTATTTTAATTTTTCAAAGAGAAAAGTTTTAAAAATTTATTTCTGATTAAGTATTTTCTTCCCTTGAACTTTTATTCCATTGTTTTGTAATTATTTTTCTAACTTTTTAAGTCACGTGTTTAATTTTTTATTCATCATCATATTACTTGAATCTATACTCTAAATTCTAAAGCATGCAAAAGAAGTCAAAAGCAAAGATTAATATTTAGTAATCCAATAAAAATAAAATAAAATGGGACCATAAAAACTCAATCAGAAAGAATGCAGAAAATGAGGTAAAAGGAAACAAAACACTAAAAGGACAAATTCGGAAAATTAAGAAAACAAGTGACAGTGTCACAGATATAAATAAACTGAAGCAATAATTTAATTCAATATAAGTGTTTTAAAAACCCAAATTAAGACAGTGATTGTGCAATTAGTTAAAAAGTAAGATCCAACTATATGCGGCCTGTAAGAAATCTACTTTATTTTTTTAAAATTTTTATTTATTTATGATAGTCAGAGAGAGAGAGAGGCACAGAGACACAGGCAGAGGGAGAAGCAGGCTCCATGCACTGGGAGCCCGATGTGGGATTCGATCCCGGGTCTCCAGGATCACGCCCTGGGCCAAAGGCAGGCGCCAAACCGCTGCACCACCCAGGGATCCCAGAAATCTACTTTAAATACAAAATATAAATAGGTCAAAATTAAAAGGATGGAAAAACATAAACCATGGAAACATACATCAAAAGAAAACAGAAGTGTCTATAATAACAACTGACCAAAGAGATTTCTAGCAAGTCATTAAAAAGGGCACAATTTTAAACATGTATATACCTAATAAGATAACTTCAAAATTATGAAGCAAAAATCAACAAAACAAATAAAAACTAGACAGCACAATTATATTTATGTATTTTAACATGTCTATCTCAATAAAGGATGGGACAAGTAAACAGAAAATCAGTAAAAATATAGCAGATAAACTACCAAACCAAATGATCTAATTTATGTTTATAGAACACTCCACCTAAAAATAAAAAAAACACACATTTTTTTCTAATGTGCATTGAACATTTACCAAGACAAATTATATTATAGACCATAAAATAAATCTTAATAAATTTAAAAGAATTCAAGTATTACAAAACATATTTTCTGACCAGCATGGAATTGTGAAATCAATGACCAAAGACATCTGGAAAAATCCCAAAATTTGTAGAAATTTAATAATAGGTCACTTTCTCCATAGCAACCTCACATGAAGTTTCGGCAATGTGGTCTGATTTCTACATTATACTGAAGTACATTAATCAATAACTGGAAACAAATAACCAAAAGGTAGCAGGAAAATCCCAAAGATTTTGGAAACTTAACATATTAATCCATGTTATCCTGGGTCAAATAAAACATTGAAGGAAAAATTTGAAAGTATTTGAATGAATATGAAAATGGAGTCATATCAAAATCTATGTGATGTATATGACTAAATAGGTATTTAGAGAGAAATTGGTAGCGCCTATATCTTATATTAAGAAAGAAAAAAGTCTAAAATCAATTTTTAGCTTTCACAAACTAGGAAAATAAAAGCAAGTTTACCCACAGTAAGCAATGGAAAGAAAAAAAAAACAACAAATTAAAAAGGGAAAAAAAAATAAGAGTGGGAATTAAAGTAAAATATAAAAGAAAAAATAATCACAAAAATCCATGAATTTAAATGTTGTTCTCGGGATCCCTGGGTGGCGCAGCGGTTTGGCGCCTGCCTTTGGCCCAGGGCTGATCCTGGAGACCCAGGATTGAATCCCACATCGGGCTCCCGGTGCATGGAGCCTGCTTCTCCCTCCGCCTGTGTCTCTGCCCCTCTCTCTCTCTGTGACTATCATAAATAAATTAAAAAAATTAAAAAAAAAATAAAATAAATGCTGTTCTCTGAGAAGATAAGTAAAATTGGCTGTGTACATAGGGTGCTTTATTCTCCACAGAGTGATACATGCTAAGATGGATTGGGCTTGGGCCGATGTCCCCATATGTGCAGAACTGAATAAAGTGGGTCTCTGAGATTTGCCTTGATGTGGAAAGGGAGAGGGGGAAGATGGAGATGGACATTACAACCAGGGATGTGTTCAGTCCTGGGCTGGTTCTGGCCTGGAATGCAGGGAGATAAGGCAGCTCTTAGGGTAGTCACTTCCAGGCTGGGGCTCCCTGCCGAGCTTGGAGGGCCTTCTGTACCACATCTTCCCACTGGGCATCTGAGATCTCCCGAGCCCAGGCAGGAACCCTGGTGCAGGCAGGCTTACTCCAGCCATCGTCCTTTTCACCAGCTCCACATGTTCTGAAAGCACAGAGAACAGTTAGGGGATAGCAGCTAGGGAAACAGCTCCACTCCCCATTCCTTGAATTAACCCACAAGCTTTGGGCCAGAAGGGTGGCCAAATCCATTTTGTTATTTCCAGGCAAGCCTGCCTATCACCCACGTCTAGCACACTAGCTAGCATTCCACCTGGATTCTGAAGTCTGTAAAATCATAGATTACAAAGTGTTGTTTTTGGGAACAGGTTATTCCTCAGTGACTTCCCTTTACTGGCTCTGACCCATCTCCTCTCCTCCATGGTTATTCCAGAATGAGAGAATGCTCTCTTTACCAGGGTCCATGGGAATAGAGCTGTGGTTGCTCAGTCTGGTAGCTCCCTCCTCCTCTTCATCTTCGCTCTCTACTGGTGGGTCTGGCAAATGAAGCCCCAGGGCCTGCAGAGCCAGAGAGGACAGTTCAGGTCCAGCCTTTCAGAGATCCCAGCTTAAAAAACAAACAAACAAACAAAAAAAACAAAAAAACAAAAAAACAAAACAACCTCTTGCAAGACTGATGAAGGATAAAATAAATTATCTATATCAGGAAGGATAGAGGGGACATAATGTAGATTCTACAGATATTAACAGGACAATGAGGGATTATTATAACAATTTATGTCAGAAAATATCCTAAAGACACAAAGACATGATCTTTCCCAAGAAGAAATATATAACCTGAATAGTGTAATATCTATAAAAAAATTAAATTCATAGTTAAAAACTTTTCCACAAAGAAAACTCCAGGCCCTGACGGCTTCCTTGTTGCATTCTACCAAAACAAAAGAAATAACATCGGTTATGCACAGCCTCCGGCAAAAAGAGAGTGAAAAGTTCCTTATTTTATGAGACTAGGATATACTATGATCCTAAAACCAAAGACATGACAAGGGAACTACAGACCAGTATGCCTCATGAACATAGATGCAAAAATTCTAACTAGCACAAACGTTAGCAATTCATATTAATCTCTTCAAAATCCATAGAGTATCTGTCAGGCCATCTGATTAACACAAAACAATCCTTCGAGAGAGCTATTAGCCAATGTTTGCAAGATATATACATAGGTAATACCTTTAAAGATCCTTCAAATGAGTTTATATCCCATAGTGCATGATGCTACCCTTTGCCCAACTTTTATCTCTCAAGGTAGTATGTATACTAGTGTGTGTGTTCATATATATGTATACTTATGGATATATACGTATATATTATTTATTAGAAGTATATAGTCTTTTTAAACTTATCCCACTGGTAGTTATGAGGGGAAGGGAGTTCTCAAATTCAGTTTCTTTCCCTGGAACCAGAAATTGGTATGCAATAATAAATTACTAGAGGAGATGAAACCAGAACTCCTTACTTTGTAAAAGTCTTTTATTTTACTCACTGCTTAAAGTGATAGAAGATTTCCCCGTGGCAATGACTGTACTCTACATTGATATTGCCCACAAAAGTTTCTACTAAAAGTTCATGTCTTTCAGTTTATATAAATGCCACTTTCTGCATGTGGGTTGGAAATCCCACTTTTAAGCCCGATGAAAGAGACCTGCTTTTCCCCATATTGACCTTAGACATGAAGAAGCTCCAGCAATGTGATCTGATTTCTACATCTTACTAAAGTTCAAATTCGCCACAGGATCTATTTTTACGGTGAAAATTTGGAGGAAAAAATGAATAATATAAAACTCCAACTCAAAGGTCCTAATTTCAATGTTTGAAGTCATAACAAGTTCCTTTTGGACACATTTCATCCTACACCAGTTTTAAAGGATATAATAATTAAATATATGACAGGATTAAATGAAACCTGGATGCTACTGCTTCAGCCCTGATTATGTGATAAAGTCTGATTTAACTACAAAGGGAATCCTGAGTTTAGTAGCACCATATTTCTGTAGAAACTGAAACTTCGATGTGAAATTCAGCAAGAACATAAGATGAGCAGTAAGTATGATTTATTTCCTGTAGTAAGTGTAGTTAACTGGAGGCAACGCAGAAATAAACAATTTAAAGTTGTGAAAGAAAGTAAAATACGAGTGTCTATTCTACTGTCTTTGGCTGACCCATTAAAAGCTCTAGTTTAAACATACGGACCATGCCACAGAACAATAAAATTTTGTGCCTTTGAAAATTCTCGTATGAAAAATTGATTTAAACTTGCCGTTTACTTTTGTCATTTAAACTTCAAGGGCAATATGAACAAAATATAAGGCCACGTTGAGTCCTATTCTGCTTTAATACTGCGTACAGTGTGGTCAAGGATTTCTCAGACATTTGGTGTGGACAATAAGGCTGGACAATTGCAGCATGCATAAGCTGGCTGACTCCAGGAGAAGCAGCCCAAAATGTATTCCACACACTGGAAGGATTTTAAAGGACTTTGGCTTCTGTCAGTATCACAAAGCTTTTCTTCTTGTCTTGAACAGTTTGGCTTGACTCTGTAAGCTTTGTGTCAAACAAACTGGGACAAAACTTTGTATCTCTGGGGAAAAAAAAAATGACTTTTATTTAAAGTACTGCATAAAGTACTCCTAATTCTCCAGCCACAGTAGACTCCTTCTTTATTCTTAATTTCTATGTTTTACATCTTTATAACTGTGATGACGCTTGTAGGTAGCCCACTCATTGCTGCTCCCCCTTCTGTCTTTCGGGAATTCACATCAGGCAAACTGAGAAAAATACCAATTTTCCCCCCACTTCCGCCTATTGGCTTCTTTCCTTTATCTTATCTGGAAATGCACAGATTCAAGAAAAAAAGAATGGCTATGTAGATTAGCAATGCAAACACAATTTCTCAAATAGCTTCGGCTTGCTAAATATTTAATGCCGGTAACATAAAAAGAATAAACTTTTAAAATGCTCTGAATCTCTCAGAACATTCATTTTTAAATTCTAAAAAAAGTGATCTAAGTATAATGTACTAATCTCTATTCATTAAACCAAAATGGCCTGTAGCATAATAAACATTTATTTTCCTCCCGACAATGCCTGTGCTCCATTACCTTTTAATAAATACTTGAAATTCTATTATTTTATCAATTCAAAAATTGTTAAGAGCTAATCTGAATTTGAATTTATTGTTAATGTCAAGCTCCATTCCGTTTTCCCTATTAGATAATAAGCTCCATGAAAGTGACTTTCCAGGGTTTGATATCATCGATCTGCAAAAGTTTAGTGGAGTTCAATTAAAAGAAATTCCTCTTTAAATTTCCTCATAATAGCATATGCAAGGAAAAAAATAATCTAAAGCTAGAGAAGAAAAAGCAAGATGTCTTAGAGAATTATGATGATGCTTCAAAAATTTTTATTAAAAACATAAGAGGTAGGAATTTATCACCTGCCCAAAAGGTAAGTTTACAGGTAAAAACTGAGGGTAGTTGGGTTGCTGGAAGCCTGGCTCTGGTTTAGCAGACACTTGCTGGTGGTGCTTTGCTAGTTTGCAGAGCCTTGGCTCATGACTGTGGCTGCTTCTGTCATCTGTACACTGCATTTTATAATCAAGTGGTGCTTTAAGTCCTGCATGTGGGGAAAATGACTACACTTCTCATGGGGTTTACGTCTCTGGTGCCTGATATGGCTCACTTGAGGCATGCAAGAATCGTCCAGAACATGTAGCTGAATGATCACATCAGCTGTGTTTTATTACTGTAAATACCACAGGACAATCTTTCTCACACATTTAAAGCCAGATGTGGCAAATTGAGCTCATGTATCATAGCTTAAAATGCATTCGTTTCCAAAATTGAAGATGAAACAAACCCAATATCCATTCCCAAAGATTTAATAATACTGATCCTAGTTTCTCTTGAAACTTACCTAAGTTGTAATAAAAAACAGTTTTCATTATGTTTGTTTTTAATCAAAGAGATTTTAGATCACAAATGGTAACACTGTATGGTTACTCGTTAAAAATTGTGCAGTTATGGATATTTTAGATATCTATTTTCAGAGAAGACCCAGCTTTATAAAATTTATTTAAAGATTTTATTTATTTATTCATGAGAGACACAGAAAGAGAGAGGCAGAGACTTAGGCAGAGGGAGAAGCAGGCTCCCTCCCCACCTGATGTGGGACTCGATCTCAGGACCCTGGGATCACAACCTGAGCCAAAGGCAAATGCTCAACCACTGAGCCACCCAGGCATAATCTCAACTTTATAAATTAATAGTGCAATTTAATGATCAACATAGGTGAGCTTCTGGGTTTAAATTGTAACATATTTTTATGTTAATAAAAGTGATAGCATTTGACATTTAAAATAATGACAACTGGATTCAAAGTCCTACTCTTTGAATGGGATTTTTATTATGTGTCCAATTCAGATGTTACATCAGAATTTCATTCTGCCCTACATAGCTCTGAGGTTGGTTTAATAAAACTCTTCTGTCAAGACATAGGCTTTCAGTATTTCTTTTAATTTCTTGCTTTCTAATCTATCTGCTATACTTTTTCCCCCTAACATTAATTAGGCACATCAACTCTGTTCAATTTCTGAAATAGAGGATCTAGGACATTCTCTTCTGTTTCTCTAACCACGCAGTAAGAGAATTCACCTGATTTTCTCTGCAAAGCAATACTGAGTGCTGGGGCTTGATGTATTGTTTTGTTCTGCTCTGTTGTCTAATAATATGATAAACTTCTTTCAGCCTTGAGATAAGATGGAAGAAAAATGAAAGGTCTGGAAACATGGCAACACTAGAGAATATAAAAAGCCACATTGGAATTGGAATTTTGAGACACAGACTAAAAAAGCTTGAATCTATTTACCATGAATTGCTCAAAGGAAATACAAAAAACGCTTCGTGAAATATGTATCTCACTTTATATTGAACACCTTTTCTAAATTTGAAGAACTTGACAGGTTTTACCCATATTCTTCTCTTGTCAGTAGCAATAGCGTTGTCAATTGTTACTGTAGCAGAAACATTCTGTCTTGCTTTTCCTGCCTTTTTATCCCTTCAACTGGCACAGACCAGATGAAATAATTAGAAATACCTAAGGGAGGAGACTCTTTGCCCACCAATCGACATCTTTATTGAACATCTTCTAAATACCTTGCACTCTGTCTAGTAGAGACAACTTTCTCCACCCCTGAGGAGTTAGAAACCTTGTCACTTCACCATGAACTTCAACCATATTTGCATTTTCCATTTAGAATGAACAAAATTAATGGACTGTGTTAATGTATAAAAATAACTAAATTTACATGGATAATCTTTGATTTTTTAATCCCATTTTCTTTCCTTCTTACACATTATCTAAAATGTACTTCTCTTCTCCCTGTCCTCACCATCTTTGCTACCACTAGACACTTATCACTTGAAAGTCTACTTTTTTGGGCTCATGGAGTTACCAACTTATGGATTCCTTTTTTCATCATCTGCCTCCTGGATATTCTTTTACTTTTCTCATAACCATGAATCACTCAAGGATATAATAAAATGAGGCTGATTTGGTCACAACTGATTGAGTATGGTTTGACATCAGGTAAGTCATTTTTGCCCATACGGTTTTTCAGTTTTCTTTCCAGACTTATGACTACATTCCTAAAAATACCTATACAAAGATGAATGAGACATGTTGCCTTCTCTCAAGGACTTCAGAATAGGTTAGGTGCAGTGGATGTGCACTGCACATAATTATAATACAGGAAAGAAAATGTCAATAGAGGGATGCATGATTCAGAAAGGGAGGTTTCACAATATACTCGGTTATTTAATAGAATCTTGTGAGGTGATTTTGGGGGAAGGTGGGAATAGGCTTTTATATATTGTAAAGAAAGCACATAGAAAAGAGCATAAGACCCTTTTTCTCATCTCTTTTCCTTTTTATTTTATCTCACAGCGCTCGGAGTTCTTTAAGACAAAGGTTGGCAAATTAAAGCCCACAGGCTAAATCTGTTTTGTTTTGTTTTGTTTTGTTTTGTGTGTGTGTGTGTGTGTGTGTGTGTGTGTGTTTTAAAATTAGGTTTTATTGATAACTAATTGACACTGGAGTCAGAGTCAAAACACTACCCTGGACCTTCCTCTCATATGATGCAAAACTTTAATTTTCTGGGGATGGGCAGGAAATCCTCCCATCCTCAGGACCCACGTAAAACCTTAGGACTGCTTTTAATGGAGTAGAAACAAAATTCAGCTGCCTCTGGAAAGGGGTAGAAAATTGTCTGGCCACCAGAATATACGTAAAAATTCATTATATCTGAGGGAGATGGTAAAAGCAAAATGTGTGATCCTAGGGAAGGGGCAGGAAAGACTCTTGGGTCTAGGATATTGAATTCTTGTGAAATATAGGTTTTCTACCAAATTGGATAAAGGCAAGCAACACTCTTCTGTGCAGGAACTCCCCAGATACAAACAGAGACTGGGGCTAAGATACATGAAGAGTGAAAAATCTTTACCCCAAGGTTGCAGATGTAGGAGTCTGCCTAAAACTGAAGCTGGACCAGGAGAATAGAGAAACTCCTTGATCTCACCACAAGTTTAGCACTGGGTAATAAGCAACAACAATTTACTGTTGAATAAAGGTAAGAGTGTGGCAACAACTTCATGATTTTGATAAAAGCAGAATTGGAGCAGAGCAGGTATATTGAGGAAAAGCTTCTAGTACCACAGGTTGCTTACTAAACACAAGGTAAAGCACCCCGCATTGGAGAAGTCTGCAGCCTATTGGACACCAAAGTTGAATATAGCAACATCAAAGCACAAATTCCATTCAACTATCTAAATTGATGTAGCCTCCTACACTAACAGCCTCATAAAAGGTCTGCAAAATTTGCTTGCAGCTACAATTCCTATTTGCCTCAGTTTCTACTGTTATTTCAAACATGGTTATTAGTTAAATATCACCAGATACACCAAAAAGCTATAATACTACTAATAATAATAATAGAAAAAAAACAATGAAATAGGAAAAAAACCATAAAGAAACAAAGAAAATATAGAGAAATCAACAGAATCAAGCTAAGAGATAGTGCAGATATTGAACCTATCAGAGTTTTTAAGACCCATATGCCATGAAAAACTGGAAATATAAATGCATTGAAGTAAAAACTACAGTTTATATTATTATAAAAATATGAAATGCTTAAGGATAAATCTGACAATGCATGCAAGATACTCACGATGAAAATGACAACACACTGATGAGAACATTTCAAGAAGAGCTAACAATGAAAAGACTATGTTCATGTCTCTGAGGACTCAATATTGTTATGATCCCATTTTTTTCCCCAAACTGGTCTACAGAGTCCATTCAATCCCTATCTGAACACTAGAAAACTTTTAAAAATAGACATTGACAAACTAATTCTAAAATTCATATACAAGTGTGAAGGATCTGAAATTGCTACAGCAATGTTGAAAAATAGAAATAAAAAGCAAAGGTTTACATTATCAGAATTTAATTCTTACTATAAGTATATAGTAATCATAACATACTGGCATAAAGATAGACATGTAGGTCAATGGACAAGAAAAGAGAACCCATACATAAAAACACATATAGATGGCAACTTGATTCTCAACAAAAATGCCAAGGTCTTTCAGTGGAGAAAGGACATTGTTTCTAACAAATAGTATTTGGACAATTGGATACCCTCGTGTAAAAAAACTAAACAAATAGAACCACTTTTATTCTTACCTCTCACCACATATAGAAGTTAACTCAAAGTGGATCATAGTACTCAATATAAGAGACAAGGTTATAAAAATTCTCAAATAGACTGTAGAAGAAAAATATTGCGACCTTGAATTATGCATAGATTTCATATATAGAACACAAAAATACAAACCATTAAAGCAGGTTTGATACATTGGTTTTAATTAGAATTAAAAACTCCAGTTCTTTGAAAAACTCTGTTAGAAAACTGAAGAAGTCAAGACGGGGAAAGATACTTGTAAAACATGTATCTTATAAAACACTTGTAATCAGAATATATTAAAGAGCTCTTGCAACTCAATAAAAATGGGTAAAAGATTTGAACAGCCACTTCACCAAAGGAGAGATACAAAGAGCAAAAAAGTGCATAAAACATGGGAAGAGCAAGTTAAAATTACAATGCAGGGATCCCTGGGTGGCTCAGTGGTTTAGCATCGCTTTTGGCCCAGGGCATGACCCTGGGAACCCGGGATCGAGTCCCGTGTCGGGCTCCCGGCATGGAGCCATGGAGCCATGGAGCCTGCTTCTCCCTCCTCCTCTCTCTCTCTCTCTCTCTCTCTTTCTCTGTCTCACTCTATCATTAATAAATTAAAAAACAAACAAACAAAAATTTAAGATTACAATGCAGTACTACTACAAACTACTAGGATGGCCATAATAAAAAATACAAAAATATAAAGTCATAGCAGAATGTAGAAAAACTTGAACTCTCATATATTCTAGGGGAATGTACCATGGTATAGTTGTTTTACAAAAAGAGTTTGACAGTTTCATAGAAAGTTAATCTTTACTTTCTATACATCCCAAAAATTCCACTGATATAAATTTACCCAAGAGAAATAAAAACATGTTTACTCAAAAACCTGTACACTAATACTTATTAAAAATTTTATTGAGAACAGCTTCAAATTGGAAATGATCAAGATGGTCATTAATCAATTGTGATGCAGATATACCATTAATTACTACTAAGCAGTAAAAAAAAGAAAAAACACATGTAACAACATGGATGAATTATGAGGGCATGATACAAAATCCAAGATTTCAGACATTTAAAAGTTGGAGCATCATTTGATTCCATTTACATGATTTAATAGAAAAGGCAAAATTCTAGGACCAAAAATCTGATATGGGTGGCTGCTATCACTTGTATATCAGGAAGGAAATTATCCATAAATGTAGACGAAGGAAAATTTTGAGATGATGTAACTGCTCTATATGTTGATTATGTAGTGGTTACATGAATGCATGTTTTTCAAGATCATTAAATGGTGCATTTTAAAAGACTGAATTTTATTTTATTTCAATTATATCTTAACAATCTTAACTAAAATTCATATACATACAATCTTAATTTTTCTTTGGTGTGCCAGAAGTATATTTTCAGTTGACTGAAGACAATCTATCTCTACTTGGATTACTACTAAGTACTTAAACATATTGCCATATTAAATCTCATATACAGCTCTCATGTCTAGGTTTTGTCTTTTGCTGAGAAAACTAGTATTTGTATTCTCAAACTGGAAAGCTTTGAGTTAATGCTGATCCTCTCTTATCTTTATATGCAATAAATTAACAATTCTCGTTAGGCTTGCTTCTTCTATGGCTCTTGCATCCATTTTCACTTTTCATTTCTTTTTGCTACATCTGGGTCTTAAACATCTTGGAATTTTCTCTTTCTGGACAAAATTACTCCTTACTTCATAACCGAGGTTCTAGCTCTCCCCATTCCAATCATACATTTTTGCCAGATTAGTATTTTCATGGCAGCACTATAGGTAATATATTTGTTCTGCTATTTGTTAGATATTTCACGTTGAGAAATTTAATTTTTATAGGGTTTTAAATTAATAAAATAATTCATCTATTTAGTGAACAACTATTCATTACACCCCTACTGTTTGCCAATCATGGTTCCAAGTACTGTAGTGATAGTGCTAAATCTCTGCTATTGCAGAGTTTACTTTCCAGTGAAGGAAGGCAAATATAAAACAAGTAAAAATAAAATAAGTACAATAATTTTAGATGCTTGTAAGTTCTCTGAAGACAATAAGTTAGGGCATGATGACATACTCTGCCTAAGGTGTTTGGGAAACCAGATTCTGTGTGATTACTTTAGATTCAGTACTCAGGGAAGGCCTCCTGATATTTCAGATAGGATCCAAATAATAATAAAGTGCCAATCATAAGGTGATCTGGGGAAAATCATTCAAGGAAGAAGAACAGTCAGTGCAAATGTCCTGAGGTAGGAAGGAGTTTCAGTGTGATTGATTAGAAAAAAGAAGCTCAGTGTGGCCAGAAAATAATAAGTGGGACCAGAGAAGGGAAGATGGAAATGAACTGAGAAAGCTAGACAAGGATTAGATCACCTATGGCTTTATGAATCACTATATTTCAAATTTCTACAATAGAAAACAAATGAAAGCTTTTAAGCAAAACAGTCAAGTAATTTGATTTATATTTATAAAAATAAACTTGATGATAGAAAATAAATTAAAAGAAACAAGAGGGAAAACAGAAATACTGCGATAGACAGGATTATTGTGGTCTACCTGAGAAATAATAGTAGCTTGGGTTAGAATAGTAGTAATGGATACACTGAGAAGTGTGTAGATTTCACTACTTGAAGTTGATCCATCAGGACTCGCTGATGTATTAACAGTAAGGGAACGAATAGGAATTTATGCATTATTTCTAGGTTATCAGCCTAAGTAGCTGGGGAGATGGTGACATAATTAACTTATTGGAAAAAGACTCATGAAATCTCTGTTTCAGGGGGGATTCAAATATTCAGTTCTGAACACATTAATATTAGGTAACACATTAATATTGAATATTTCAGGTGGATTCTTGAGCAGGACAATATGCTAAGCAGGAGGAGTCCTATCTTGTATATAGGATTCTGGTGCTCAAGAGAGTGGTCAGGACTGGTGATATAAGTTTAGAGTCATGAGAAAATATATGTTAATAGGAACCATGGATGTGGAAGATATTACATGGGCAGAGAACATGGGTGAACTAGGATAAAGAATTGAGCCCCAGGAAAAAAAAAAAAAGAATTGAGCCCCAGGACATCCAAAATGTAGATCTTAGGAAGGCAAGCCAGCAAAGAGTAGAGATAATTGCCAGGAAGATGAATAGAACCTTAGGTATGGTGCTTCAGATGCTAAAGGAAGTTTTTAAAAGGAGAAGCAGTCAACTTTTTAAAATATGGCCATGATAATAATAGAGATAAAGAATAGAAACAGCCATTGAATTGGATGTTTTTGGTGACAATGACAAAGGCAAGTTCACTGGAGTGTTGGAGAGAAGCAGAATAATTTCCCTAGGTATAATTGGAAATTTAATAGTACCATGAAAATCCAAAGTGGAAGGTGAAACCATCCTAAGGGTTATATATATATAAATATATGACACAATCTTTAAGATTCTAGTGGATTAATTTTGACTGGTAGATCCTTTAGCATAGTTTTAAGTAATAGTGAATATGGGAAAGAGTCTTAGTATATTATTGTTGAGAGTCTTCTCTATCTGAACAGGAAGCAAGACCAAAATACAACTTCAGGAAGAAGCCAAGGTTAAAAAACCAAAAAGGGGCCCTGCCATTGTTGGCAAGTTTGATGAATAAATGTCTTGGCTATGCTAATATATCAAGGCAGAAATTACATTACTGTAAATCTGTAACTTATTTGTGCAATCAGGACAACATCCTACACAGAATCATCGTACGATATTGCATTCCCTGTACTGGGTAAGGAGATTGGAGGTGGGGAAAAAGACATTTGGGATCCCCAGATGCTGAGAGTTTGCTTAAGAGTGCTATACATACATAAGTATATTCCATGTCAAAGTAGATGCAACATCGAGTTGAAAATTTTTATTAGAGGAATCCATGTGCCAGGTTAGAACCTGCTACTGATTAAAAGGGTGTTAAAAGGAGTTTCAATTCAGAACTCATCTATTTGTCTCTGTTTGCTCTGTACTAGCTTTGCAGTGACATTTATGTAATCTTTACTTGTATGCAAATTTATGTTAATGACACCACTGATGCTTGGAATCTAAATTGACATGGAGTGAAAGCAAAGTACTGTAATCAAAGCTTTGTAATTATTGGCCTTTCTGAAAGGAACTTTGAAATATCAATGGAATCCCATTGTGCATTCAATGTGTCTGGTCTGTGTGGATTGAGTATTTTGAGGTTTCATTATAGTAGTCCCCCCATTATCCATGGGGATGTATGTTCTAAGATCACCAGTAAATCTCTGAAATTGTGGACAGAACTGAATCCTATATATACCGTGTTTTTTCCTCTACATACATACCTATGATAAAGTTTAATTTATAAATTAAGTATAGTAAGAGATCAACAAAAATAACTAATAATAAAATAGAAAAATCATGACAACATACTATAATAAAGTTATGTGAATATGTTCTCTCTTTCAAAATATCTTGTTGTATTGTATTCACCCTTTTACTTTTCGTGATGGTGTGAGATGATAAAATGCCTATGTGATGAGATGAAATGAGGTGAAGAACATAGGCATTGTGACCTAACATTAGGCTACTATTGACTTTCAGATGATACACAGAAAAAGGATCATCTGCCTTCAGACTGTGGTTGACTGTGGGTAGCTGAAACCACAGAAAGTGAAACCATGAATACAGGGGGACAACAATACATTCTCTGGCCAGTATCAACTTTGAAATAGATGTGAGTAGAAGAGTTTCTCCACAAGTATACTTTAAAGATAATAATAAATAGTCCATTCCTGAGATTGTTGTTTTCAAAATATTTCTAGTATTTTCTTTTTAGATAGATGGTTAGAGGATAATATGGTAATTTGCTTTTTTATCAATAATAAATTAACTTTTGATTTTGAATAGTCTTTTGATAGAATGTACTTTAAGCCCTAAGTGAGAATGAACATCAAGTATATTTACTTTATAGAAAGAACAACATTCTTTGTAGTTTATATAATGAAATTGGTAATTCCCTTAAGAGACAAATCTAGTTGGGAAATAGGTGGGATGTTTTTTTTTTAAAGATACGAACTTAGAGGCTGCTATACTACAAGAACAGAGATTCTAGAGTGATTGGATCCCTAAGTAAATAATACATTTTGTGCTTCATGCATTCCTTTTCTTTGTGAATACTTTTCTTAAGGCACATATATTTTTTTCTAGCCAAACATCATAGTCACCATCTTATGTATTTCACTTCATCTTTATATTTTACTGTAGCAGGTGCATCTTTATTTCTAATGGTAGTAAGTTTCAATCATATATATTTTAAACTGCATACCTAATTTGATTGCTTGAACTTCCAACATAGGAACACACGCCTACTTCCTTTTCTGTGAGTAATAGACTTCTTTTTCTTTAATTCCTAGGTCACATATATCATTGCTCAGCTGAAAAATGGATATTCAATCATTTATATTCACTTATTGTCTGCTTTTCTAACGAGAATCCCAAATGGGTGAATGTTTATACATGTCTTTTGTGTTAGAAAAGCCAATTGTTGGGAGAATCCTCCTTGATATCCTTGTTATCATCAACAATCACTTATATGTAGGCTATTGATTGTAGCAATAAATTCCAGTGAAAAACTGATGTGTTCTACTGATAATTCTGTGAATGTAAATAGATAAGCAAATGTTGGATTAACACATATTTGTATAGAATTTTTTAAAAAGATTTTATTTATTTATTCATGATATATAGAGAGAGGCAGAGACACAGGCAGAAGGAGAAGCAGGCTCCATGCAGGGAGCCTGATGTGGGACTCAATCCCCGGTCTCCAGGATCATGCCCTAGGCTGAAGGCAGGTGCTCAACCACTGAGCCATCCGGGCTGCCCTATGCAGAATTTTCCTAACGCTCTATCTAGGTGGTACTATTACCATGGTGATGCATTTTGAAACATACACTACACACACAGAAAACAAACTGAAGCTAGAATAAAAATACACACAAAGAACAACAACATTAAAACTCTGATGTAATGTTTATATTGAACCAACTTTTTTGTCAAAAACAATGATCTCTTTAAGACAAAATATATGTAAAACAGACACACACATACACACACACCCACAGAGAATTACTTAGAGGCATTGGAGAGTTACCAAAATTAGGCAGACCCAGAACAGGATATAGCAAGACTAGCCATGCAGATAGAACACAAACATGAACTGAGAGGAAGTGAGAACACAATTTATTAAAGATATAGAGAGAATATAGATATGGATAGAGCATCTAGGAGTCTCAGAAGGGAAAGAAGAGTAAGTCTAATCTTTGCTTGGGGGCTCAGGTTTTTACTGAGGATTGTGGTCCTGTGACATGTCTTCTCAATAATCCAGAGACAAAGATGAGTGTTTAAATATTCTCCATAAATCTCTTATATCCTGGAGTGAAGAGTCTTGGTGAGCCAGTGATCATGGTAAACATTCATGATGACCCCTCCCAATCACTCCTTAGGTGTTATCTATCATGTTGCAAGACTCCACAGAAATCATTCACTCCTTGACTTTTACAAGGAGGATGTACACTATTTGTACCACGAAGCATGTGTAAGGTGGGGGTGTAGGTCCTAGTAAGTATAGAGACAGCAGAAAGGCAGTCTTTCATGGGGTCTTTTCAGTTTCCCTGCCTCAAAGCCACGTCAATATTGATGAAGGATAGTTAGAAGGCAGGCAGGCAGTCAGGGCCCTCACCCTAAGAGGAAATCACCCTTAAAAGGATTTTATACCACTCTGGAAGGAGCCCTCCACCCTTTCCCATGCAATAGATAGATGACAAAAACCTGATTGGATAATAGGTGCAGGGAGGGTTAATAGATTCAAACAGCACACTAACAAACCCATAAAAACCCCTAGATTTAGAAACTCGAGTGGCAACCCTCTCAGGTGCCTTCTCTCCTCGGGAGCTTTGTAATATCACTTTGCTGTCACTCAATAAACCTTGCTGTACTGCCCACTAGTCTGTCTGGTCTACCCTCTTTACTCTTAAGTGGTGTGACCAAGAACCATGGCCACTGACAGGGGAAAAAATCCTGTAACAATGATACTGAACTATGTGCTATTTGCTATAGATGCTTATAAATATAAAGACAAAGAGGTTGAGGTAAAAGAATGTGATAAGATATATCTGGCAAATAGAAAGTATATGAAAGTTGTCAAAGATATATTAATATCATAGGTGATTTCAAGACAGAAGATTTATAAAGATAAAGAGCCAATTTCATAATGGCAAAGAACTATTTTAATGAACCAACTCATTAGCAATAATTCAAATTTACACATACCTAATAAGAAACTATCAAAATATATGAAACAAAAGTGAACAGAATTAAGGCAAAAAAAAAAATAGAACCAAAAGCAGTGGAAGATTTCTCTATAATCGATAGAACGATAGCAGCAAAAAACAAAACAACAAAACCAGCTATAAATATACAGTAGATTTGAAAACCACCACCAATCTGACCAAATTGACCTTTATAAAACCTTAAAATGCACCTCTTTTTCTTCTGTACATGGAATAGTCACCAAAATAGATCATATGTTAAGCTATAAAAGAAGTCTTAGATTTAAAAATATCAATGATATATAGAGCATGTTCTCTGGTCACAATAGAAATAAATTAAAAACCAATTTTTAAAAAAGATTTTATGTATTTGAGGGAGTGCATGAGCATGGTGAAGGGATGGGTGAGGCAGAGAGAGAAGCAGAGTCCCTGCTGAGCAAGGAGCCCAATGCAGGACTCAATCCCAGGACTCTGAGATCATGACCTGAGCCAAAGGCAGACGTTTAACTGACTGAGCCACCCAGGCACCCCATAAACCAATTTAGTAAGAATCCAGAATATCCCCCACATTTTTGGAAATTAAGAAATAAATATAACTGCACATGATTAACATTATACTAAAAACTACAAAACAACGCTAAGAAAAATTAAAGATGACTTACCAGAAAAGAGAGATACATCATCTTTAATAATTGGAAGAATCAATATTATTAAGATACAAATATTTCTTAAATGGATCTCAGATTTAATGACATTTTGATAAAAATCTCAGCAGGTTTTGTTGTAGCATTTGAAATCTCCAAAAAAAAAAAAAAAAAGAAGAAGAACATGTATGGAAATGTAAATAACTTATGACAATCAAAACAACCTTGAAAATACAACAAAGTTGGAAGATTTGTCCTACCTGATTACTATGATAATCTAGAAAATAGTATTTCATAGAAATAGGGAAATACATCAAAGGACCAACACACCTATTTTGTGGTTCAACCATTTCATTTCTAAATATTTACCCAAGAGAAGGAAATCATATGTCCACCAAAGATTTGACAAAATGTTCATAGAAGTTTTTATTCACTATAACCAAAGACTGCAAATATCTTAAATGCCTATAACAGATAAACTAGTATTGGTATATATTTACTCAGTTGAACTCTTCTGAGCAATAAAAAAAGGCTTAAAATACTGAAACATGCAATATGATGAGTCTCAAAACAATAAGCAAAAGAAGCCATACGATCTAACTCCATTTATCAAGTTCTAGAACAAGCAAAATTAATATTAGATGATAGAACTCAGAACACGGTACCGGGAAGGGGGATGGACATAAAAGCTTTCTGAGGTGGTAGCAATATTTTATGCTTCAGTTATAGCGGTGGTTATTTAAATGTATATATTTGCCCAAGCAGACTATATACTTAAAGTCTGTGCATTTTCAATTTTTAAATAAAATTAAGAAAAATAATCAGTTTCAGAATAAACTTATGGAATTCCCCACTCCCAACTTTTTTTTTTTCTCATCAAGTTAGTCATGTATTTTCATGATCTTGGAAAGAAAATTGTTGTGAATTAACATAAGATTTCTTGGGTTAAGGATTGTCAATCTTAATGTGGAATTTAGGTTCCATGAGAAAGCAACCATGAAAAAGTTGTGCTATATTTGCCTTATTTATTCTATAATAGAAAATTGGCTTTATATATCTTATGCTTTAAAGTTCAGTGAAATTAAATCAGGCTATCTTCAGATGTGGTTTCTGTTCTGACTTTTCCGAAGAACTGAAGAAGAGCAAAGACCGAGAAAGAGCATAGGGTTATTTTTTTATTCATTTTGGAAAATTTAGTAGAGGTGTCAGCACTCTATCTGTATTCCTTAGACGTCTTAGTATATTCCAGCCACCTTCCAATCATCATGATTTGTACACCTAGGACAGTCATACTGCCCATGTGGACAGTGAGTTCAAAGTGCCAAAGAATTAACATCCTCTCCCAGAAACCCTATTTAAATGACTTTCGGGAGCTGTATAAATATCACACAGCTTCCTTGTCGTTTGGGTGGGAGATGTCTGTCGCATGTGTTTTGCACCATTTTTCAGAATTTCCCTGTGGGATTAAGGTTTATTCACCCTTGGTGAATCACGCATACTTTATTGGCTGTCTCCACACTACACCTCTTTTATTCCAGTTTTTAGAATCACCTTCCCTAAACCTCTTTGGTAGGACTTGTAGAGATTGTGTTTATCGGACGAAGCTACAGTCTTCTGTTATCCTTGTGTGCCTTTTTTTTTGTTTTTTTTTTTAATTAATTTTTATTGGTGTTCAATTTACCAACATACAGAAAAACACCCAGTGCTCATCCCGTCAAGTGTCCACCTCAGTGTGCCTTTTGAAAAGAATTTCAAAACAACCTAGAAGTCAAATCAAGATGTACATAATACAAGGAATATTTGTACCTGAGTGATTCTCCACAATGTAGCTTATGAGTCAACCTCTTTATGTGCTGTATTGTTAACGCTGGTGTGTTGCTCGATCCTGAATATTTTTCCATGATTCTGAAGTCTTCTTTTCAATGGCAAATAATAAAGCATTTAGAAAGTATTTTAAGCCAAAGACTTTAATCATTATGACATTACAAACTGTCTACTGAGTCCCAAAAAGCTGTTTTTTTGGAAGGTCCAATCCAGGACTCAAGTGACTTGTACACATGTGTGTCTGGACCCTAGCGCTCCCTGAAATAAGGTTAAAAATATGGTTAAAATGCAATAACAAAAATTAAAACTCTCCTATCTCTGTGCTGTGTTTCTTGGAGATATCTTACTAACCTTTTATCATTAGGGTAAACATTTCTAGGATGACCTAAGAAGAATTTTTTTAAATCTATTTTGTCATCAAGGCACACTGAGATGCACCCATAGCAGACCAGTCTCTATTTGTTTTTACGGTGAATGTCCATATGATTTGGCTATGTACTTAACACAAATATGTTTATCAATACCACGGAAAATCTGCCACACTAAGTTCATTTATGGGAGGCTTTATAACACCATCCACATGCATGCTTGTATATACTAGTTTCAAAAACTGTAAAGAATAGAACTAGGCTGATATGACTTTTAATGTCAAATGAAATCAATTCTATGTTAGACTAATCAAAATTACGGATATTATTGAAATGCCTTTTAGTTATGAGGCTGTTCTGAAATCTGAAATCATCTTTTTGGTAAAATCATTATTTTTTCTTTATTTCAAAAAAATGAGGTACCAGTCTCTCATATTCCCTTTTTACAGTTCCTGATTGTTCAAGCATATATCAACACTTGGTTTTAAGGGCACTTTATTTCATCTCAACATCTAGTTTAAACTGAACAGAGAGGAAGATTCTTTTTTGAGTGTGGAGAAGTTGCATGAGATTTTTATTATTAAAAACCTATGGGCTATCTTAATCCACAATTCAATATAATACATTCACATTTATAAGTTCAACTGTTAGCTCCCTTTCAGAAAGTGTTTGGAGTATTTAACTACAATAAAACCGATTTTACAGAATTTTTTTTAAAAGCACAGAATTTTAATCGTTCCTCCACAAAATATTTTAACTTGGCGTTATCTGAATCACACTTGTTCCCTCCTCTCTTACTGATGCCTAATGTGTATCTAATTTCTTTAAACAGTATTTAAAATTGAGGGCTTTTTTTTAAGTCCCTTTGCCAGAATTGGAACTACATCTGTCACCCATGTATCCTAGTGCTGCCCAGCTTTGCTGTTCCTATCATCAATACTGCTGTCTGTAAAAGCGGAGTGTCATTATACTTTAAAGACCCGTCCTCTGGCATGGTGCCAAATAAGTCTAATTTGGGATCTGGAGAGAATGATAGACAAGAAAATTATAACTAGAAGAAATGTACATTGAATTCTAATTCAAAGCAGGAGGTTTTGAGTGTTATGCTTTTATTTTGCATTTTGTTGTCGTTGGGGGAATTTAAAAAACCTCTGGTTCTGTTACAAAAAAATAACACAAAGGCAGGTGTTAAATTGTATATTTTGATTCATTTTCAGAGATAACAGCCTAAAATATGTTGGTGCTCTTTATTAATAGGATTCTGAGCTAAACTTTACCCCAAATGCTGCCTCTTTTCATTTTTCGGTTTTTGTAAATAAACGATTTAAATGACAATTGCTAATGGAACAACTAACATTAAAAATTTTTTATCCTTCATTTTCTTGCAATTTCTCCCTGAGATAAGTCTGAATTCATCCAATTTCAGAAATTCAACTCTTAGCTCTCAGTGAAAAAGTTAAAATTCTTAGGTATCCTGTGTTACCTCTAATTTAATGTACCCAAGATCAAATTCAACTTCTTCTTCCTTCTTCAAATTGTTTTTTTTTTTTTTTTGGTAGCTATTGCAATATTCCAAATTTCTGTGGGAAATTTCTGAGTTATTTTATTTAATATCCATTTATAAGAAACATGTTTATAATTCTTCACTATTTTCTGGATTCAGTATTTTTAAATTCTTGTCATTCATGCAATGAATGACACTTCTCTTTATTTCTACCCTCCTGAGTCTACATAGATCTTGCCCTAATCTGCATTCCCTCTTCCTGAGTTACTGTCCTTCTCAACGGACTCCAGACTCTCTCCCTTTCTACTCATCCTGGACCCTGCTTATTTTCCTAAAACTCCTCCATCACTCTAGAACATGCCATATTCTTGTCCCTAATTCTCTGACAATTTTTTTAAGGTTTAATTTTTTTGGAACAGTTTAAATTGACAAGAAATTGAGAGAAAGGTACAGAAATTTCCCATATGCCCTCCTGTAGCTCCACATTCATTCCTCCTCCATAATCAACATCCCTATCAAGGTGGTATATTTATAGCAATTGATGAACACATCGTAATCACCCGAAGTCCATAGTTTACCTTACTTAGGATTCAGTCTTGATGTCATACAATATGGGAGTTTGAACAAATGCATAATGGCATACGTGCATCATTATGACATTGTAGGGAGTGTTTTCATTGCCCTACAAATCCTTTATGGTCCAAGTATTCATCCTTCCCACAACCTTGGCAACATTGGTAATTTTACTGTCTCTGTAATTTTACCTTTTCCAGAATGTCTTACTGTTGGAATCATACAGTATGTAGCCTTCTAGTCTTCTTAGACTGACTTCTTCTGACGAATGTACAAGTCCTCTCATAATTGTCCTCAGACTGCTTAACCCCAAATGCCTATTCATATGGAGACTTCTTTTGTTTTCCTATTTCCTAAATCCAATGCCATTTATAGTGATTCATCAGCTTGACTCTGACCTTAGTGTCTTGGACCAATCCAGAAAGTAGGCACCTTTATTTTCAGGGATTCTACTGCAATGCAGTGAGCTGATTCCTAATCTCATATTCCCTCTGACAATTTGATAATACCTTGTTCAAAATAATTGATCCCCACATGTGCCCCAACTACCATAAGTGGGCTTCTATGTTATTCTTTATAAGGTATTCCCACCATACTTGATTTGTGCATTACTACTAGTCCTTTTGGAATTTGGCCTTGCTTTTGTTGATGGTTGGTTGATTGATTGTCTTTTAATGTTTCTCTCAGAAATACTATAATCATGTGCTTGAATAAGGTAATTTCATTCCAGTTGCATAGCTACTGTGTAAATTAGAACAAATTAGTAAAACTCAGTGTGTGTTACTTTATTTATATAAAAATGTGATGTGGAGGGACGCCTGGGTGGCTCAGGGGTTGAGTGTCTGCCTTCAGCTCAGGCCGTGATCCTGGGGTCTAGGATCAAGTCCTGCATCGGGCTCCCTGCAGGGAGCCTGCTTCTCCCTCTTCCTATGTCTCTGCCCCCCGCCCCCGTCTCTGTCTCTCATGAATAAATAAATAAATATTTTTATAAAATGTGATGTGGAAGAGTAAATAAACCATTACATATGAAAGCACCTGACGTGCAGTAGGATTTCTCAAACGAGTGTCTTGAAACTTTCCTTCAGATATTAATGAGTGTCTTGACATGGAAAAAAGGCAGTCGAGTAACTTAGAAAATGTTAGGTCAGAGGTATGCAGTATATTTACTTTAAGAAATCTCATAATTTTAATATGCCAGTAAGTGTGAGTCATGAGGGGTAAACATGTACCATTTTCCAAAAATATTGCCACTGAAATGCTTTCTTTACAGAGCATCTAATATAGTGCATTGAACTTGGTCCTTCCCTCTTTCTCCCACTGCCATACTCTCCAGACTGGAATTGCCTCGTTGGGCTCCCTGGTATCACCCTGTCAGCTAGATGTCTGTGTTGCGATTCATTTTGCTCAAGGTCTCCTCTTTGGCCAGTAGAGATAATTAAAACGCATACAGACTTGTTAAATGTAGTAAAAGCTGCTAAATATAAGAAACATGCTTTATGCATTTTTAAACCCTTTAGAATCTAGAAATATAGGACAAGTTCTTATATGGATGCGTGTGTGTGCATTGAAACTGATATCTCCCTATTTAAATTAAATAGTATGCAAGGTATTTTCCACTTAATTCTTAAATCAAAACTAATGAATAGTGAGCTTGACTAAGAAAAAGGGCTTTAGAGACTTGGTATGCCAAGTCAGATTCACTAAACTCTACATGAAATTGTGGATAATCATTGTTTTATATATGACTTTTTCTACAAATTTCATTTACTTTTTGTGTCTTTTTTTTTTTTTTAAGTCTGCTTGAGAGGCTTGGGCAAAGGAAATTCAAGAATGGCCTGCTATCATAGATATTACTGTTCAGTATTTTTATATAAATTGTATATGTTTATGGTTCTATTTACAGCAGAATAAGCCCTAGTGCACAATACAATAATTTATTATTGAGATGGAAATCTTGAAGTGTCTCTTAGAAGTACCACTTTCTGAATTGGTGCCAAAGTATGATGGACAACCACTCTTGTACCTTGTTCAACAATGGAAGTGAGATCACACCAATTACCAAGATTATAACTGGTTTTCCATGATATTTCTTGGGCTCTCCATTTATTCAACATTTCTTTCAGAGCCACATACCAAAGTCTAAGTAATGTTTTCACAAATTATTCATTTCCTTAAGCAATAATATGTCTCATCTACAAATCCAGATGTGTGGGGCAAGAATAATTATTTTGTGATGTTTTATAGAGTATATTTTCTGTATTAGTATTAGCAAATATTAGATTACTTGAGATGAAACAACGATCCTCTTTTGTTCGACACTAAAAAAGGAAGAGAAATAGACT
The DNA here is from genome assembly GCF_018345385.1 of Vulpes lagopus. NCBI lineage: Eukaryota > Metazoa > Chordata > Mammalia > Carnivora > Canidae > Vulpes > Vulpes lagopus. Next base: position 18,714,803 of record NC_054845.1, read on the forward strand.
TTTTTGTGTGATGGAGCATAGTTTACTAGAGAACCCCTAAAGTGGGGGATATTAATTATTTTCCCAAATGTCAACGAAATATTTACCTTCTTATTTGACTGTATATAATCTCTTATGAATCTTGAAAAGAGGAAACATGTAACACTGTAACATTATCAAGACAATGCTCAGACTTCTAATAGGTGATACCCTGGGTTATCAGTTAGCATCTAATTTTATATTCATTGACATTTCGTGTTTGCTTGGACCATTTAATAATACTATATAAATATGCAAGAACTTGCAAGAAATACATCTCTGTGAATTTATTTTGTCTTAGGAGTATGACCCATGTTTTTATAGCAATCACTTTATTTTTATTTTTTTATGATAGTCACAGAGAGAGAGAGAGAGAGAGAGAGAGAGGCAGAGACACAGGCGGAGGGAGAAGCAGGCTCCATGCACCGGGAGCCCGATGTGGGATTCGATCCCGGGTCTCCAGGATCGCGCCCCGGGCCAAAGGCAGGCGCCAAACCGCTGCACCACCCAGGGATCCCTATAGCAATCACTTTAGAATAGCGCTTAAGTCTTAATTCCAGGGCCCTACTAAGTGAGGAATATATTCAGCTATTTAAATTATGAACATCTAGGGATCAATTTTGTATTAGTAAAGGATGGTTTCATTCAATATGCCTACTTCTTTCTGTTTATTATTTGTGTCTTTTTTCTGTGTATTTTTGTGATTTAATAAATTGTCTTAAAATGATTAAGACTGGACCAAACTAGGAGCTTTCATCATGCGGACAATTCAAACACACAGACCCAATAGCAGCACTGAAAACCGGAGCCTTTGTAAATTTCAGAGTGTTCTCAATATTTTAATGGTCACAGGACAAGAATTCATATTGAGCATTTTGAGTGTTGTGTTTAGATCAGCTTTTGAATCCACAGCTTAAAATCAGAGCAATTTGTTTTCAAACCCTTCTACAGAATAATGTGTAGAATGCTAAACTGAGAGTTCTGATATTTATTATCATGATATCCTTTGAGGAAAAAGAAAGTTCTCTTTTTATAAAAATTAGCATTCTGAATTCTTTGCATGCATTTTACAATAATGAAACAATATCTGGAATTCTTGATGTTAATATAGGGAATAAATTAAAATAACATATATGTTTTACATCCTCCCCCTCATTTTCTCTATTCCTTTACATTTAACCATCAGGGTAAATACACTGTGTATATATTGTACATTTATCAATTTCTTCCAGCTGAGTGGTTGCAGGAAGGTGACAGAAAAACAGACTTAAGTACAAGGCTTATTTTGTCAGCTTTGCTCTTGTGTGAATCCATTGAGATTGCCCTGACTCACTGGGGCAGGTCCTGTTTTATGTCCCAAGTAGCATCTGCCAGCACCCTATGATCTAAGACTTCCTTAGTCATAGAGGCCCAGTGATATAAAATGATCATGGATTCTTTACCGCCTTATCCTCAGGTGTCTGTATTTGTCTGGGTTTAAGGAAGTAGGGAACTTTGTTAGTGAGTCCTTTTTCTACTTGTTTCTACTTGACTGAGGAAATCTATTCACCTCGCCCTGGCCCACTGACCTTTTGTTTCCACTGCCAGACTTAATAGGCTCTTTCAGCAAGTCCTGATGATCTTACAATCCATAAGCCATTAGCTAAAGCTATCCCAAACCTATGAGAATCAGTCCCACCACATGAAGGTTCCAGTTCTATTGCCCAAGAGTCAATAATGAGTACTATCCCTCAATGTGACAAGAGTGCAAAAGCTTCTAATTTCTATGATCTTATGACTGGATTATTTTGAAGTATTTTCTCTCTTCCTGGAAACCTCCAAACAATAACAAAGGCAACCACACCATTTTCATGACATAATGTTGTTGATCTGTTCAGAATGATCCCATGAGTTTTCTTTCTGTTTGCTTTGTCATTTTAATTATTATTAGTTTTTACTCTTACAGTGTTTGCTAACCTCTCCTTCTCATATTCAAGAAAACAATATATATCTAATATTATACCTATGATACCTATCTTTTGGCCTGCACTAACTCTGCCTTCTTGATAAATGAAAAGGTTGTTTCTTCCCAATATGGAAGGAAGCTTAGAATATTCCTAGATATAGGACCATTAACAAAAAGTAATGTTTTAGAAGGATGTTGTAGCATAGTCTCCATTATATTGCATTCCTGATGATATTCTTTTTTAAAAGATTTTATTTATTTATTTATTTATTTATTTATTTATTTATTTACTTACTTACTTATTTGAGAGAGAATGAGAGTAAGAAAGCACAAGCAGAGAGTACAGCAGAAGGAAAAGCTGGCTCCCCCTAAACAGGGATCCCAGCAATGATGTGGGACTCCATCCCAACACCCTGGGATCATGACCTACCTGAGCTGAAGGCACATGCTTAACCACCCAGGTGCCCCTGGAATTCTTTTCTACACTACTCTAAAATCCACAGAGAAATCTTTCCAATGACTATCCAAGGAAGGGTCCTATTTTGGGTGATAGGCAGCTCTTCAGCTTCGTCATTTTAGCTTCATTATTAGCATTGGTATGTGTCAATTTTCCCTCAAAAAAGTGACACACATTTAAATTTAAATGCATTTCTGAAGAATAGAAATTATTTTTGTTCTACTCCCTTAGATTTTCTATACATCATGTCACTTTTGATACAGAGGAAACTGGTAATGCTATTTTGCATTATTTTTGAACTGGATGAAAAACAGTGGTTGCTTTCTAAAACTGCATTTCCTTTCTCTTGTTTCCCAGCCCTCTTGTAGTTGGATAGGGCCCCACATTTAGTTCTGATCAGTAGACTATTTCAGCTCTCTTTCTTCTGTCCCTGCAAAGTAGGAAGCTTTGTGTTGGATGGTGGAGACGCAGGATGATGGCAATATGGTTTCCTGAGTTATGGCATGGAAGAGAAGTACCCTGTGAAGTCACCTAGGTCCATAAGGACCTTTGAATGTGTAAGAAATAAACCTTTATAATAGAAGCTCTGAGAGTATGGGGTTGTTTGTTACCAAATTAAACCCCATCTTATCTGTGGCTTTTTGTGAGCACTTGGTGATTTATGAAGACTTTTTGAAAATATTTCATTTGTTGTCTGAGATATCCTGAACAGATGAAGAACTTGAGACTTGAGGAAGGCTTTCCTTGTCTCAGGTCACACTTCTTGTAAATGGCAGTGACGGTTGTCCCATAGTTGACGGCTCACTATATTATACCCATTGCTTTTCTCTCAATATGAATCCACATACAACATCTGGAACTAAAAAAAGTGACTTTGAAATGTCACTCCATCTAAATAAATCTTTCTTCTTAGACAGTGTGGCCTCTGAGTCACGCTAATCAGGGAAGAGTCTCTTCTGTATATAAATATATCTTTTAGCATTCTGAATCGAAAGTGTGTACAAACAAAATCCTCTTACTTGGTAGATATTACCACAAGGAATTACACTTTGTCTTAGGGACATAAAAGCATCTGAAATTATTATGAAAATCACAGCATATTTTAAAAGTGAATTGTTTGTGTGGAGGGAATGACATTGAAAAATCTATGAGAGCAAAATCTCTCAGAAGCCTCTCTTATATTGCTTTTGCTGCTGTTTGATTTTTTTTTCCTCAAATTTCATTGCCTACAGTAAAAATACCTGCCTGATAATGAGTAATGCTGTAATCAAGGTCCTTGGTTTTCTGTATGGCATTTGTTGAATGAAATGGAAGTGAGTATAAGTGGAAGTTAATATAGGGTTGAAAGTTTCTGCCTTTTTAAACTGTCTGTATTTTTCCTATGTCTGCAGTGTTTACCCTATTGTGTTTTTGTTTAAACATGCTTGACTTCTGAACCTCATTTTTACTCTCGCTGTTATAACCCTCTCAATAATTATTTATGCTACTCTGGCCTGCTGATTAGATTAAAATGACAAGTTGGGAGACACTTGAAAACCACTCAGAAGCAGAATCTAAAGTATTAATTATATACTTAGATTATGGCTACATTTATATTTAAATATTTTCCTATTTCCTCAAATGAGCATCAAAACACTCTATGCTGTATTAGGAAAAAAACAGGAAGAAAAAGTTATAGAAGAGATTAATTATTTTGCATGGCAAAGGAAAAATCAAAGACCAACCTAGTCAAGTAGATCATTGGTATATTCTCTTATTAATAGCATGTAATTTTAAACACACAAACACGTTTGGGTAGAATAAAAGCCTATGTTTGATACTGGTTTTAGGAAATAGGTACAAATAAGGACTTAGTCTAATAAGAATAAAGCAGAGGGCAGCCCAGGTGGCTCAGTTTTAGCGCCACCTCTGGCCTGGGTGTGATCCTGGAGTCCGAGGATTGAGTCCCTCGTCAGGCTCCCTGCATGGAGCCTGCTTCATGTCTCTGCCTGTGTCTCTGCCTCTCTTTCTCTGTGTCTCTCATGAATAAATAAATACAATCTTTAAAAAAGAAAAAAAGAAGACATGATAATAATTTTGAAATCATAAATGTCAGGAAATATCGCACTTATATACATAGTCATAGAAACTGAGCAAAGGTAATGAGCTTCTATGATCTCCCCTTAAGGAGAATGTGCTAGAATAGATAAGTCTGTGACACATACATGATTTTATATGATAAATGATTAAAGGTATTTTCATTGCTTAGTGTCCATATGTAAATCTCTCATGAGTATCTTTTGTGTGGGCCTCCCAAGAATAAATAATTTTCAAAAATACTCCAGTTTACAGACATATACATGAGCACTCCCATATAAATTCCCATACTGCCTTGGCCATATTTTTGGCTCTTATACCTTTCTGCCTGTATCTGTATATTTAAATCCACATCTCAAATAGACAAAACAACAGTTTTTATTGGAATGATCTTTTCTGCATAAGAATTATCTGCTACCATTGCAGCAGCATTAAGAAGTTGTTTGGTGAGTAGTAGAAGCGTTTCTGGACTCAGTAACCATATATATGGACCTAGAGTTATCTGGCAAGGTATCTGTGTTATGCTCAGATTGGTTTTTCAAAGAGTATTTGACTTCTTACCTTCAGGTCTGAGTTGCCTGGGATTACCCCAAACATAGCCTTTCACCATTTATCCATTTACTAATTACTCTTCTTTGAATCTTGCTTTCTAAGAGAAAGATGCTGTTATGTGGAATTTTGTCAGAATCTTTTCTTTAAGATCTATTTATTTATTTTAGAAAGAGGGCAAAACCAAGAGCTGGACACCTCACTGACTGTGCCACCCAGGTACCCCTGCCACAGAATATTTTAAGCTCTTTCTTATTGACTGACTCAAGTCTAACACAGCCTAAATGATTATGGGTTACAGGTTCAACACCATAATTTGAAGCATCCGTGTAAAACATTCACTATGGATATTTTGTCATGGGGTTTTTGCTCTGTTCACTTGTAAGATTATTCACTTTTGTATTCTTGACATCTCTCAATAAATGTCATCTATCACCATAGTATTAAAGGGTTCTACTTAGCCACATTGAAACATGTCATGTTGTCTGAATGTAAACTTGACTTTGAGAAAATGAGAACATTTCCTTTAGAAGAGGAAAACTGGCACTGGTTAAAAAGTGTAAACTGAATAATATTATTATCACTGAAAATTATTACTAATATATAATTTCAAAAAGAAGAAAATGCAGTTTAAGATATTTAGTAAGTTAGATCCATGCAATCCACAAGGTAACTCACCCATTGAAACAAAAATAGAATAAACACTGAGTTTTCTTCAGATGTATTATCATAACCTCCAAGAAGGAAGGGGACCTGAGCAAGTAAAAGTTTGTGGGGCAGGAATGTTAATGAGATAATTCAATGTCATAATGATCGGCTAAATATTTTGAAGTGGCTTCTTGAAATTTCAGAATTTCAAAGCTTTTATCATGATGAAAGATTTGATATACATAAATCAGTATATATATTACATACATAACTAGTACAGACACTAGTAAAATTAACACCTATGTGTCACTGTCATTCTAGAGTAGAATTATATTATAGGAATATCTGTGTGCTCCTTCCTGATTTCATCACTTTCGCCCACTTCTGGGAGTTCTGTACTTCTCTGGTCTTTGTCTTCAACATTAACTTCATTGACATTATAGTTTTGTTACACTTGTATGTATCCTAAACAATCTGCAATTTACTTACTTTTCATTCTTTAATTTTCTATATAAATTATATTACATTCTGTGTATTCTTCTATTTGCTTTCCTCATTCATCGTTTTCGAAATTCATCTATATTGATTCTTATAGCAATAGTTTTGTTATTTTTATTACATATATCTCATTTTATTTATATATTATGCATGAATTTCATTTTATCATTTCACTTCCTTATTAATTGATATTTGGATGCATATAGGATTTTTTTCTGTAATAGAAAAAAATGATACCATGAATATGTACATGGTTTGCTTTTTGGTATTTACCTTAGGATATAAACAAGAATCCTGGAGTATGCTCAGTGTTTTACCTGATAATGCCAAATTCCCTAATTGATGGAATGGATTTACACTTTTACTGGCCATGTGTAAGAAGTGTTATTGCTCTACTTCTCCCGAATGTTTGGGATTGTCAAATATTTTCACTTCTCCCTGTCTCGTGTGTGTAAAATGGTGTCTTACTGTGGTTTTAGTTTGTATTTCTCTGATTAGGGATGAATTTGAGAATTTTTGTATTTTTTTAGCATCTTTGTATATTTATTAGAGATTTGGTTTTCTTTCATGAAATATTTGCTTACACTGTTGCTCATTTTCAATAGGGCTGTTAGTCTTTTCTTGTTGATTCAAAGCTGTTAAGCCTTTTTGGTTATACACATTGAAGATATTTTTCTCTTAGTTTGTGACTTGTCTTTTTATTATCTCATGGTGTCTTTTAAATATGAGTAATTTTTTTCTTTATGGGATATGCTTTTTGTATCATACTTAGTAGAAAGTATTTCCTCTTGTATTGAAAAGTCTTAAAAGTTTGTTTTTCATATTTAAGACTTTAATAAACCTGAAATCAATTTCATACATAGTATGAAATACAGATTCATTTTTGTTTCCTAAACAGAAAACCAACTGTCCAAGTACCATTTATTATCTATCATTATTCCTGTGACCTGAAATGCCAACTTGGCCATAAGCCAAGTTTCATATATATTGGTCAAATTTCATTAGTTCTCTTCATGTATACAATCTTTAATCTCTACACAATTAGAACACTGCCTTAATTATTATAGTTTTATAAGTAAACTTTGTTAGCTGTTTTAACCATTCCTTCCACAATGCTTCTCTTCTTCATAGAGCTTTGTCTATGCTTGGCCTTTTGATGTTTCATATAATATTTAGAAACAGTTTGTGAAAGTCCACAGAAACTCCTATTGGAATTTGTATTAGAATCGCAATGAATCAATAGATAAATCTGGAGAGGGACGACCTCTGAGTTTTTCTATCCAGGAACTAATGTATCTCTTTATTTATGTCTTCTCTAAACCTTTCAACAAGGCTTTATAATTTATATCAGTAAAGATCTTTCACTTCTTTTGCAGGTATGTTACTAGGGACTTTATATTTTGGATGTTTTTATAAATGGAATCTCATACTATTGTTTATTTAACTTTTCAATGTACTATCCAGAACCTGTAGTTCAATAGTGAATAGAAACAATGACAGTGATTTGTAGAATGTGTTATAGGCTGAATATTTGTGTCACCCCCCAATTCACATATTAGCATCCTAATGCCCAATGTGATGGTTTTAGGACATGGACCTTTGGGAGGTAAGATTAACGCCTCTGTATAAGAGAGGCCCAAGAAAGACTTCTTATCCTTTCCATGAGTATACGAGAAGTCTAAATCCAAAAGAGGGCCCTCACTCCACCATGCCAGCACCCTGATTTTGAACCTTCAGCTTTTGTTGTTTGTAAGCCATCCAGTTTGTAGTATTTTGTTATAGCAGCTTGAGTGAACTAAGACAGAATGGTTAGATTAAAATCTCATTATTGGCCTGTCTTGGAGGGAAATTATTGCAAACAAATGGAAATGATAGTCATCTCAACAGATCCAGCTAGAAGAAAAGCACTCTTGATAAATACATTTTCCATTGACTTTCTTTTCTAACTAAAATTTCAGCATTTAGGAACTCTTTGGGGTTAAGATTAAATTGTGTTAGGGGAGTATGGAAAATATAACTGTTTAAGCACTCTATTAATGATTTACACCTTGACAAAGATGAGATTGTTCAGATAAAAATAATTTTGATTAGGAAAAAACAAAATAGCAAAAATAAATTCTTCATCCTGACTCATCTAGGAGAAAAATATCCAGGTACCAATTTCCCTCATTTTATTCTCTGGATGACTCAGGATGGAGAATTTTTTGTTCTACAGATCTGGCATATGTAACTAATAGATCTTTGCAAACTACATTTTCCAAGCTGCCAAGCCATGTGCACTGCACAATCTGTCTTTAAAGGGGCTTTCTTTGAGCAATGGAAACAGATGTCTGCTTGAACTTTGCTTTGAAGGATGTGTAAACAAAACCCCTGGAATTATCAGGGAAAACTAAAGGGTGAAGTACTATATACATTTGACTATAGGGGCCGGTGGCAACCTGGCAACTGTAATCTCCTCTGGGGTTCCTCTAACCATGACGCCCCTTCTCTACCTATTATAACACTGTGTTATGACTTATGATAATAAAATTTATTTGTAACTTATTGAATTAAATGGACTGTTTATATATATATGTGTGTGTGTGTGTGTGTAACACATAAATACATTTGTATTGTGTTTTGCATAGATGCTTAACACATATAAGTTTTATACAAATATGGGCACCCAGTAACATCAATAGCTATAAGTTATCATTGTTAAGGGTAGGGACTCTTGAAACTAATAACTTCCTTTATCAGGTGAAATATATGCGTAGATAGGTAATAAATGGATTGTGGCTAAGATGAATGGCAGGTAGGGCACTGAAGCGTCCATATTTTAACCCCATTAGGATTTATTAACAATGAAATTAGAGCTAAGTTTACAAATTATTTTCTACATAATACCCAATCCAACTTCCCCTTGAGGGTCAAAAAGTCTCTTTTAATGAGAAAAATGACTGCCTGGGAAATATCAAGTAGAAGTAATAGATGCCTATTTCATTGATAATCATTAATTCACATCAATTGTTCTAACATGAAAAGGGCATGGTTTTACATTGCAATAAGCCTAAAGAATGATCTTCTAAGATGAGTCCGAGACAACAGCAGTTAGAAGGGTTCTCAGAGCTCCATGTCACCGCATATATTTGTGAACATGAAAATAATTTCAACCTTCTAGGCAAATCACCACAAAGAAAAATGAGAAAGAAAGTCAGGTCACCTCAGAAATCAACCACAGACTGCCAGAGCTTTACAACTTCACTATGTCCCAATGACTTTTGGAGATGAGAAGAGGATAGAGGGAGGAAGAGAGTGAATTATTTTCTAATATATATTTTTTTGTAATAAAGATAATAAATTGCATTACAGACCTTTTCAAATGAATAAAAAATATGTTTCGGGAAGAGCTCTGCCACAGAATAACTGTGTATTATGAACAGTTCATTTCACAATGCATTTGTCCTCATCATGGATCATATTAATAGACCAGGGCTGTCCATGAATCTCAGGTGCATAAAACATCAGTAAAGAGAAAGCACATCAGCAGTGCTGACCTGAGAACATAATAGGGGAGCTGGGTTTGTTCAGTTCTATACCACCTATTTTTTAAATAAAATCCTTCTGTTTCCATGCGATAATTTAGAATGTGATGTTAAATAATGAGAAAAAAATTAGCTGACATTATTGGAATGGTTTGCACTGTGCCAGGCACAGGCATATCATTTATGTGACCATCACTAATCTGACCTTCTCAACCACTCCACAGGGCAGAAATTAATTTTTTTCATAGGCCAAAAGAGTTTATTCCTTTCCAGATTGTAACCTGGTGTTAGGGAGGTTGGCAGGACCAAGATATAAATTTCAGACTTCCGATTGAAAGATGAGTGCTCTTTCTATTGGGGATTATTTGTTTGGTTGACTACAGAATTTAAATTTTGGATCAAAGGTAGAAAAAGGGTGTCTCATTTCAGCCCCACATTACAAATTATTAATAATGAAATTGAGAGACGAGTTTGCAAATTATTTTTCTGTAACGCTTAACGCCTCCAATGGAGGTAGCTGGATGGTAATTTAAACATTTGACCAAGTCCTGCATGCATAATAAACACCCTTGTAATTCTAGTATTTTTCTCTTCTTATTTATTTAGAACACACACTGTTAGAGTATTAACAAATAATATGTCTTCCAGAGCATAAAGTACAGGGTCCAGAATGAGGAATTCCATTTCTGTCTTCCTGATAGAATGTTTGCTGAAGTGGAAACACAGGATACATCTATACTGCTGGATTCTTTCAGAGAAACTGTGGGCAATTTTGCAATCAAGGGCATTTTCCTGTCAGTGCCCTATATAGATGAATGATGAATGGATTTCTAATCACTGGCATTGTTCCAGTTAGACAGAGGCTCACAGTTCTAGAAAATTCCATAAAGCTAAGTTTTATTGTGTTACATTTAGCATCAAGCATCCAGTGACCCAGAAATATATTAAGAGTGTACTGAAGTCATGATATAGCTGTTTCTAAGCTTATGTAGGATAGGATGCTCTGATCATCCTTCAGTAAAATCTCCTATCTCCTGAATGGAGATAATGGCTTTGGCAAATGAAATTCATACTGAAACAGCTCTGTGGATCACATTTCCCACTGGAGGGAATTTTCATAATGATTATGGTATTTGCTATGACCAATGAAGCTATCAGCTTATTGATGGTGTTAAAATTGAGCAGCTTCATTAGAGCTCCCTCCCATCCTTCCACGCTTTTCTGTATTTCAGCAACTATTTATTGAGCACCAACTATGGAGCAGTCACTGTTGTTAGTGCTGGTGGTATAAACATCATTGAACAAAGCAGATGAAGTTAATGTCCCCAAGGCTCTTCCAATTTATATAAGGCAAAAAGACACTAACAAATAAATAGATATTTATTATGTGAGGTGATAAGTGCTATAAAGAATAAAGCAGAGAAAAGCATAGGAAGTGATGGAAAGGATGGCATTTTATATCTGTGGGCAGGAAAGCTCCCAGAGGTAAGGAAGTAGATAAGCTCAGATGAATAAATGAAGGGAGAAGCCATGAAGGTATCTGGGAAATGAACATTCCAAGAAGAAGAACAATAGTGCAAATGTTACATGAGTTGCTTTGTGCCTTTGTTCTTTAAGCAGGGTTGAGAATGAAGGGGGGATTGTAGAAAATAAGATTTAGATAGGCAGCTTAGGGCCATTAGTCTATAGACTTTGAGGCTTTCCCTGTTTAATGTGGGAAGGGACCAGAGTGATGTTTTGCAGAATAGGCTTAAGAGATGATCTATCATCTATCTATCATCTATCTATCTATCTATCTACCTATCTATCATCTATCTATCTATCATCTATCTATCTATCATCATCTATCTATCATCTATCTATCTATTTATTTATTGAGATGATCCTTTTAAAAGGATAACTCTCACTACTGAATAGAATTCATGGAGCCAAGGGACAAATCAGAGGGTGAATCCAAACCTTCCAATACTTGGGAGGTATTTTTGAACTAATGGGAGGACATGTGTCCAGCCTTCAAGTTTTTGGTGCCACCTCTGAAAGAAGCAGCTTCCAAAATCCTATCTCCTGGAACTTCTCTTCTTGAAGATCTCCTTTTAAGTACAAGAGGTCGGATACCAAGGCCTGAATATATCCATAGATAGTGTTTCTAGACCTGATTTAGTACAAACATTCGATAATCTCTATGTTCTAAGTTCCACCTTTCTTTAAGCTTTCCTATTTTTTATGTTGGCACAGAGGGTCGTAGTGTAAAACCAGAAGTCTATAGGACAAAGCCAGAATGACACATAGAATCTTCTAGATATTAAGTCCAAGTGGGAGACTAAGAAATTCACAATTTGATAATCTGAAGCAACTGTTTTTGCTTGTTTTTGCTTTTACCATGAAATCTCTGTTAATTCATCAAAATTCCTATCAATAATTCAACTTAGTGTCTCTTTGGGTTACCAAAGTTCTGACATATAGAGTGAAGCCAAATTCACCCCATTGTCAATAAGATATTCTCATTTAGAGCAATTTTACCAATTATTTCCTTTCTGGAAGTAACCATAGAAAGAATTTTAGAAAGAGAGCTATTTTGAAACAATAAATTATATCATAATTTTAACTTCTACATTGTATTTATCAGGTGCCAATTTACAGAACTAAGACCTTTATAGTGTTAGAAGAAAACATACATATTTTAAAAGGGATGCTGTCAAACTAAAACGCTTCTCTATTTAATGTTTTTTTCTAAAAGAGATATATGCATTTGAGGTTTTTCTTGTGTACGGATAATAGCAGTGATGATTTTTTTTTTTAAGATTTAATTTATTTATTCAGGAGAGACACAGAGAGAGGGCAGAGACATAGGCAGGGGGAGAAGCAGGGTCCTCACAGGGAGCCGGATGTGGGACTCGATCCCAGATCCTGGGATCACGCTCTGAGCTGAAGGCAGACACTCATCCAGGTGCCCCAACAGTGAAGATTTAAGTGAAGTACATTCTAGTGTAAAGGGGGTATTTGAGGGAAAGAACAAAATGTTTGCAGCCACTGGTATATGCATATCTGTCTATCTAATTTTTTTATTTATAAGATAAATATATATAATGATTTTCCACACTAAATACATTGCCTTATTGATGAATAATTTTGATAAGTCATTTTCATTATTTTCAGAAAGTAGAATACATAATCACAGATGGTCATTTTGATAACCAAGATATTATTTTGATACTCTTTTGATAATTTCATATTTGATTTTGAATGTGGATAAGGTACTTTACATTGGACATTTTTGTAGCATAAAAATATATTTAAAGATTATAGGCCAGTATCATGGACAGTTTTTATCAGTAGATTTTGAAAGTGAAATTGATTAGATAACATACAAAAATGCCAAAGGGATGAGAACATTTTCTTTCATCTGAAATGTACATAATTAGAAAATGGCAGATAGTTATACTTCAAAAGGTATTTCATGTTCAACTTGTAAAATCTATCATTTTCTTCACATTAGAGATGAGATGTGCCAGGTAAAGGTGATTCTACCAGAGTTTTATGCTGTTTGAAATAGGTTAAAATGGGTGGCATTTCATCTATTTTCAAAGTTCAGAAATACTTAGGAATAAAATGGCCCATGACATAGGAAGTTATTAATATGGACTTACTGTGATCTAGAGAGCCTCTCCCAACTCCCACAACTCTTGATTAGTTATCCCTCTTTGGTTCTCTCAGCATCTAGAATTTTATAATTATTGTGGCACTCATCCCTCCATGTTGTTTTATTTTTATTTGTTGTCTTCTGCACTAGACTCTAAACCACTCAATGACAGAAACTATATCTCGTTCACCTTTATATTCTAGCCCTTACTACCTACAATGCCTATGACATACTTTTTATTCTGGTCATGAATGAGGTAGCCATCTTTGTGCAGATGCATCTAGGTAGAGTCTTCTATCTCTGTTTCCTACCTCACAGCTTCTCAGACATCAGAATAGACACCTGAGGGATCATACCTGGCACTCACTCATGTGCACACTGGAAGTGAAAGATGTTAATCCCCATGGGACAATCATTGACCAAAGGGATACTGAAATTAGTGGGTAAACATTTCTTTCTTTTGTTCTTTAGATGAACAAGTCTAAAGCACATTTTATACCATTTCTAAAAAAGTCTAGTGGTGGGGGCAGTGCCTTAAGCTTCTCCTAGTGGAAATCAACCAAAGAGTGCACCCAGACATTGGTTTTCCCTTCTGTTTCTTACTATTACTGGTCTACTATTACTGTTTCCTGAAACTATTCCTCAAACAAATATCTCTACAGATACCTAATTTCGGGTTCTTTTTCAGACAGGATCTTATGTTAAGAAACCACCTAATGGGACTAGTAAAAGTTATATAAAAGTTATTTGCATCTCAGTTTTGTTGTTATACTAAATCAAAGTTGAAGAAAATATACCCAATGACACCAATATGGCACCTTCATTTATATGGGTAGGGACAGTGTCCTAAGGTGACAAAAGCTTGTTGTCATATCTCATGTCCTATGTAAGATCTGTTTGTAACCTTTCTATCTCTTTCTATATATCTATTCAGAGATAACTCCCAGAGTAAACATGAGAGGAAGAAGAAATAATTAAAAGGGTGCATTTTCAATTCTTTTCTCCTAAGAAAAGGGTTGTAAACAGAAATGTAGATCAGACAGATGTTGAGGAGGGTTATCTCTCATGTGCTATCCTGTCCAAATAAATTATGCAATCTGCCTAACACCTTCTAGTTTATTTTAATAACAGCCTAAATCATCCTTGTAAATTGACAGATAAACCTTTTTTGGTTAAGAGGTTGATTCAATTTGCTTATATTTAGCATTTTTGCCTATATATTTATAATGAGGAATATTAAGCCATAGTTTTCCCTTTATTTATTTTTGTCAGACTTTAAACATAAATTATAGGGGCGCCTGGGTGGCTCAGTCAGTTAAGTATCTGCCTTTGGCTTAGGTCATGATTGCAGGTCCTAGGATTGATCCCCGAGTCAGGCTCCCTGCTCAGTGGGGTGCCTGCTTCTCTGCCTCCCTCTCCCCCATCTTCCTCTCTGTCTGCCGCTCCCCCTGCTTGTATGCTTTCTTTCTCTGTCAAATAAATACATAAATAAATAATCGTTAAAAGTTAAAAAATAAATATATAATTATAGTAGTTTTATAAAGCGAAATTCTAATATTTTCTTACATCTTTACCCAATATTTTGGAGCAAATTTTAAAATATGGGCTTAGGCTTGCATAAATATTAAAAATAACTTATTCATAAAACGACTGCTTTGAAAGTAATAGTCTTAAAGCTTTTATTTTTTTCCCTAACTATTGTTATATATAAACCCTAGAAGCATGTCTTACCACTACCATGCAACCTTGAGCAAATGCTTTGTGCTTCAGTGTTCTCATTTATAAAATGAGGATAAATAGTAGATCTTACCTTATAGGACTATTGTGAGGGCTCAGTGCCTAGGACATAGTAAACAAGAAATAAAATCTAGTCATTACTATTGCAAACCTGTAACAAAAATTTGAAACCTAGCTAAAAAAAGGAATTGGCAAATAAGTTATGATTGTCACATCACAAAATATCACATATATGTGGCCAGTCTGTATTTTCAAGGGATTTGTCATGGGACATCTCCTGAAAATACCATGCAATTATTTTTTTTATGAGAAGCAGAATTAATTCATAGTTTTTTTTTTATTCTTCTAAAGCTATGATTATTAAGTTTCATTTTTCCTTTCAATAAAGAGAAGATGGATAGGGGTCATGGATGCCTTAGTTGGTTAGGAGTCCAACTCTTGATTTTGGCTCAGGTGGTTATCTCAGGTAGTGAGACCAAGCCTGGCCTCAGGCTCTACACTGGATGTGAAGTCAGTTTAGAATTTTGTCTCTCTCTCTCCCTCTGCCTTTCCCTACACCTCCATGCTGTGTGCTATCCTCTGATACCTCCACTATCCATGAAATATCAGAGGATAATTTGCAACACCTGCCTGATGATACTTTGATTTAAAGGTTTTCCTTGCTTAATTTTAACTGATCCCTTTCTATTCCAATAATTTAAAGGAAAGTTATAATTGAATGTCTCAGGACACACAATTTCTTTGGTAGGGAAGGCAATGGCCCTGTTGTCCTTGAAGGATGTTTGTGGGCTATAGACAAATTCCTACAGTTCCAATGTCCAAGAATGTTTGGATTATCTAAGAATTCCATCTCTAGCAGAGTATTTCATATGCATCTAAGAGAGCGAAACTTTTGACAATTTCTGTCTTTTGGTCTCCCTCAATTTCTCTTTCAGTTTAATTTAAAAAGGAAAGAAAAATTAAACCAAGATCTACCTCTGAAAGGGGCTACCAGCTAAGTTTGGCAGGACCTAAATCAGGCATTTAATCAAAATGTTAATCTAAAAATATTAAATGGAAAATGTTAGATAATGCAATATCTAATGCAATTGAGATTGTATCTCAATTGTATAGTGTGTATCTGTGCTTGCAGGGAAAGGAAATAGAGATTGTGCTGAAATGTTAATCGTGGTTGTCTGTGGATTTTGAGATTACTAGTGTTATTTCTTTTCTTCATTATATATTCCTCGACTTTCCACTATGAACATGTATTGCCTTTATGATGAGAAAAACATACTTAGAAATTCATTTAGTCTTCTTCCTCGAGTTGCCAGACTCATGTCTCTTTCTTTGCTAGCTGTAAAAACATGATCTCTGCTATACTGATGGCCAAGGAAGAAGAGATCATGCAAAGCAGAAGCTGCTACTGTGATGCAGGAAACTCTGAAAATAGCTCAGTCCAGTGTTGAGAAGTACATGCCTGACTGTTCCTCCCTCTTTAGTTCCCTGTAGCAAGCATACATTTCTTATGACATTTATCTCATTAATTGTGAGATTTCTTTTAATGCTGACTATTAGAAGGGAAAATAATGATGTAAAGATAGCAAAAAAAAAAAAAATAGTATGAAGCAAAGCCACCCAAATAAGCTGGAAATCAACCAGAATGATATTTTTTTTTTCTGGTATTCATAGGCATGGAAATTGAATTAGTTGCTTGTTTGTCCTTTTTGTTTGTTTGTTTCAGCCTTTAGTTCTCTGTTTAGGATTATGTCTTTGAAGTGTGATCTGGAACTCGGTGCATGGGTGGCAGTTGGTTAACCCCCAGGCTCTTGACTTTGGCTCATGCTTAGGTTGTGATCTTAGTATCATAGGATCAAACCCAGAGACCCCAGCTGGGCCTTCTGCTCAGCATAGAGTCTGCTTGAGACTCTTCCTCTCTCTCTACCCCTCTGCCTCCTAAAAATAAATCAATCTTAAAAAAAAAGTTTTTTTGACTATGAGCTAGATCCCTTCTTCCAATGTGACATTTCTTCCATCAGTCCTTCTTTTGGTCCTTGGTCTAGGGCTTCTGTCTTTTTTTTTTTCCCCACAGAGGGAAAATTTCTTTATAGTCCTCCTCACACTGTCACTGTTTTCCATTGTAAAAAAAGAATGGGATGGTGAAGACACATGTATTGATATTGTTGAGTCATTTGTTACAAAAGACAATGGTTGCAGAATGATTTATTCTAGCAGAAGACAAGAAAAAAATGAGAAACAGAGAGTCAAAATAATCATATCAAGAAGGAATAGGCCACTTGTCAGAAGTAGTCAAGGATGTATGCAAGCAGCAAATGAAATGATTTGACTATATTTTCTAAATGAACATCTCATCATCTTTTTGGGTTCCTGCTGTTATAGTACCAGTGCCACGGCATCATTTCCAAATTCATTCCACCACCTCTCTTCTGTCCTTTCTCTCTATATAATATAAAGTAGGGGAGGTCCTTATGATGAGATCCATGTTAAAATGATGCTTTCTTTGGTTGCAAATATTATTAATTAATGTCTTATTTTTTCATTGGATTTATAATTTCATATCATAATAAGTTATTATCAATCAAACACACATTTGATGTAGAAAACAGAAATAAAAGGAAAACAAAACTCTTCCTTGATTTCATCACACAAGTGATCACTTTTAACATTTAGATACACATAATGGAGGGATATAGGCATGAATCCATTAAAATAAAACTAACATTAATCCTTGATGGATTTGTAGCTATTTAACAGTTTTGAGGATTAGTTTTTGTTAATACCAGTGGGGCATAATATAGTAGCATAATAAAGCTCTATATTTAGGGAAAAGCTGAATTTTCCCTAGTGCCAGCACCATGGCCAGTCTAGAATCCCTCCCGGTCACTAGGAGACTGAGGGGTGGGGCTGTGACCCTAATCCAGTGCTTTTCCAGAAGTGGTGTTGGTAGACCAAAAGTATGAAGAAAACTTAATCCCTTTGGAGGAAAAGACATCTAAGAATGTTGGGTCATTTTAGAACTCCCATCATGTATTTTTTTCTTGGCTTCTTATTAATTCTGTTTTCTGATTTTTTCGAAATGGTTAGTAGTTAGACATGGATTTTCTATTTTAATTAACATTTTTTTCATTACCTCTAGAGGTAAGCTTTGTAATAAATTTATTGACTTTTTTCTCTTTTTATGAATTATCTGTTAGTACCCTTCCTACATGATTCCTATTTTAGTTTTCAGTTACTTCTTATAAATCTTAAAAGTTTTCAAAATGATTATGAAAATATTAACCCAAAAGTTAATTCATAATTCTTTATAGGTTTATTATTTGATTTGCCTTTATATTTTGCTTAGAAGGTTTTGAGGATCAGTTTAAGATTTTGAACAACCAAGTTATGAGGTTTTATTTTTGTTTCTACTGTTGATCTCTTCTTCAAAAGACCTTATCATATCCAATATGGTATGCATAGTAATTACTTTCTGCTAATATCATTCTTTTTTTATTTAAAATTCTCATTCATCTGGAATTTAGTTTGGATTAAGCTGTAAAGTTGGGAGCTAATTGCATTTCGTTATAGATCAGCTGTTGGAGTTCATTCACTTATTCATTCATTTACTTATTTTTTAAAAGATTTTATTTATTTATTCATGAGAGACAGAGAGAGAGAGAGGCAGAGACATAGGCAAAGGGAGAATAAGGCTCCTCACAGGGAGGCCAATGTGGGACACGATCCCAGGACCCCGGGATCATGACCTGAGCGAAAGGCAGTCGCTCAGCTGCTGAGCCACCCAGGCATACCTCATTCATTTACTTATTCCACAAATAAGGATTAAGTGTCTAATATGCACCAGGTACTATAGGGTATGTTGGCATAGAGTTGTAAGAAAGAAAGACAAGATTCCAGCCTCATAGAGGTTACATTTTAGTGAGCTGGGACAAATAATTTACGAATAAATATTCATCTCAGACAGTAATAAAAGAAAAAATAAAGTAGCATAAGGGAGATGGATATAGGGTGCTGTCTTACAAGAAAGAGATGGTTAGGGAAATCTACACTGTTACAACAACTTTTGAGCAAAGAGTAAAGTAAGGGAGCTAGCCATGGGATTTTCTGGGAGAGGAGCATTCATGGTAGAGCAACAGTAAATGCAAAGGACTGAGGCAGAAACATGGTCAGCTGGAACATGAGTGAAGGTCAGTGTGGTAGGAAAGGGGCCAGGTTATGTAGGATGCTGGAGATTTTACAGAGTTTGGCATTTACTCAAAGTGATTTAGGAAACCATTGTTGGAAAGGTCTGAGCAGAGTAATAATATGTTCTGGTTATATCTTAAAAGAATCACTTGGGATCCCCGGGTGACTCAGCGGTTTAGTGCCTGCCTTCGGCCCAGGACATAGTTCTAGAGTCCCGGGTCCCACGTCGGGCTCCCTGCATGGAGCCTGCTTCTCCCTCCTCCTGTGTCTCTGCCTCTCTCTTTCTATATATATATATATATATATATATATATATATATATATATATAATGAATAAATAAATAAATAAATCATTAAAAAAAAAGAATACATTTTATTGCCATACAGACTATGCTAGTTCTCTGTCTTTACTCAAGTATTATTTTATATTTCTGGGAAGAGTTGTATTATTTACCTTGTTTCTCCACAGTAATTAAATTTAATTCTAGAATATTTATATTTGTATTATTTTTGTGAAATGGTATCTTTTGTGATTGCATTTTATTACTAGTTCTCTTTGGTTCTATGAAAACTGCTAAAATGAAATATTTTTTTTTTTTTAATTTTTATTTATTATGAAATATATATATATATACATATATATATATATATATATATATAATTATATCTGACCACTTTTAAAAACTTGCTTGTGTATTCTAAAGTTTTTAATTTGAGCTTCTTCTATTTTTAGGCAACTCTATTTTATTCCAGAAACAATTTAAATTTTTCTTTCCAATATTTATACCTCTTTTTCTTATTCTTATATCAAATCACTTAAATGTCAGGAGAGTATTAATTGCTTGTGACAATAATGGACACCTTTTTCTTGTATCTTGTTATTTATGGAAATCCCTCTGATATTGAGATGACAAATAAATTTATTCTTCCTTGCCAACTTCAGTTAAATAGTAGTGACCAGTTTTCTGAAGTTCTATGATGAAAAAACTAGAGTTTGATAAAAATAGTACTATGTCCAGTTAGCATTTTGTGCCAGTGACTGAAATGCAGATGGGCTGTTACTGGCCTAGAATTCAGCAAAAATATAGCTGATAATTTGAGATGATTTTCATCATAGGGTGCCCATAAATTCAGTCAGATTGTTCCACACCCACACTTTCATTTATGATCAAATTCTCATTTGTTCGTTTTTACTAGGAGTTGTGGTGTGTGTGTGTGAGGGGGAGTATATGACATTAAAAAAGTAGAAGACTTCGGTGAGGCTCTTCCAATTTTACCAGAAAGAATTGATCCTTCAAAAAACTAGTAAGGCAAACAATATATTGTTTTAAAGTTGTCACAAAGGAAGAGAAGATAAAGTTTTAAATCTCCTCTATATCAAATCCAATCATTCTGTCTCACAGATTGCAGCATTGCAAAGAAATCACTCATGCCAAATTGAAATTTAACCATGTATATTTTGATTGTTAGGGCCCACCAAATCTGACACTCAGACTCTGAAAAACAAGGTGAAGGATTTTAACACCTGCACATAACATTGCACATTGTTACAGTTAAGGTGTTAGCCCAAAGAGGTAGAGACATTTGGGACCTGTGGCTTAGCATTTTGGGCTCCCAAAATCTTTTCTAGATTTTAGACTAGAGAAAAGATGCATCTTTTAGACTAGAGAAAAGATGAACCTCACCAATAGTAGCTCTTTAGGCAAAATTACATTATCTGACACCTACTTGATCACCATGTTTTCTTTGTATTAACCAGAGCAAAGGAGCAAAATTTTAAGAGATTAATGCATTAACAGTTGACTTACCTTTTATTTTTTTATTTTTATTTTTTTTTTTTGACTTACCTTTTAGAGAAGATGATTTACCTTGGGTCAATAGATGGAATAAATTAATTTTAGATTTTAAACTCTATCTTCTACAACCAGTTGAATACATAAAATACATCGTTTCCATTTGAATCAGGGAACATAATAACAGTAATTATGAAAACTCTTAGCACTAGCTGCATATTAGAATGCTTTTAAAATACCCATATCAGGACCCCAGCTCTAGAAAATCTGATTTAATTGGTATGGCATGAGGCCTTGGAATTTCTCAAAGAATTTCCTTAAAGAATTCTAGGTGATTCTAATTGGAGCAAAAGTTTAGAACTACTATACCATTGCTCCATCTCAAGAGGCCCCTCTTCCAAAGTCATTATATGTGCTAATATGTCAATCAAATAAACATTTAGGAGTTGACAGATGTACTAAAATGACCTCCCATGAAAGTAATCATTTGGAGAAACATTTCAAAATTTCTTTCTAGTGTAATTGGACTTGAAACAATGAAAACAAAGGATTCCTCAGTAACAACCCAGGACACATATGTGAGATAATGTAAGTGGTATATAAGGATTTTAATTGATCATTCTTTAAATTTTATACTTTTTAATGAATATATCTGTGAGAATATATACATTATATATATGTTTTTGATATATATACATATATAATATCATATATACATATATATATAAAGATAGATTATTTTTTTGAGGATAGATACTTTTAAAATTACACAATGAAAATTTACATCTATTTGTCAGAAAATATCAGAAATATTTGAGTTTCAGGGTGCCTGGGTGGCTCCATTGGTTAAGCAGTGGACTCTTGATTTTGGCTCAGGTCATGATCTTAGGGTACTGGGTTGTAGGTCTGGATCAGGCCCCTCACTCAGGAGAGTCTGCTTCAGGATTCACTTTCTCCCTCTGCCCCTTCCTCCATGCTTTCTCTCTCTCTCTCTCTCTCTCTATCAAATCAATTGATCAACCAATAAATCTTTACAAATATTTGAGTTTCTACTATGCCACACTCTTAGGCAACAAGGCTATAATAATAAGAAAACGTATCCATAATAATCTCTTCCCTGATGGTATCTAGTTTCAAGTGGAAAGAATGGACAATAACAAATGAACAAAGTGAAGTAACCTCACTTTAAAATCATGACCTCTACCAAGAGGCTCTTCATGTTGAGCCACCGTCATACTACATTTGCCTTTTCCATTTTTCTAAACTATGATTTCATTCTTTCTGCTCTCTCCTCAACTTTCAACAGCTTTACCCTTTTACTCTCCTCAGATGACCTTGATTTCCACGTCATTGGGCATATAAAAGCTACCAGAAGAGAGTTTCCACATTTGCACCAACATGTCTGCATCTACAGCCGTGATTATATCGTCTATCTCTGTTTTAATTGCCCCTGAAGGTCACTGTGTACCAAATTTTATCTCTTTTCCCCTTCTCAGGTTTATCAGTCCAGCAACGGTTTTTCCCTCTCCACTGTCTCTTTCCCATCAAACTGCAAACAATCTGCGATATATCCAATCTCATAATGAAAAATATTAAACAATACTTCTTTTATCTCTCAACTGTCAACTGCATTGAAAGTCTAGTATCCCAGGACCTCTTCTGTCCTGGGCAAACAGGATCTGTTGATCACCTTATTTGAGGCCACATTTCTCTCCAGGCACCATCCCAATTTTCTGTTCCTTGCTATAACAACATTTATTGAGTTTTTAATATTTACGCACTCTAATTCTTTTCCTTTCATTCTCTGCCGCACACAGGCTTTCATCCCAACCACTTTACTGGACAAGCTCTTATCAAAGTAATCAACAATGTCTAGATGCTAAATTCAATGGTCAATTTTCAGTTATCATTTTACTTCATCTGTCAATTGCATTTCAGGTAGTTTGATCAGTCTTCCTTTTGAAACATGTTCTTTACTTGGCTTCTAGACACTTAATTTCTATGGTCTTTTTATCATTTCTTCCCATTCTGCTTTTATGTTTCTTTGTTTTCTTGAGTTCTAAATTTGGAATACCCCAAAACTCAGTCCTCAGGCCCCTTTTGTTCATGAGCTGTAACCCAAACAAGTGTGAATATTTGAGGGAAATAATGAGATAAGGGAGAGTTCATGGAGGATGTTGAGTGCTATAATTCAATAGTAAAGTTATGTTTATAACTCATTATATTCCAGTTATGATGTAGTTCCAGAGATATATTCTTTAAAGAATAAACATGGGTAGTAGAATTTTAGTTTTGTTAAATTATCACACATGAAGTAACATTTTAAACATTTCATTTAATATATTCAAAATAACATGAAAGACACCTAACTCTGGGAAATGAATAGGGATAGTGGAAAGGGAGGTGGGCAGGGGGCGAGGGGACTGGGTGATGGGCACTGAAGTGGGGAGTTTGACAGGATGAGCACTGGGTGGTATGTTATATGTTGGCAAATTGAACTCCAATAAAAATAATTAAAGAAATAAAATAAAATATTCAAAATAGTTTAAAAGTTCCCTTAGAAAATATGTGTAGCAAAAATAAACAAACAAACAAATAAATAATAAATAAAATAGAAAGTAAATGGAAAAAGAAAATATGTGTAGCATGGATGCATCTTTGAAAGACTTAAATGATGTTAAACTTTCAGGTGAATAAACTAAATAGTATTTTAGTAAATCCAACAGAAATGTCTGTAATGAAATCAGAGAGTGGATAGTGATTAATGCATAAATAATAAGAAATAGAATAGACCACCACTATTCTTAAAATACTCATGTCATTTTTATAAATCAATTATATACAATTTACTTTGAATGCTTAGTAATTATTTGTCTGTATGTGATAGGAAAAATTTAAGTGGATCATTGGTACAGATCATTTTTTTCTTTTCTTTTTTTTTTACAGAGATCTTTGTTTAAAAGATTTTATTTATTTATTCATGAGAGACAGGAGAGAGAGAGAGAGAGAGAGAGAGAGAGAGAGAGGCAGAAACACAGGAAGAGGGAGAACAGGCTCCATGCAGGGAGCCCAATGTGGGTCTTGATCCCAGGACTCCAGATCACGCCCTGAGCTGAAGGCAGATGCTTAACTGCTGAGCCATCCAGGCGTCCCTGCAGTTACAATTTTAATGATTGACATATTTGGTTTAGGTATCTTCTTAAGAAATAGTACAGTCTAGTGGTTAAGGATCATGCTTTTGGAGTCAGACAGACTGGATTTGTAACTATCATTTATTTGCTGCACAACCATGGACAAGTAACTTCACTGAACCTCAGATTTCTGACAAGCACAAAGAAAATAATAACATCATCAATGGGTTATTGTCTGGGGATTAAATAAAATACTACATGCAAATGTTTAGCCCAGTACCTAAAATGTAGTACTTAGTAAACATGTGATATTATTATAGTTGTGATCCAAAAAGAAACTTGGGAACCCACTTAAGTCTTTTTTGCATACTTCCTTAGATTCCATTACTTTTTTCTTCCATGTATAAACTTTCCTTTGATTTATTTAAAATTTCAGCATGTTAGAGGAATACGTTTTTAAAAAGTCACAACATTGAGTTTGACATTGATTAAAAACAGAAAATATGTTTTTGCTACATTCTAGATTTTTAAAATCCTATAATGCCAAAATATAAATGAATAGAGATATTGAAACTTATGTGCATTTGCCACTACCTGGAAACGGAGATGCTTTACAGAGTGACAAAGTGTGGGGCAATTTGGTCTAGAACAGCTAAGGAGAGTATCTTTCTGAAATCATGGGAAGTGGTGACTGGCTGAAACAAGGCACCGGCAGGAATTAGTCTGGTCTAATATTAGTCCCTTGCAGGACTGGATCCATAAGAAAATGTTAGCTGACATAGTGTTCTGGTTCACTGTATTTAGATGTTTATCAATGGGTAGGATTACAGAAAATTCACTGAGTCAGGAGAACTACTTTTTTCCTCTCAACAACTCTACATCAAAATTCATTGTTGTTATATAAAAAATGGAAGAAAACTGCGGAATTCATTTCAGACTATATTATATGTGTATCAAATGATCATGATGTATGCTTTAAGCTTACATATGTTACTTGACAATATCATCTCAATAAATCTGGGGAAAACGAAAATGAAGAAGGAAAAACAACATTATTTGGTTGCCTTCTTTATTTCCTCAAAGATGTACTCATTGAGTTTTCTGTCATCTTTTCTTTCCTCCCAAATTTTCCTTTCTGGCTAGAGGTTGACACTGAATTACAAAACCAGATTTACTATGTGGCTACTTGATAGAGTAACTTTGTATACTTGAGAAGAATGACATGATCAGTTCCAACAACTTAAGTGTATTGGGTGTGTGTAAATCCTCCTCTCTTACACAAAATTCTGAAGATTCTTTTACATACTTTTATATATGTGTTTTCCTAGTTGAATAATGGGAAAAAAAGAGAAAAATTGTTCACACATAGAGGTCTTAAGAAAATACAAAAACATGAAGTATTTTGACAGAAAAATTTCCCAGGAAGCAATTGAGAGGATGGTATGTTCCCCTTTTCTCCAGGGTCAGTTTTGCAGTCTAAGAGACCATGAACCTGGAAATTCATGATACATTGTCCTTTTTATAGCTTGCTGAATTCATTTGGCTAAAATTCTATTAATTCATGTGTGTTCATGAATTATAGTGTTCTATAGTTTATTTTTCTGGTGATGTCATTGTCTGACTTTGGCATCAGAGCAATGCTAGCCTCCAGAATGAGTTGGAGAGATCTCATTCCTCTTCTACATTTTAAATGGGTTTGTATTAAACTGTTATTTCCTCTTTAAACATTTGGTAGATCTCACCAATGAAGCCATTTGCTCTTGGCATTAACTTTCTAGGAAGATTTTCTGCAGCAAATTCAATTTATTTAAAAGATAAGGGGGCCATACAGGTTATTTATTTCTTTTTGGGTGAACTTCAAGAAATTTGTGAATTTCATCTGTTTTCAGATATATTCACTTATAATTGTTTCTAACTCATTCATGTAAATGTCTATAGAATCTGTAGTAATAGCCCCTCTCTCATTCCTGTTATTGGTAATTTGTGTTTAGCCTCCTTTTTTTCTGATTAGCTTGGCTAGTGGTTCATCAATATTATTGATTTTCTCAAAAACACCAGTTTTTTAGTTTCATTGATTTTCCAATTGCTTTTATTTCTCTGATTGGATCCAGATTTCTCCTTCATATCATCTTCATTCTTCCTGAAGAATTTCTTTTAACATTTTATGTAGTTCTAGTCTGTTGGTTCTGAAAATTTCTGATACTTATAAATGTCTAGGAAAATCTTTATTTCACCTTTATTTTTGAAAGATATTTTTAATTGGCATAGAACTCTGTGTTGTTTTTCTCTTTAGGGTTTTAAAGATATTTCACTGTTTTCTAGTTTACATTGTTTCCTGTGAGAAGTCTCTTATAGTTTGCATTATAATGCTTCTATGTAATATATCTTTTCTTTTTGGCTTCTTGTAATATTTTCTCTTTATCACTGATTTTGTCATTTAATTTTGATGTACATATTTTGCTTTATTTGAAGTTCATTGTGCTTATTGCTTCTGTGACTATAGTGTTCATTATATTTGAAAAGATTTTGTTATTGTTTTTTAACTTTTTTCTCCATGTTCCACTCTTTCTGTATCTCCAAATATATTTATATGAGGTCAAATATTATTTATATGAGATTTTCTTACAACTCAATTTACACATTTCAGTTTTTTTCTGTATTTCATTTCAGAGCTGTGTATTGCTACGTCTTTAGGTTCACTAATCTTTCCTCCTATAGGATCTAATGCATTATTAATCACATACTATATATTTTTCACCTAGGCTTTGTATGTTTTCATTGTTTTTGTCTTTTTAATATCTTTTATGTCTTTTTAATGAGATCATGCTTTTCCTTATAGTTTTGAACTATATTTTTATAATAGTTGTACAAAACTCTTTAACAGTTTTATCACCTCTTCCATTTCAGGGTCTTTTCCATTGATTTCTTTTCTTACTAATCATTGGTCCTATTTTCCTGCTACATAGTTGTCAGTTTTTGAATGGGTGCCATACAAATTTTATGTCACTGGGCACTCTATTTTTTTGGTCTCTCTTTAACTATACTTCAGCTTTGTTGTCAGACACTGTAAAGCTACCTGAAGATTGTTTATATATTATTTTCTCTTTACTATATATGGGTTATATTTGCATATATTATATATACTTATAAGTATAAATAAAATACATATGTACATATTATATAATGTTATGCAATACTCTTCTGAACAATCAACTGAAAGATTTATTATGAGACCTCTCCTCGCTAACCACTGAGAGCATAAACTATTCCTTATCATGTGTGATGTTTAGGGATTGTTCTATGTACTCCTTTTAAAATTTTTCCTTGGTTTTGGATATTGTCATGCATGACATGATGAGTATTTAACTGATATTTTTAGGAGAACTCTGAAATATAAAGCATTTTACTTAGAAAACTCTCCACTCCAGTGTTTGGTCTAGTGAATTATAAAAGCTCTCTTGACTTCTCCAAATTCTTTTTTTTTTAGGATTTTATTTATTTATTTATTCATGAGAGACACAGAGAGAGGCAGAGGGAGAAGTAGGCTCCCTGCAGGAAGCCCAATGCAAGACTCAATCCAGGACTCTGGGATCATGACCTGAGTCAAAGGAAGATGCTCAACCACTGAGCCACCTAGGCATCCTAATATCTCCAAATTCTGAAAAATAACTGCTAAGATTAGATTTGATTTGATTCCCCCTCATGCTCTGTGTTCTGGAGATTCTCTGAATGCAGTAAATTTGTGACTCTTCATTTTTCTCTGGTGCCATTGGCCTTTGCTGCCTGTTGCACAATGTCTGAAAGCCTTTGTTTCATATATTTGATCCAGTTTCTAATTTTTTAGTCTTTCCAGGCTGAAGATAGATAGATTCCCTGTCATTGCATCATAGCTGCAAGCTGAAATCATATCATATAAATTTAAGTCAAGAACTGCCTAATATAATAAACCTATCCAATATGTATTTAAAGTTTGAAACATTTCCTATCATGTTTTATAATTTTTCTCTTGAAACCATTTACATATTACTATTATCCATTTATTTATCTTCTATCTATCAGTCATCTGTCTAGTTAGCCATGTATCAATCATCTCTCTAATTATCTTTCTTGGCAGCCTCAGTTGCTCACATGTAATATGATTTATTAATAAATCACAAAAAAGAAAGCAAAATTAATAAAACTAACTCAATGTATTGCCTTTTATCTAATTATATGATACATGCATTGTGCATTGGTAGGACCTAATACATTCAATTAATTATTATTATTTTGCTTCTGCTGCTGCTGTTTCTATTTTTAATTGATGCCTATTTTATATGCATTAACCTCATTCATTAGTAACCAATAAGTTCTATTCATTTCCAAAAAAACAATTTATGAAACTTCCCATTAAATCACTATTATGATTAGTCTTTTATCATAATTTAAAGAGTTATATTTTAAAATGTTTATGCATATATTGTTCTGTAGCTTTATAAAGGTATTTCATATACATATCTTTAGTTTCCACTTATCAAGTAGTTTGTGACCTGTCAGAAGCACAATATCATTGAGAAAAGGAGTGCTTAGGTTCAGTATAGCAATATTTATGCTTTTGTAGACCTAGGTTATGGAATTTGGGGGGTTAAAATCCATCACTCTCCTCTTTTTGCTCAAATGGGAAAAAGTATAGTGATAGGATCACTATATGCACTTAATAAAGTCTACTTGAATTACTTATAGACAACTGAGTAAACACACACACACACACACACACACACATACACATATTTGTTTCTATTTTTTAAAATAAAGTCCTCCAGAAAGCAGACTAGGATCTCCTGTTTGCCCTGTCCAAACAAATATTCACAATTATAAATAATGCAATTATTACCAAAACAACCAAAGAGAAAAATCCATGTAAGGAAGCCAGTTTAGAACCATAACAATGAAAATAATTGTTCCTGAGGGTGTGTAATATATGTCTGTATAACTGTTGTGTGTGTATATGCATGTGAGGGAAAGAGGACAGAGATAGAGAGATAGAGAATAGGTATTAAAATAAGAGAGAGCAGGAGGACAGGAAAATGGACTGGACAGAAGACAATTATATTTTGTAAAGAATATAAAGAAACATGTAAAAGCATTTTGCATATTATACATTTTGTGCAGATAAATCTAAGGAGTTATGATTTTAGCCACAGTTATTCACATTTTGAACATAATTGAAATTACAGTACAGCGAATATTGAATCCCAGTTGGATGATTTCTAAGTAACTGGAGGATGACCCTGGGAAGATTTGATTAACTCATTGATTTCAAACTTGATACTTTTGATCCCAGTGCATATTACATACGCCCTGTAACAATTCTGATTTTTAATCCCAAATGGCTAAATCCTATGATAAGGATCTTTAAGACTCCCCAACAAAGGATTATTCAATACTATTGTTATCTTCTATGATAGTGGTCTATCTGCCTCCCATGCCTTTTCCTTTACATGTTCAATCTTTGAACTATACGTATGTATTTATATATTTTTAAAAAGATTTATTTATTTTAGAGAGAGAGAGTATGCAAGTAGGGGAAGGAGCAGAAAGAGAGGGAGAGAGAGAATCTCCAGCAGACTCCCCACTAAGCACAGAATTTGATGTGGGGCTTGATCTCACCACCCTGAGATCATGACCTGAGCCAAAATCAAGAGTTGGATATTTAATTAATTGTGCCACCAAGGTGCCTCTCTCTATATATATATTTAATAAGATAGTTTTTCAGTGTAATTGATACACATGGAAAATCAGGTGACTCTAATTTTTTTTCTATTCTAAAAAAGGATTTTGTGATGGTGAAATACAATGCCCTTACTTAGATGGATTCAAACTTTGCTTGATTAGTTTTCCTTTGCTTCACACATTAAGTCATACCAGGAAATGGATTGGGGTGAGGTTAGGAGTTACTTCTGGGGCTGAATGTCTAAAAATTGCTTTTATTTGACAATGTTATGGTATATATTAGGCATATAGTTGATGATTTGATAATCTTTTGCTGTTTACGGCAAGATATATATGTATTCTAAAATGATTCCTTAACACAAGTATTATTACAGTGCTTTTCAGATACTTTTGCCTAAATTTAGGAGGAACTGTATGTCATACATTTTTTATAAGTTCCTTTAAAAATAGCTGAATATTTTATTTATAGCATTGCTCAGTAATGGATACCACTAGATTTTTAGTGTTATCTTTTGTCATCTACCTTGTGCCAGATTTGATTCTAGTTGTTTTCACACATATACTTTAGGTCATTTCATCAATTATTCACTTTCTTCCTTTCATTTTTCTACTGTTCTGTCTCTGTATTCTTTTCCTTTATTTAAAAATAGACTTTATTTTCAGAACTGTTTTACATTCATAACAAAGTTGAGCAGAAAGCACAGACTTAGGCCTGTCATCCCCACCCCTCACCAAAAATCCTCCCTCACCATCAACATCACACAGCTGAACACTACATTTTTTACAATCCATGAACTTATATTGACATATCATTATCATCTAAAGTCCATAGTTTACATTAGCATTCACTTTCGGTATTGTTTGTCCTATGAGTTTTGACAAATATATATATATATGATATGGTGTCATTATTGTATAATCATATAGTGTAGTTCATCCTCTGTTCTCTGCCTATTCATCTCTCTTTCCCTCCCTCATCTTCTATCAACCAATGATCTTTTTACTTCCTGTTAGAGGAGATCATCATGAGTTTGTGACTGCCAGTTGACCTGTGAGCTGAACCCCAGTAATCAGATGCTCCTCATTCCCCAGCCCTGTCCATGGAATGTGTATTCCATTTGCCTTCCTCGTTCACAGAAGCTGTGAAATAGCAACGTGGTGTTGGAAACATCTGGACAGTATATATGACTGAACTCACTTAAGACCTCTGTATAAACTTTTAGGATTTGGAGGGCAGGTACAGAGATCTACTTTTTCCAGTGGCCCAGGGCAAACCTCTTTTGGAAATTTCCTTGCTTATTAATCCTGCCATCTACCAATATGGAGTGGTCTGACTTTTTCTTCAGTATCTCTCTGCCCTTCATGTATGGGGCCAGGTTTCAGATAATACTCAGGAAGCTTCTGAGGTGGTGAATTTACACTGTCTCCAAAGTTTTGTCTTTTTCCAAAACAGCTGGAATCATATGGCCTGTAGTCTTTCAGATTGAGTTTTTTCAGTTAGTTATGTATATTTAAGTCTCTGCCATGGCTTCTCATGACTTGATAGATCATTTATTTTTAGTGCTGAATGGTGTGCTGTTGTCTAGATGTACCACAGTTTATTCATTCACCTACTGAAAAATATCTTGGTTGCTTTCAAGTTTTGGCAGATATGAATAAAGCTGCTATAAACACTGCTCATGCCATTTTTTGTGTGTACATAAGATTTGGCTTCTTTTGGTAAACACCAAGAAGCACAACTGCTGGATTATATAGTGAGGGTGTGTTTAACTTTGTAGGAAATTGCCACACTGTTTTCCAAAGTGGCCATTTTGCATTCATGTCAGCAGTGAATGAATTTTTTTCTGCTTGACATCCTTGCCATCATCTGGTGTTGTCAGTGTTCTGGATTTGACCATTTTAATATGTAGTGATTTCTCATTGTCTTCATTTGCAATTCCCTAATGACGTAAGATGTTGAGCACCTTTCTATATGTATATTTGCCTTCTGTATACTTTCATTGGCGACTTGTGTGTTCAGGTCTTTTTCCCATTTTTTAACCAAGTTTTTCATTTTCTTCTTGACTTTTAAAAGTTCTTTGTGTATTTTGGATAATAATCCTCTATCAGCTAAGTCTTCTGCTGATATTTTCTTCTAGTTGGTAATTTCTCTTCTCATTCACTTGACAGTGTTTTTTTGCAGAGCAGAAGTTTTTAATCTTAATGAAGTTCCCTGTATCCATTTATTTTATAAATTGTGCCTTTAGGGTTGTATCTAAAAATTAATCATGAAATTCAAGGTCATTTCGTTTTTCTCTCATATTATTTTCTAAGAATTTTTTAATTCTACTTGTGACAGTATGAGTTAAATTTGTGAAAAGTGTATGTAGGTACTTTGTTTTTGTTTTGTTTAGTTTTGCATGTAGATGTCCCATTTTTCCATCACAATTTGTTGAAAGATTCTGTATCTTTTGTGCTTACAAATACACTCAGTTCCATTTTAGCTAAACAAAACACTTTGATTTGACTTGATACTTTTTCAGATTCCAGCCAAAATTATTTGACAAAGAGATCTATGTTTCCAACCTCCCTTCTACACACTTTTTAAGTGATCTTTGAAGTCTGTTTGCAAGCTCTTCGCTCTGCTGAAATCATACTGGAGAATAAGGGCTGATCCACTCCTTAAAATTATTTCAGGAATTCTGAGACACGCGATTTTACTTTTTTTCATGTAAGTTTATTTAGTTGCCTCCTTTGCAGGTTCTTCTTCATCTCTAGCACCCACAGTGATGGAAGCTTCAAGCATTTACATTTGTTTCCATTCTCTTCTTCTCTGTATTATACCTGTATCTATGGACTTTCATGACTTCAAAACTAATCCCCCAAATCACGGCCCTGTCTCTTTTCCTGTTCCACAGCTCCAGCTGCAGTTGAGTCCTTGGATGACATACTAGAAAGCTGTACTTAATATATGTGGGGAAGAAAATAATTACTTGCTTCCCCAGATAGTATCTTTCTTCTGATTTCCCAATTATCATTAATTGCACAATCATATTCCCAAGCTCCCAGGATTTTACCTCAATTCTTTGCCAAATCTTGTAAATCACAGACATTTATTTCTATAACCTCCCCCCACTTCTCTCACTCTCTTTTGTCTCATTTGAATACCCATCATTATAGTTCATATGTCATTACATCTCACCTGGATATACCTCAATATTTGCAATAAATTCTCAGCTGGTTCCCCATCATTGGTCTCAACTCATTTTTATTCATTCTACATGATTTCTAAATCAATTTCCCATAGAGTTCTAATCACATCAGTTCTTACTAAAAACTCTGCTATTTGAGCTTTCAACATTGTCCTAACCTACCTTTAAAGCTTTTTTCAGACAAATTGCTGATAGTTTTAGAAAATTTTGTATAAAATGATTATGAAGACAGGCAGCAAATCTCAGATATAGAATTCATTAAAGATTTGAAATGTGAGAGTTTCTTCTAAGATAGATATACCAATCCAGTAAAACAAACAAACCCTGTCCTTTAAAAAAAAAAAAAAAAAGCCATATTGTTCTTCTCTTCATTACTAATTAGCTATCAAAAGTAGGAACAAGTAAATTGTTTGGACCATTGTGATACATTTGCTTTCACACTGTAATTCTCTTGTGATTTCTCTTTCAGAAGTGTTTGACCATTGTGTGTAAATATGACTATAGACACTACTCTGAAATATACCTGAAGCTGAATCCCTGTGTTGATGTGGATATCTGACTTCATTACATGGTCACATGTGTGACTTTTGCTTTTGTTTCTTCCTGAGGTATAATTGGCACAGCATTATATTTGTTTCAGATAAATGACATAATGATTCAATTTTATTGCAAAATGATTACCACAATAAGTCTAGTTAACACCTGTCACTACACATAGCTACAGATTTTTTTTTTCTTGTGAAAACTTAAAATGTAGGTATGATTTTAGGGACAATCACAACAAACCCAAAATATGTTACTAACTGATGTGCCATCACTCATTAGGAGTTAAAAGTTTTTTGTTTTCTGCTTTTTTAAGACTTTATTTATTTATTCATGAGAGACACACACAGAGAGAGAGAGAGAGGCAGAGACACAGGCAGAGGGAGAAGCAGGCTCCATGCACGGAGCCTGACGTGGGACTCAATCCTGGGTTTCTAGGATCAGGCCCTGGGCTGAAGGTGGCGCTAAACTGCTGAGCCACCCGGGCTGCCCGAGTTCAAAGTTTTAACCTCTAGAGAAACTCTTCTTATTTGGTGCTAAGATAGAGATATTCTTGGTATCAAAGACTATCTCCTACAGGGCTTTTAAAAAATATTCTTAATATTTTATAATAAAATACCAAAAAATCACATTTCTTACAATTATGAATTTTAAAGAACACATGTATCGGTCTTTTCTTACAAAAATTTCTCAGGAAACTGGTGTCAAAATCACTATTAGAATAATTTCTTCTCTCTACTACACCTCATTTCAGCAGCATTCCTGTGAATATAAGAACTATGAACTAGAATGTGAAAAGGATTGCCCAACTAAATAACCATCATTAAATCAAATAAAGAGATGTAAGTTGTAAGAAGTCCACTTTAATAATAAAGTAGCTTTTTAAAAGATTTTATTTATTTGAGATCGAGATAGAGACATAGCATGAGCAGGAGTAAGGGGAAGGGAGAAGCCGACTCCTCACTGAGCAGAAAGCCCATCGTGGGGCCCGATCCCAGAACTCTGGGATCTTGACCTGAGCCAAAGGCAAAGACACTTAAACAATTGAGCCACCCTTAACCGAGTGAGCCCCTCAGATGCCCCTAATGATAAAGTAGTTTAAATGGAAAGGATGGAAAACATATATCACACAAAAACTGCCTAAGAAAGCTAGAGAAAAACCAAAAGAATAGCAGAAAACTATTTTAATTAATAAACAAATTTAGCAAGATTGTGGATACATAATTAAGATGCAAATTAATTTTATTTACATATTAAAATAGAAACTACAACTTCAATGAAATGACATAGCTTAAATAGTGTCAAAAAGCAGAAAGTACCTGTAATAAATCTAACAAAATATGTGCAAGACTGCAAGATTAAAAACTATAACCATTATCAACAAAAATTAGAGGGCAACTAATTAAGTGGAAGGATATAACATATCTATGGACAAGAACATTCAATATTATCCTTATAATATCATCTTCTCTTTTCTTCATCTCCCTCCCATTAGACTTCTCTTCTAACTCAGTCTTCTGACATCTCTCATCCTCACTCACCTCTTTAATGCCACCTTCATAGTTTTGGGCTGATAGTCCCCTGTTAAGCTGATACATTATATAGGGGCTCTTGTCCTGTTTAAACCCAATGTTCCAGAAATACTTTCTGTAATGATGATAATGTTCTCTCTGTTTTGTCCAATATAGTAGATCCTAGTCATACATTTGAACACTTGAAAATGACTAGTGTAACTGGGGAATTAATCTCTTACTTTACTGTATTTTGATAATTTTAATTAATATCAATTATTTTTTATTTTACTGGATTACAATTGATATATGATAAATCATGCATAGCTAATGTGTACAATTTGATAAGTTTGGGTGCATGTGTATAGTAGTGAATCCATGACCATTACAAGATAATAGACATATATATTACTTCTCAAAAGTTTCCTTATGCCCCATGGTAATCCTTCTGTCTTCCAGGATAGAAAAAATCACTGCTCTTACTATAAAGTTATTAAATTAGCAAGAATTTTCTTATTTGTAAGGTAAATTATCATTGGCATGAGAGTTGATATAAGTTTCTCTAGTTCAAGGTGATTCCCACTTGGATTCCATGTCTACCAACAATGCAAGATCTTAATATGCACATTCTAGATAAAGCTTCAAGGGTTCATCACTGAAGGTCATTATGACAGTCATTCCCATTATAAGCACTGAAATGGGTGTAAAAGGGACTTTTATTTAACCTTTCATTATCTCAAGGTTAAGATAACCCTTTTGAGCTGAGTCAGTTGTGAAATCCTTTTTAATACCTTGAAGCAGTAGCAGCTTTTTTTTTTTTTTTAAGTTATTTTCAAGAATGCTGTATCTCAGTGTGAATAGGTGACATGGGGTTTGTTGTTTTCAGTGTCCTCAAGCAGTCGCATTGTTAGACTTAATCATTTCTGTTTACTGTGCTTTGTCATATTGTTAGGATATTTTTCTACCTGTGCCCCTAGGGATGTAATTAAAAATGTTATTGCAATATTGGAAAGGAAATAGAAATCATAAAGCGCCTCAAGTTTTATTCTAGTTAACTTCAATTTTCAGACCTAAATTTTCATATATTGGTTGTTATTAAATTTTAATTCTTGGTCTTTCTATCATAATGTTCTAGAGAAAAAGAAAAATAAATGTAGATAGGTTTGACTTTGATATTTACAACAATAGTGAGCTTATATCTCACTGAAATGTGTTTTTATAAAAGTAACTTAAAAAAATATCTGCAATGGGTTGAATGGTGTCCCTCTAAAGACATGTCTATCTAGAACTTCACAATGTAGCCATATTTGGAAAAAGGACCTTTGCAGATATAATTAAGGTAAGGATTTCAAGATAAGATCATCCTGGATTAGGGTAGGCCCTAAATTCAATGAGAAATGTCTCTATATTTTTAGGATATCATGGAGAGACTGATAAAGGGTCAATGAAGACAGAAATAGACTGGCACTACCATAAGCCAAACAAGTTGGAAGAAGCAAAGATGATTTTCCCTCTAGAGCTTTCCCACTGACACACTGATTTCAATCTTCTAGCTCCAGACTATGGGAGAAAAAACTTCTATTGTTTTCAATCATCACATTGTGGATATTTATTATGTATCCCTATGAAATTAATACAGATTTTATTGATGAAAGTGGGATGCTGTTATAATAATACCTAAGATTGTTACAATGGCCTGGAATTGAGTAATAGGTAGATGCTTGAAGAATTTGGAGCATGCGATTGAAAACGTCCAGATTGTCTTGAAATGACTGTTGGCAGAAATTTGAACATTCAAGGTGCCTCTGGTGAGGTCTCAGAAAGGAATGAGAAACATGAATCAGAAACTGGAGGAAAGACAACCCTTGTTGTGTATTGGTAGAAACTTGGCTGAATTGTATTCTGTTGGGTTAGAAAGCAGAGCTTGTAAATAATAAACTTGGATATTTAGTTGAGGACCTTTTCAAGCAAAGTGTTGAAGGTACAGCCTGGTTTCTCCTTGCTGCTTAGTGTAAAATGAGAGAGGAAAGAGAAAAATCGAATAAAGGATTGTTAACCAAAAAAGAACCAGTATTCAATGACTTAGGAGATTCTCAATCTACCCAGATTGCTAGGAATGCTAAAATTAGGAAACATACTGTTGGAAAAGTATAAACTAGAGAGAGAACCAAGTTTGTAGCTGAATAAGATTTTCCTGAAGGTATGATATGAGATTAATGGATCCCATTATCCATCTCAGCAGAAGCCAGGAATAGAGATGGGGTTATCCAGGAGAGATCTGTGGAATCTTTGTCTAACAGTGTGGATTTGTATGACATACATGGGAGACTCACAGAGTTTTTGAGAATGTTACACCAGCAGAAACACTACTAGCTTGGACTGAAAGGGACAAAGTCTGGATGAAATTAAAAAAGGCTGTCAGACTTTCAGAATTCTACAGGCAGGAAGCAGGCTGATGCAAGTATTCAGCTGTTATTCTTCAAGGAAAAAGAGAAATGACTCTGAAACAGAGTTTTGGATGTAAAGGCTAAAATCATGGACCCAGAAGGAGGCAGATGCTGGCAGATCCATAGGCCAGATGATGATGAGGTCATTGCTGTCACAAACAATGTGAAGGGCAACAGAGTGAAGGGCAGGCACCATAAAGGACACATTGAATACAATGTCTCTTTCTGGAAATGAGTAAATGAAATATCTAGAGGAACTATTTCTAGTATAAAGTACTTGCCTTTTTTATTGCATAAGTAAAAGAGAATGTGAAAAGTGCTAAGAGATATAAAACAAAACAATTAACAGAGTTTACAATAAAACAGAATTCTTAGAAATAAAAAAAAAACAAGAAATTAAATGAATGAACATGTTGAGCATAGCTAGATAGAGCATTTAGGGTATTAGTAAACTTGGAGAAAGATCTAAGAGAGTTGCACAGACAAAAAGAAGGAACATAATAAAAATGGCTAAAGAAAGTTGGAAGATTGAGTGAAAGTAAAACACACTTTTAATTAGAGTCCTAGAAGAAGAGTAGAAAGAGGAGGAAGGACAATATTTTAAGGGAGAACAACTTAGAATTTTCCAAAGCAGAAGAAATACTTTCAGGAAATGCAATGAAAGCTAAGTATGAAAAAATTATTTTTAAAAAATTTTTTAAAGATTTATTTATTTATTTATTTATTCATGACAGAGAGAGAGAGAGAGAGAGAGAGAGGCACAGACACAGGCAGGGGGAGAAGCAGGCTCCAGGCAGAGAGCCTGATGTGTGACTCGATCCTGGGTCTCCAGGATCACACCCTGGGCTGAAGACAGCACTAAACCACTGGGCCACCGGGGCTGCCCAAGTATGAAAAATTTAAAAAGAAATTTAGAATTAGACACATCAAATAAAAGTAAAAATTCAAAGCACCAAAAAATTGAGATCTTCAAAGAATTTGGGGGGAGAGAGAGAGAAGAAAGAAATAGTTGTCTTAAACATTAATAAAAATAAGTACATGTATAACTAACTGCTGATGATGTAAATCAATAGAAATTACGTCTAATGTGTGGCTCACAAAAGTAAGCAAGAAACATATTCTTGATTTTAAACAACAATCATAGGAGGAGGGTGTTGTTGCCATATCCATCATCACATGAAGTAACTGAGGCACATAGAGAAAAAGTTAATCCCTCAACATCATAGAACTGCTACATACCAAAGATGGAATTTGAACCCATGTAGTCTGATTCCAGAGCATACTCTTAACCACCAAAATGTTGCCTTTCTATAAAAATGAGGCAAGGTAGAAATAAATCCAAATGGACCATAACCATTTGTTCACTCATTCATTCAACAAATCTATATTAAACCATTATGCTGCAAAATACCATTTGAGCCATTGCGGAGCTTCCAATAAGTAAAACAACAGAAATTTTAGATTCCTGGAGCTTATGCTCTAAGAGAATAAAATAAATGAAAAAAAAATTTTCACTTAGAAGAGTCCAACTAAAAGAAAAGGATAGGATTTTTTTTCAGAATTATTTATATGTTCCTTAAAAGAGGCACAAATAATTTTAAAGCCATAGGAATTTTGAGACAAACCAACAAGCATTAATAATAGGCAAACATATATGGTCAATATATATGATTAGTAAATAAGAACTAAAAGAAATCCAGTGCTTCTGCGTTAATATCAGACCAAAAAGACTTTAGGTGCAGAACAGCACTAATTGAAATAAAGAGATCTACTCTGATTTGATAAAGATTCAATTTATCAGGATGATATTCCAATCGTGATGTTCTATGTACCTAATAATATAGCTTTAAAACCTATCAAGTAAAATTGAAGGAATTAAAAGGAGAACTGAAAAAAATTGATTTTAACGCACCTCTCTTACTTATAGATAGATCAAGCAGACAAAAAAAATCAATGAGAATATGGATTTGAACAACGCAATTAACAAGCTTAGTCAAATAGGACATCTAAAGAACATTGCAGCCCAAAAACTTTTTCAAGCACTTTGGAATATTTATAAAATTTGATCACATTCTAAGCATAGAGCAAATTAAAAAAAAAAAATTCCAAGACTCAGTAAAATGCAAACCACATTTTCTAAACACAATGGCATTGTTAGAAATCAATACCAAAAGAATATTTTTTAAATCGTATGTTTTACATTTAAAAAGTGCTTCTAAATACGTGATGGACTAAAGGAAAAAAACTCAGTAGAAATTAGACGTAGAATTGGATGATAATAAAAATACTTTCTAGCAAAATTAGGGAATGCAAAAAATAGTTCTTGTGAAGAATTTATAAGCTGGAATCCATAAATAAGAAAAGAAAAGTTGAAAAGAAAGTAAGCATCCAATATAAGAAGTTAGAAAAATAATAATTGTATAGCATCAACTAAAGTAAGATAAATAAAAGTGAATATTTTAATATATAAGAATAGAATTATTAGAATTAAATATAATTCTTTGAAACTACTAAAATGTTGACAAACCTCCAGGAAGTGTGCCAAAGACCCTAAGACAGGAGCATTTCTGGTGTGTGCAAAGAACAACGGAAGACTAGTGTCTGGAGCAGAGTGAGTGAGGCTGGAGAAGTGAAGGTGTAAGAGATGGGACCCTAGAGAAGGCTAAGGGCTAGATTTCTGGAGGCTTTAAGCCATTACAAGAAATTTAAAACTTTGGTGGATGGGTTAAAAAGATTCCGGGGAGACTAGTTTAAGTTCACTGCAGTAGTCTAGGCAAGAGAATGAGAACTTAGACATCCTAAGTTGGAGATGAGCTTGACATATTTTGAAGGTAAAGCCAACAAGATTTCTATTTTTTCTGGATGTGGAGAAGTAGTTGATCATGAACTGAGCTCCAGTGGCAGTAACTCAAGATAATTATTTCTTGACTGGCAAAGGAACTGTGTAACTTGATTTTATATGAGGTTCACTCTCTACCGTCAGTCCATTACTGTCCTTGAAAAGCTCTTGGAAACATGCCATATTGCACAAATTCTCAGTCTCTTCTACAAACAGAATTCTTCCCCAGTGTTAGAAAACCTTGCTGCTTCTTGATTTGAGCACTAGACAATACTAGCTTACATTTAAAAGTCATATTTTATGAAACCTATGCATTTTACAACACTAGAATCCCAGATAGTGTGGCAAATACTCTATTAGAACCACCTGGTCTCCGAGACAGTCCAAGGAAACAACAGATTCATGACCTGCACCTTCCACTCACTCAGAATCTTACACCCATAAAGGAAATGGCTAGAAGCAACTGCTCATCCTGTACTTGCTTCTGTTTTCTTCCTTCCCCTTTCCTTAGTACCCATGCATATCCTAATTTACCTAAGTTAAATGTGCATATGACACACTTACCTATAAGTTCAGCCTCTTTTCTCTCTAATGGACAAAGTTTTTTTTTTTTAAGATTTTATTATTATTATTATTCATGAGAGACACACAGAGAGAGGCAGAGACACAGGCAGAGGGAGAAGCAGACTCCCCTTGGGGAGCCTGATGTGGGACTCAATCCTGGAACTCGGGATCACACCCTGAGCCAAAGGCAGATGCTCAACCACTGAGCCACCCAGCTGTCCTTCTAATGGACAAAGTTAACTTCAGCTGCTTCTTCAGAACCTACTTTCCAAGTTTTCATCATTGGGAATCAGACTCCTATCTCTGGTGCTGCAGGATCATATAAATCAGCCTTGCTTTTGATTCTAAACTTTGGCATGTGTCTCCAACCCTTAGCCTCTCAAAGGAGAAAGTTCCAACCAACTCCCTTGATTCTTTTCCATTTTCCCTTATTTGTGGAACATTTCCCCTACTTAATCCATTGGTCACACTGTCCTACCCTGGTATCCTATCCTCCCCTTAGGCCTGGAGACCTTGTCCCACACCCACACCTCTC
Organism: Vulpes lagopus; assembly: GCF_018345385.1. Lineage (NCBI taxonomy): Eukaryota > Metazoa > Chordata > Mammalia > Carnivora > Canidae > Vulpes > Vulpes lagopus. The sequence goes on from NC_054845.1 coordinate 18,756,343, forward strand.
TTATTCTATCCAAGGATACATCTGTCAGAGGACAACAACCTCCACTTGCTTCTCACTCATGTTCTCCACTATGTTCCACCTACTTGACTGAACAAAAGTCTACTGCCGCCTTGCCTTACAAATGACGAACAGCCAAGGTCAGTGTTTATGGTGACTATATTATAGTTCAGCAACTAGTCTCCTTTTCTCTTAACCTCTGTAGAAGGAGATGATGAAAAGACTTCTCAGCCAAATTCACCAGGGCTCCATTGATGTTGGGTTTGCATTGTGACTTTTCTCTGACCTTAGACATCCTGCATTTCTGTTGGCTTCTTGAGAAACTTCTGTCCTCCACTCTAAGAAAATACCCTGAGTAACTGATACCTTCAAGCCTGCATCCCAGAATGAGAGCCACAGAGCTGTCCCAGATGTAACCCACAGTTGGAAAGGAACTGACTCAGGTTACCTGCAGACTTATGGCTGAGGAATGTATGCTTATTGTTGTAAGCCATTGAGATTTTTTGATGGTTTCTTAAATTGCATTATTGCAAATAAACATTTGGCTAATGCAGTGTTATTCCCATTGTGCAAGTGAATACAGATACACAGGAAGTAAATAATTAGGCAGAGTGAGCCTGGAGACTCAGACTCAGCTCTCTCTGACTCAAACCCCTGTGATTTGAGTCAGGCCTCTGAAATATCAGCATCAAATAAGGCCTCTCAAATACTTGCTGTCCTTTAGGCACAATGCTTTTTCTTCGTTGTTGAACCTTCAAGCTAAACTTTATAATCATATTTTCCTCACTTTTGTTTATTAAAAATTTATTGATTTATTGCCATGTTCTATATAGAATGACAGGAGCCATCCTTTACTTCTACCTCACCCTGGTGATGAGTTTCTGTCCAGGTTTTGATTCCATTCCGTATCCCATCTGCCCTATGCTGCTATCCTGGGACTATCCTGTCTGATTTCAGTGTTTAAAACTAGAACAGAAATAGACTTGGCACTCTCAATGGAAACAAGGTCATTTGACTATCTGGGGAGGATAGAGTTGGATTCACTTTTAATTCACAGGCAGAGCTTTATGATTAAAAAATGGTAAAGTTGGAAAGGAAGAAAAAATATTTTTAAAAAAGGTATGCCAACATAATTAATGTGATAAGAAAGACAAATAGTGTGTGAATATTTACAGAAAGATTCCCTTCTTTGTCTCCTCACTGTTTAAGGATAAACATGTCACTGCCAATTTATATCTTTCTCTCCTCATATCTAAACGGTCCTGGCCCCGGGGCATATCCTGATACTGACTTGAAAGAATAGGCGAAGAGAAACAGAAGTGGAGAGACAGAAAGAAAAGAGTATAATTCTCTTCACTGACTTGATCCTCTTCTGTGAGGTATTCTGGTAATGGAAGGTGTGGTAGGCAGATCTTTGGTTCCCATGACCTTGGCTTTCTGTGACATACCCATGGCTATGTAGGGTTACATGGGAAACAGTTTTGCAAATGTAATTGCAGATGTTACTAATCAGGTGGAGATAGGGAGATTAAAACAAGGAGATTATCCTGGATTATCAGGGTGGGCCCAATGTAATCACACAATTGGATAAAAACTAAAGAGATTAGATGGTTGAGGCTGAAGGGACAGGTAGAGAGATTCAGGCATGGGAAGAATTTAGTGTGCTTAGGTTTTCCCTCTTGTTCCATAAGAAGGATCTGTCTTTGCTGGCTTTGAAGATGGAGAGGGCCCCACACCAAGGGATCCTAGTGCCTCTTCCTGTGAAGAACCAATTTTGGCCAGCAGGCAGCAAGAAAATGGTGAATTCAATTCTATATCCTTAAGGAACTGGGTTCTACGAACCACTTGATAAGTTTGGCTGACACCTTGATTCCAGCCTTGTGAAACCCAACTTCAGCCTAGACATCTGATCTATAGAATTATGAGGCGATAAATATATGTCATTTAAGGGTGTGAAGTTATGGTAATTTGTTACGGCAGTGTTGCAGGATTTCTTTTCCTTCCATGCCTGGGTTCTTGGTCACACCCATTTGAAGAATGAAGTAGACCCAATGAAGAGAGGTGGCAAAGTTTACTGAGTGCTAGTGAAGTTTATTGGGCAACAGTATGAGGCTCCAGAAAGGGAGGAGCAAGAGGGTTGTCACGGGAGTTTCTAAGTCTAAGGGATCTTATGAGAATGTTGGTGAGCTGTTTCTAATCTGATTAACCCTCCCTGTACCTGTCACCCAATCAGGTTTTTGTTTTTTTTGGTTTTTTTTTGTTATTGTTTTTTTTTTTTGTTTTGTTTTTGTTTTTGTTTTGTTGTTTTTTTTTTCCCCTTCAGATATGATTCTATGCAGAGAAGCTATGTGGGAGTCTGGAATATATTTAGCATTATTATATAGGATGAGCTAGAATTGGAGAGTGAAAGTCAAGAATAAACCAAAAACATTTTGGTAAACCAAAAGTTTGGAATGTGAGTGGGATGTGAATAAGGCCTTGAACTGAAAAGAAATCTGGCCCTTTATGGGTGAACTGAGCCTGAGAGAGGACGAACCGCACTTACCCAGGAAGTTTTAAATTAGTCTATTGATATAAAATCCAATTTTAAACAGAAGATAATCAGCAGTGACTTTGGCAAGACAGAGAAATATATGAGGAGGCATCATTCAATTTGTTAAGGCATGATTATTGGTCATTGGTAATCTTTGCAAGGCAAGTTTCAGTTTATATTTGTGAGCTTTGTATAGGTTTACAAGGCAGAAAAAGAGCTTTACTGTCCAATGAAGACGCAATACTGAAGAATTTGAAGATGCACTAGTTTATATTTGTTCTTCTTCTTCTTGAACACAAGTCTTGATCTTCAAGTTTTGTGTTGCTTTAGGAAGTACAGTTCCTGTCTCCAGTAGTTCTGGTATCCAGTAGCAGCTACTGAAATCCCAGGTAGTGTAATATACTATCAGCTGGCTAGCTTGCCTGTGGAACAAGTGCTCTGATTATGTTTATTTTCTGGGTAAATAAGAATAAATCGGAAAGCTTTTTATTTCATTCCTTATTGTTGGCAATCTTCATAAAATGCGTACATCTACTTTCTTGTGAATGGAGAATGAACATAATTTATCTTTACTTTCCATTTGATGTGATAGGGTACACATGTGGGACAAGTATTTGGGATGTGAGTTTAAGCTAAATCATCACTCAGATTGAATGGATCTGATAACCTTAATTTTGCAGGTTGTTCGGAAAAACAAAATAAGGTAAAGTTTCAGAAAATTGATCTGGTGAATTGTACTGTGACTGTTATTTGTTTTTATGCAATATATATTAAAAATAATCTCTTTCTTTAAAGCTCCAGAATAGAGAGAAAAAAGTTCTTAATGCATATAAAACACTATGACATGATTTTCCAAAGCAAATCATATCGGCATATTTTTCATTATATTCACATATAACACTAACCTTTAAAAAAAAAGACTAAGCAATATTTTTCTCTTTAAAAGCAATTTCTTTTCTGGGTTTTGTTTTGTTTTGTTTTAAGTCCAAGGGAAGTTTCTGCTTATTTCCTGTCTTTATATTCACTCTGGTTCTAAATTCTATGATACTGCTATTTCTAGACAAGTCGTAGGGGCTCACCATAGGGTGAACATTAACAGTGGTGTGGATGGTGCTTTAGCAGCTTTAGGCAGGAAATAACTGTTTCGATCTGTTCTGAATGCTTCTGAAAACCCGTTGCATGATTGCTTCAACTGATCAGTCCTCTGAGTCAGACTGACCCCCTCCCATGTCCCCCCACACTGATATACCCAGCAAATGATTACCTCCTAAAGAAAATCCAGAATCGGTGTCTGAAACACATCAGGGAATAGTCAGATGTATAGTATTTTTCCCCCAACCATCCACCAGGGTCCTTGAATGCAAAATAGACCAAAAGTCAGTTTTAATGATTTTGGAGAGTCTCATACAGGAGATAGTTGAACAGGAGAGAGTTGAAAGCAGTTAAACCTAGGGAATCAAAGAAAAGGTAAGAACTTTTAAATGACTAAGTGATGATACCAGAGGAGATTAGAAGTGATGACCATTAAAGTTTCAAGGAAAAACAGAAATAATTTGTGAAATATTGCTTGCTCTGAGGACACTGGGGCCAAGAGATAATTTTATTCCTAGTTTTTATTCACAGTCTGGAAGGAGAAAGACTCATTAGGTCAATATTATAAGTTTAAGAACCATTTGTATTTTAGGAGGAAAGTTAAAAAATGTTAAATGTACCCACTGAACATCAAACAGAATGGAAACTAATTCTGCATCAAATCACATAACATTTGTGGGTAACTGGGTGACGAATACTGAGGAGGGCACTTGAGGGGATGAGCACTGGGTATTATACTATATGTTGGCTGATTGAATTTAAATTTAAAAAAAATTTCAGGATCAATAATCAGCAAAGCTAATGTTAGCTTTTTAAAGACAATAAACAACCAAAAGTGGAATTAATTTAGGAAATATCAGAAAATTTATATATTTTCAAAAATATTGAAAAAAGGCATCTGGAATAAAGTTTCATATCAATCATTAATTGACCTTAACTAACAAAATGAGCAATAAATGTAAACATTGAAAACAATCAGATGGGGATCCCTGGGTGGTTCAGTGGTTTAGCACCTGCCTTTGGCCCAGGGCATGATCGTGAGGTCCTGGGATCAAGTCCCAGATCAGGCTCCCTGCATGGAGCCTGCTTCTCCCTCTGCCTGTGTCTCTGCCCTCTCTCTGTCTCTCTCTCTCTCTCTTTCTCTCTCTCTCTGTGTCTCTCATGAATGAATGAATAAAATATTAAAAAAAAAGAAAAAAGAAAACAACCAGAGAATTGCCACTTAAGGACAAAATACAAAAGATCTAGAAGATGTTATAAATCATCTTCCGGTTCTAATGCTCAGTGTTAGCCCAATAAGAACATTTGTCAAATTGTGTATTAAATTATATGCTTTATTGATTTAAAAAAAAAAAATCACATAGCACTCTTGCTTTGCTGGTTGAGATCATGTGGCTAAAGTTCTCAGAAAAGCTCATATAGTTTAATGAATGTGTCTTCTTCCATTCCAAGTGGAAAAGAAAGCAGTAAACACTGATTCCATTGATACTGTAAGGGTGCACTGGGAGCAGACCTATGCTTCTCTGTAAAATCAATTCACCATTCACCCTCTGCTCTTCTCCACCAGGTTTGTCTTCTTACTAAGTTGCATTTTATTTCCCTCTAACTCCACTGCTTCTCTATTGTTATCTTTCCTGCATTTGCCAAACAACACATGACCTTCCTGTTTCTACTCCGCGATCGTGCAGCCCTTTAACCTTTCAAACCTCAAGTGTTCCCCCACACACACGCGAAGGCCATGAAAACACGTTTTGAAATAATATGCCAGATAGAGTGATAACTCTCACCAATGAGAGATACGTTACATTTGACAGTGGGGAGTATAATACTTTAGCATCAACTAGACCCATGCAATGTCTTTGTATACATATTGAGATTGATGTATTATAAATGTGTTCCCATTATAGCCTTGCCTAAAAATTAGATTTTTTTTTTTCGTTTGTCTTCAGAACATATTGACCTGTAGCTCTCTCACAAAAAAATGGAATTGAATTCACTATGTCCTGCTTGTTACCAAGTGCTCTGGGTTGGTTATATAGCATGATTAGTATTGATCCTGGGGGAATAAAACCAACAGTGCTCTTGTTTGTAGAGCAAAAGAGGAATTTATTTATTTATTTTTTATTTGTAGGTATCAGTTTTTAAAGGTGAGCAAATCCATGTCTTGAGAATCATGTTGTACGTTTTCTTTATCACATCTTCTTGGTGGAAATGTTGAATGAAGCCCTGCTCTAGGAAAAGCAGGCTTGGAGTGAGACCATTAACCATTAACCATTTGTCCTCAAAAAATGAGGATAGCAGGGGCGCCTGGGTGGCTCAGTTGATCAAGCATCTGCATTCAGCTCAGGTCATGATCCCAGAGTCCTGGGATTGAGCCCTGTGCTGGGTTCCCTGCTCATTGGGGGGTCTGCTTCTCCCTCTCCCTCTGCTCCTCCCTGTCCCCCTGGCCCCATTTGTGCTCTCTTTCTCTCTGACTCTCAAATCAATAAGTAAAATATTCTTTAAAAATGAGGATGTCTTTTTGTTTAAATAACTACTACAACTCTTGAAACAAACAAAAAAACCCTGATTTTGTTGAAGTTTTGGATCATTTGAAATGTGTTTAATAGTTATTTAAAGACGATATTAATGCTATGAGAGTCTTGGGTCACAGAAACTTTAAAGCTATCAATTTTAGAAATGAGACAGAAGAGAGTGTACATTTTAAAGTAGAATTTTAAGGCAAATTAATTTACTTCTGTACCATAGGCAAATGTTTTGGATATTTTTTCATAATTGTTCATCTATAAAAGCCTTTGTGTTGCTGGTAAAATTTAACACATGACTTTCACCGTTTTGACCTTTTTGAAATTATGCTGGTTTAAAGATGAACTAGTGCATTAAGGAGATTATATTTTAATGTTTGAAGTTCATATTCTAGGTCACTTTAAAATGAACCTTTTTTGCCCAGTCTTAAATTACAGAGTAGCATAAGGAGGTTGAAGAAAAAAGATGAGATTATTTCCATTTCTTATACATGAAGGATATAGGAAATGACTCTGACAAGGCACAACTTTATGGTGTCTTCTTTTGATACTGTTCAAAGACAAGAGAAATCAAGAGTAGACAGTGAGAATCAAGATGGTACAAATAAATTGGAGAGGCAAACCCTCAGGACTTAAAGACTTCCTGAGATATTCTCTCTGAAGCCCCAGGGAATAAATCAGTATGAGCCTTCCAATACTTCTATAAACTGCCCACTTGCTGCTTAATTTCAAGTTCTCTTGTCCTGAAATTGCTAGAGAAACATGACAGACTTTTCTAAACTGGCAACCAAAGAAATTTCTGGCAAAACTGATCACTACGGCTGCCTTACATCTTTACGGTGCATGCAACCCCCCACAGCCTTGGTTTCTTTCTCCACTAACACATCGTAACTACTGACCATCCTCTTCATTGCCCAAAGTATTCACCTTTTGTCAGATTTTATTCTTTTTGCCTCCTATTCAAAATATATTAGGTTGTTTCTTTTTGAAAATCCCATTTCTTTTGGGGACTGATTTTCTGAACTGCCTCCATAGGCTTCTTTTCCGCTTGCCATCTCCAAATTGTTCTCCATCCTTAAGGTTCCTCTCATAAATCTACTCCCTCTCTCTCTTTTTTTCTTAATCATCTCCTGAATTCTTTCTTCTGTTATTATTCCTTTTTTACCACCTTTCTATATCCAGACTCCCATACAACATACTTACATCTTTTTTTTCCCAAGACTTCCACTTCCATTTCTTTCTCCTTTTTTAAAAGATTTTATTTATTTATTCATGACAGACACAGAGAGAGGCAGAGACATAGGCAGAGGGAGAAGCAGGCTCCACATGGGGAGCCCGACATGGGACTCGATCCTAGGATCCCAGGATCATGCCCAAGGCGCCAAACTGCTGAGCCACCCAGGGATCCCTTCCACTTCCACTTCTATTGAAGGCCCCAATATTACTCAGCATTCCAGTCTCTTTACCCTCAAAGGTGACACACATCCACTGTATTAGACTGGGATCCTGAGAAGCAGAGCCTGAGACAGGGATTTGATGCTCTTCAGGGAACATATGTAAAGACATGCAAAATAGAAAAGCAAAATAGAAAAGATAAAGAAGTATAGCAAAAATGTGGTTTAAGTAAAAGGAGGTGATGAGGCTCTGAAGTATAAACCAAATCATAGAGTTGCTTCCCCTTGAGCACAGAAACTGGACTTCTGTGCTCCAATATCAATCTGTAAATGACTGTAGGCACTTCCAGAAATGGAGTGGGTAACTTCCCATGAATGCTCTCTCTCATTCAGTGGAAGGCAAGTTTTTTTTTTTGAGACATAAGGCAGTTTTGAGCTTTTAGGAGATGGTATTTATAGCAGCTGATGGGTGTACTGGCCATGTAAATGGGATGTGTGTGAGCACTACACTGTCTACTATACCCACATCCACACATCCTTCCTCAATTATCTAGCTGCACAGTGGGTATGATGTTTATTATTCCCACTGCTATCACCATAGTAATGACACTGATCATATATCACCTGGGCTTCTGTCATACTCTAAAAACTGATTTCCCCTAATTAGTTTCTTCTAAGCACATTCCTATTTCTAAACACAACACTAATCACAATTTTGTTCTGGTCAAATGCTTTCAATGACTCTCCATTGCTTAGTGAAAAAGTGTAGATGATGATGATGATGATAATGATGATGATGATGGCGATTATTAGCCAAAGTTCTCTACCTGTATCTTCCTAACCTACCTTTCCAAGTTTGCTATAGAACATATATATACATCTCTGACTGGATTTATCTCTTTTGTAAATATCTTAAGACCTCATTTTATCTATCTGTCTACTATTTATTTATTTTTGCTACTGTGTTCTACCACATTTGAAGTGCTTTTCTCCTACACCTCAAATTTTTAACAACATAATTTCATCCTACCTTGATTAAATATCTTCTTACAAAATTATTTATAATGTTTATTTGTAACTTCCTGAAGGACTTAGGCATGAAGCAGAGTAGATATTCATAAATCTGTTTTGCTCCCTACTAAATTATAATCTGTTCAAGATGTCTTTTTTAATTTTAAAAATATTTTTACTTATTTATTTGAGATAGAAAGAGTGTGTGTGTGTGTGTGTGAGAGAGAGAGAGAGAGAGAGAGAGCTTGAGTAGAGGAACAGAGGAAGAGAAGCAGTCTCCTTGCTGAGCAGGGAGCCCAACATGGGGCTAGATCCTGGGATCTGAGATTATAACCTGAGCCAAAAGCAGACACTTAGCTGAGTAAGCCACCCAGGCACCCTCTTATATTATTCTTGCAATTTTCCTGTACATGGAACTGATGTCAAAATAGGAATGTATTAAAAATGTTTTGTGTTGTACAGGTAGCGTTACATGATAAATTATATCTCATTTGACCAAAGCTCCCTTGCTTCGTAAAGACTTGCATAATTCCAAATTAAGACTAGATGCAAACACTGAAGTCATCTTTTCATTTTTATTCTTGTCTAATGGGGAATTATTTGACTTGTACAATGGATCAAATATTTGTGTCCCCCCTCACCCCGCCAGATTCCTGTGTTAAAACCCTAATCTCTAGTGTGATGATATTTGGAAGTAGGGGCTTTGGGGATAAGTATGTTTAGATGAGGTCATGAGAGTAAAGCCCCTATGATGGAACTACTGCTCTTATAAAAAGAAAAAAACGACCAGAGAGATCTTTCTTCTCAACACACATCAATGAAAGGCTATGTGAGCATACAGAGACAAGGTGAGCAGACATTCCAGGAAGGGGTCCCTCATCAAGAACTGAATCTGCTGGCACTTTAATCTTGGACTTCCCATTCTCCAGATCTATGAGAAATAAATGTCTGTTGTTTAAGTCCCCTAGCCTGTAGTATTTTGTTTTATGTGCCTGACCTGACTACGGTAACTTTGGGGGATAGGTACTGATATAACAGAATTTACTTTTGCTATCTCAAGTTGTTGTTACTCGGTTTACATTTTATGTTATATTTTTATTACTCAAGTATAATATATTTCACTTTCTAAACATTTTTTTTATTTATTTATGATAGTCACAGAGAGAGAGAGAGGCAGAGACACAGGCAGAGGGAGAAGCAGGCTCCATGCACCGGGAGCCCGATGTGGGACTCGATCCCGGGTCTCCAGGATCACGCCCTGGGCCAAAGGCAGGCGCCAAACCGCTGCGCCACCCAGGGATCCCAGTGAAATCCCCGATTTCACTTTCTAAATCGTATTTTTATTGCCCAGTGTTTTACACATAGGTCTCAATATTTTCTGAAATAATGTATGCATGAATATATGAATCAAAGATGAATTTATTTTTCTAAATTCAACTCAAATTATCATAATTGAAACTTAGATTCAAGATGAAGTTTAATTCTTTTATGTTTGAATTTGTTAGGAAGTGATTAATTCTGAATACCCTAGGGTGCCTTAAAATAGAATTAAGGTGGCTATGAGGATTGGGTATCCAGCCATGACATATAGGAAAATGTAGGAAAGTCTTACACTGTCTCTCAGCATAGACAGTTAAAACCAGTTTTACGGTGTTGTGGCCAAGCATGACCATAAAAAAGAAAGGTAAGAATTCGTTATGAGGTCTAGGATTTATGTTAATTTATGAAATTAGTTAAAAGGAAGAATGAAAATGTTTGACACCGGCGGTGCCTGCAGGTACACATAGTGAATACTGTGATGGATGAAACACACTGCTCTGCCTTTCATGGTAGGGATACAGATGAAAGATTTTTTTTTCTTTCCTTTTTGAAAATTATGCTTTTTACTAATCAATTACTATTTTATATATCAACACTCAATATTTGGGGGGTTTTAACTTGTTTCCACAGATTATTTCTTTGAAAATATTCTTCTAAATCTTATAGTAGGTGCAAACTATATATTCTTTAAAAACAAACTGACACAGGGGCACCTGGAGGTGGCTTAGTGGGTTGAGTGTCTGACTCTTGATTTAAGCCCAGCTCATAAACTCAGGGTCTAGGATGGAGCCCCACAATGGGCTCCAAACTCAGTGGGGAGTCTGTCGAGGATTTCTCTTCCTCTACTTCTCCCCCTACTCCTCTAAAATAAATCTTAAACAAAACCAAACCAATCCAACACAATCAAATATGCAATATGGAACCCCTGCCCCACCTCCTGGGAATGGTGTGAGTCAGGTTAATGTCTTGTTTGTAAGATATCACTCATAATAAAATAATTTTACCGTTTGAGATATTTCCTTCCAGGATGCAAAGACTGTGGAAAGAAGGCTGTCTGTGAAGGCCTGAGCTCAGTACCACCCTCACCATCCATGGAAAACTGCCCTCCTTCCTCTGCCCACTATAGCAGCGGGCACTATCCATCTGCAAGAGGCAGAAAACCAAGTCATCTTGCATTTCTCCTTTTTACTAACATCATGCTACAAATCCTTATATGCTACTTCTAATATATTCACTACTTACCTGGGATCTTTGACCTCCTTGCCTCTATTTCTATTACTGGTGGTTTTTTTTTTTTTTTTCTTTTTTTGGCCTCCCCATATCTCAATTAAATTAGAACAATAACTTCAAGTCCCACTGAATTTATCTTCTGCAATACTGTGGGAGAAAGAGAGACCTTGCTACACTGCAGCCTGAATTTGTCACTCAATTCTTAGATTGCTTTAGTTGGTCCTATATCACCTTAAGAATGAATTCCAGACACTTTGATGGTACATACAAAAGCTTAGTCATTTCTGTTACCACTTCGCTATAGCGGACAACTACATATTTTTTTCTTGACCAATATTAATATTAATTCTCTTTGTCTTTCTCTCCCCCTCATTTATCCATATCATCTATCTATCTATCTATCTATCTATCTATCTATCTATCTACCTATCTATTATCTATCTATCTATCTATCTATCTATCTATCGATTTGGTAACAGCTAATCCTCTTTACTGCAAATAGAATTCATGTTATTGCCAATCAGGATGGTCTGCTCTCTTTGGCTAAGTGATAGGCATGTGATCCAGAAGAGACACAATCAGACTCTTTCTGAAAATGTGATTTTTAGATGGCTATGCTGAACAATTGGCAAGTTCCTGCATTTATCACGTCTCTTTGTAGTTGAAACTGTTTTCACTCATAATGGAATAATCTCTCATCTCTCTACTTCAATTCAAATATCACCCTCTTGGAAGTTTTCTTAATGCTCCCTCCCATCCCTCCATTTTTTCTTTCCCTGGATTGAAATCTCTATATACTATTTCTAACTTATGTGTCCCTATCCTCCTCCAGAATGTTAGCTCCTTGAAAATAGGGAGTATTAGAAGTGCAAGGAAATAGAAGAAATATTATGAGCTCAGTGGCAAATTAGGAAAATAAGAAAACTGAATACGCAGTAGGAGACAGAACTACAGTGTGCTAACAGTTTCCAGAAGGTGCAGCAAAGCATAGCAGCTGTCTTCCAGGATTGGGAGGTACTTTTGGAGGAGGTATATGAGGTAGTTATTAATATTATTTACCAAGTATTTCTAGGTTGTTCCCCTCCCAGGCATATGAAAAAACTGTACTTCCTAGGGTCCTCATGGTTTTGGCCAATGAGGTGTGAATAGAAGTTATTTATGCCACTTCTAGGGCAGAGCAGTTCATTGCAAGAGCCGGAGCCTCCATGGCTCTTTCTCACTCTGGTTTTGGCAACGATTGGGAAGGAGGCTGCTGCGTCAGCTTGGATAACTGTGATTAGCAGACACCTAGTGGGTACGTGCTATGAGAGAGATATAAATCATTGCTGAGATTTTGGAAGTGCTTGTTAGCAAAGCACTACCCATCCTATCCTGGTTTCTCCTAAATGAAACCAAGCAAATAGAAGCAGCATGGGATGGGGGTTCCTGGGTGGCTCAGTGGTTGAGTATCTGCCTTCAGCTCAGGTTGTGATCCTGGGGTCCTGGGATCAAGTCCTGCATAGGCTCCCCAGAGATAGCCTGCTTCTCCCTTTGCCTGTGTCTCTGCCTCTCTCTCTGTGTCTCTCATGAATAAGTAAATAGAATCTTGAAAAGCTAAGAAAAGCTTCATGGGCTTTTCTTTTTCTTTTTCTTTTTTTTTCCTCTTTTATTTTTATTATTATTATTTTTTAAAAATTTATTTTTTATTGTTCACATTACCAACAGAAAAGAAAAGAAAAGAAGAAAGAAAAGAAAAAAAGAAAAGAAAAGAAAAAAAAAAAAAAGAAACAGCATGGGATGGCCAGTAAAAAGGGCAGAGAAGAAATGAGCAAAGTCACAAACTAGATTTAAGTTAGCAAGCTTTACCATAAACTGCTTAAGTCTGATTTTATTTTATCCGTATTTAATAAATTGCAAGCACCATTAGCTACGTTTTGCCCCAGCTGGGAAGGGGAACTTCTTTCCTCTCCTTGCTGCTGGAAAGGCCACAGGCAACAATATTCACAGCCCTCAGCCTGTCCTGTCCGTTGTAAAGAGGAGTCATTTCACACAAAGATTGTGTGTACAAATCGAATCATACAATGTTCAGGAAGGTCGGGGTGTGGAGAGCAAAAGGGGGATGACAGCAAGAGAGCAGGAGAGAGAGTGAGAGCAAGAGGTGGGGCAAGAGAGCAGGCGATTTCACCTGCAGTCTGCCCCCGCCACTCCTGGGAATATAGCCTCTTAAATGTTGGAGATGCATCAGGAAATTTAATCTACAGTTGTGGCATGTGACTCACCAATACACAGGCAAGAAAGGTGTTTTATGACAGAAGCCTATAAAACATAGTTCTCATTACTCCTGTAATCATATCACATAACCAGCTTCATAAAGTTCTCATATGAGGCCTCTCTTAAGGGAGGCTGGCAAAGTGCTACTAATTACATGTGTTGTATGCAAAGAAATGTAGACGTTCAATTAATGTTTGAACAAAAGCAATGTCTGAAAAATAAATCTATCCCTCAAAGCAGAATTGTCAGGCATTAAAGTATTTCAAAATACAACCAATAAGTGTAGATAAATGCAGCGATTATGTAACACACTGGTTTCCTCAGATTCTTTGTATTGCTATATGAGCACGACAAAGCCATCTGATTACAGTGAACAGAAAAGTGGAAGACTGCTTCAGCATCTGGGGGTTGTAATTAGATCTGGTTTATTTCCAATCAGGCACTTTTATGTTAGGGGTTTGAATAATACAATTGCAAAATTAAAGTAGTTATATTTAAAATTATATTAAAGTATCATTAAGAGAAAATTAAAAAAAAACTTTAATACAAATACACATTCATTTTAATAAGCGCTGTGTTGGGAACATTACACATTATCAATATTGCTGATTGATTCATAACCTTAAGCTCATAATAAGTGGCTGGCAATACCTACCACAAGAGGGCAGAGAGTGAATGCTAATGATTTAACATGAGTTCTCTTGTCCAGAATAACCTTATCCTAGTGGCATTCTTAGACTGAATCTCAGAGTATGTCATTAACGGGGTTCTCTTACCACAGTCACACTGCCACAGCTTCATTTGTTCCTAACTCATTCTGCTCAGATAGCCTAATTTTCCCACCCATGTCCTTCAAGATGAGAGAGGGAGAGAGCGAAAGAGAGAGAGAGAGAAAGATTTTCCCTAGACTGATTCATGCCCTTGGAAGACCAAGATCCAGCAAATACATATGACATAATACTGTTAAAATAAAAATATATTAAATAAAATGCTATTTATGGGTTGTCTAAAAAGAGAGAAGGAAAAGAAGAATATTTTTGTGATTTCGGTATGCCCTACTGAATTTGGAGTACAGATTAATAGATTTTCAATAAATTTATTATTATAACCAATGAGTGCACTCTTCCTATTTGAAGGGAAACAAAGCTAATTTAACCCAAACTAATCTTTCAATCCAGATTCCAATCAGTTCTAAATACCTGTTTGAATGCACGAAATAAATTGCAATTTATTATGTGACAAAACAAAAGTATGTATATCCATCTTGTAGATTAGTTACATATATAAACTTTGTCAGTGACTCTTCCATTAAAAAATCGGAATCACATCTCTTGGTGCTAAAAACTTAAATTAGTTTCTCAAACTATTTTATTTGTTATTGACTGTGGTGATCATATGGAATACCAGTGTAAATTGGATACTTCATAAATAGTGATTTACAGTTCAGTGTATGCTGGAAACCAAGAACATTTTTCATAAGTTGGCTTTATTGTTTTCTGGACAATGATTGTTCTTGCCAAGCATGACCTTGGTTCAGAAGATGGATTCTATTATAGAACCTGAACAAGTCTGCTTTTACTTCCTTTTCATCATTCTTTTTGCTTGAAGGAGAGTAGACGATGCATACTCTATGGGAGATGTTGAATAACATGTCATTGTGTGAATGTTCTGATGGATCTGAAAGTTTTTTTGGGCAGTGAATTTGAGAGCTGACCAACTGGTATTGGTTTTCATTTTCCCCCTTCCACAAATGTTGGCACTCAGTGAACAAATAGGATTAATGTTAAAGGTAAATACTAGATTGTATTGTTACCAAAGGATAGCTCTTTCTTTATATCTTCACGTGTACAATACTAGAGTGTAGAGCTAGGAGATCACCCAGTTTTTATGCTGCTGTTCCACAGAATCACTAGAGACACAATCCACTATCCTTACTTCCTTACTGCCCTGTTAGGGCTTTCATAATTCCCATAAAGCCTGATGAGATGTCCTAGCTAGAAATTATTAGGAGCACAGAACTTGCATTGAAAATGATAAGTGGTCACAGGTCATTATTATCCTACTGTTGACTGAATGTATGACTTTTATGCTTCTTTTCATCTTGTAAAATTAGAGAACAATGATGGTCATTATGTAATGATTAAAATATTTTAGGAATTTGTGAAGCAACTACTATGGTCTGAGAACTATCTTAAACAGTTTATCCATATTATCTTTCACTGTCTCATATTACTGATGGGAAAATTGAGAATCAGAGAAAGTTATTTGCCTTTGGCCAAAGTTCTGCTTCAGAAGTGCCAAGTGCCCATGCCCGTCTCATTCCATTGGATAAAGCAGATAGTATGGCCAAATGTGTGATCAGTGTAATAGGGAGTCCCTCAGAAACCACCTCATCGGCAAGAGGCAACAAATGTTTTGATATAAAACCATCTAAGGTGTATGATAAAAGCAATACAACTAGGGAAGATAGGAAAGGACACAGAAAACTGCCTGCTGGAGTCTGTGATACTTCCAGAGAAAAAGCGATTGTCATGAGGAAAAGGGAAACTTCCAGGACATAGGAACAAGATGTAGAAAGGCACAGTGATTTGAAAATTCCAGCTGTGTTTGGAGAAAAAAATGAGCAAATCAACTTGATTGGAGCAAAGACTTGCCTCTGAGGCAGTTATGGGAAATGTGGCTAAAAGTGCATTTTCTGCCACACTAAGAATTCTTGACTATCTTTTAGACAGTGTGTGTGTGTGTGTGTGTGTGTGTGTGTGTGTGTGTGTGTGTTGCCAGGGGAGGTGAAGGAATCAGGAGCTTTTAGGTTCGACAGCAATGAAAGAGTTTGAACAAGGTTTTAGAAAGATCATCTGGCAGCAAGTGGGAGGGAGGGATGGAGGTAAAGAGAGGAACAAGCAATTTCTAAGACAACAAGCCCTCACTAATGTTCATTTCACAGTTAAAAAAAATGGGTAATGCAAAACTAAAATAAAACAAAAGCATGACGAAAGGAGAGATGGAGAATATTTGAGGGGATTTAAGATCTACTAAGAAAATGTTAATAGGATCATTTTTTCAAATACAGATACTCTATGAAGTTCTGCAAAGCAAAATGAAGATGTTTGTAAAAACATCTCATTAAAAGTACAGACTTGGTCATGATAATCAGTGGAATTTTAGGTTTTTTGTTTTTGTTTTTGTTTGGTCTGACGTGTTACAAAAGGGACTATCCAGGTCGATTTTATGGGCAAAAGCTGGGCAATGAAATACCGACTTTGCTTATATAAGTAGTTTGAACTGAACTTAACCTTATTATGGAGAACAGGGGCAAAAATTATAGGTGATTATTCTTTTTGTAAGTAGTGAAAATGAAAAGGTTTTTGAAGGCTTTTTGTTCAGCTGAGGAAATTGAACAAGACAAAACAAACAAGTAGAAACAAAATCCCATTTCCTTGGGAATACACTAATTATTTATATTATGCCAGAGCTAAAAGAAAAACACAAGCTTTGATGCCTGTCTCTCAAGGTTATTGTTTTGTGAGTATTTTTTTCTTTTTCTGTGAAAATCTGAAAACCCAGGTTGTTTGTATCTCCCACATACAACAACAACAAAAAAAACCTCCCACTGATATATTTAAGAAATAAATGTGATTTCTTACTTTGCCTTCTATTTCTATAGCATTTTCCCAATATTATTTTTTAAGAAGTTGTAGATTTATAACAAAATTGAGGAGAAAGTATAGAGATTCCCCATATAACTCTGCCCCCCTCCCCAAGGCAAAGCCTCCCCTACAGCACTCGCCAGAATGATGCATCGCTTACTGATATATTATAATCACACAAAGTCCATGATGTACCTTATGGTTCACTCTTGATATTTTACATTTCATGGCTTTGGTGAAATGTGTAATGACATCTATCCATCATTATAATATCCTACAGAGTATTTTCACTGCCCTAAAAATCCTCTGTGCTCTGTCCATTCATCTCCCCTCAGCTTCAACCCCTGCCAACCCCTGACCTTTTCCTTGTCTCCATGTGTTGCCTTTTCCAGAATGTTACATAGCCAGAATCCTACAGCATATGCAGTGTTCTCAGATTGGCTTCTTTCACTTAGGAACATGCATTTGAGTTTCCTGCATGTCTTTTCACGGCTCCATAGCTCATTTCTTTTTAGTGCTGACTAATATTCCACTGTCTGAATGTTGCACCAATGTTCTTTTCTTTTTAAGGAATATTGGGAACCCTTCATTAGGCACTTGATTTAGTTTCTATAAAGTTGCTTAGATTATTATAATCTATTCATTGTGTATCTTCTATCCAGTATGCACAATGGAATTGGAATAACTGTTTAGTCCCCTATAAACATATATTTGATTAGAAGTCCCAAGTTTCTGGGGCGCCTGGGTGGCTCTGTTGGTTAAGTGTCTGCCTTCGGTTCAGGTCATGATCCCAGGGCCCTGGGGTTGATCCAAATCAGACTCCTCAGCAGGGCATCTGCTTCTCCCTCTGCCTCTCCCGCTCCTCCCTCTACTCGTGCTCTTTCTCTCAAACAGATAAACAAAAATCTTTAAAAAAAAAAAAAAAGAAGAAGTTCCAAGTTTCCTTTAAAAAAAAAAATCCTTAGGAGAATCATTTTGAATGATGAAAAGCAAATCATTTAAGTTCACCCTTTCAAATCTCAGAAGGGTTCAGTTGCTTCCAATTTTCTAACCTATACATTGTATTTTAACCTGTACATTTTTATTTGAAGCTAAATTTTTCAATTTAGGATCTCATGCTGTTTCCAAATCAATATCAATTTTTCGGAAAATCTGTACTCTGCCCCACCATCACAATAAAAAATATATATTTTGCTTCTTTTCTGTGAAATTTTGTATAGTACAGTTATCAGTTACATAGCTAAGCTTTATTCTTTGCTACGAGGTGTTGAATTCAAACCGTTTAAATCTTTATAAACCTTGAGAGTTTAAAATCTTCTTTAGAAATTAACAGAATTCTGACTTAAAAGTTATACTTGCTTTGAAAATTCAAATTTTTGCTTGTAGCTTATAGATGTTATATGCATATTTTATTTATTGTGATAATAAAATTGTTTAACCTATTTTTCCTGGAGACTAGTACTGGGATTCTATGTCCAAACTTATCTATGAGACATAGAGTTGGGAAGAAGTGCACAATAATATCAGTGTTTATAACCATTGAGTGTGACATATGCCCGGCACTACAGTGGACAATTATGCTTTTTGTTTCATCTAGCACACTTTCAGCCTGACAAAGTGGCATTATCATTCTCATTTTATAGATAAGTAAACTGAAGCTCTAAGGAGTCTTGAGTATTTACAAGTTCACTTAACTAGCAAGTGACAGAACCAGGAATC
This sequence comes from Vulpes lagopus, assembly GCF_018345385.1. Taxonomy (NCBI): domain Eukaryota; kingdom Metazoa; phylum Chordata; class Mammalia; order Carnivora; family Canidae; genus Vulpes; species Vulpes lagopus. The sequence goes on from NC_054845.1 coordinate 18,775,061, forward strand.
AAACCCAGATATTATTTTTTCTTTTCTTTTTTAACTTTAAACAAATTTTTATTACACAAAGGTTGTCACATAATTGGATATTTTTCTACTTGGTAACGATTTTTCTTACTCTCCACAGGAAGGCTTCTTGACTTTTCATCTGCTGATGGCAAACACTAAAATCCTGATTTTAACAGAATAGTAGTAAAAATGCCTCAGTGATTTAAGTTGGTACATGGCTCTTGTACTCAGTTATCAGGAATGTACAAATGTCTTTTTATTCAGAAATACAAAATAAATTATCTGTAGGCATGGACAATGGCAGCAGTAAACCATTATACGTTGTCAACTGAAACCAGTAAATGATGGTTATAGTGATTTTCTTAAACACCAGCCAGCCTTTTCTTCAGTCATTTCCTTCAACTGACTTCTCTGAAGTTTTGGTTGAGGAACACAGCCTTGAGCTTCCTCTCACAGTTCTTTAAGAATGGTAAAGCACTATTCTAGGAATCAGAACATGCCGCCTCCCATGCCACCTCCCATTCCACCCATTCCACCCATTCCTGGGTCCTTCTCTTCTTTAGGAATTTCGGTGACTACTTCTGCTGTACTTAACAGAGAGACCACTCCAGCAGCATCCAATAAAGTAGTTCTTACCACCTTAGTTGGATCAATGATTCCTTTTTTCCACCATATTCACAAAATCTCCAAGCATAGCATCATAACCAACTTCTGAGGAACTCTGCATAATTTTCTCAACTATTAATGATCTTTCAACACCTGCATTCTTAGCAATGGTCACTGCAGGAATTTTGAGTGTTCTCTTAATAATTTCGATACCGATTCTTTGATCTTCATTAGCTGGAGTTATTGAATCCAAGGCTGGAATGCACCGAAGCGGGGCACAACCCCCTCCCAGAACAACAGCAGCTCTTGTGGCCTTGAGGGCATCTGTAACTGTCTTTCCATTCACTTCAACATCACTTGTCCCACCAACCTTCAACACAGATACTTCATCTGAGAGTTTTGCCAGACGTTCATTCAGCTTTTCCTTTTCATATTCACTAGTTGTGATATCTAACTGCTCAATGATTTCTTGAATATGTTTTTCAATTTGCGCCTTGTCACCTTTTCCTTTTAAAAGCATGGCATCATCTTTGGTCACAATGACCTCTCCAACTTTTCCTAAGTCGTGAGGCTGAACATCTTTGAGATTTAGAGTCAATCCTTCTCCAAACACTGCACCACCAGTAGCAATAGCGCTATCTTTAAGCTGGTTCTTTCTATTGTCACCAAAACCTGGAGCTTTGACTGCCATAACCTGAAGACCAACTTTTAGCCTATTTAAAACAAGTGTACTCAGAGCTTCTCCATCAACATCTTCAGCAATTATGACCGAGGGCTTCTGGTGAGCATTGGCAATTCCAAGAGCAGGTACAATGGACTGGACACTAGAAATTTTCCTTTCACTCTATAGAGTGAAATTTTCCTTTCACTCTATAGAACATAGGCATCTTGGAATTCACATTTCTCACCTTTCGATGTATTAATAAAGTATGGAGAATTATAACCTCGAACTTCAAACTTCATGCCCTCAGTAATTTCTAATTCATCATTCAGTGTTTTCCCATCCTTTACTGTGATGGCACCCTTTCTTCCAACCCTTTCATTGCATCAGAAATGATGTTGCCAATTTCTTTGTCTCCATTTGCAGAAATCGTAGCAACCTGAGAAATTTCTTCATGGGTTGTCACAGGTTTAGACTGCTTCTTAAGTTCAGCAATTACAGCATCAACAGCTAACCTCACACCTCCTCTGATTTCCACAGGATTAGCACCGTTGCTAAACTTCTCAAAGCCTTTCTTGGCAATAGAGCGTGCCAAAACAGTAGCAGTAGTGGTACCATCCCCAGCCTCTTCGTTTGTGTTATTGGCAACATCTTGAACAAGTTTATATTGTCTTTTAACTCAATTGACTTTGCTACGGTCACACCATCCTTTGTTACTTTTGGGACTTCCCCAACTCTGTTCAATAATCACTGTTCTTCCCTTTGGCCCCATAGTAACCGCCATGGCATCGGCTAAAAGATCTACACCTTGAAGCATTAAGGCTTGGGCATCGGCACCAAATTTTACATCCTAGGCATAGGCCCGAGTGAGATGAAGAGCCAGTGCTCTGGACTCTGGCCTAATTTGGTGGAGGACTGCGGGTAATTGAAGCATTTCTGCGGGACAGTGGCAGAGTGTGCGAGTGGCAAGGCAGGCCTTTGGAGGAAACTGAGGGCTATTTTTTTCATTATAATATGAAAAAAACTGTTCTATTATTGAGTATTATGAAGTATTAGTATTAATATTAGTATTAGTATTGAGTATTAGTGTTGTGCTGATGGAGCTAAAATGGAGTGTCCATGTAAAGCCAAAGTTTTTCTCAGAGATGTTGCCCAGCATCCTCGTTCCTGGTATAGTGTCTCTAGAAGGATGTGGATCTGGAAATTGAGAAGAGGTCAAAGAAGAGGAGAACCTTGGATCAAATGCTTTTTTATTTAAACTGTAGCCCTTCTTGTAAGAACCACCATGGCCAGATGAAGGAGTAAATTGAGAGGCTTCTCTTACATATATTTTGGCATATCTATGGAAAATAAATACATATGGTAGGAACCTACAAGATCAGTAAGCCAAGGCTGAGGAGTAAGTTCTGGACTCTGGAAGTTAATAGATTGTAATGAGATATTTTTAATGTACTTTTTTTTAATAAAGAAAAGTACAAAATGTAGATGATCATGGAGAATAATTAATATATTTACATTTTATTATTATTCAAGAATTACCAAGAAAGAATGGAATGAGAAGATTCACAAGGAAGAAGCTTTTTTTCTTTCACTAGATTTCAAAGTGTATTATAAGGATCCATAAACATGGCATTGTTCAGAGTAATAAATCATTGTACAATGATGTATGTGAGGTCTTTAAATCTGTAGGGACAAAGGTACTCGTCACTAAATTGTGCTGGAGTAAGTGTCTACCTAATGAAGGGAAAAAATAGATCATAGTCTTGCTCTTTACCCCCCCCCCCATTCAATAAAGTCTACATTTAAAAATAAATTTAATGTACTGAGAGATATGTAGGAAAACATTATAATTCTCTTTCTACTAAGCCTGACAGAAAGCTATGAAGGAAAAAAATACAAATACAAATTCAAGACATTAACATGGTAAGAGATATATAAAGAAAGCTTAAAAATATAAAAATTTCACACATAAGTAAAAAAAAAAATAAAATTTAATAACTTTATCTCAAAAAATGCAATTCCATATAAAAAAAGTGATAGAGGTGAATAGGCAAATAGAGTAAGAAATAAAAATGTGTGTCAATATAGGAAATCTTAATTTTTACAAGTAATTTGAGTGTTTCTAATTTATTATTTAGTATTTTAAAATAATAAACAAAATAGATTTTTATCTGTCAGTCACAGAAATGAAAACAAAATTTAAAAATATATAAAGCCTGGGAAGTGGATATATCTCATATACTGTTGGAACTGGTACTGCCTTTCAAAGAACAGACCTATTACATTGTTAAAAGTTGCCCTCTGTTTACCCTAGTAGTTCCACTTCTAAGAATCCATTCTGGAACACTAGATAATGGCAATAGTAGACTACTAGAATACTATTGTATTAATATTTAAGTGAAAAAAATTCACTCCACATATGTTCTAGCAGAAAAAAAAGAAGATTTAAGGTAACATATTCAGCAGTAGGGGAATGTTGAATAAAGTTTTTTTTTTTAATGAGGAGCCTTTTTAAAAAAGATTTATTCATTTATTTTAGAGAGAGAAAGAGAGAGAGAGAGAGAGAGAGTGAAGGGGCAGAGGGAGAGAGAGCAAACCTAAAGTAGACTCCCTGCTGAGAGCAGAGCCTGATGTTGGGCTCAATCCCAGGACCCCGAGATGATGACCTGACCTGAAATCAAAAGTCAACTGCTTAACCAATTAAACCACCAAGATGTCCCTTGAATAAAGTTTGATACCTTCATACTGTTTAAAATTGAATTCCACTGCAAGTAGAAGGAAACAAAAAAGCAAGAACACGAAACAAAAATAAAATTAGAATGGATGGACAAGTTAGAAATGGATTCCTCTGTCATATATGTGTGTGTGTGTATATATATGTGTCATATTTGTTACATATCTATCTATATATCAATTATTAATTGCCCAGTGTGACAAACTCTTATCTATTTCACTGCCATTATCCACATGGTGTTACCTCTCACCCTCATGGTTTGGCTTGGAAATAACTACATTCCATATGTAGACTGGAGTAATGTGTGAAGAGGAAAAAGGGTGAGGGATCAAGGCTTGTCTTAGGAATGATCTAGAAGCTACAGGAAAATATGCCTGTTCACATCTTCCTGGTCAGAAGTTAGTCACATGGCCAAGAGTGTAGTCAATATTCTTTATGGTCAGTTGACCAATTAACATTTGTATTACTTTAAACAAAGGGATTTTTGATACTGGTGAATGTCTAACAACCTTTGCCAAACATAGTGAAAATAGCTATTGGTATACTACTTGGAATAATAATATTGAAATATAATTGAGTTCAAAAAACAGCAGTTTTCAGAAATTTATTTGTATCATGACTTTCCTTTGACTCTATTTGCCTGTAAATTAAGTGAAAATAATGCTAAGTACTTCATAGAATTGTTATAAAGATTAAGTCAGATAGTTATATTAAGTTCTTAGAACAGTGCTGGGTTCATAATAAATGATAGATATTCATCATTATTACAATGATTGCTTAAAAATATTACATGTAGATGGGTGTGTATTTATGGAAGTACATTTTATTTTTTAAAATGTTTTATTTTAAATTATTAAATTTTTAATTTATTTTTTATTTACATTAAATTAGTTAACATATAATGTATTGTTAGTTTCAGAAGTAGAGGTCAGTGATTCATCAGGCTTATATAATACCCAGTGCTCATTACATCACTTCATTTTATTTTATTTTTTTTTACTACAAACACTTCTGTATTTAAGATATTTTTAAGCATGCACTGCTTTTATTTTTTCTTAATCTAATAATAACAATATCTAGCTGGATGAGTGTCAAAAGCAATGCATTTACAGATTTTCCCTATATACCTGTTTAAGATTAAGTTAATAAAACTACAGTTGTGAGCTGTGATTTTATGGTATAAAATATACTCACATATTTTAAAATAGGGTACTATGTTGCATGCATTTGATTCCTAACAGAATATTAGCAGATAATATTTGGTAAAACTACCCGAGGAAAACTATCAGGTGAGGAATAGATGAAAACAAAGTTTTATTTGTGCATATTCAATTTCTCAATATGCCATTTTGTATGTCTCTATTAATAAAATGGCAGGAATAAGTATTTATTTAAAAATTAAAAAAAAATCTCAAAACTCTGCTGTTGCCTTTGGTACTTAGCTGTGACATGTATTTAAATGTAAATAAGTGTATTAACAGGACATTATAACTCATAACTGGATCCTTAGATTAGCTATACTGGAAAGGTCAGTAATCACAGCATGTCATCAATTAAATGGAGAAATAATGAACTGTTATGATAAAATACCTTATCAAATCATCAGTAACTATCATAGGGGATTGCATTCACACACATATGTACACAGAAAGTATATATGATTTATATTATGTATATTACATACATAAAGAGGTGCATGTGTGTGTGTGCTTTAAAATTGTGGTAAAATACAAAACATAAAATATATAATTTTAACTATTCTAAAGTGTAGAATTCAATGGTGGTTAATACATTCCCAATGTCATGCAACCATCACCACAATTTATTTCCAGAACATATTCATCAGCTCAAAGGAAGAACTTGTACCCATTAAACAGTGATCCTCATTCCCTCTCCCCCAGCCTCGGGCAACCACTGATTTGTGTTCCATTCCCATGCATTTATTTATTCTGGAGATTTCAAGTTAATGGAATCATACAATATGCGGTGTTTGGTTCCTTCTCTTACTTAGCATAATCTTTCCAAAGTTTATCCACGTTGTAGCATGTGTTGATGCTATTTTGTTGGAGCCTGTATAATGTTCCATTGTACATATATGCCAGATTTTGTTCATCCATTTGTCAGTTGAGGGACATAGGAGTTATTTCCACCTTTTGGCTATCCTGAATATTGCGCTCTCAATGTATGTATACAAATCTTTCCTTTACGATTGTTTTCTCTTCTTTTCTTTTCCTTTTTTTTTTTTAATTTTTTATTCTTAGAGGTATATACCTAGAAGTAGAATTGTTGGGTCATATGGTAATCCCATGCTTAACTTATTGAGGGACTGTCAAATTGTTTTTCTACAGTGGCTACACCATTTCACATTCCCACCGACAACTTTAGGTAGGTCCCAGTTTCTCCAAAGCTTTGTCAATACTTGTTTTTTCCTGCTTTTGTTTTGTTTGTTTATAGTCATTCTAGTGGATGTAGCATTCCATCTCATTGTGATTTTGATTTGCACTTCCTTAATGACTAGTGACATTGAGCATTTTGACACATGCTTTGGCAATATCGTTTTTTGGGGTAAATATATATTCAAATCCTATGCCCATTTTAAAATAGGCTTTCTTATATTTTTGTTGTTGAATTATAAGAGTTTTTATATATTCTGGATCTACATCTTATTAGGTATATTATTTGCAAATCATGTTCTCAGATATATGATTTGTAAACGATTTTCTTTCTCTCTGTGAGTTATCCTTTTTCTCTTATGATAGTGCCTTTAAATATACACAGTTTTAAATTTTGATCCAATTTATCTATTTGGGTTTTTGCTGTTTGTACTTAACGGTGACATTGCCAAATTCAAGATCATGGAGATTTGTTTTTGTTTGCTTCTTCCCATAACTTCTTTATCGTTTTAGCTCTTACAGTTTGGTATTTTATCCATTTGACTTAATTTTTAAAAATATTTAATTTATTTATTCACAAGAGACACAGAGAGAGGGGCAGAGACACAGGCAGAGGGAGAAGCAGGCTCCCTGCGGGGAACCTGATGCAGGACTCAGTCCCAGGACCCTGGGATGATGACCTGAGCCAAAGGCAGATGCTTAACCACTGAGCCACCCAGGTGTCCCTTGACTTAATTGTTGCATATGGAGTGAGATAATGATGCAGACAGCTTTATTCTTTTGTATGGCTTGATTTTTACATTTATTCCACTTTTAATAAATTGTGTTATCATAACTTGATATCCTGGATATTTTGTAAGCCAATAAATGAATGAAACCAAACTTTCCTGAGCACCATAGGCATGCCAATGTGTTAAAAGCTTTACATATTCTCATTTATTCCTCAAATAAATCTGTAAGACATTGGATACGCAGAAAATCAGAAATAAAAATCCTCAAAATTCTCCACTGCAATAGAATTCATTTTAAAAAGACTTTTGTTACTTAGAGCTATTTAAATATAAAAAAAATAAGTTAGTGGAACGTATGTAAATACCTCATTAATAGTCATTTTTGTCTAGACAATTGTAATATGTCTCTAGCCTCAACAAAGAATATATAAGGACCATCGATCCCTAAAATTAGCATATTTTGTAGCTTTCTTCATGTCAAAAACTAATAAAAGTTAGTCGTAATTGAATTTTTAAGTAATCCTTTTTACAAAACCTAAAAACAAATTAACATTGAAAAATTATGCTTTAAAACTTGTATAAAATAAATCAAGCAAAGAAAATCCCGAAAAGAAAAAAAATAAAGAGATTTATTAGAGTTTATGGTATGGTGATTGTGGCTTTTGAATTATTTCCAGATTAAAAGTTGCAAGCACTTTGGCATGTTCTGCAATGAAGAAGAGCAGATTGAATTTACAGATTTTATCTCTTATCCTAACTAATTAGAGTATGAGGACAAGTCATGTTTACTTGTCTAGTTAGCAAATTTCTCCTATGTCAAAAGGCAATCTCAAAAATACTTGAATATCACTCTGCGCAATTCCAATTCTTGTATTTATTGGTTTAAGTTGTATGACTTTAGAGATGTCCCAGAAGCTCTATCTGTGAACTTTGGTTTTCTTTTTTTTTTTTTTTAAGACTTTATTTATTTGAGAAAGAAAGACAGAGAGAGCATGTGCACGAGCAGGGGGACGGGCAGAGGGAGAGGGAGAAGCAGACTCCCCACTGAGCAGGGCACCCAACATGGGCTCCATTCCAGAACACTGAGACCATGACCTGTGCTGAAGGCAGATTCTTAGCTGACTGAGCCACCCAGGTGCCCTAACTTCAGTTTTCTTATCTATAAAATGAAGGTTTCTATAAATCAGACTTCTAATGCTTTATACAAATCAGGTATTTAAAAAATATTAGCTTCTTTCTCTTTGAGCTCAGTCTCCTCCTAGTAAAATTAAAACTGTACAATGAGCATGTATTTCAGATGACATATAAAGTTCTATCTAGTTTGATTATCCTGATTTAAAACCTAAGAACAATTTAGTAAATATGCATATTATAGATCAAAAGATGGTAGCAAAAATCAATAAGAGAGCTCAGTCTCTATGGATATACAAATCTATTGCCTTCTTGGGACCCATATTAAAAGCTTGCTTTAGGGAAAGAGGTATATTCAAGAGCAGGAAAATTTAGTGCTCTTTTAAATCCCCAAGTGGGCCATTCATGGTTCCCTCTGTCTTCCTTAGATATGGCTTTGGATTCTGCTTTTGATATAATGGCTCTGGGCAAGAAAAATGCATCTCTGATCCTTGGGGCACTTGGTACATCCATCTGCCCCTAGAGGAGGAGGGATCAGAAGCATGACTCACAAAGGCAACAACTGAATGGTAGTGTGGAGACTGTGCTTGTAAAGCACTAGATCAAGAGAAGAGGACCTCAAGTATTTGAAGAAGCAGTGAGGCCACTTCTTCCTCACTGACAGGCAAAACAGTAGGAGTAATTGACAGTTTAGAAAGATGTGGGGAAAATACATTCAGAAGTGGTAGCAAAGAAGGAGGGAAAAAGGTAAACGAGCAGGGGACAAAATTTGAGGGTCTTTTGTGTACAGAGATGATGGTGTTTTTAATGGTTTATTAATTTTTGTAACACTTAATAGACTCCTGGCTCATAGGTGTCATTTTCTATCTGTTGCTTGAATTCTTGATAATCTTAAAGGAAGGAAATCTGAGGGATGTGGTAGGGGGAGGCCATGGTTATTGTCTGTATTGAGCAGTAGCTGAGACTGTAATGGGTGGTTTGCAGTATCAGAGCTCATCCCTCTATTTCTCTCTCTCTCTCTCTCTCTCACACACACACACACACACACAAAAACACACACACACATACACACACATTCACATAACTTTAGAGGAAAGCATTATTAACTTCTTTTTAGAGTTGAGGAAATTGAAGCTTGTGGAGTTTAAGTTATTCGCCTATGGCTACTCAGAAAGTAAGTTGAAGTCAGCATTCATGTTCAATGTTGTCTGGCTGCAGGTTTTTCACACCACTCTTGCCCTTTTCCTTTTTTTAAGATTTTATTTATTTATTCAAGACAGAGAGAGAGAGAGAAAGAGTGAGAAAAAGCAAGACGAGGGGTGGGGGGTAGGGAGAAGCAGGCTCCCTGCTCAGCTGGGGTTTGATCTGAGGACCCCGAGATCATGACCTGAGGCCAACAGACACTTAACCAACTGAGCCACCCAAGTACCCCATGACCATCCTTTATCACCTTGGGAATCCCTCTTCTTCTTCCAAGGTATTTGTTAAATACCCAGGGAATGTGTTATTTAAAATTCATAATGAAGCTTCTGAATATGATGAAAAACTTCTAAATATTTATCTTATTCAAATTCTTCTGATTATAATTTTTACTGACTTGATACATAAACAATTTTAGAATTTATAAAATTCTTGCCCCATATTTTATGTTCACCAGGCAACCAGCATAAAACCTGCTAATATTGATGGAATACCTTTCTTATCATTCATCTATTTATATAAGAGAGTTTCATTGAGTAACAGTAAAAAAAAAAACATAAAATATATGGAAAAATTATATATAGAAAATGTACATAGAAAACTGAAGAAGAATATAGAATATTGAAAATGCTGATAAGGTTTGGTTTGTATTTAAAGATTTTTAGTAATGTTTTATTTTTTTTTTTTGTTTTTGTTTTTGTTTTTTTTTTTTAGTTTTTTTTTTAGTAATGTTTTAATCCTGAATTAATATAAGCAAGAAAATAATACCATTGTTATAAAGACTTTTTAAGAAGTTTCTTGCAAGGTTGTTTGTTGGTAAACTTCATTATCCATTGGTCCAGAAATAACATGATGATATCATTTACTCATTCAATAATTGACGTTTTAATTTCCTTACACAAATGGCATTTTACCTCTTTTATTTCTGTTATCTCTTTTCTCTGGCATTTTTCAGTGCTGTTTTGATCGGATAATTAATAGCATAGGTGTTTATTTAAAAGTGTTTTCTGTTTTGGGATACTCTAAAAATTCCATTATTATTGCAGAAAAGTGCACTTCAACAATTAGCTGTTAAGTGCCGGCGTAAATTAAGGCTCTATACAGGTAGATAAATGAATCTGTCACATATATAATTGCCAGGCAAAGTGGTTACACTCTTAGCCATTTTCATTGGTTTGCTAATGCAGCTTTCTGTTCAAAAATGATAAATCATCATTTGTTAAGAAATAGGGCTTTCTTCTGTAGCTAAGGAATATGTTTTCCATCCTTAATATAGAATCTTCTAGGATTTCAAAGAGAAAAAGTGAGGGCTCTTAATGGTGCAAAACAATGTCTTTCTTTCCTATGATGCAGGCATGGTGCAGGGTCCTAGGTGGATGATTTATAATTATTCATGGACCGAAAATAGTGTTAAGGGAAGAGATTTGCATGCTCCAGATGACACAGAGTCACAGCTGAATACTATAACCCCAGAAAAAGTAACTCCTGAAATGGCAGAAATCTGTATGAAATGTGCAAAGAAAGTGTTTTAAGAGCAGGTCACCTTTAAATTGCCTTTAAAAAGCCGACTGCTTTTATGCTGTCTGTAGGGAGCCTCTGATTTTAATGTTTCAATGAAAGGCTATTCTTTTTTCCACTTTTTTTTCCTTTCCTTTCTCTCTCTCTCTCTTTTTTTTTTTTTTTTTTTTTTTGCCAGGCCATACGGAGTGACACAAACATTTTCAATGGAATGACATAAATAATTTCATGGACAAGTTAATATCGTCTCTGGATAAACCAATGAGGCACTCTGAAATGAGAAGTTTTAGCAGTCTACCTTTCAGTTTGCTGCAATTCATTGAAGAGCCCAAGGCTAGGGAAGCTTCGTACCTGAATGTCAGCACTTGGTTCAGGAGTTGTATTTACATAATCTGTTGTTTACTAATTGCTGACTCAGTGCATTTTCATGATCTGGAGCCTTGAACAGTTGGAATTTTGAGTTGGCTTTCTCTTCTCACTTTTGAGTCTGAAGGAAGGAAAAGCCACAACCAGTGAATGAGGAGACATAGGGGTGAAGCTCGCCGATAAGGTTATTCTTGAAAATAGCTGTACTGAGGGTGTCCCACAAATAATTGTCTCATCATTTTCTGGACTTTTAGCAAACATCTTTATATGTGAGGGTTTCACAGAAAGCACTCTGATTGTGCACTCTCTGTGACGTTCGTAGTAGTAATTTTCCACTATTTTTGACTTTATCATGTTACTTAGATTGTATTTGATTCCCATTGCTGGCAGAAAAGTTTCAGTTGGAGCCTTTAGCTGACAGTTGTTTCTTTCAAAAGTGCAATTCTCAGAAAGTCCAGGAGTGTCTTAACCAAAGAATACATCAGAGGAATGATGCAGCAAAATCTCAAAATGCATTACAGATGACCATATTTATATTAAAAAAAGCAAAGCTTATTTAAAGGAAGGAACTCACTAGAGCAAAGAAGTACTTGACCACTTGTTAAAAGAATAAGAATATTACACAGGTAACAGCAAACATGATGGAAGATGCATAGAGATGTATTTCATAGAAAGTGTCTCAAGGAATCACTATGTTAAAGAGAGTGTTTCTTTCCCTCCCTCCCTCAATGTCTCTCTCCACTTACATATGGGATTAGCTAGCTAAAATATAGGATTTTTATAAATATGTGACTGCAACAGTGGTGAAAAATTCTATGATAACAAACTTTCGTCTTATGACACCTCATCATTGTGGGATATCATTGAAGCCCGTGATAAGTGACTCTGATTTTATCTCAATCAGATTTACATCTTTCTGGATAAATTCAGAGGCATCTAGAGCTATAGGACAGACAGGTCCAGTGGAAGATGAATGCAGAGGCTACGAGCAAGAGCAAGAAGGGAGACTATTTTCAAATGTGGTCAGTAAGTATCCTAGCCATTCGAGAGGCAAACTGATTCCATGTAGGTAGCTCTACTAATGAAGAGGGTAAGTTTGGGAGATGAGGGGATATTTAAAAATAAAATAATAAAATCTTTAATAAAGGAGCTATTTTATCTTAATAGTTTGACAAAAGACCTGTGTTTTCTATTTTCACTCATTTTTAACGTCCTTCCTAAAAATGCCCTCTTATATTTCATCTTCTCAACTCTTTCAACATCTAGTTCAGAGCTTATTCTTGTCAGGAAGAGTTGCGTATTTGAATTCTTACAAAAAGAATGGCTTCTCATTCTTTCAATACTCATAGAATCAATTTGGCCTATAAGAACTGATATGGCTAAGAAAACTTGCTCAAACAAGTACTGGAGAGCCCAAAGAATGAAGAAAGGGAAGAGTTGATGACATTCTTTATTATCATTATCAAAGTAAAAATAGACCATCAGGTTAGTTCTGCAGCCATTCTGATTGAGAACATGGATGACTCCAATATTCTCAGTGAGCCATGGTTAAACTCCAGTGGGATCATGGAAACACTTCCCTGCTCCAGGTATTATTGCCTCTTGACAAATGTCATTTTGTCACAGGCATATTCTTGCTTTCAGTTGACCATACCACTTCCTTTCTCCCTTAAGCACAGTGCACAGACTTTTTTTTCATTCCATTCTTTTTCTTCCAGCCCATCCAAATGTCTTTCACCTGTACACTCCAGCTCCCAACACAGACACACACACACACACACACACACACACGAGATCTGATCATATTTGAAATCACATTCACTATAAATACCAGTTTAAAAGGGGAAACATTTGATTTTTTGTAATGCCTCCTATGTAGTCCTCTTTATTATATTGTACAATCTATTCAAAATCCTGACCTGCATGAAAATTCAGTGTATGTAACTCTGATTACTACTGGCTCTGACAGTTAATTGTTTCAAATTGGTTTCAGTGAAGTAATTTAATTAGAATTTGAATGAATGCTTATTTGAAGCCAAAATTCAGGCTTATTTCTGAGAATTGTGCCACCCTTAATGATGGAGGGGGAAATACATAGTAAATGACTGTTGTAGTGTTTCTAAATACATTTGATATTTTAAGAGACTCAGAAGGTAGGGAGTGGGGAGAGATGAAGGAAGAGAGAGAGAAAGAGATTTTGTAGCAATCTGAAGTTGGCCAAGGTTTCAGGATACATTTGGGGAGGTCAGTGCTACTCTAGTATATTGGGAAATTCTTTTCTTCATCACCCACACTCACAAAAGTGTATAGCAGAGAAATTTAATCATTCTTTGGTAGCATTCTGCACTCCGACTCAAAAGGCCTTCTTTAAATGCTAATATGTCTTTCTTACAACTGTTTCCTAGAACAAATTCCCTGAGTGGAATTCAGGTAGCTTCCTTAGTAGAAGATGATTTCCTGATCTTCATTCAGAGAAGCCTTATTTCTAGCAGGAGTCTCAGGTGAGGGTTTCATTTTACAATTTACTTTTATCTCCTCACTTAGACGCAGATCATATGATAGGATTTTTTCCAGTCTTTTTATCACTGATATGAGAAAAGAGCTCTAATGCTGCTTAGAATTTCATTACTCTCTAGAATATATGTAAAGAAAATAATGGCCTTAGCAAAACTAAATAGCTTTTCCCCCCATTTTAATTCTAGTTTTGTTAGTGAAAAAATGCCTAGGTTGATGCTTGGAATTTTGTCTTTGGGTATACATTGCAGTTTGGGTATACATTGCAGTTTGCTTTTCCTGCATCTCTAAAATTGCTGTAACTAGTATAGTGGTTCTTAGTCCCCTCAGGCCTTTGAGCTAAAAATGATAAAGTCAATAAAACATGGTCTGCCAAAAATGGACATGGCTTGGATGCCAGTTGATTACAAGAGAAGCTTCTAATCACAACAGTTCTTGTATTTGTTGATTGAGATGGTGACACAATTTTTAGCAAAGGCAAGAAAATCAATGTTTCCACAGAAAAAATTTCTCCTGGGACTTCTTGACATGGTTCTGACATGCAAAAATGATGGATGCCCATTCTGAAATATTTCAGCGACCAGACCTTTTATTTTCAATTAGGTACTGTTTTTTGTTTTGTTTTGTTTTTGGTAAATCAAACACTGGGCTGCAAGTCAGGACTCCCGGGATCTGTTCTTGGTCTCACTGCAATTTTATGCATTGGACACTTTATTGCATTCAATTTAACACTTTGTGGTACACTTTATTGTTTGGGGTCTAATTATGCAGGAATTTCACCTGCCTGACACTTTTTAAAGCTCACTCAGGGTAGGTCAGGGATGACGGGGGATCCTTACTTTGGGAAAAGTCTCTCCAATACTGGGCCTGAAGAAGACACATGATGAAGATTATGGAATGCATTAAAGAATCAGAGGAAACGTGAACCAAATAATAACAAGGGAATGAACTAATTTATTAACTTGATGTATGCTTGTACAAATAGCTACCATAGGTAAACTCAGATGGAATATAGATACAAATGAGGTGACTACCAACCCTTTGCTACTTCTTTACCATTGAAACTCTGTCATGATGTGATGAAACTCTCATCTTAGTGATTTGCTTGATCAATAGAATGCTGAAGTGATATTCTCGGACTTCTCGGCTAGCTAATAAGAAGCATTGCATATCCTGCCTGGTTTTCCTGGAATATTCTTTTCTAGAACTCAGTTACCATGCCACGAGAAACCTAAACCACATGAAGATACCATGTACTGGCTGTCTTTGGTAACCCCAACTGAGCCCCCAAGTTAAAAAAAAAACAAAAACAAAAACAAAAAAAAAAACAAGCAGCATCAATTTCTGGCCAATCAGGAGAGGAAACACACACACATACAAGCATTTGAAAAGGGAAAATTTAACATAATGAATTATGAATTATGAGGCACCTGGGAGGCTCAGTCAGTTAAGCAGCCAAGTCTCATTTCAGCCCATGGGTCATGAGATCAAGCCCTGCGGCGGGCTCCCCATTCAGTGGGAATCTGCTTGAATACTCTCTCCTTCTGCCCCTCCCCTACTCATTCTCCCACTCTCTCAAATAAATAAATAAAATATTTTTTAAAAAGAATTATAAATTATAACAAAATATTGGCAATATAAGGGGTTGATTTAGTATGAAACAAGGAAAATAGAAAGTATACCAGAGACAACATATAATACAATAGCAGATTTACTATTTAGTGTGATATATGTAATAACAATTACCACTAGGGCTGGGGAAAAGTGCCCAAAGTAGAGCCAGCTCTCCTCTCCCCCGATGCCCATCCCTGGCCTGGGCTGAGACCTCCACACTTTGTTGGAGAATGTATAATTACTGAATGGCAGAGAATTTCTGTAAATTGCCAGAAATCTGTCCTCTAGGGAGCCAGGGAAAACTTCATAAGGAAATGTCTTGCCAGAAGTGCTCTGCTAAAAAACTACTCAAGAGTTGTGCTGGACACAGCTGCTTTTGCTGGGTGCTGCTGACCACCAAGTATTACAGGAGCCAGATGTTGGAAGAGCTGTACATACTACAGAAGCCTATTGAGCAAGCACACAGAAAATGGAAGCAAAACCCATTCCTCCTGCAATGTCCCTCCAGTGACTTCCACTGACAAAGCTTCAATGCTAGCCGGCAAACAAAAAATATTTATAAGACTCAGATCCAATTTCTCAGAGCAGGCAAAAAGGGAGAATTTGGGACCGAGTCAAGAAATTTAGAACTGGTCCACCATGCAAATAAGCAGTCTCAGTCATGCTTGCCCAGTCAAGCCTTTAGTTAGTTCCAGATCTGGCTGCTGTATGAAAGCTTTTGCATCAAAAACCAAAAATGAAAACCACTTGTTTCAACTCGCAGAACTACAAGACTATAAATTGTCACTTTATTGTATCAACCCACTATATTCTGGGGCGGTTTTGTTACACGGTGACAGGTAACTGGAACATGTATCAGCAAGATATCCTAATAGCTTGTTTTATCTTTCATCTCCTTTCTATCTTAAGGCAACACATAGACTTGGCAATTTTGAAAAACTACTTTTCCCAAGTCCTCAATTGTGGTTTAGAGATTGACTGTTCATGAATGGAAACGACAGCCTGATAAAGATAATGCTGCTTATGCTATTGAGCTGAGCCATACGCAGCAGCATTGTAGTTGGTGATCTTTTGGATGCCGTTGAGGGAATGCATTGTGGACTCCTCATGGAGTGGCCCAAAACTATATCTGATAAAGCACACATTTATTATGTATAGTGGATTGGAAATGGCTCTACTTAGTGCACTGATATTACTACATATTACAAAAATTAAAGTAGCAGCTATGAATAAAATTATATCCCTATATCATATATAAGATAGACTTGCAAGAAGGTAAGCTGAATGTAGGAAAAGTGTCCTCTACACTGTCTATGCATCAATGGAGATATACTGATAAGAGCTCAAATGGGTCACGTGAAGTCTCATTAGTAAGCACCACTATGAAAAGTGTTCTGGAAAAAACATATTCAAGCTTCAGGGTATAGGTTTGACTAGCACTGAGCGTTGAACTCCTGGGAGATTACAAAACAATAGAATCATTGGAGTATCTATTTCTCTAGAATCTTTTGTCTTTGCCTGCCACAATGTTTGGAAACTTCACCAGGGCCAGAATGCAGAGAGTGATCATTTTTCTCTGGTCACCATAACCAGGGACTCTATTGGTTATGTGGCTGTGTTTTGCATGCTTACACTGGTTTTCAGACTAAGAATCCATGAAGTCCACAGATTTCTACAGGGTAGGATGTTATGAAGGAAAGATTCTTAGGCATCAGACCTCAAGTTCAGCTTTTGTTATATGTCTTATGATTGAGACATCATTTCCCAACATCAAAAACCATGATTCCCCACCATGGAATCTATGTTTTTATCTTCTCCTTTACCCATTTTCTCCTTGCATACCAGAGGAAACTGATTTCTCCAATTGCATAGTGGGAGTTGGGTGGGGAACATTATTAATAATAGTTCAGCAAGTAGAAGCTGGAACAATTCCAGGGAAACCAGAATGCATGGGCATCCTATTTTGATGCCTTTCCTTCTAACTTACCAAAAGACTATTTCCTGAGACATCTTCTCTCTTTCCTACATCAATCCTTACCCCTTCTCACTCTATAACACTTCTACCATCATAAACATGTGTTCTAGCACATTTCCTAACTTAAAAAAATTCCCCCTTCAGGTGCAGTTCTAGGCTCTTTCTTAAAATGAGAAACCCACATCACACACACACATGCACACACACACAATTTCCATTTCTTTCTTTCTCATTTTCTCTTAATCTTCTTTTCTGTTGGTATCCATGCCCATATCTCAACTAACATCCTTGTTAAAAAATCACTAACAACCTACAAATTCAGTGAATGCTTTCTGACATCACCCTGCTAGATTTTCAGCAACGATTCACACAGATGACTATTTCCTCCTTGAAACATTTCCCCCTCTCTGCTTTAGAGATCGCATGCTTTCTTATTTTTTATTCCTATTACCTTTTTCCTTCTAAGTTTCCTTTGCTGTCTTCCTTACTTAACTAACCACATTAAAATTACTCTAAGCTCAGTTCTGGGCTACATTTTCCTTTTTTTACGATATTCTGGCTAGGTGATCTCATTCATTTCTGTGACTTTCAGAATCATTTATATGCTAGTGACTCAGATTTATATTTTTTACCCAGACTTTTTTTCTGAGCTCTAAATTTATATACACAACTAACTTGCCTATTTGAATGTACCAGAGGAACTTCCAAATTTGTACACTGAACACAAGACACATCCATTTCATTCACACAAACTAATAATTCCCACTGTTTCTATATTTCAAATAAATGGCACTATTGCCACCATTACTTATGTTAGAAACCTGGAATGATTCTTGACCTTTACCTTTTCTGGTCCCCCGCATTTAATCTATTTATACCAGTTGTGCCTTCAAAGCACATGGGTCTGATCTGTGAATGTCTCTACTACTATCACCTGAGAGTAATCCATCATCCATTGCTTGAGTCACAGGAATACCTTCTAAACTAGTGTTCCTCTTTTACCCCTGGCCCCCTCCAGTCTATTCTTCATGTTCAAGCCATATCTATGTATTAAATAGTTCATAGGAGATTGTGCTGCAATACTGATTAAAATTCTTGAATGGTTTCTCATTGCCCTTAGAATAATTTGTTGCCAAGCTCTCCAAGGCTCTGTGTGATCTGTCCCCTGCTTCAGCTCCCCTTCTCATCTTATACCTCTCTGCCCCTTATGGTATTTTACTTTCTGTCTCATGGCCTTTGGTCAGTTCCTAAAATGTCCCATCCCCTTCACCAGCTCAAGGCATGCAATCCCTTGTATCCATGGTTTAATCTACCAGGGGTGCTATTCCTCAGGTCTTTCTCACATGAAGGACTGAAAACAATTAAATAAATCATAGCCAATTCAATTATTAACAAGTATTCAGCTATTATAAGGATGACGTAGAATTTTATATATTTAAGGAAAAATCTCCAATCACATTGTTAAATTTAAAAAGTAGTTTGTTTCTAATTCAAAAAGATGTATGTATCCTGTGTTCATTGCAACATTATTTGCAATAGCCAAGATGCAGAAGCAACTCAAGTGTCTGCCAATAGATGAATGGATAAAGAAGATATGGTTCACACACATACACACACACATTCTAGAGTGTTACCCAGCCAAAAAAAATGATGAGATCTTGCCATTTGTGACATGGTTGCCAGAGGGGTTGGGGGTAGAGGGATGGGCAAAATGGGTGAAGGGGAGTGGGAGATACAGACTTCCGATTATGGAAAGAGTGCATCACAGGGATGAAAGGTACAGCATAGAAAATAGTCAGTGGTACTGTAACAGTGTTGTAGGGGGGCAGATGGGAGCTCCACTTGTGATGAGCCCAGCATAGTGTATAGATTCATCAAATCACTATATTGTGTAGCTGAAACTAATATAATATTCTGTGTCAACTATGTTCCAATTAAAAAAAGATGTTGGGGTGTTGGGGTGGCTCAGTTGGTTAAGCATCTGCCTTTGGCTCAGGTCATGATCCCGGGTTTCTGGGTCTCAGGTCCCGTATCCAGCTCCCAACTCAGCAGGGGGAATCTGTTTCTCCCTCTCCCGTTGCCCCTCCCCCTGCTCATGTTTGCTTGCTCTCTCTCTTGCTCTCTCTCTCTCTCACTTTCAAGTAAATAAATAAAATCTTTAAAAAATAAATCTAAAAAACAAAATAAATTTTTAAAAATGAAGTTATTACTGTGAACCTTAATCCAGTGTGACTGGTAGACTTCTAAAAAGAGAAGAAGGAACCTGGAGATGGAGACACAAGGGAAGAAACATACAGACCGTGGACAAAAGACACAGAGATTGGAGTGAGCATCCATAAGCCAAGGAACACCAAAGATTGCTAGCAATCCCTGGGAGTTAGAAGAGGCAAGGAAAGATTCTCTTTTACAGATTTCAGAGGGAGCATGGCCCTGCCATCACCATAATTTGACTTTTACACTCCAGAACTATGAGACAATAAATTCCTATTGTTTTAAGCCAAAAACAATAACAATAAACAACTAAACAACTAAAAAGTAAATGAATCTATGGTTATTTCAAAATAATTTAAAAAACAGATTGCAGAAAATATATATAAATAAGTATATGTATAAAATACATTAAAATGTAAAAGTATGTATAAAACATGAATAAACACAAAAATGCATGTCTTTATGTATATTTTTAAGGGCAGAAAAACAGTATGAAAAACTCCAAACCAAGTTGCCAACAGAAATTACTGCCTTAGTATTATACAACAGTGGAGCTATGTAATTCAAGAGAGGTTTACATTTTTTATACTATACACATTTGTTATTATTATTATTTTTTACCATGAGAAAGCATCCCACAGAGGGTAGAGTTGACCTATTTTGCAAAGTCTTTCTTAAAGAAAGCCTGCTTACCCTTTGATAATTGTTATGACTTTTTAGTGTAGCATACTGTAAAAGTAAATGAAAATTGAAATCAGTAATTTTATAATTAATAATGATCTGCCTCTCTGTCTCTCACGAATAAATAAAAACTTTAAAAATAATAATTAATGATCTTACTAATAATTAATAAAAATTGAATCTTCTAAACTTTGTTATAGGCTAGTGAAAATGAAACTTCCTGGAAAAGGACTAGTGATTTTATGATGATCTTGAGTGTCTAGTGATCATTCTATTAATGATTTTAATGAAAATAAGAGTGTATAGAGACAGCTTTGCCAGTGAAAAAAATATTACAAGTTACTATTTGATATGTATCCTGTAAAACACCAGTAAAGTATATTATATACTTTTTTGAAAGTGAAAACACAAATTCTCTGCATTTACCTTAAATCCTGCTAAAATTAGATTTTTCTGCCATCAGGCATAAAACATAAGATTATGTGTTGTCCAATAAAAATAACATGGATTGTAACTTAGGAAATTAGATTCTAGTGTAAATGAATATTTTGCCTTGAACAACAGGAAACCTCTGTCAATTAATCTCATCTAGAAAGTGTGAGGATTCTACTAGAAAGCATTTTATAACTGGGCTACCTGGAGCTTTGTAAACATTTATTTAAAAAGAGAAAGAAAAGAAAGTTGGGAAAGTGCCAGTTTAACATGCTTTGCATTTTTGTTTTAGTCAAGAGCATTTTCCCAAATATTTGGCTATGTAATTTTTAATATGAATCTCCAAGAGATGAAAGGTGAATAAATTATGCAAGTATTTCTTTACATGTATTTGATTACAGAACTCAGAGGGTTCCTTTGGAATGGACTAAGTGATGTCAACATTCTCTTTCAGCCAGAATGGTCTATGCATCAGGGGTATGTCAGTCATTATGTTAAGTTAGGGACATGTGCCTTTCTCCTTCTATCTCTTTATTTGCCATCTTTATTAACCTGATGATACTTTCAATACAAAGTGTATGTTTCCATTCCATGTCTCAGTAAAAAGGAATTACAAAGGTGGCATGCAAATAGGAACCTGGTGCTCTCTAAAACTGCCTACCTCATCACACCGTGTGTGTGTTCAGATCTGGTTATTACCATCAAATACAAGAGCAAAGTGTCATTCTCATTCATGAGGGGGCATAGACTAGGCAATCCCCTTTTTTTTTTCTATTTAGATGTCATGGAATCAGAGGCAAGCTAAATTTGTTAGTGGTGCTCTGTGGAATCTAGTGGAAAATCACTAGAATTAGAGGGAGATTTGTGTGTTGTTTGTCTCTTTTTGTATTTATTTAAGTCATGATGAAATATACAGAGCATATAATTCATCATTTCAATCATTTCTGAGTGTACACTTCAGTGGCATTAAGTGCATTCACATTGTTATGCAGCCCATCCCCGATATCCATCTCCAGAACTCATCATCTTGAAAAACTGAAACTCTGTACCCATTAACCAATAACTCTTCATCAACCCCTTCTTTCAGCCCCTGACAACTACCATTATACTTTGGAGACAGATTTTAGTTCAACTCCACGTAGGGACATTTACTTCATTGTTTGATCTTAGGCAAATATTTTTTTTTTCTGTTTTCGTTTTTATAAAATGAGAATAAAAGGATCTACTCTTTAAAAAACGCATCTGCTATGTCTGGACAATCAAATTGTCATGGGGAGATCAATTTATTCATCCATCTATCTAGCATCTCTTAATTTGTAAGTACAATATACATTTATCCACACACACGTACATATATACATACACATAGTTCTGTCAGTGTCAAGTACATTGATTTCTTCAAACTAAACAAAATAATTATTGCCCTTGATATCATTCACGGTAGTTTCTTGACTCAAAAATATGTCAAATTCTGGGAAATCCCTGAAGCCAGGGGCCTAGAAGAAGGAGCTATTGTTATTTAATGATGTGGTCATTTCCTTAATTAAGCTTTTCTTAAATGTGAGAGTTATAGCCAAGAGACCTTAAACTATATTTCCCATGTCTATATTTTGCATTTCTTTTTTTACTCTAGGGAGTCTGTTAACTATTAACCTGTGATTTTTTAAGCTGTTTTTTTGAGGCTGACTAAACAACTTTTGAGAGTAAATGTTGATGTGCTGTCTCAAATATCAGCTATAAACTGCATAATTTAAGACCACTCAACAGGTTTGAGTTTTTATAAAGCACTTAGAAAAAATTCTCTCTTTTTAAAATGAACTGTGCTTGCTGAAATCTTGAAGCCCTGACTCTTGTTCAATGCACTTAGCACAGTCTTGTCCATTTGTGTTTACAGCAGAGCTGCAGAAGACCAAATATCTTGACTTTTAGAAAATTTTCCAAGTTCAAATGTTTCTATGTATAATTGAAATTGTCATTTAGCTACTGAAGTTATATTTTTTTAAAAGCCCATTGTTTTATCAAGTTATTTCCCAATTTGGAGCCAAAAATGATATCTTGTCAATCATGAAAGGAAATATATGTTACCATAAAATTCATAAATATATAATAATGTTTCATCTACTATGGAGAATAATCGTTTCCCTTACTTCCTTCTTATTATGAATGTAATTGCTAATTTCCTCATAAATTTTCATTTATTTTTTATTATTTCATACTCACCTTGATGAAATGGAACAGTCAAAGCACTGGGAGTGAAATTGAACGCAAAATTTCACTCTATAGTTTTACTTGGGGGAAGGAGATAATACTGTTTGTTTTGGTTATTTATCTCAAGCTATTTCTGTGATCTTTAACTTTCTGAAGTCAAATAATATACTACATTTTATCTGTAAAAAATGAACTTTTAAATAAATTTTTAAATACTAGAGAGATTTTTCACAATAGGATACCAAATACCTATCAAAGCTAATTTTAAAGTTTCATATAAATGAGTGGGAGCCAGAATTATATCTATTACAAGGTTAGCTTCACTAATGACTTTTTTTTTCACTGTGGATTGAGCATTTTCCTCTTGAATAGGACTGCCCAGGGACAGCAGAACTTGAACTTGGTATCTTTGCGAATGCAGCAGGTCTCTAGGCAAGAGCACTGATCAGAAGAAGCATTAGATTATACGACAATAACAAACTATCATGAAATCTCAGTAACCTAATGAAGATTTATTTATTACTCATACTCCATGTTCATATTGCAGGTCTGTAGAGGGACTTTTCTCATTAAATCCCCTCAGGGATCCAGGGTAATGGAACATCCACCATCTTGAACATTGCCACTGGGATAGAAATCTCTAGAGAGTACCACATTAACAATGATGTGTGCTAACACGGAAGTGATACAAGCCACTTTTGTTTACATGCCATTGGCCAGAACTAGTCACACTAGCAATGACCTGTCTACTCCTAATCACAAGGGACAAGGGAAGGGACACCTGGGTGGCTCAGTGGTTGAGGGTCTGCCTTTGGCTCAGGTCATGATCCCAGGGCCCTGGGATCGAGTCCCACATTGGGCTCTCTGCATTGAGCCTGCTACTCCCTCTGCCTATGTCTCTGCCTCTCTCTGTGTCTCTCCTGAATAAATAAATAAAATCTTAAAAAAAAACAAAACAAAACAAAAAAAAAAACAGGGAAATGCAATCCCAACACAAAATGGGATAGTGAAGATCCAGAAAAAGTGATAATGACTACCTCAGCTTTTGTGACCAAGTGCTCCAAGGAGCAGAAAAAGCATGTTATTATTTTTTTTCCATATGTGCCCTTTCCTTTTGTACCCTGAAGCAAACAGCAGACACTGACAGCTGGTGGAAGAAGAAGCAGATGAGGAAAAGACTATTTATTGCCTAAGGGTTCATGTAATCATTCCAGCATTGAGGCACACAGACGATATACCAGAATGAACAGCTACAAAGGTGTTTTTCTTGATTCTTTTAATATTGGTTGTCATAGGCTTTACCTCCATTGCCCTTTTCCTCGTTTATATCTACAACACAGCCTCCACGTTTTTTGGATGTATCAAATGTTATACAAGAATGTTAAGGACAGTGGCCGAATTACAATGTGCAAAGGAATCCACAATATATGACTTTCACCGGCCTGGTCCAAGAGAAAAGTCCCGAGAGATAGTGTTATGATGGCAAATGTTTAACAACTCATTTCCAAATAAAAAAAAAAAAAAAACAGATTTGCTGGACTTGTCCGTATCTGTGGTCCAAATCCTCCCACTGTGACTGATTTTAACCTACCACTGTGCTAACACTTAATGCGAGTTGGAAAGAGACAACTCGCCACCAGTGGGCTTTGACCAGCTAATAAGTCAGGTCCAGCACTGCACGGAGAGGTAACTCCTCCTGGGGTGTTCTTAATGTGTTGTAACCCACATTTCCAAGGCTACCCTCCCCTTTTTTGTCGCTGCACACTCACAAGCACATGCCTCACAAGGACAAAACTAATTCTCAGATACAACACATAAATTCCTAATAAGGAAGAGAAACGTTTCATATGTGTTCTGTTATTTTTAAGCCATCTCTTAAACAATGGGGTTAGTATGTTATATTTTATCCCAAGAAAATTTAATTCCACCTGTCCTAGAGCTCACTCTCTCCCTTTAGATTTCCTGGGAATAACAAAAATATCCATCCCTAAATCATAAATCTCTTTATGGCTACTCCCCCTTTATTACGGAAATCCCTAATTAAACTGTTGGCAATTGGGGAGGTGGGGGAATCGAAAGTTTTAATCTTTCCATTCGCTTCTCGTTGTCCCCAGACTGTGCGGGGCCTGTACTACAGCAGTAGATCTCTCCATCATATTCTGATCCAGGTTACTGACCCACCAGGTGAACCAGCTCCTTCCTATCACTACCATGTCTACGGTCAGTCCAAACTCCTTGCATTTTCCCAGATACCAGATACATCACAGTCATTTGGGTCTTGGTGCTTAGCGTGTGGAATTAGCCTACCTCTAACATATTCACTTTTTTTCTGCTTTTTCAAATCTTAACGAAACTTAGAACTATATGTCTAGTTTTGTCATCAGTAGGACACCTCGCTTCTACTTATCAGCATGGCTAACTCTCCTTCATAAGCAACCAATTTATATCTCAGATATGAAATTTTGCTAAAGGTTGCCTTATATCATAATTGGTCAATATTTCTATTTGTTTGACTATAATTACTTTATGTGAGACTTACTTCTCCAAAATACGATAAGTTCTTGGTATTACAGACTCTAATTCTTTTCTATCTCCAATATACTTAGCATAGAGTTAGGCTGATATTGGGTTTTTATTAAGCCCTTAATAAAAACTTCCCAAATTAAATTACATGCCAAAATATTACTTATTATGATTCTTATGTCTTAAAACATGAGAAACTTGAGATTAAGGGCTGTAAATCACTAGAGCAGCAAAATAAAGTTGAAAACGAGTGGGAATTCAATAACTGTTGAATATTGAATAAATAAATTCTAGAATTTAATAAAAGAATATTGATAACTTTAAATTTTTGTTTTAGTTTAAGGATTGTCATTCAACATATCTTTTTTTTTTCTTCTTCCTTTTTTTTTTTTTTTCCTTTTGCTCATGTCAAGACAACTTACTGCTTGACTGCATACAGTCCTACTTTGGAATTAATTTTATTTGTCTTATTATTGGTAAATTTTTCCACTCACCTGCAACTATTCTTCTGCTTCTTTGAAAAGAAAACTATTTGATTATCTGGGGAGCTGAATTTAGTATTCTTAATAAAGAATCTTATGAAGAAAAAATGTAAGGTCTACAATTCCAGTATAAAATTGCTTGATATAAATTTTAATCAACAAACATTTGTTGGATGTCTTCTGTGAAGAAGAAAAAAAACACCTGGGGAAAAAGGTTCAAAAGAGATACAGATATGATCTTCATCTTTAGAAGCTTGGTTGGGAGGCACCTGGGTGGTTCAGTTGGTTTAGCATCTTCCTTTGGCTCAGGTCATCATCTCAGGGTCCTAGAGTTCATCCCCACATCAGGCTCCTTGCTTCTCCCTTTCCTTCTGTCCCTACCTGCCCATTCCCCCTGTTCATTCTCTCTCTCTCAAATAAATAATAAATAAAATATATATTTTTTTTAATTAGAAGCTTGATTGGAGGAGGTTATTGAGAGAATAGGACAGCCAATTGACCCTGGAGCTGGAACTGGGCTCCTCAGAGGGTCCTTACCCCCTTCATCCCCTCCCCTACTTTTGGAAGGTGTATTCTACGCACTATTCTCACAGTGGGAGCTGTTTTCAAACTTAGAGCTCTGAGAGAGCCCTGTGTCATTGAGACCATGTGGATGGTCTATGCGATTAAATCCAGGTAAAGCTCCTATATAAACACTTAAGATTTTGGCAGGCAGGTATGGCTCATCCTTTGGCCTCATGGGACAAGCCTCATAAGTAAGTTTCCTTGTTTATTGAACCTACCACCTACCAATCTGGAATGTTATTCTGCCAATCTCTTCAGTCTCTCCTTGACCCCCTTGTTCAAAAACCAGTGTGCAAACTGTTTGTTTTTTAAACATGTTAGACCATTTATAATGAGAATACATATATAAGGGCTAAATAGTTGTGAAATTAAAGGATTTATGGCAAATCAGGGAAGCTTGCATGAAGAGGTGATGTTGAACTAAGTCTTGAAAGCAGTGTAGTAGATTTATAAGGAAGATGTGGCTTTTAGAAATTAAGCACAAAGAAAATATAAAATTATTTTTAGAGATAAAAGAAGAAGTAATTCAACACTAGCTATTTATAGTGATGTTACTAAATAGAGTGTTATTTAATAGTAACAGTATCAGTAATAAAAATAATATCTAGGGGCACCCAAGTGGCTCTACCTGTGAAGCATCTGGCTGTTGATTTCTGCTCAGGCTGGGATCTCAGGGTCATGAGATCCAGCCCACATTGGGCTCTGCATGCACGGTGGGAGCTGGCTTGGGGTTCTTTCACTCTGCTCCTCCCTGCTTCATCATCTTCATCTTTAGAAACTTGGTTGGGGGGTGCTAATCTTGCTTAGCATTCAGCACATCCATAAATAGAATAGTTTCTTAACTCTTCATTAATCCATTTGTATGGCACTTCATCAAGGCATTCAAAGATAGCTGCAAATTTCTATCCAAATTTCCTGCATTCCTAACTAAACAAACTCTTGTTTCAACTTTTTTTAAATATAATTGTTCTGTTCTCCTTATTCTGCTTTTGTCTCTCTTAAGACTTTCTGGTTTATCTAAATTCTATTTAAAGTGTAGGACCCTGAGTTGAACCCAATATTCCAGGCAAAGCTAGAATCACACAGAAAAGAGAACTCTTACCTGACTCATTCTAGATATCTAGATGTTTCTTTTAATGCATCCTATTAATTACTTTATCAGTATTCAGTGATAAAGTAATTACTGTGTAATTACTTTACTTTACTTGTGTGTAATATCAGTGTCCTCCTTTATTATTTAATCATACTGAACTTAATATGGGTAAAAATCCTTGAGTTTCTTTTTTCCTACATGTTCTATTGCTATGCCATACCTGTATAATTCTATACTTGTAGTGTTCTATTTTAAGACCCATTTTATTCTTGTAATCATCATTTTATTGGATTCCTTTCATCAGTACAGTCTATAAAAATTTTCTCTCAATCTCTTGTAAAACCATCTCAGCATTATTTCATATCTAAGTTTGATATATATATATATATATATATATATATATATAGTCTTTTTTTTTGCAAGACAATAAAAATACTAATTTCATTTGAGTACAGAAAACAATATTGTTTTTCAGCTCCCGAAGGAATGCTGGCCAAATGGCTTTGAGAACCACCAATGTTCAGCATCAGATCCAGATGCACACTCTTCTGAGACGCTGAACAGTTTACTGTGTGACTAGCTCGCTATTGTTCATATATATATATATATAGTCTCCTCAGTGAACACCCAGATAATTTTTATTATGGCAGTGCTCACTCCAGAGCCATGACAAGCCATAGGACACTCTTTCAACTAACACACAATTATTATTTCATCCAAGTATTTATCTTTTGAATGTTTCCTTCAAACATCTCATATCATTCCATCTTGGCTGAAAAGATATTACATATTTTAACAAGTATGTAGCTGAGCTCAAAATACACCTTCCCCATCATGTTTTTTTCAGGTCTAACAATGTGTTTGCTTAAGGAAAAAAAAAAAGTAGAAATGAATGTGACCTCTATTGCATCCTGTTAATTACTGATTACTTACCTTGCTGTCCACAAACTATCCTTCTGTTAGTGTTAGATAATCTTGCTTAGCATCAAAGCCAAAGTTTAGAAATACAAAGCTTGTTATTCTACGTTCATTTTTTTTCAGTGTTTGTCAATATCCTAAATTACCCAATATCATAAAAAACAATTCAGTGATTTTGATTGGAATTTATTGGTATCCTAAGAAAGTAAATAGTCTGGACCTAGAAGACAAGCCCATGTCAGGCAGCCCTCTCTTCTTAGGATCCATTCTCTGGTCTTGGGTTTCAGTTCTCTAGTATCAATGTAGTTCTGAGCTTTATATCCTGAAGAGCTTTCTTTTTAACTGAAAAAGTAGCAGCTAGATAGATAACAGAGAGTCCTGCTTTCTCTGGGTCATTTAGCATAAAACAGTGACTAAAAGTACAGGCTTTGAAATCACAATGCTAGGTTTTCATCAGATTTCACAATTTACAACCATTTTACAGCTCTGTAATCTGAGCAAATTTACTTATCCTCACTGGACTTCAGTTTTCTCATCTGCAAAATACAGATGATTATAGTTACTGCACATGGTTACTGAAGATATTCAACATAATCATGGATGTCAAGTTCATAACACAGTGGCTGCCACTTAGATAGTGTCGCTTTTTCATTAATGTTAAATCAAGGATCTTGTTTGTTTTATCTCCTTCTTGATTATCTTCTTGCTTTTGTCACACAATTAAATATTAATCTTTCAAATATGTTTGACAACATATTAATCAAAGGGGAATGACAGATTTTGTACACTTCTCTATTTTGAGCATGGAGAAAATATCAGGATCACAAGAGGATATAATTAGGGATATTGGGTAGCAGTTCTAAGGAATAGAAAAGAAAAAATCCAGCTGAGTAGACATACTGTGGAAACAAAGATTATCAATGCCTATTATTTTTTAAAGATTTTGTTTATTCATGAGAGACACAGAGAGAGAGAGAGAGAGCGGCAGAGACACAGGCAGAGGAAGAAGCAGGCTCCATGCAGGGAGCCCGATGTGGGATGTGAGACTCAATCCTGGGACTCCAGGCCAAAGGCAGGTGCTCCACACCCTGGGCCGAAGGCAGGTGCTCAACCACTGAGCCACCCAAGAGTCCCAACTTTGCCTATTTTTAAATTTTAGTCACCCTTGCTCATTCCTTCATTTGTGGAAGAACCAGATACTTTCTGCATTGATGATTTCAGTAGTAGAAGAGCTGAACAGGTGTGAAGTTTCTGAAGGAAAATGATGTCAGAAGCCAATATATTCACTTTCAAAATTTCGCAAAGGCTTTGCTTACAATCATAGTAACAAACCGCATATTTCCAACTGGAGAATAATAAGTCAAAATGTTCCTAACCAATTAAGGCCTAACCAATGTCCCTGCTCTTACTATTCCAAATAAATATGTAAGTTGAATTTTCTGAAACATTTTAACCTTCTGAATAAAGTACATAAAGTTTGCAAAAGTGGGAGAGTGGAACAAAGGGCAATAGAAGATCTCTCTACTGTGAAGCATTCAGAACAATGAAGACTTTAGAAAAGTTATGGAGATTCAGGACATGAATAACAAATAAACACGACTCAGAGGCCTTATCTAGGTAAAAGAGCTCTTTGTGACTACTACAAGAGAAGTTTAAACTCTTAATTAATTTTTTCACTGGGAAATTGAAACACCTGATCTCTCTATAATCTTTACTCAGTGTCTATACCAGGGAAGGCCACATTAAAATGAGGTCTCTTTATGCTGCTCTAACTAAACCTTATAATAGATGAAGCTTTCTCAAAGTTGAATCCTTAAAGATTGATCAATTGATCTCTCTCTCTAACATCTGTCTCTATCTCTGTTCCGATCTCTCCTTAAAACATGAATAAAAACATGCATACACTTAAGTCTCTAGATAATTTTTGTCAGTATCATTTTTTGACAGAGAATCTGAGACAAAGAATAAAGAAAATTACAACAAATCACTATTAGGATAAACGAGCTATGGATTCCAATAATTTTTATTTAAGAAACAGTAGGAACAAGTGTGGTTTTTCTACTGGTGTCTTTTGGGTGATGAAGCTTTAATGGGAGGATAAATAACCTACATGAATCAAGAAAATGGTCCTTGAGTGTTAATATTGTTCTTTTTCTTTGGCTTTTGTGTGATGAGCCATTTATAATTTTTTAAAAAGCTACCTGGGAGGACAAATGTAATAATGTCTTGAACCCCTAGGCAGAAAAGCACCGTATAATTATAATTACATCTTTAAAATATTATTACCACAGCTCTGCCCTAAAATTTTTGTTACTTACAGGGAAATCTTTTTGTAGGTGAATCCCCCTAGCTATACTGACTGCTTCTTCCCCTTCTGTCTAGAAATGTTTTAAATTAGCTGAATACGGTCTCTCAGTGAAGCAGAGTGTCTCCCTTTGGAAAGCAGCTGGATTAGGGGCACTTGACCTTTCTGAATTGCGTATGCACGAATCGACAATAAAGATCTGAAAGGAAAGGAAAGTGAACTGACTGGAAATTCTCTCTTAAAGTCTTAGATACCTTTGTTCACTGAATTTGTTCTAATTAACATGGCTAAGTTTCTAGGATCTAAAATGAAGATAGTTTCTTGTTGAAATAGATATATTTAAAAATAAGATCCAGATAATTGTGTTTTTTGGGGGGGGGCAGTAAAGGGTGCTTGTTTCTTAAATAATTTATTCAACATTTCAATAAATATTAACTGAATGTGCTCTATACTAATTACTAGTGACACGATGGCAAGCAAAGCCTGGAAGTTACAGACTAATAGCAGGACAGACTGATCAGATGTAATATTACAATCATTTCAAGTGCCATGAAGTACGATGTTGTGAGAGTCTACAGCAGGCGTCCTGACCTCATTAGAGGGGTGGTGGTGTCTCCACCAGGTTATCCTGAAGAATATACATATGAGTAGGTCAATATTATCTCATTGTTTTTTAGCAAAAGGCACTTTGTCATCTAATTATGTTTTTCTTTACTCTCAAGGTACCTTCTATGATAGGTTACAAGACAAGGGCAAGAGAAGCCAGTTTATGCTGGGACTTCCCAAACCCCTCTCTAGCCTGCTGAAGAATTAAAAATGTTATGGTTGGGTATTACAAAGTATTAACATAATTGGCTCAATGATGAGCAATTAAACTTTAACTCCCAAAGAATGTCACTGGGATTCTTTAACTCTCAAAGAATGAGTGCTGTCGTGGTCTCCCTGTTGTCCTGTCGTGAGTCCTAGAAACCAGCTTGGATATTATTTTCCTCTACTGATTGAAAATGAGGATGTCAATAAAACAGTGTTTTCTAAACAATTCTGTGGAACTCTGCCCACATAAAAATAAAGCAGAAGTGATCTCAGCATTCTTATTAGCAGTTTTAGAATGTAGCCAAAGGCTGTGTTCATGGAGACAGAGGTCTTTCAATGCGTACAAATGACTCTGGAGTTGCCTATGCTTCACTTATCCTTGTGGGGAAAGTTTTCCACTGCCATGGGACTGGACTACATCCGTTCCACAAATAGTGTTCATTTCTGTTTCTTTCATTCAAAGTATCTTTCATGAGCTCTCTTTTCCATTTTTAAAACACAGGGCGCACGAAGGATGCTATATAAAGTCAGATTCATTTTTAAAATCTCTGATGGCATCTTTCATCCTGTAACTGCTATTCTGGGGTTTTGTAGCCACAACACGAAGAATAGCAATCAACAGCAGAGTGCAAGACGGGATGAGAATCTCTGCCTGAACACCAGACACTGCAGCTTCAGTGGAACACATGCTTTGCCTTATCACTGTCCATTTGCAGAAATTGCAAATAACCTTTTAGTGACAGTGTGTCATCAGTAACTTAAGTTTGCTTCTTTTCACTCTAAGATTTGATCTGAACCTCCAAAAGGTCAATATTTTTTGTTTGAAATAGACTACTTCTCCATGAACCTCAAATGACAGGCCCGTTAAAGTCTTTGTGGAAGAAAATTTCTAAACGGTGATACCAATTCCGTTGTTTGGCACTGTTATACCTTCATACTGAACTTATAAACAAATTCCATATTTTACAACTAAAAACTGATAATGAATTAAAAATAACGGGCCATTATTAATACCTTTCCGTCAGAGGTTCTTAAAACACTGACAACTTATTTATTTATTTATTTTGGCATAGATACTGAGATCTAAAACTACCCGAATATTAAACTGCTTGTCAATTCTATATACTTTCCCCAGTGAGGAAACTGGGATGAAGCGATTTGAACAAGGTTGCAAAACAATGCAGCAGCAGGTCAGAGTATAATTCTGCGTTCTTCATTTCAACAGGTTGGCAAGCATGATCCTCTCTTTCACCTCCTCGAATTAAATAAGGCTCTCTCTTCCGCTGTTAAAAATGCTGTAGTCACACCCCACTTTGATGGTGTTCCTAAGGCCAAAAATAATCCCATTAGCGTGGGTTAGGGATATTAAAATAATCCTTTCGATCTCCACTTTTTTGTGTGTGTTATCCAGTGTAATTCTTTCCTCAACTCATTCACCCATTAACTAATTCAATGAATATTTATTAAGAGATATGATATACCAAACACTGCACTTGGTCCTAGTCAGCTTTACAGATCTCTAATTAAAGATCCTTACAGGGGTGCTTGGGTGTCTCAGTTGGTTAAGCGTCTGCCTTTGGCTCAGGTCACCATCCTGGCAAGTCCCTCTTCTGGCTCCCTGCTTGGCAGGGAATGTGCTTCTTCCTCTGCCCCTCTCCCATTCATGCCAGTTCTCCCTCTCTCACATTAACAAACAAACAAACAAACAAACAAATAAATAAATT
Source organism: Vulpes lagopus (assembly GCF_018345385.1). Taxonomy (NCBI): domain Eukaryota; kingdom Metazoa; phylum Chordata; class Mammalia; order Carnivora; family Canidae; genus Vulpes; species Vulpes lagopus. The sequence goes on from NC_054845.1 coordinate 18,808,458, forward strand.
CTTACAAATTTAAATCATATTTGTTTTTAGTTTTGAATTGTACTTATTTAAAAAAAAAAGGAAAAACAGAATTTCAAATCAGTTCTTTTTGTCTCAAGAATTGAGGGATTTCAGGATTTCCTTTTCTGTTTTGCCTTCTTTGTCCATGAAATATCTCTTTTGTTTCCTGAAACTTTCTATTCCATAGCTGAGGGCTATGATTAGACACTAGAAATGAACTATGAGCTTTTTGTGCATTTGCTCTGGATGAAATGGTATCGTGACTTATAGCACCAGAGTGGATGGGAAAAGGGAATAAGAAAGCAATAGTCTGGAAATGCTAGTGAATTCTTCTTGACTTCTAAAACTTAACGAAATAATTCATCCTATTCTCAAGTCCCCCTAACCCCTTAACCTGGTTAAGAAATTGATAATAAAACCTATGATATTAAGACTCTGCTCAACTTTGCCTTTTTAGGAGATTAGGAAATTTTTAATGTCAAATGATGAAGTTCATTGTTGGCCCTTTGTCAATATTCCTCACACTGAGTTAACCATTTCCGTTCTGTACTTTTGTGCTTGCTAATGAGTTTGTTACTGTGTGCATAGTCCTACTGCTGCATTTATAACTGATTCATAAACATTTGCTTTGAAATGTGTGTTTATGTGTATTTCTTTGCTAGACTCAAGCTTCTTGAGAACTATGATTTTGTTTTATTCATATTATATTTCCCAGCCCTAATGCAATGCCTATCACATAATAATAATCAAATAAATGCAAATTGAATAAAATGAGTTAAATTCAGTTCTCTTTAATATTTTCTTCAGAGGTAAGAATATTGCCAATATAAACAGTACACTTACCAGGTAACTTGTAGCTGTTATATCAATTCATGCAACTATAGATGCTTTAGAAAATAAGGCTGCTTATATGGTACTTTCTATGCTAGTACTATTCATACTACCTATGACCAGTTTCCCCTTCCTCCAATAGATCTCTGGGAAGAATTGGGTAATGTCTAATTTACTTTGCTGATAGATAGCTCGAATGCTAGAAGGAAGACTGTTTCTCTGGATCGATGAGGAATATTACAGAGTTTTTGCACTACTGGCACAAAGATTAAAATCTTCAAAGATGGAGCCAGTTAAGTCTCATTTTCTCGTTCATAGTTGCCACAGATCTGAGCTCAGTTTGGATTGGAGGAAGGGTAGCAAGTAGGAAAACTCTGAATAATATTTTAATAGCTTATGAATCAGCCTTGTCTCTTTCAGCCACTGTTGATCTACTGTGACTAGTTCTCTGAGTTTTTGCATTATTCTCCTATGACTAAGCCCCAGTTTTCTTTCCCATATCCCCAGCAATGCACTTCCAGTCTATATTTGTGTCCTCAGTTCACTGCTTTGGTTTCCTAAAATCTGTCTCAGCTCCTTTGGTTCCCAGATATATTTTTTTTCTTTTTTCTTAAGATTATTTATTTATTTATTTATTTGAGAGAGAGAGAGAGAGAGAGAGTAGGAACTAACAGAAGGGAGAGGCAGAGTCAGAAGCAGACTTCCCCACTGAGCAGGGAACCCGACTCCAGAATCCCAAGATCATGACCTGAGTCAAAGGCAGACACTTAACTGACTGAGTCCCCCAGGCACCCCACCCCAAGTCTTTTTTATATTCTTACAAGATCAGGTGTCTTTATAGGAATTTCATTTCTCTGATACCAGTTTTCCTGCTTGGATCTAAAAGTCGTAATCTTGTGTTCTGCTTTGTTAACACTGTTTCTGCCATTATCTACTGTTCATCTCAAATATGGATGACCTTCTACCTTGACTATATAATTTCCTTTCTCTATAGCTTGGCATCCCCATGCCCTTCAAATACCTGTTACTTCTGACATGTTCCTTCAGCTGTCTGCTCTCTGGATCCCATTCATTCCAGGAAAAGCTAGTTCTGCTACTTACTGACCACACTTAATTAGCATGGCCTGGTCCTGAAGTTATTTGTAAAAGGCAGAAGGGCAAGGTCTTGGATGCCTACGTCCTCACCAGAGTGGCTTTGCAAGCAACCTGCAATGTATAAATACTGCAGCTCAGAACTTTGGATAGGAAGAGCTCAAAGACTTCTTTGACTTCTCTTTTCCTGGCTGGTGTAATGTGAATAATGAGAAATCAGAATCCCCTGGAACAGAAATGCTTGATTCAGGGTTCAGTATTGATTAGCTACTTCTATGGTCTTGGAGAAAAAAATCCATCTTTCCAATCTTCTTCAGAAACCATTTAGAATTTAGCTGTCTCCACCTATGATTCCATGTACTCTGACAAATCATTTGTTTTCCTCTTTCGTATGTGTGTCTGTTAAGAAATCATAATTGTTAACACACGCCTCTGCTTGGTTACCATTTGACCAAGTGTGTTTTACTTCATCTCTTTTTTCTCATCAAAATCTTTAATTATTATTTCTGCTCATCTCTTGGACTCTTTCTTATTTGTTTTTCATTGTTCTCAGAATGAAGACAGTTTCCAGCAGTGGGTTTAACAGAATCACAGAGAAAAGGGAGAAAATTAACCATTTTATTTCAAGTGTTATTTACCCAGTTGCTTACTGGAAATCGTATATGTTTTATTTGTCTTGAAATCCATACAGAGAACATATTAAAGTAGTGAATCATACCTCCCACTGGCATTAATGTCCTTCTCTGCAAGCCTGTGAAGCCATTTTGAACATATGCATAAATTCAGATGTTGTGATATAATAGCTTGGGGAATTGGGCAGCCTTTTTCATTTCGTTCTGTAAATAACAAGAAAAAGATAAAATGATTTTATCATTAAAAAGCACCCTCTGGTTCAAATCCCTTAAAAGAATAGTTCATTTTCCTAAGTTACAAAATGTCTGATTGATTTCTTCTACAGAGCATTGGTTTCTCATTGAAATTTAACATTTCAGTAAGGATCCACTTTTTGAAATATGCAATCAAGGAAGATGGGGCATAGAATATATTGATTTAAGTAAAGTCTGGGAAACATCAAGCAAAGTGAAATCTCTCAGGTATTTAACTTTTTAATTAAAATATAACATAAATTACCACTGAAAATGGACTAGGTCATAGAAACACACTCATCTCAAGTCCAGAGTCAAACTGAGTCTTTTTTTTCCCATGGAGATGAAAATGAATTATTCTATGTGTCAAACCGAGATATTGTGTCTTTTAATAAGAGGGGAAAAAAGATAATTATTTGAATAGTGTTTTATAAAAGCAGATATATTCAATTACAGGACTATCTGTTTTGGATAAATATTGGGTTAAAATTTCTTTTTTAATAAAACTATATTTGGAATTATATGATAGCTCTTTTTTAAATATTTATTTATTTATTTATTTATTTATTTATTTATTTATTTATGATAGTCACAGAGAGAGAGAGAGAGAGAGAAAGAGGCAGAGACATAGGCAGAGGGAGAAGCAGGCTCCATGCCCCGGGAGCCTGACATGGGATTCCATCCCGGGTCTCCAGGATCGCGCCTGGGCCAAAGGCAGGCGCTAAACCGCTGCACCACCCAGGGATCCCGTATGATAGCTCTTTAAAAAAGCATTTTTATTTGTCAAAATGAAAAGTTTGCAAACCTACAATTTATATGTGAATCCAAAAGTTCTAGGAACTATGGTTTCAGAGAAACATAGGAAAAGTGAGGACACCATCATAGATTCATATTGAAATGTTAGAAGCTAAGCTTACAGTTATTTACTGTGCTCTTATTTCTCACAAGCAAAACTCCAGCAAAATAAAAGTATTCCTAGCAAAACGTTTAAATTGAAAGCATCCTTGCAGATTGCTTTGCATTTGAATGGTTTTATTCCCTTTATACTCTGAAAAAGCATTACATTAAATATTAATGCAACATTTTGCTCCTGTTATTGTTCACTTTCACTTCTGCTAAACATTAACTTCTCAGCTTATACAAGAAAAGATGTAGATGAGAAATGGTATTTAGTGATATAATGTAGCCAATCTCAAGTTATCGTATTAGATCCAACAAGCTATTTATTGTGTAATGCGAGCAACTCAAAAGACTGACACTATTCCCATGAAGTTATCACCAGTACGCTTCTTTGCTTACCATTGCATGCTTCTTTTCTATTACTCCTTTCAAAGACACAATTGCTGGAATGGATGTAATTGTAATACAAAATAGAGAACACTGGTGTAGAAGCACTTTTTGCTTCTTTTTCTGATGAAGACAGAAAGTATAATAGAAATAGGTTTTCTAATCAAGATTTCCCTTTCCTACAGAACAGGACATTAGTTATGGAAGCTATTTCAATAGTAAAAGCCTTAAGTGCAAAGCTTCCCATAATAATAATATAACAAAAATAATTATGACAACTAGGAATTTTAGAGCTTTAAAATTTCACTGGTTGACCAGTTCCACATGCAATATTTCATTTGACCTTCATATTGGCTAAGGAATCAACAATAAAATTCACCAATCTTGGGTAGCTGAGTAGCTCTGTTCAGGTCTTGCCTCATGTAATGTCAGCACATTTGGCTTTGTATCTGCCCTTCATTTGCAATATTATCCTCAACTTTTTAAAACTTTTTAAGAATCAGTTTCTACATTTGTTTGCAGATCTATCATAGAATTGACCTGTGGATGCAAAAATGATGATAAACACCATTTCCCAGCCTGTTATCTAGTAGTAAGCTTTCAACTAATGGACACTGGATATTACACAACAATTTTTCCCCCAAAATCCTCTATTTGGGAGCATATTTTTCAGCCAGGAGTGAGGTAGTACAAGATCTACCATTCTTCCTTCAATAACAAATACCTATTGACTCAGTGCCTACTTTGTGACAACTAGTGATCTAGTTACTATTAAGCCAAAAAAGACATAAAATACAGAATCTACATTCAAGGAATTTTAATTTCAGTGAATAACAAATTCACACAAACTGGCAATTTTAGCTGATGAGGTAAATGATTGGAGTTATTCACTGACTACTGTATGAACACAAAGGACAGAGCTTCAATTCATGTTGAAAATTAAGGAAAGCTCACTGGAGAGCATGGTACCTAGGCTGAGTCCCGGAGAAGGAATATAATTTTTCCAGAGACATAAAGATGAGGAGACATAATTTATTATGCATCAATTCTAAGGCACAGTCTCAAAGAAGAAAAGTAAACATAAGGCACCAAACCTGGTGAGTATGGTAATATAATTTTTTATTATTTTTTGGGTGGAAACAGGTGTAGCTAATACTACAGTTAGGAAAAATATTTCCCTTTCTCAGTATGGATTTAGACTTTACCATCTCTATGAATTATTGGTTTGGGGAACTGTGTGTGAAAGCATCATTAATCGAATAATTATGACCCAGAAGCCTAGGAAAAATGAAGAGAAACTTTTTTTTTTTTACATCAAACTTGGTGGGAAACCTCAGACGGTATGGGGTCTCGAAGTACTCAAACCTGTTCAAGAATGCATATTTAAGACCCCAACCTCCCTCCTGCTCTTCGTATTTTCTCATATGCAAACAAACACAGTTCTGTGTATTTCCTTTTAGACTAAGGTGATTGGTCCTTAGAACATTTATTGTTCTATACTGTTATAGTTAAAGATTGAATTGGTTAGGGTAAATCCATTATGGACTTTGTGTTGCCTCTTCCTGGTCCTCAATCATTGAAGGTCTAGTTTCCCCAGCTGCTGGGAGTTCTGTCAGCAGACAGTCCTATCAGGGATTTTCTTGAGTTCAGAGAACAACTTTGTTCATGTTTATGTCTCTACCCTGGGAGGCCCATCCTCAATAACTGATGCCCAAGTATAAGTTATTATAGAGAAGTTTGTCCTGACCCTACTTGACACCACACTGAAAGGACATTCTGGCTCCAGAGCCTCCTGTGGGGTTGGCCAGTCTTCAGGTCTGCTTCACAGATTCACTCCTCCTTCTGCCCACTCCTCCTTCTTCCCCTTTCATCTATGGAAGCTGATTTCTAAAAGGCATCTCTTCACAAGTATCCTATGTGCAAAATTCTACCTCAGTCTGATTTCCAGGGAACTGACCTACAACAATCCTTTATTAAGACTAAGCCATATAATGAGAAAGAACTCCTGAGGAAGGGCAAAAGCTTTGTAACAAAGACTTTTTTTTTTTTGCCTCTCTCCAATTCCAAAGAATTTATTGGCCTTAATACAGAAGAACAAGGCTGGGGGATAATGTAACTTTAGCCTTTGTTCCATTCTCTTGGACTATTGTCACAGTTGTGTTTAGCTGACACTCGGGTATGTTTTTCCCTATGTTGTTTTCGCCTTCAGTAACTCCACACCTTGATAAATTACACTTTGCCAAAATAGCTGTAGAAGGTGATTTGAGAGGAAGTAAGAAATTAAAATGGTAGAAGAGTGACCTTTTCAATATCACCTTTATGCTGAACACTAACAGAGCAGAAACAAGTCACACCAAAGGGGGACAAAAGTTCTTGAGTTCCAAAAAGAAATTAGGAGCTGGCTAGAGTAGAGCTGAGAGTGAGGGGGAAGGAGCAAAGCACATGACCATGAGAAACAGCAGCCAAGTGGCTGAATCAAGGGTGAAGGAGTGCCGATCTGTATTGTCCCTAATACACATATGTACGTACAGGGGAAAAGAGACTCAGGTGTTATCATTCCATCCACTGTATTAAAGACCCTGCATTAGGGGTTAATATAGCCACAAATTAAACATACGTGGCCCTTAAAATTTACAAGCATTTTGGTTTTATTCCTATGTAAAATGGTGATCAATATTTTGTATTCCATGGAACACAAAAGCATGCAGAGTGCTCCAGATTGTACTTGCTGCAACACATTCACAAAAATACTCACATAAACTTGTGTGTACTATAAAATATGAGCTTGGAAAAATAATTTATTGTTAATGTCATTCATTAAAATATGTATTATTATATTTATATATATTACTATAATGTGTCTATTAAAATATATTTTAATTAAAATATATATCTTATTTTCGAATGCTATTTAAAATTAAAAAGCAATATGTACTATTGTATGGAAACAGAATATATGAGGAAAATTAAACAAAAAACAGGGCTATTATCATACAATTGTTTTCACAATGCTGATCATCTATAGTTTAAAATTAAGATAAAATATTATGAATTTTTATGTGATATGTTTTGAATCAGCCTCTGGACCATATAATTCACATTTAATCATTAGTGGCTCATGGACTTTTGGTAATCTTTCTTTCTATCTATCATATATCTATTTTTGTGTAATTATATATTTATATTGTGCTTTGTTTCTGGGTATAGACAAAATTATATATAGAACACATAGTATATATTATGTTGTATATTATTATACATTAATTAATTAGATATATTATCGCCATGGGTTATATATTGCATATTAATTATGTATTAATTACTGAAGGTAATTAATTAGTATTACATTTGTACTTCTTGACAGCCCCTGATTTACTGATTCGACTTACAATTTTCCAGCTTTACTATGGGGCAAAAACCATATACATTCTGTAGAAACTGTGTTTCAAATTTTTGAATTTTGATCTTTTTCCAGGCTTGTGATATGTGGTATGATACTCTCTCATATGCTGGGCAGCAGTAGCCAGCTGCAGCTCCCCGTCAGCCAGTGTATATGAGGGTAAACAACCAATAAATATACTTACAATCAATCTGTACCCATATAACCAGTCTGGTTTTCACCTTCAGTATAGTATTCAATAAATTAGATGAGATATTCAGCACTTTATTATAAAATAGGCTTTGTTTTAGATGATTTTGCCCAATTGTAGGCTAATGTAAAAGTTCTGTGCATCTTGAAGGCAAATGAGGCTAAGTATGATATTAGTTGAGACGTAAACCCATCATAAGTTGAGGAAGATCTGTATTATACAGTTCATTAATTCTTAACTTGTGGCTATAAATAATAAAAGAGGATACGGTCTTTCTAGCAAAGATTTTGAGAGTCACAATAATAGTTTAGAATTAACAGTGTTTCAAAGTATTCAAGTTTGAGGACGATGCTATTCCATGTATATCTAGACCTTGCCCATGACCTTCTAGCTGGTCATTCTTTCTTGCTAGAATTTATGAACTGTGGTATAAGACTTGACTCAACTGGCCCATTGTCATGGTCTGTGCTTTACAAAACACTTGCGTATTTTTCTCTGTCAATGTCCCTTAACTTTGCTACCCTTCGTGGTATGACTTGGATTATGTATCCTCTGAAACTCTCTTGAATCCAATAGCTTTAAGACTATCCACTGGAAAAAAGATAGTCTCTTCGATAAATGGTGCTGGGAAAAATGGACAGCCATGTGCAGAAGAATGAAACTAGACCATTCTCTTACACCAGACACAAAGATAAACTCAAAATGGATGAAAGATCTAAAGGTGAGACAAGAATCCATCAAAATCCTAGAGGAGAACACAGGCAACACCCTTTTTGAACTTGGCCACAGCAACTTCTTGCAAGATACATCTATGAAGGCAGGGGAAACAAAAACAAAAATGAATTATTGGGACTTAATCAAGATGAAAAGCTTCTGCACAGCAAAAGAAACAGTCAATAAAACTAAAAGACAACCTACAGAATGGGAGAAGATATTTGCAAATGACCTATCAGATAAAGGGCTAGCATCCAAGATCTATAAAGAATTTATGAAACTCAACAGCAAAGAAACAAACAATCCAATCATGAAATGGGCAAAAGACATGAAGAGAAATCTCACAGAGGAAGACATGGACATGGCCAACAAGCACATGAGAAAATGCTCCGCATCTCTGGCCATCAGGGAAATACAAATCAAAACCACAATGAGATATCACCTCACACCAGTGAGAATGGGGAAAATTAACAAGACAGGAAACAACAAATGTTGGAGAGGATGCGGAGAAAAGGGAACCCTCTTACACTGTTGGTGGGAATGTGAACTGGTGTAGCCACTCTGGAAAACTGTGTGGAGGTTCCTCAAAGAGTTAAAAATAGACCTGCCCTACGACCCAGCAATTGCACTGCTGGGGATTTACCCCAAAGATACAGATGCAGTGAAATGCCGGGGCACCTGCACCCCGATGTTTATAGCAGCAATGTCCACAATAGCCAAACTGTGGAAGGAATCTCGGTGTCCATCAAAAGATGAATGGATAAAGAAGATGTGGTCTATGTATACAGTGGAATATTCCTCAGCCATTAGAAATGATGAATACCCATCATTTGCTTCGAAGTGGATGGAACTGGAGGATATTATGCTAAGTGAAGTAAGTCAATCGGAGAAAGACAAACGTTATATGGTCTCACTCATTTGGGGAATATAAAAAATAGTGAAAGGGCATAAAGGGGAAAGGAGAAAAAATGAGTGAAAATATCAGTGAGGGTGACAAAACCTGAGAGACGCCTAAATATGGGACATGAACAAAGGGTAGTGGAAAGGGAGGCGGGCGGGGGGTTGGAGTGACTGGGTGACGGGCACTAAAGGGGGCACTTGGTGGGATGAGAACTGGGTGTTATGCTATATGTTGGCAAATTGAACACCAATAAAAAAATAATAAAGAAAATAATCCAATAGTTCAGGAAGTGTGTGTCTTCTATACAAAACAGATTACAAAAGGATGTCACTGAAAACTAAGGAGACCTTTATTCAGATACACACATATGACCCAAACAGGAGCAAATCACATTAGAACTCCAGCCTCTATTTCTGTAAATGAGAATTTTGCCACTTCTGTCAAAAATAGACAAGTACAGCAATACATTTTTTTAATGTTACTTTTTCTTCACACATTGCTGCCATTTATGACAAGAGATCAACATCTTTAGGGGAAAGCAAAATATTATATATCTTGATTAAGCTACATAAAATCTTGTGTACTTTGAGGAAGGGAGATTTATGAGACTTTATTTGATTATTAAACAAATATGGCTGATCATCTAAATGCCAGACACTCTTCTCACGTTAGGCATAGAGCAATGGAGTTGTTTATTTTTTAAAAAAATCTCCCGTATTGATTTTCATTTTGCTCCTACTCTACACTCAGTGGGAAAACTCAGTTCATTTTTCTGTTTAAATGGCTCTATGACTTATTTGTTAATCAGGAAAAAAAATCTACTGGTCCCTACACCATTTATTAGCAATATGTCTACTTGACTCTGACAATAATACCTTTATACCATTTTTTGCTTTTAAAAACAGCATGACTGTATTAATTTATTTAAAAAAAAGCATTGTTTGGGAAAGTTGCTTCTTTTTCATATCGTCACAAATTAGAATTCCCCTAAGCCTTATGCTTCTTGGTGATGAACAATATTTTGTGTAAGAAGCTGTCTTATATTGGGGTGCCTGAGCGGTCAATTGGTTAAGCCTCTGCCTTTGCTCAGGCATGATCCCAGGGTCCTGGAATTGAGCCTGCCTCTCCTTCTCCCTCTCTCTCCCCTTGCTTGTGCACTCTCTCTCTAATAAATAAAATATATTCTTTTTAAAAAAAGAAACTACCTTATTAATTTTCCTATTACCTCTCTTTTTCAGCCTCGTTCATTCTATTCCATTTGAATAAAAGAAGAATCTTATGAAGATGTGATATGAAACATGACCATCTTTCAAATTAAATAATTTGACTAATACTGGAATGAGACAAGACAATACTATCTTTCCAAAGCTAATAAAATATTTATAGAAATCAAAGACAAAATTTAATAGTTTTAAAACTCTGTATTCTAATTGGGTTTAGGTTTGGTGGAGCACGTCACTTCATATGATTGGTTACATAGAGTAATCAAAAGGAAAACTATTACTGTTATACTACTATTTCACATTTTAATGAAAAAGTTAATGCTTTAAAATAAATGAGTGTCATATGTTCTTCGACATCACACTGATGAAGTGCTTTTAAAAACTTGCTATCAAGTAATGTAAGCTGAAGCCAACTAATAATTTTATTTAAAAGGAATACATTGCACCATCCACATCTCATACATTTACCAAAGCATTTATTTGAAAATATTTATATGCCTAAAGAGGAGAACAAAATCATAGAAGATGATACTGAATAATTTTTAAATGATATATTGTAATACATTTAACAGTTTATTTTCTTTAGCAGCAACATGTCAAGAAGTTGAACCATCAGTTTCTTTTCTTTATGAAGAATTATCCCTGAAATGACTTGTTGAATTTGAAGCCCTAATTAAAGACTTAATTAGTTGGCAAGCTTGTTAAATTATACTTTATAAAAATGCATGGTGTTGAAATGGATCTAACTTACAGTAGTTTTGGAGAGCGCTACATTTATCTACCATATGCTATTCTCTGGATAATTGACTTTGCTCTCCACTTGACCTTCAATGAAAAGGGAAGCTACAACACACAGGTCCGTAACCTCTAAAGAACTAGAAATGCTGACATGGCCAGTCCACATATTTGCATTACACATACTAAACTAACAGACGATAGTATTTACAAGGCTCCACTAAATGCTTAAATCTATTTTGTGGACAAAAGGATTTTTAAGTTAATTCATTTTGTGGAGAGAATAATTTAACCAAGTTAGCATTTTGTTGACAGAATTATGATGAAATTCATTTTGTCTACATAATTGATTGGACAGCTAGCAGAATGCATTTCTCCCCAGAATGAAGAATATGCAGAGGTTGTCAACCGGCATTTCCTCCTTGGTCTCAAATCATCCTGTCGACAAAATGAATATAAAATCCTTTCGTCTACAATATCAAAGTGAGTGTTAATTATCAGGGAATAGAATGCAGAGTCAAATTCTTTTCTTTTAAATATTGATAGAAAAAAGTCATACCTTTCGCTAACTAAATATTAATCTTACACAAGGATTGTTCTGGAAAAAGCTTAAATCTAATCTGTGTAGTGAGATAGGTATGTGGTTTGTTTTCTTCACATTCAATGCTACAAACAAGAAATAAACACTTGGCTAAAAATTTAGATTGAATGACCGATGTGAGAAAACAGCAAAATATTGAGCGGTAGAGTACAAAGAGGGTCATGAATAGTACATGATACGAAATATTGAAAGCTACATAACAAGTTATGAACACTAAATGTAAATTTACATTGTTCTCCAGATGCACTTTTAATTGAATTAGATTATTGTATTATAATCCACTTAAGCCTGGAGGCTTCCACGATGAAGATGAGTGGTGTAGCAGGGCACTAACAATGGATCTATGCCATGCAGTTCATGCTTCTTTGTATTTGCATGTCACCTATTGCCCCAAAAATGTGTGAATATCAACATTACATGCCTAAAATAAGAATAGCCTGGGCCTTTCACAAGATACATAATAATTAGAGATGCTTTCTCAAATAGCCTTTGTTTTGAGGTTGAAACTCCATTCTGAAAGTTGGAGTCAGAAAAATAGAACATGTTTTGGAAGAAGAAAACACTTTTTAAGGTTGGTCACCCAGAAAGTGAACTAATATGCATCGTATATTAAGCTTCTGTGATTGTTGAGATTCGTAGCTCTATTCTCTTTCATAAATAAGATTATGGAAGCATTTCTTGTCAATTCTTGACTGTGAATTTGCTCCAAGGAAAATCTCCAGCTTGTAAAATCTAACTTGGATGGATAGCCCACTTTAAAGCTATCTAGACAATGCATCATTATGCTGATAAGGCTAGATGTTAACTATTTTGAAATATTAGGATCACTTCTTCCTTTTTATAGTATTTTGTGGTTGATTTGCAAACTTCTGCCAGCTACCATTTGGTCTCAAATTTACAGACCAATGTCAATACTCAGCTTCAAATTCAGTGGAAAACAATATGGACAGACTCAGATAGTTGTGGTGGATGTTGTTTTGGAATCAACAAGCAAATGTTCAAGCAAATACAGACCAGTTGAAAATGACTCACTTGAGGCCAGAGTAAATATTTGTATATAAAACTAGAAAGTATTTAGTAGAAAGTATATTTTGGTAAGAAAGTTGGAGAAACTGCACTAACTGAAAATGGTAAAACCCTGATTGGTGTAAAATTGAGTCATATGTAGAAAGTGTAAGATAAACGATTTTCTCTACCTAGAATTCCCTACCTGGCATTTTGCTGGGAAATGCTTTGCCAAATAACTTTTTGTGTGCATTTAAAAATTGTTTATTGCCCATCTGAAACCAGTTGGATTTGGAAGAAAGACAAAACAAAGTCCACGAGGCAATTTCTCTATCTTCAAATTGATCATAATTAATTTGGGAATACAATACTCATACGATACATTTAGGAAATAATTCTGAGACCATGTAATAAATACATGTCATGATACACAACAGACATTAAAATGTATTCATTCTCTTAAATATGCCTACTTAGGGTCTAGAAACATGTTTCTTTTTTTTTTTTTTTTTTTTTTTTTTTTTTCACTGGTATTTTTAACTTATGGAGACATATCAAGACACAGAAGACATAGAATCTAGGATGCTTTCCTTCTCTACATTACAACTCTCCTCACAATCCGGCCAAGGGAAGGCTGAGGGGTGAAAAATATGGAACGCTTCACGAATTTGCGTGTCATCCTTGCGCAGGGGCCATGCTAATCTTCTCTGTATCGTTCCAATTTTAGTATATGTGCTGCCGAAGCGAGCACTAGAAACATGTTTCTTTAAGGAATTTAATACATTTTAAAATTTACATCCGTCTTTAATCAAAACTCTTCCAAGGACATATCAAATAAAACATGTTTACATGAATTTTTTGAGGCAAGAAAGTAAAACAAATGTGAAAATATGAAATGGAGCCAGATGTGAGATAGATATACATAGCATACTGATCTAGACACTTACTACTGGTCACCTCACATTTGGTTTAAAATGAAATGATTCATTACACTTGCATACAAATGTTTTAATAGCCCTATCCTTTCCACTATATTCTCTCTCTCTCTCTCTCTCTCTCTCTCTCTCACACACACACACACACACACAGACACATTGAAGAAGGGATCACTGTTTCTATTTATAGGTGAGTTATGACACAATCTGACCAGAAGTGAAATTTCAGGTTAAATCTCATGAATGAGCTTAGCTGATGTAGAACTTGGTTATCAAGCTGAAGTGTTACCTAAGAGAAAAAGATCTTACGGAAGTTTCCAGAAAATGAAATGGTGGCATCTATGCACTGCTTTTAAGATTCTCTTTTACAAGAAAGTTATAATGAAATCAATATACATACTGCTTAAGGTGTTTTAACGGTCTTAGTGAAAAAGAACAAACAAGGGGACACCCATCTCAATGATACTGTTTTCTGATACACTTTCAGATGGTTATTTCAAAATTAAAATAATTTTATAAGGCATAATATATCTCTAACTTTCAGACATAATTCAAATAAAGAAAGCCCTGGTTATTCACAATAGTAAGTAGGGAATCAGGATTATCAGCAGCAACACCTACCAGGAACATAGGGAATTACTTTGGTACCAAATGCACTCAATCCCACAGATAAGACAGAGAATAAATCTCATGCTAGGCTTTACGCACGCAGCTCAACTAGGTAGACTATGTCTGAGCCAGATTAGGTATTTATAGATAAAAAAATAGTAGACTCTTGGGTGAGATGCCAGTGTGGATGTATGTACCTTATATGTATCCTTTCTTTAGACCTTCTTCTAAAGTAAGCGTGAAGAATTTTATTTTTAAAAGCCTATACCCACAAAGACTAAGAGTACAAGAAAAGAGACTCTGGAAACATACTTACACTAGTGGCAAAGAACTTAACAGACCTAAGCAAACAGAATCTAAGCCTGTGTGAAGAATTCCAAGAATCCACTTGTCTTGGATCAGAATTCTCAAGGGCTCATGAATCAGAAGTCCTGGGCATGCAGGTTATATATTGCTGCCTGGCAAACGACTCCAAAACATAGTAGTAGAAAACAATAACCATTTCATTATGCTCACAAATTCTGTGGATGAGGAATTCAGAAAGTGTCCAGTGAGGATGGCTGTTTTCTGTTCCATGATGTCTGGGACATCAAAAGGAGGATGACTTGAATGGCTGCAAGTCACAACAGCCAGAGCCAGAGAATCTGCTTTCAAGATGATTTCTTCACTTACA
Organism: Vulpes lagopus; assembly: GCF_018345385.1. Taxonomy (NCBI): domain Eukaryota; kingdom Metazoa; phylum Chordata; class Mammalia; order Carnivora; family Canidae; genus Vulpes; species Vulpes lagopus. The sequence continues at coordinate 18,823,520 of NC_054845.1, forward strand.
GCCTAATGACTGAGCTGGATTAGACAAAGACAGATTCGGCTTGGGTATTTGATTAGAATGTCTGCAAATGGCCTCTTGAGTGTTCTCAAGGAAGTTCGACTTTTTATATGATTTAGGACTACAGGAGTGAATAGTTTTTTGCCAGCAGAATGGAAGCTGCAAAGCCTTTTGTGATCTAGACTAGGAAATCACATAGCTCTCAGATCTCTCATACTCTACTGGTTGAATCAATCACAAATTCACTCAGATTCAAAGAGAGAGGATATGAGCTTCATCTCTCAGTGGGAGGCCTGCCATATCAGATACTTCTAAAAGTGGAAATGAGGGGACTGCTTTAAAAAAAAAAGGGGGGGTGGATTTGGGCAGCCCCAGTGGCTCAGCGGTTTAGTGCCACCTTCAGTCCAGGGCCTGATCCTGCAGACCCAGGATGGAGTCCCACATCAGGCTCCCTGCATGGAGCCTGCTTCTCCCTCTGCCTGTGTCTCTGCCTCTCTCTCTCTCTCTCTCTCTGCCTCATGTCTCATGTCTCGTGAATAAGTAAGTAAAACCTTAAAAAAAAAAAAAAGATCTGTTTATGGAGAAGATAACTGTCCACTGTTCCACACGCTAGGATGTTGCCTCTCCCTTACTACAAAAAAAGAGTAGAGCTTTATTTTCTGGAAAGAGTAAAACATCTCTTCACTTGTCTAGAAAACATCAACACAATTAGGAACAAAGGTATGAGAGGGAAAACTGAGGATTAAGTAGATGCGTATGCCCTGGATGCTGACATTCCCCCGCCCTCCCTTTCCCCCTTAACTTCCAAAACACAGGGTGCAGTATATCCTCTCAGCAAGAGACACGAAGATTCTTTTCTAAGGAATCTAATCAGCCTAAGTTTCACATCAAAATTCCTCAGCTAAAAGGCTCATTTAAGTCATCCCACAGCAAAGCACACATTGCAAGCTCCACTTGTGACCTTCTCATCAATTGGTGTCCCAGTGTTATATATAAACAGGCAACCAATGATTACTGGATATTTGAGGAAATCCTTTAACATTAAAAGTAGAGGGAAAAAATAAGGCATTAGACAAAAATGAGGCTATGCATAGGAAAAAATAGTAAGTCACTAATATTCTTAGAGAGATGAGAACAGATTTTGCAGCTGTAATATGAGAAGAGAAGAATACAGTAAAGATTTCTTCTGAGAACATAAAAGTTTGGGGAGATAAAATGGAAGTAATCACCTTGAAATAGAACAAAAGAACGAAGATAGAAAACTTAAAAAATATAAGGAAGTTAGAATATCAATTCAGGAAGTTTAACATCAAAACATAAGAGAAAAAGTGGAAGGAAACATTAATAAAATAGTTCAAGAAAACTCTCCCAGAAGGAAATAACTTCTCAGATTTAAAGGCCTTGTAAATGTCCACCCAACAGATTGAAACTGGCATCCAACAAAGCCTACTTTCATATAAATCCAGAGTATTCAGAACAAGAAGTTTCTACAAGTTTCTACAAGAGATCAGGAGTCATAATGCCTTTGGACCTCTCACTAGAGACAGTGGAAGCCAGAAGGCAATGGAAGAATGCTTTCAATATTCTGAGAAAAATTCATTTTCAAACTTGAATTATACACACAGCCAAGCTATCAATCAAATGTGAGGGAACAATAAAGTATTTTGACAGGCAAGGCCTCCAAATTTTACCTCCCGGTATCCTTCCTTAGAACACACTACACAAAATAGAGTAATCCAGGAAGAAAGCCAGGGTTAGATAAAGCTCAAGATCCAAGCCTGGGGAGGTGATGAAGGGAAATTTCAGGATGCTAGACTGAGGCAGGGCAGAAGGTTCTGGAGAGAATTCTTTAGGAAGATGCACTCAGTGGAATGCCCGATGCATATGGGCTTTTTAGGCAATTGGCTAAAGGCTTTGAGGTGGATTATTTTAAAAATCATAGAAAATTAAACTAATAAGAAATAAGGCAATCACTAATCTCTCTCTGGAGAGAGATAAAAAAATTGTTCAGGAAAATAAATGTCATCATCTCTTACCACATTGCTCAGTTGTAATTATAATTAAGATAGCATAATGTGAGCTTGGAAAATGATCTATACAAAATGACAATGTTCGGATATTATGAATGTGCATGTAGAGTATGGGAAGAAAGTCCAGGCTGTGGGGTTGAGAGAAGGAAAGGACAGATTTCTCGCTTCCATCGCAGGAGATCAATTTGTGGGTTTGCAACCTCCGGAGGTTTCCAGGTGTAAGATGAAACTGCCGTTACATGGAGGGCAGGAAGAGACTAAAGAAAGACAGACCATTCCAGATTGGTAGGTGGCAGGTTTAGTAAAAGCAAGGGAACTTTTGTGAAAGGATTGTCTTAGGCAGCCACAAAATAAATAGATCTCTGCACCTGCCTACCAAATCTTAAAAGTTCATATTGAGGCCTTAACTGGGTTAGATACATACACTGTCCAGGGCATCTCAATGGTACATTACTGTCTCAAGGTTGTGTTCTTGGGGCAGCTTTTGGGAGCAGAGAAGACAAGCAGAACACACATTTCAGGAACAGGAAAGGGGGTAGAGGGCCTCCAAATGCCCAGGTCTGGGTTATGGGTCAATGGGTGGTCACATCATTTTGATGACATCCTTCATGACCACCCTCTTCCAAAATGTGCCCTGTGTAGTCAGCAAGGGGTTACACTCACAGGGAAGTGGTTCCTGTGGCAGTTATCTGGCTACACTGGAAGCAGATGCTATAGCAAAAATACAGGTACATGCAAGAGAAGGCATAGGTTAAGACAATAATTCCCCAAATCAGTGACAAATTTTTCCACCCAGAGCTGCATGACCTGAACCATTGATTTACCAAGTTCCCTTGAGACAGATAGCTCAAGGCATTCACTTGGGCTTCATGGGATTTGATAAAGATGGCACATTAACAGACTCATCAAGTATGAACACACAACATTTTTTTTTTAAGATTTTATTTGTTCATTCATGAGAGATACAGAGAGAGAGAGAGAGAGGCAGAGACACAGGCAGAGGGAGAAGCAGGCTCCATGCAAGAAGCCCGATGTGGGACTCGATCCCGGGTTTCCGAGATCACACCTTGGGCTGATGGCGGCACTAAAGTGATGAGCCACCCTGGCTGCCCCAACACACAACATTCTAGTTGGATAATGGCACAGGTGCCTCCTTTCATGGTGGTCGTCATGACCAAGGGCCATTCTATTTTGGAGGACAGTTTTATTAGAGACATTTCAGTGTTCAGGAAAAACAGGGTTTCTTGGTTATCATTTAAGGCTTGCTGGGTGAACTTAGTAAGGGCTTCTAGGTATGTTATGTTATCCTCCAGGCCATTGGAGGGAACAAAGACAGTGGGAAACAGAACCTGATCACCCAGCCTTGAGGAGAGGGAGGTGGGCAGTGTTAGGAACTTGATCTGGTTGTGTACACCATGCCAGGTGGCTGGGGCAGGCAGCACCATCAGGTGTGAGGAGAGGGACTAAGGATGGGATATGCCAGACCAGGGTGCCCACCTTTTCCCCTCTTTCAATGGTGTGTGCTCCCTTCCAGGTATAGTATATTTCAGCAGGTTCAGCTGGCAGCAAGACAAAGACAATCTCAGTGGAGATTGAATCATTCCCTCTCACCCAAAGGTGTAAAGTAGGTCACCTATACCCAAGGGGCACCACCTTGCAAATTCCAGTAGATAATTCCTTGCCTAGGCATGATGCATGTTCTCAGCAGCATCGCATGTTGATCTATGGTGAGTCGGATCAATGACTCTTTCCCGAGACTTCTACCCCTTTACAGTATTGGATGCCCCAGGTTGGTATATGGGGCAACATTCCTTAACAGTTGGGCATTCATAGTGGTAAAGCCTGAGATAGTACTTCAGTCCACACAGTCAAGGTGGTTTTACATGTTAGTTATTTACTCTGTTCCTTTAATATTTCATTTTTCTTTTGTACTAACCATACTGTTGAGGTTTACAGGAGAGAGAGGACTTGTATTCAATGTCATGTTCTTTTGCCCAGTCTTGTACAACATGATCTTTGAACTGTGACCCCTGATCGCTGTTCCATGAGGGTATCTGTACATGCTGTTCAGCTTCTCTAATCCCCAATGGTGGCAGCCTGGTTTGTACAGCAATAGGAAAAATCTTGGGTTAAACCAGATGCAATGTCCAACAAACCAGAACATGTTTAGAAACTTCATTTACAGGGAGGGGACCAATATAATCAATTTACTAATCCCTCACCAGTTGGGAACTCCAGTGGATGGCCCCTGATTCCTTTGGCAGTTGTCCTGGACTCGTTTAGAGCACACAAGACATGCTGTTACTGCATTAACCAAGTCACTGTATTTCAAGGGCAGTCCAGCATCTTTGGCAATATGTCATTGCACCTGGACACTAGCATGGCCACTCTTTGTATGCACTCAGTATGCTCTGTCTACTGAAGGGTCATTTGCCAGGGCTCATATCCAAGGCAGGGCATCAGCTTTCTGATTGCCAGACAGTGTCTGTGTCTTATGAGCTGGGATGTGCAAGACAGTGAAGACTGTCTCAGATTCTTGCAGATGGACTCAAATGTCTTTCCATATATTCTGACCATCTTGTCGATGACCTGCTCTTATACAACCTTACAGTATTTGAAGACATTAATGTAAATATCAAAACTATCATCTATAAGAGATCAACTGGTTGTGGTCTGGAGAATAGGAAATAGAAGCAAGTGAGTAGGGGACTGTTATATTTTGGTTTAAAAAATCCTTTTGGGGGTAACTGTGTGCCTCAATCGGTTAAGTGTCTGACTTTGGCTCAGATCATGGTCTTGGGGTCCTGGGATTGAGCCCTGCATTGAGCAACCTGCTCGGGAGGGAGACTGCTTCTCCCTCTCCCTCTGTCCTCCCCACTGTGCTCTCAATCTCTCTTTCAAATAAATAAATAAAATCTCTTAAAAAATCCTTTTCATAGTTTTAAATTATTCACAGCTATAATTTTGTTTGAAGTTAAGGCTAAAATTAAAGGTTTTAGATAAAAAGGGAAAAATATAATATCACCAGAGTGTGAGTTAGTAGGATGCCAAATAATAGTATCAAACATTTATTTTATGTATTCCAACTTTCTTTTAAATGTCTCACATCCTGTGGAATTCTTTGTTATAAACATATATTTTAAAAAAATATATTGCCCAAAGAACTGTTTTCACTCTGAATAGTAAATGTGAGATTATCCAAGATATGTCTTCATGGGTGAGACTAAAATTAATGATATATCTCTAAGTAGATACCTCTATAAGTAGATGCATTGTCAGACTTCAATCCTTTTAAAAAGTCATTTACTTAGTAGCAAATGCCAGTACTTCCAAATGCAAATGCACACTTTTTGTATTTATCTCATGCCAGCACGCTGAAGGAAACTGCTGGGTATGAAATCTTTGCCTGATGTCTCAACCAATTTAAAATTTTCAATATTCTATATAACTTGTAATTACCAGGTACTTCTTAGTTAATTTTTAATAATTAGAAAAGGAGTGAAAAATATAGGAGAAAAAAATATGTGTAGGGGCATCTGGGTGGCTCAGTGGGTTAAGCTGAAGCATCTGCCTTTGGCTCAGGTCATGATCCCAGGGGCCGGGGATCCAGCCCCACATTGGGCTCTCGGCTCAGCGGGGAGCCTACTTCTTCTTCTGCCCCTTCTCCTGCTCATGCTCCCCCTCCAAATGAATAAATTAAATCTTTCTTAAAAGGTGTGTAAAATGGTAATGTAATGAGGCAAAACAGATTTCATTTTTAAGACAAAATTTTGTACTAACCTAACAATCACAACGTAAATGTTGAGGATTGGGCTCCTTTATTGGTTCTCATAATTACTAGGAAAGTTTAAATGACACATAGGATACCCTTAGTCATTCTTGTTACAACCTAAAGGAGTGGAACAGATGTAGAGGGGCTGATTCAAAGGAAAGAGGTTTGTTTCCTTTAAAGATGACTATCAGTTACAAGAACATTATTGTCTCTAAAGGCAAAGGCATAAACTCTTAGTACCTTGGACATAGGAAGAATATTACATTTCAAAAACTATACTACAGAAATGACCCTGAAAAACTGTCTTACAAGAAGCATTACATTTCAAAAAAGTATCTTACAGAAATGACCTGAAAAATTGTCTAACGTGGAAACAGGCCGATACAAGCCAGCTATTTAAGTAAAAGCCACTGCCCTAAAGTGCTCATAGGAAAATGAGAAAGGATACACAAAAACAGAATCCCAATTAACCTCTAAGGACATAATAGATATATCTCATAATGGTAATACGAAATCCATTTTTTAAGTAAAATGCCTTGTTTTTAGCAAAAGAAAATGTGTTGTATATTAGATTTACCCTTTACCTCTAATTTAAAGAATACCACCATTTCTATCTTCTCTGTCATAATTACTCTCCTTGTTAACACCTCATAATGAGGAAAAGGCAAATTAGTTGTGTCATTATACCTTGCTGCTAAACAGAAGCAACACAGCCATTAATGACTTTAACATATGTTCATGTTTTCCTGGCCACTGGGAACTTCATTCATCTGTTTCTCCTTGAGGAGGCAAGACATGTCTGTTAATAACATGATTCTGAATTTCTTTCTCTGGGAGTCGATATTCAGACAAAATTTTCAGGTTCAACATTAGAGGTGAAGCAACTGAGAGATAAGGGGTCCACAAGGGATGAATGACTGGAGGAGCATCTGTTCCTCCCCTTTTCTCCCTGAGCCATATGCCTGCCTTCTCAGAAACGAGCCCACTAGGTGGCGATGTAAATATGTTACACTTCCAGAAGAAGGCATCTGACTCTAAAAATACAAAGCTCATAATTTTAACAAAAAACAGAGCATTAAGCAATACACTAAGTATTTTAACAATGACTGGAGCTCATGAATTTTATTCTTAGATCTGAGAGTTCAGTGATTACCAGATAATTAGCTTAGTAATTTAAACTCCTCCCACCTCTCCCTCCCCAAAACCAAAAGATGTGCTTTTAATATTAGGTGAGCCATTTAGCTAATTGTTTCAATTCTCGATTTTTTTTCTTGTCAATTCAGTCTGGTCGTGGTCAAGTTACTTAACCTCTTCATATCTCATTTTTTTTGTCCAGGGATCTAATGTGACGAAGCACTAATAAAAATGATTATAAAACACTTTGCAAATTTTAGTGCCAAAGACAACTACGCTGCTTTGAAGTCACCAGAAGTGTGACAAGTGTTCAGACAAGTACATAATTAAACTGTCCAAACTGCATTAGCTATTGATGGCATTTAACTAGGGCTGACTGTTCCTATCAAACTATGAATTGAAATTACAGCGGCCCCTGCAGGTCTCCAGACTCCTCTAGACTCGGAGAACTGGGAATAGACATTGGTGTCGGAAAGTTCATGTCTATCTTTAATGACAATAATGAAAAATACCATCAGATTGAAATCCCTTCTGTTTCTCCTCTTGTTTTTCACAGAAGAAATGGTATCTCTGTTAATTATCTTCAAGGAAGATGTTGACGGGCATTAGACCTAACGCCAAATCTATAGCACTACCGTGCAGGATGGAAAGTTTTTGTCACCTTAACATCTCAGTTTTTTCCACTCCATAAACATAACTGAGGCCGCATTAATACTCGTGTCTGAGTTTCACTGAAACCGACCTCCCACCTGCTCATTCGGGAATGTTATTACTCCACAAGTGTTTCTGAGAGTCCTTGAGAGGTGACTTCAGTGTATCCTATACTGAGCCTGGTTATCACTCACCATCCCCAGTAGCTGAGTCAGATCCCCGAAGCTGCTCGAATCCTGGCAGCACCACAAAGGGAGCACGAGCACGGAAACAGACCTGCTTTGTTTCCCCTCAGCTGCTGACCCTCGTCAAGAAAAGTAGATCTATCACTTCAATTATTAACAACAAAGGGAATCTAATGTAAGGGAGGGGCTCCTTAGGTGACATAAGGGCTGAGAATCCAACAAGGGACCATGAACAACCCTAAGATTAGCAAGGACAAGAAGTGAGTGTACATCTAAATGGAGGCAGGAGAAAGAAGCCAGGAAGTGAAAACTGCAACCACAGGAGCCTCCTTCAGGAGCTGGATTCATGGAAGAGTACAGCCACTGCCCAAGAATCTTCCAGAAGCAGAGTCGAAGTAGAGAAACACCCAAGCTTCTTTGTCTACCTCTAACCTCCCCCTAGTTGTTTTCATTGTCTTAACCCAGCTGAGAGCTAGCTGACTCAGAAGCTGGCAGGGGTGCCGCAATACAGAGCAGAGCAGATCGAGGGTGAAAAATGAACAGGAAGGCAAATCGGTGCAAGATGTGGACAAGAAGATTGGCTGCTGTTGCTGGATTGATGCTAGTGGCTCTTCAGCTGCTGGCTTGGACAGCTCTGCTGGCTGACAGCTGCTTTGTGTCACCCACTCTGCTCGTGGTGTGAGTCTCATGCCCTACTTGTAGAACAGGAGTTGCTAAACTTCTTCTGGAAAGAGCCTCATAGTAACTATTTTGGATTTAGCAAACCGTTCACAACTGTTGGGTTCTTCTCTGTAGCACCGAAGCTTCCAGAGGCAGTAGGTAAACCAATGAACAAGATTGTGTTACCATGCAACTTTATAAAAACAGGCGTGTCCAGAGTTTTGCTAAGCTGCTCCATGGTATTGCTGCCTCGGCATGCAGTTTGTCTGGCCGAGTGGCCTGTGGGAACTTAAGTGGACACTAGTGCTCCATGCAACTTCGTGCCCTACAAAAAGCCCGCAGAATCATAAGCAAAAAGCAAACAGTTCCTGATATGACTCCCCCATAAACCCTTGTGAGCCACAGTCCCTCACAGCCCTTTCCCAACATATACGCTCCTTTCGTAAGACCCTGTGACACTTACCAAAACTGCTCTTTTTGGTTTGAATTGATCAGTCTGGCCATAGTAGGAAGCCCAAAGCACTCCTCCTACAGACCTTAATAAAGGCATGTGCCCCAGGCTCTTTCTTTTTCTCCACTCTGCCTTGACCTCTCCACGCGAGCCCTCCAGGTTTGCCCATACTTCTTACAGTCTTTTGTTGAAGGAGGCTCACCATCCAGCATCCCATTTCTACTTAACAAATATTAACAAAGTTGTAATAACTGGTGTTGAGCTGATTGGTAGAGTCATGCTTGCAGTTGACCTGGGGAAATAAATGCCTTTTAGCTGCAAATAGCTGACTACCTGGCTCTCCCAGGTGGACCATTCTATATGGATGGGGTCCACTGCTTGCTGGCATTCCTCTGTGCTACTTTGTGCTGCAGCGTACTGTCTATGCACAGCACCACCATAGCTTCCCATCCCAAAGTGCAGCTGCTAAGAAAGCCACCAGAGTTCTCAGAACCTCTGAACACTGCGCACTGGGGTGCTGCAGATGTGTCTTCCACCTGCTAACACTTCATGGGAGGTAAATTTTCCCAGTGTGTGCTAGACTTTCTGGTGTGATGTTCTAACTAAGCACAGCCCCTGGAGCTGACCATTAGCCAAATTGGCTAAGATCTGTACAAGGTCCCATTGAATTAGTCAACAGCCTGGAACATGCAAATGGCAACTCCTACTCAAGGGTGGGCCACCAAATAAAGATGTAGGACAGTGCCTTTGGAAGGAGGAGAGGAAGACTCCCCTTCCCTGACTGGTGCAGGGGACCAGGACTCTGAGTTCTAACCTGTCTGCTAAGGGAACCCTTGCTGCAGAAGCTTAGGCTCCTGGCAAAGGCAACTGCAGCCTGTGCCCACAGTCCCTCTGTTGTCACACACCTTGCTGTTGTCACACTGTATCTTCATATTCTTGGAGATGTTATGGGTCTGCATATAGTAGCACAAGATCTAATGGCCTGATTTCCACAGCGTGAGCACCTATTGCTAGTACCTCTTAAAACACCCAAAGAAATTATCAAGCTCTTCACTGAATGTAGACCACCCATAGACATGGCCTAGGAGCTCTCGGCACTGTAGAGCACCAACTGCCAAAGCGCTACGGGGGTTTAGGGCCAATTGCGATGGTCAGGCCACCACTGCACTAGTAGAAGCTGACCCTAATGCCAGGGAGGTCGGTTTGACTCCCTGGAGAATGAAGCCACTGTCTAGGAGTCCAGCCGTCAGGGGCATCCACTTCAGATCCTTCTAGTAACGTTTTATAAGGTCAAATCAGCAGGGGTGGGGGAGATAATAGAAAATTAAAACCTCAAATGCAAGAATCTAAGTATCTCAAGATTCAAAACATTGTAAAAAAGCTTTGTATAGCAAGAGAGAAAAAAAGGAGTCAACAGGTTATTGAGAGTGTTTAATACCTGCTGAGCTACTACTACACTGCCACAGAAATGAGACAATTAACTAGCATTTCCAAAGACTCCCAAATGCATAACCTTAAAGAAAGAAGAAGAAAAAAAGAAAGAAAGAAAGAAGAAAGAAAGAAAGAAAGAAAGAAAGAAAGAAAGAAAGAAAGAAAGAAAGAAAGAAAAAAGAAAGAAAGAATCAAAAAACTGAGGTCTGGCTGCTGCTATCAGCAGACTTGGGCCAGGCTCACCACAGCTTCAAGGAAACCGTAAATGACTTCTTGCTCCAAAGCAACTACAGTCCACCCCTAGTCAGTATTAGGTTGTTAGCCCCTCAAGGAGGCCCCACAAGTTAGTAAAATGCAAATGCAGGAAAGCCCACCGTATCAGTCCATCCTGAGCCAAATATAGTCAGAATTTAACACAAGCCAGACATGCCTACCCTTTATGGATCTCTAGCGGGACGGCCACCCTCCCATGGGTGGGCTTCTACCGTCCTTACACACACCAATGCCTGGGAAGACATCTCACCTTGACCCCAGATACGGCACTCAGTGGGTAAGCATCAGACTCCCCTACAGGGGCTCAGAAACACCTGAATTCTATGCTTTTAAAGATAGGTTTGTCAATCATCCCATTCATATTGTGATCTAGTTTGTAAACAAACCACTCTGAGGACTTGTTCTGGAGACAGAGAAGCAAGGTTTTGGATGAACCAGTAGTCGGGGTACAGTGGAGGGGATTTAGTTGCATTCAGTTATTTGCAGCATGCTTGGTGGTGGACTGGGCTGCTCCTTTCAGCAAAATCAGGGAAGTTTCAGCTTGGATATCCTAGAAAGAATCCTGCAACCAATCAGATTCAGTACAAGATGTTGGAGAAGCAGTAAAAAGTTGAGAGAAAAGAAGAAAGAAAAGTGGATCTAGAGATCCACCAAATGGGCTGATGACACTACAAATTTGTTGTAGATTTATCATGTTTTTGTTTTGTTTTGTTTTGTTTTGTTTTTTATAGATCCTATCAAGAAAGACAAACAAACCCTTCAGGATAGGTATTTTGCCCTTTGGGCATTCTACAGAAAACAGAATAGAACATTCTAACTTCTTAGCAGGGATTTAGGTTACAACCACGCATGACCTTGTAAATACAGATACTCACATTGGAGTGCTTAGGCCAGATTCCTCGGGGGCTGGTCAGTGTGACTCAGCTCCCCTATTTTGCATCTGCTAACAAAACTGATTTTCTGGAAATGGTGCTTGACCTGTGGGCGTGGCCAGCGGTCTTCAACCAGGTGCTTTCTTCCCACGCTGAGCAGGATCACATTTCCACTTGAACAGGTCAGGTTAAAAATCTGAAGGCGTAGCAATCCGTATTCAATAAGACAAGTTTCAGAGAGCAAATCCGGCGGCAGACGTTTGATAAACACAGGAATCTAAGCAGGAAGGCAGGAGGTGGGGTGGGAGGAGTATATAAGAATACAAACAGCACAGAAGCCAGAAAGGTAGGACACAGAAGAGCTCAGTTCACCTGTTAAATTGAACAAAATGAACCAGGAAAACTGTGAATGAGGCTGTAAATGCAGGTCAGGATTTGGGAGAATTTTATTAGCCACTAGAGTTATATACTCTTCTATATCTTGGTATTACTGGGTTTTCTTCACAGTAATACACACTTTAAATTTTTCCCCAACCACATCAAGGCAGTATTCTGAAGAGTAGTTGCTCCTACTTCAGGAGTCATAGTTTTTACTTTTATTTTTATTTTGGTGGAGTCAACAGTTTCTACAGAGTACCCTAAAGCTATTTTTAAAGACCCATCTTTGATGGTGTACATTTTAACACTTTACTGTTTTATCTTGTTAGATCTGGAGGAAACGGGCCATATTTGAATGTAAAACAGAGTGACATAGATAGTAAAAAAATAAAAAATAAAAAATGTTGATTGTGTTCTTTAGTTTTTCCTTCCAGAAATGGCAAATGTATAGCTTTCATGGTCTGGACTTGCTTTCTAAATATGGACTGTATGACCTTTTACCTAGTGTCATGCTACACAATCTTTGATTCTGAGGTTGGAAGGGATAGTCCCTCTAGTCCTACTTTTATCACGGGAGCAGGAATGGGCTCATCATAATCTCTGAGAGAAGCACAGACAGCTTCTGCTACAAATGCCTGAGGAGATAAGGACCTTGCAGTTTCACAAGATCACTCTATACTGCCTTGTCTAGAAAGCTAGAAAGTTCCATTTTATATTGATCCGCAATCTGCTTGCTCATAGCTAATGTGCCTCTCTCTCAGTTACATTTATGGAACTCCCCAGAATAATTCATCTTTTACCCTAAACCCCTTCACATATTAAGGCAGTACCACCGTATAGGACTTGTTGAACCGCCCTTTCAGAAACTCTTAGAAATACGTAATCTGGGGAAACATTCCAAAACTGCATCTTAACCAAACTCAGTGTTTATAAAGAAACACATGTTAGATTCCAGTCAGATCTACTATTTAAATTGAAGCTAACATATATTTATATATATTTTAAATGTTGCTGTATCATTTTTTTTTCCAACATGCTTTTTTCTTGAATCAGTGCACAGCTCACTTACACAGCTCCTCCATCTAATGTGAGGTTGCTTTGCAATTAATGTCACTGGGGAGATGTAGGTGGAGAGAGAAAAGAGGGGGAAATAATAGATCCAACGCTGTATTTTGCTGAATCTCACATGCCATTGGTTACAGGGTACACCTTTATTTTATGGACCACTATGGATCGATGAATTATGATATTTATTAGAGATACGATGAAGATAAGTGGAAGCTGAACCTCACTGTTGCCTCTCTTCCTTTTCTTTTGTTTGTTTGTTTGTTTCTTTCTTTCTTTTTTTTTCTAAACATTTTATTTATTTTGAGAGAGTGAGACAGCACATGCAAGGAAGGGGAGGGGCAGAGGCAGAGGGAGAGAATCTCAAGCTGACTCCATGTTGAGCTGCAGAGCCCAATGGGATAGATCTCAGGACCCTGAGCCGAAATCAAGAGTTGGAAGCTAAACTGACTGAGCCACCCAGGCACTCCTCTTCGTGTTCTGTTTTGAGGGTAGGGATGGCTGAGGCCAAGAGCGGGACCACAGGAGTGACTATTTTTCTATGTACTTGTGTTACAGCAAATACTCAAATAATGAGAGTGACTAGGGATATGGAGTGAGGGACAACATAAATATGTTCCGTATTAAAAAATATATATATCATCATTTGAAGGTGCCTAACAGCCTAGTGAGGTCTCTGTGGATGACAGCAGTTTTCCTATTTCTTTATCTTAGGGCTCTCTGGCACATAAACACCAAGTGTGTGGATGTCATTTATTAAAGTTTATCAATTGCATGTCACTTTATGTTAAGGTTATTTCTTCTTCTTCTTATTTTTGATGTTATGAGAAACAATCATGGCAGGATGAAAAATACACTGAGAGCTATGGGATAGGGTGGGGGAATCGGAGACAGGAAGAAGTGATGCAACAGAGGCATCATTGCCAATACTATGCTTCATTGTATGTTAATCAATGTCTTCCTTGAAATACCAAATTAAAAGAACAAGTCAACAATCCCACACATAGGAAGTGGTAATGAAAATTAGAACAAAAAAGAAGGTTGTGTAAGTGGAAGGATTTGCCATTGACAGTAGTAGAGGCTAATGTTTTTAAATGGTCTGTGGCTATGGATATTGGGTACATAAACCCAGCAATAAATAGTTTTATGTTTAAAAAATTAGGCCTGGGTTAGTTTAACAGGCATCCCATCCACGCTGAAGTTCAGGGGAGGGAATTTTACTACAGAAAATTCCTTAGAGAGAATAAAGACTGAATTTATACTGTAAACAATAACAACAATAACAAACAACTCAAGCTGGGAGAGCTACAAGCCACAATGGTCTACTGATCCTTTGCTCTAGTAAACAAACCAGATCTTCTGAAAACTTTCTCAATTCTTTAGAAGCCATGAATGTTTTACTTCACTTGTTTCTAAAATTTAACATAGTTCAAGGGTCTATCGTTTGGCAGTTAGACTCTAACATCAATTATTGGCAGAGAGTGCTATTTGTAGCTATTGTCAACTTGCCACTGAAGCCTATGTGTGAAATGCGATTCTTTTCTTTCCCTAAATATTCAGAGGAATTGAAGTGCTATTATTCAATTCTCTCTCATCTCTATTAGCTAGACAAGAAAATCATTTTATTGAATTATAGTTACACACGTGGTGAAATTATTTTTCTGGATTACGGGAAGGGAAATGTAATATGAAGAATAGAGGAAGGCTATAGTTTAGGCAGGACATTCTTTCCCCAATATAACCCCATCTAGACAATAGTATTGATTATAAAACTGCTCTACTCTTTTTCTCCATTTCCCTGTTCTTTGCAACAATTTTGCAGCTTCTCCCATCAAGATGAGGTTTTTTTGTTTGTTTGTTTTTTGTTTTTTTTTTGCCTCTGAAAGAATTCTTGAGATGTCTTTGGTGCAAAAACGGGGTTTTATTAAAGCACAGGGACAGGGCCCCTGGGCAGAAAGAGCTGCACCAGGGTCATGAGGAGTGGCTCATTCTATACTTTCAAGTTGGGAGGGAGTTAGGGAGAGCATAAGTCTCTAAGGAATTTTGGAAGCAAGGTTTCCAGGACCTTGAGGGGGTAGCTATTGGGACTGTTGGGAAAAAGTCACTTATTACTGTCTGATAAACCCTTAGTCATGAGACCCTTCAGATGTTTATCAGTGGGTCATATACTTAGGGGATAATCGCCAACATGTATCTTGTTGGGGGCTGGGGTAGCGATAAAGGAAGTTTCCAAAGGAACTTTTATCTTGTTAAAGCCCAAGACTTGTTGGGCTGAGATTGCCTCTTGCCTTTAGCAAGGTATTAACATTAAGGCAGTTGAGTGCCTAGAGGAAATGTCACTCTGCCTGTTTCAAGGACTTGTCAATGAGCAGTAAGTAGTAAGGAAATTTAATAATTTTTCTCTTGCCTTTTATAATTTTTCTCTTGTTCCCACATCACAAGTGATGGTGTTCCCGTTTGCAAGCGTGGACCTCAAAACACCTTGTCTCTCCCCCTTTCTCTCTACCACTCTCTAGCAAACACATCCCTCAACCAATCAAATAAACCCAAGCTGGTCTGGTGGAGGATGAGAAACCATGTGGAGCAGAGGCCATAAAACTGAGGTCATTCTAGATGACTGGCCCTGAGCCAGCCATCAGTTGACCCAGATGCATAATAAATCCAGCCAGTTGAGATCTGTTGAATCTGGCCTAAATTAGTAGGACTTCCTAGCCAATCCACAGACCCATGAGCTAAAATAAGACTTTATTACCATATGTCACTGAGGTTTTGTGGTCGTTTATAATGTAACATTACTGTGGCAAAAGATAATTTACCTAGGAGTGTTTCTAAATTCGAGCTTTTCTTCCTTTCTCAACTCCCATAAATCTATGGAGACTGACAAATGTCAGTAGGTGGAAGCATTTACTTCTTTCCTCCAGTCTAGTTCAAAACTTCTAGAAGTTCCCAAGGGAATTGTGTTATTACTTATATTTTTCTCACCTGCCTTGCTACTAGTTGTCCAACATCCTTTTTTCTGTTTATCTGAGAAAAAAAAAAAAAAAAAAAACAACTTGAAAAAGTCAATCTCTGGAATCCTGAGCTTTTTTAAATTTACCCACTAAATTGCCAGGGCATACAAGCCCTCTTCTTAGGTTCTCCTGTCAACCTGTTTAAGATCCTTTACCAACCTCATTCACTTGAAGGAAAAAAGGACTGAAAAGGCCTAAAGCTCTATGGAAAGAGTTGAATTTTTTTTTTTTTTTTGAAAGAGTTGAATTTTAATAGAGCTCAAAGCCTTACCTTAAATGGTAACCTTAGGTCATTTGCATCGGAATCATCCCGGAGAACTAACAGATTCAGCATACTCTCACCCAGACTTCTCACAACAGTCACAGAATTTGGGCAGAAGTGGACACAGTTGCATGTCACTGCATTTTGTTTGTTTTGTTTAATGTCATTTTCTACTGCTGAAGTTATTTTAAAAGCTCAGATCAACAGCCGGCTCCCTCATTTTAACAAAAGGGAATTTTTGCTTGCAG
Source organism: Vulpes lagopus (assembly GCF_018345385.1). Classification (NCBI taxonomy): domain Eukaryota; kingdom Metazoa; phylum Chordata; class Mammalia; order Carnivora; family Canidae; genus Vulpes; species Vulpes lagopus. The sequence continues at coordinate 18,839,940 of NC_054845.1, forward strand.
TCAGGGATCCATCAAGAAAAAAGAAACTACTTTATGTATTCCAATATACTGGTTTATATTTGGATGTAGAATTAGAAAAAAAATTGCTCAAATAATGTAAGAGCCTAAGAAACAGAGTTTAGGAAAGCTGTCACCAGCAATTCTAGCGTACAGCACCTAAGCAACCAGTTCTTAAGGAGTTAACCTCAACTTTTCTTCAAATGTGACCTCTGACACCAGCCCACATGTCTGTTCACCACTGTCTCTGGAGATTAATGGTTTATCATTACTTTTACTTTCCAGATTACTTGCAAGCGTCTTGTTAGCTGACTCTAACTAGAAACCGATGGAGAAGGGATTCTAGGAAATGTAGTTCCCAGCTTCCCCTCTGTGATGCAGACATATCTTACGGGGCTGTAGAAGGCTAGAGTATATGTAAAATGTAAACATTATTTGGCTTTAAGTGTTGAGCATTAAACCAGGGAAAGATATTGAGTTGGGCATTTCTATCATACTCTAGAGGTGTCAACAGTTTGGTCTTCATAAGGGGTTGGGGCAATTTCTATCTCTCATTAAATGTTAAATTTTCCCTTGAAATGTTGGCAAACTTTACATCTTATTTCTAATTATGCAATCTGGTAGATCATATCTGATGTGGGAAACAAAGGTAGTAGAAAAAATATTAAATTTCCTTACTACTTAAAGCCCATTGACAAGTCCTTGAAACAGGCAGAGTGACATTTCCTCTAGGTACTCAAATACCTCAATGTTAATACCTTGCTAAAGGCAAGAGGCAATCTCAGCCCAACAAGTCTTGGGCTTGTTAAAGCCCAACTTTAATATATAAAATTCCTTTGGAAACTTCCTTTATCGCTACCCCCACCCCTCCACAAGATACATGTTGGCGATCATCCCCCATGTATATGACCCACTGATAAACATCTGAAGGGTCTCGTGACTAAGGGTTTATCAGACAGTAATAAACGACTTTTTCCCAACAATAGCTACCACCTCAAGGCCCTGGAAACCTTGCTTCCAAAATTCCTTAGAGACTTATGCTCTCCCTAACTCCCTCCCAACTTGAAAGTATAGAATGGACCACTCCTCATGACCTTGGTACAGCTCTTTCTGCCCAGGGGTCCTGTCCCTGTGCTTTAATAAAACCATGTTTTTGCACCAAAGACATCTCAAGAATTCTTTCTTGGCTGTGGAATCTGAACCCTAACATCTTTCCTATATCAATATGTTCCTAAATTTTTACGAGACGATATGCAAAACAGTTGACCTTCTCTTACTGATTTCATGGAAAATATTTCTTTTTTTTATGGAAAATATTTCTAGGGATCCCTGGGTGGCGCAGCGGTTTGGCGCCTGCCTTTGGACCAGGGCGCGATCCTGGAGACCCAGGATCGAATCCCACATCAGGCTCCCAGTGCATGGAGCCTGCTTCTCCCTCTGCCTATGTCTCTGCGTCTGTCTCTTTCTCTCTCTGTGACTATCATCAATAAAAAAATTTTTTAAAAAAATTAAAAAAAAAGAAAATATTTCTAATTTTATTTTTATCATTATAGCTTATTCTCATAGAACTGCTGGCATTAACACTCCTATTGTACTCATTGAACATGATGGAATTAATAATCTTTGTAAAATCCTTTAAAGATATGACTAAATACAACAAAACCCTAGAGATAGTAAGCAACAAAACTGACACATGTGACTGCTAATAAGGTGGGATGGTGAGCAGATAGCACAGGTTTTTACCCTGGGACTTAGCTGTGGAAGTCGGTCAGTTCAAAGTTCATGAGCAAAGAACAATCTGTATGTATCTGAATTTCCATCCCAAGCAAAAACGAAGGTCAGATGTGTGGCAGGGAATGAAGAGCTTATATGCGCCAAGAATTTTATTAAATTCTCGCAACAAATCAGTGAGGTGTGTTGTCCCCATTCTATACATGTTGGAGTTGAGGGTCAGAGATGATAAATAATTGAAGTCAAACAGCTGATAAAAAGAAAAAAGCTGAATTAAAATCTCTAGCTTCTGATTCCAAACTGTGTGCTTTTCCTACTTCATCTATCTGCCTCCATACATTAATTTCCAGCATGGAAAGTTCTTCTATTTTACAGCCAGGTGAATATAGCACTGTTTTCTGTGTTGCTGTTGTCTTTTTAGCCTCCCCTAGGGATAGTCAAGTTGGGAGGAAGGACATGTTTCATATATTATGTCTCTTACTTTCCTCTCTTGGGTTTTTTCATATTTTTTTGGTTACCAGTGGTGACAAATAAAAGCGTATCTTACTTTATTGTGGATGACGTTTTTTGTTTCAGTTCTCCCAGTGTCTATTGGTTCTTCCTACCAGCACATCGATTTCTTCTTTCTTTCTCTATGTAGTCTAGGTGGAGTGTTAAAACTAGTGTTTGCCTTCCACTATGGAAGCTGAAGTGGCAGGGTGCTTCTGCTCCCCACTTTAGCGCATGTCAGCATGGCTGCGTGGCTGAAGATTGACCAATCAAATACTCTCCTACAGAGCCCTGAGTTTTGATTAAGGGATGGAAGGCACAGGATAATTTGGAGATGATGTGATTCAATGGCAATCTGCTTCTACTATAAAATTATTTCTGTAGTTCCTGCTTCAGTGTAGCTTTAGTTTCCATCAGTTTCCAAAAAAAAAAAAAAACTTCCTTTAAAATCTGTGACTATAAACTGTCACTATGCTTACTTTTCTTATTGAAGTTAGCCATATTCAATTTCTATAGTTTGCAGTTTAAGAGTCCAAACTAATATAGTCATCTTTCTAATTATTCATTCATTCATTTGCCTTACCTCATACATAGGATGTAAATCATGAGTATTAAAAATAAATGAGAAAAACTGGAAAGGAAATTACTTTTATTAGTGAATTGTCTTATATTTATTGTGTAATTTGGAAAATAATCAGGAAAGTTTTCAGTTGTTAATAGAAAAAAACTATTGTACTTGAAAATCATGGAATAAAATGAAAGAAAGAAATGGGGATAAAAAAGAGAAGACAGTTTTTAGAATAGGCACTACACAACAAAGTGTAAGCACACTTTTAGTGAATTTATGGTGTACATGTTGCTATGATTTATAAAAAGAGTGCCTCAACTTTGACGAAGAACTTTCTGGACATCTAAACAAGAAGAAAATGTTACCAGTTGTGCGTGTTGAATATTCTTAAGATAAAAACTAAGCATTTGCTCAGTTTCAGAAGGAATATTATTGCTCATACTGATCCAGAGGAAAAAAATCTGGTCTCTTGTTTTCTCATGTAAGAACTGTCCAAAATGCAGCAAATAGTGTCTGCAAACACACCTCTGGAGGAAACACTACAGCATGGTTCACAGACTGTTTTTAACATTCTTCGGTGTAAGTCAATTGCATCACGCCAAAGTGAATTCACTGAAAACAGTTTGACCTGAAAGCAGGTCAAAAATGATATGACCCAGGTATGTAACTCTCTGTAGGTCTGTTGTTTTAACCATGGGGAGAGCTTATGATATTTAGAGAAATGGGTAGGTGGCTGACATTTAAGAACTCTTTCAAAACTATGTTTCCCTAAAGTATTGCTGAGAAATGAACTTAAGGGCACCCTCTTTAGCAATTATCTGCTGAGCAGCTATTCTATGTAGACTGTGGAGCAGATGGTTAATCTAGCCGTTGTTAAATAGAGTAACTAAAGACAGAAGGATAAATAGAAATTATTTCTCTGCTTGGAGAAAGGGAGAAGCATACACTGGGAAGAGTCAAGTTTATCCTTAAGGAAGTATTATGAGACTTAAAATGAAAGAATAAAGATATCATTAAAAGTAACGCCTTAGGGACAAAAATGGTGGTAGAAGTAAGAAATCAGTTAAATAGCTTCCTCTTTGGAACGAATATACAGTTAGTTATACAGCACATTGTCTAATCAAAGCAAGAAAGTTTTGAGAAACTTCAAACAAACAAATTAACTAATTTTTAAAATGCATAAATAGCAGCTTGAGAGAAAATTAGAGAACATTTAAGACATATTAAAATAGCACTTTAAAAATCTTCACTAAAATAATTTTCTAAAAATATAATTTTTCAAATCTGACCATAAGAAATTATAAACAGAAGAGTTACCTGGAAATTGCTATGGAATGAGTGTTTGTGTCTTTTCAAAATTCATGTTGAAGCCTAAACTCCTATTATGATGGTATTTGGAAGTGAGGACTTCGGGAGATTATGAGGACTTTGGTAGATCCCTCATGTGTAGGATTAATGACTCTACAAGAGAGGAGGCCAGAAAGATGGTCTTTTTTTCTCTGCTCTCTGCTATGTGAGGATAAAATAAAAGATAGCCATCTGCACACCAGGAAGTATGTTTCCACCAGAACATGACCATATTGGCACTCTGATCTTGGGCTTCATAGCCTCCAGAACTGTGAGAAATAGTTTGTTTAAGCTAATCAGTTTATGGTATATTTAATACAGTGGCCCAAATCGACTGAGACAGAAACTGAATAGAGAAACTTAAAAAATAATTGACTTACACTCAACCATATCAACAATTACACCAAAGTTAACCAATACTCTGCGGGAGGCAAAATAATAGTCTTCAAAAATGTCTATGCCTAATCCTGAGAACCTGTGATTATGTTACCTTACTTAGCAAAGGAGATGTTGAAGATATGATTAAAATTATGGATCTTGAAATATGGAAATTATTTTAGATTATCTGGGGTGAACCAGTATAATCACATGAGCCTTTAAGAATGGAGAATCTTTCTCAGTTACAGTCAGAGAAAAAGATGTGATGCTAAAATTAAAATCAAAGAAATGCTATATTGTTAACTCTCAGAATGGAGAAATAAGATTGTGAGACAACAAATGTAGGTACAATCTAGAATCTGGAAAAAGCACGAAAACAGATTCTCCCCTAGAGTTGCCTAAAAGGAACACAGCCCTGATAACACTTTTATTTTTGCTCTGTGAGACCTGCACGGTCGCCTATCTTCTAGAACTGTAGAATAACAAATCTGTGATGTTTAAACCTTTAACTTTGTGGTAATTTGTTATAACAGCAATTAAAAAACTAATATATATATATCAAGGATAAGGTAGAGATTTTCAGTCTGGATTAAAAATAATAACAAAAACATGTTATTTAGAATAAAGATATGCTTCTGTAAATACAAGAATACTGATAGATGAAGTAAAAAAAAATGAAAGAGATATACCACACACAAAAAAATTACCTACAAGAAGGCTGATTTGGCTATGACTATAATCATAGTTGTGAATTTAAAATGTCTTTCTCAAAAATTAAACAAAACAAAATTATCAGGATAAAATATCAGGAAGTTATTAAAATATTTGGGAAACTCTACTAAAGAAGTTGGCCAAATTCACATTTATATCTATATAAACCAATTACAATATATGAATTATTTTTAAGTATTCATAAAATATTCACCAAAAGAGCATGCTAGGTCGCAAAACAAATATCAATGAATTTCATAAAATTGACATTATATGGAGTATGTTCTCTTACTACCAAGAATTAAAGAGAAATCATGAACAAAAAAGATAATTACAAAAATACCCATCTGATTTAAAACTAAGCAGTACATGTCTAGATAATCCATTTCCCAAAGATGAAATAACAATGAAAACAGAAAAGATGATGAACGAAATAATAAAAAACTCACTGCACACATATTGATGTTTTTAGGATGCAGCTAAGGCAATGCTTATAGGGAATTCTTTTTTTAACTATAAATCTATGTATTAGAAAAGAAGCCCTTTAAAGCCAATTATTTAAGTTTTAATATCAAGAAACTAAAAAGAAAAAAAAAAGATATCCAAGTAAACCAACAGAAATAATGAAAATAAGGACAGAAATAGATAAAATAGGAAAGAGACAACACAATAGTTCCTTCTTTGTAAAGACTGATAACAAATTGTAAAACCTTATCAGAAGCATCAAGAATGTGGAAAATTAGAAAAATCAGAAATGATAGACAGAAACTCACCACTTACAGTCCTAAAAGGATGATATAAATAAATCATGTCAAAAATTTCACAACGAATTTGAAAATGTGCAAATACCTTAGAAGATGCAACATACTGAAATTGGCACAAGATGAAAAATCTGAATAACCCAATGTTTGCTAAATGCTTTTATATATTTCATCACTAGTTCAAAAAATTCTCCTCTCAAAACAAACAAAATTCCAGACTCAGATGAATTTACTAGTGAATTCTACCAAATATTTTAGAAAAATAACACAAAGAGAAAATATTTCCCACTTCTTTTAATATGTTCAGTAAATTACTAATACCGAGATCTGTGAAGGGTATTACATGAAAGAAATTTACAAGTCCATGTACAACATGGATGAAAAACGCACTAATCAAAAATATTAACCAAAGTACTGGCAATTAAGATTTAGTGGTACATTAAAAGCATAAATTATCATCACCAAGAGTTTATTTCAGAATTACTAGCTGGGTTTAACATTAAAAATATAATTAATGTAATTTACCTTGGTGACATAATAAAGGAAGAAAAGCATTGATTTTCTTAGATATATAAGAAGTATTAATAAAGTTTAGCAACTTGCACTAAAAAAATTTCTTGGCAAACTAGAAATAGAAGGAACCTTCTTCAATTTGATAAAGAGTATTTACAAAAATCCTATAGGTAACATCATACTTGGAATCCCTGGGTGGCTCAGTGGTTTAGCACCTGCCTTTGGCCCAGGGCCCAATCCTGGAGACCTGGGATTGAGTCCCACGTCAGGCTCCTGGTATGGAGCCTGCTTCTCCCTCTACCTGTGTCTCTGCCTCATTCTCTCTATATGTCTATCATGAATAAATAAATAAAACCTTTAAAACAACAAACAAACAAAACATCAGACTTAACAATGAAATATTGAACACTTTTCCTCTAAGATGAAAGGGAAAAAAAGTACATGATCATCATCTTTATTTTACATTATATTAGAAGTCACAGTTCATGGAATAATGTAAAAGAAGGAAAGAAAAAAAAGAGAGATACGGAGACAGAGAAAATCTAAGAGAGACAGAGAAACCTGAAGTCAAAAGTAAGAAGTATAACTGTTATTATATGTAAACATTATGATTGTGAATTCAGAAAAAAAACAAAGAAATCTACAAACTGAAAGAATTAAAAAATTAATTAGCAAGTTCACAGGATACATTGTTAATTGTACTTCACTAAACCATCAACAAACAATTGGTAATTAAAATATTTTAAATAACCTTTACAATTTCATCAAAAACAAAATATCTAGGAATAGTATTAAACTAAATATTAGACTTTTCCGACAACTGCAGATAAAAGCTATAGATATAGAAAAAATTCTTTAAAAATTTAAAGATCTAAATAAATAGGAAGATATTCCATATTTCTGGATTGAAAGTCTCTGTTACATATAAGTTCTATCTAAATAGGATAGATGTAACCCCCAAATCCAATAAATATAGAAGTATAAAGCCAATTCCAAGATTTATATGAAAATATAAAGAACACCAAGACACCAAGACCAATCCTAAAGCTGTAGTAATGGAAACAGTGTCATTGAATAAACATAGACAAATATTTGAAAGAAACAGAAGAGAGACCAGGAGTGGACCCACACATATACAACTTCTTGATTTACAGCAGGAAGCACCCATGAAATTCAGTGGGAGAGTAAACATTATAAATTAAATTTTTAATAAGGTGAGAACATAATTTGGGAACAGTAACATTTTTGTCTTAAAAAAATATATAGCTATCCCCTCAGTTCAACCAATAAGACCATACCTGTAAATCAAATTGCTTAGGATCAGTGCTAGTTATACAGCTATTGCTTCTTAGGCCCAAGTCTCTCTCTCTGTATGCTTTTGTGAGAATCTCCAAAGCATATTTACTAGACTTTCTTGACAGTTGACTTTCTGTCAGGTTCTGCGGGTGAGAAGTTCTTATAGGAAACTGGGAAGCTGGACAAAGGACAAAGTGACTCTATTCCTGTTTCCTAGTCCTGTCACTTGCCTCCAACAGTAGCAGACTGCTACAGCCTCTGGCTGCTTTTGACACATTATTTGGGTGTTGCTCTCCTCAGAGGTTCACACTTCAGCTTTGTGGGGGCCCCTCTTTTAAGCTCCAGCAGTCTGGTGGCTCTATCTCTTCCCTTTGGTTCTTCCAACCACAGGTAGTAGCAGCTGCTTCCTGCAGTTAATATATTAGAATACCGCAGCATTATTTTTACGTTCGCGACTTTCAAACACGTTTGTATAACCAATTCCTAGTATCAAATCATCTCTTTTACAAATACCTGATGTTTTCTGCTTTCCTGGCTGGGCCTTGAATGATATAGAGCCCATAACTCACAAGAAATATCTCTCTTGAGGCAACTACATGAAAGTTTAAGATATTCTTTTTGAGTATAAATTATCTAATTGAGTTTTTAAAGCCCTCAGTCCACCTTATCCTTCTCAGCAACTAACCTTCCCAGTCCAGTAATGAGTACTAATGGATTCCAGAGCAGTTAATGCAAGAATAAAAATAAGAAGAAGTAATGGCTTTCTACAATCTCCAAAATATCTGACCTAGGGGTAGCAATAAACACCAACTGGACTATGATTTGATTAAATCTGTGATGCTAACATCCAGGATGAAAATGTCTATGTGAACTACTCAGATTTTCTACACTTGCTACAATCCACCACTAGTTTCTGTTTATAGGTAAGTTTGGTAACACATTTTCAATTTATGTTATTATAATTGTCCTTGTGGCCAACAGCAACTTAATCAATCATTACACAACAGCTCCAGATGGAATCCCAATATACTGGTTGCCTGTTCCACTATTCGGGTCCCCAGAGGTGGCTGGCTCTGTAATGAACAAGCCAGAGTTAATATATGTCCAAGCAGAAAGAATACATTTTGCCAGGAGAAGGTAAGGGTTAAAATAACCATGTTCAGATTTACTAGAGAAGAAAGCAACACTTGAAAAAAGAAAGAGAAAGCCCCTGCCTTGTATCTGCCCAAATTCCTTTCCTTGACAACCAATAGATAAGAGATCTAAGATCAGGCATATTGAAGAGGTGTGTTCTGAATTTTATATATCTTATAGGAAATAAACATTTAAATCTATCCTAAGAGCTCATTCATCAGAATGTGATTGTTGTAATCCCTCATCAGATTCCAGGGGCTTAAATTTTACTCATTGAAGGAGTTCGCTCCAGGGTATATACTAAATCAATAAGCTGACTACTGCAAATAGTAGTAGTATAGTAATATTAGCAATAATATCAGCTATATATGAGTAATTATTTTGTAATGATAAGTCTAAATGCTTTAAATGTATAATCTCATTTAATTCTCATTAAAAACCAGAAGTCCTTCCCATGTCTATTAGGTGAAGTGCCTCTATTTGGCTCTTTTTTTTTTTTTTTTAAGATTTTATTTATTTATTCCAGAGATAGAGAGAGAGAAAGAGAGAGAAAGAGCAGAGGGAGAAGGACACACAGACTCTGTGTTCAGTGCAGAGCTTGAAGTGGGGCTCCATCTCAGGACCCTGAGATCATGACCTGAGCCAAAAACCAAGAGTCAGATGCTTAACTGACGGAGTTTCCAAAGCACCCCTCTATTTGCTTTTTGAGGATTTCTATTTCTCTGGGTGAGTTCAGCCTGAAGGACTTTGTCCTTACCGAACTAAATGATGGGTATATGACTAAGCTAAGTGAGTTGAACTCCTCCCAGAACTTTGAATCTTGTTTGGAGTGATTGAATAGCCACAGTACCCAGACAAGATCCTCATATTTTCTCACTACTTGATAAGTACTGGTTCCTACTTTTTTTTGAGTCTCAATCACCCTTGATTTCCTAAGGTACTCAATGTCCATCTGGAAAAAAAAAATCATTTTCTGTTTAAAATTACCCAGTCAATGGCCTTTGCTTGCAATGAAAAATTTTCTAAAGGACAGTCTTTTTGTATGTGAGAAAATTGATGCTTTGTGTGGTTAAGCAAATTGTTTAAGGTCAAACTATTTGTAAAATACAGAACTGGGATTTTAACCTAGGTCCCCCTGATCTTAAAAAACCAGTGCCCTAGATGAAATGGCTTTGTAATAGATGTAAAATCAAATTTTATTCTATCCAAGCTAGGATATTTTTGAACAGTTTTTAGAAATCTGAGAGGTTGCAAGCTTTGGTTCTGGTCATTCATTCTGTGATGGATCTTACTGGTGGATCACTAAACAAATGAATGAGATTCTCAAAGCAAGAGAAAAGCTTTAATGTAAATGGACAAAGATGGTCTCATGGCCAGGTTCTTCTCATGGTTGGGAAGGGGGCATAATTAACGAGGCTACATGATAATGAGGCAGACCCTATCAAGGGAAGATGATTCCCCTTTGATTTGCTTCAACAAAGGAAACTAAAAATAAATTTTAAAATAGGATTTTTGTAGGAGAGAGTAATAACAGTTTAAAAGTGGTTTTTTTTTTTTTTAGAAAACATTTTTTTCTTAAAAAAAACAAACAAACAAAAAAACCCACAGAATTACCCTATGTTCCAGCAATTACACCTTTAAATATGTTAGAAAGAATTGAAATCAGAGGCTCCAACAGATACTTATACAGGCACATTCATAGAAACACTATTCATAATAGCCAGAAGGTGGAAATGACCCAAAGGTCCATTAATGGATGAACAGATAAACAAGAAGTGGTATATACACACAGAGGAATATTATTCAGGCACAAAAAGGGATAAACTAGTGATACATGCTAAGACATGGATACGCCGTTAAAAACATGCTACGTGAAATAAGTCTGGACACAAAAGGCCACATATTGTATGATTTCATTTGTATGAAATATCTAGAACAGAAAAATCTATAAAGACAGAGAACAGATTGGTAGTTTCTAGAGCCTGGGGTAAAGGAGAATAGGAGATAGGGATATAGCATAATGGATAATGGATTAACTAATTAATGGATATAGAGTTCTATTTTGGGGTAATAAAAATGCTTTAGAACTAGATGAAGGTGGGAGTTGCACAACAATGTGAATATAGTAAATGCCAATGAACTATACACTTTAAAATGGTTATTTCAGGTGAATTTCACCTCAATATTTAAAAAGCATTTCCTATGTGCTTTAAACACATTGTATATATTATACATTTAATCTCTAAACATACCTTTTGAGGTAAGTTATTGTTACCGTCCCCATCTAAAACACAAAAAAACTAAGGTGTAGAAAAATTGTTACTTGCTCATTCATGGTCAGCAGGCTGGTAAAATAGTGGAATTAGAATTCAAACTTAAGAATTCAGGCACAGCTGCTCTGATCCAGGGCTCACGACGTTATTTAGAACTCCAGGCAGCTGTAGATGAGGATCTACGGGCACTAGAGCAGTCAGTTTCTAAGTTAGAACAGTCCCTCACCTCACTTTCAGAAGTAGGACTTCAAAACAGGAGAGGCTTGGATTTACTACTCCTGAAAGAGGGAGGACTGTGTGCAGCCCTAGGAGAAAAATGCTGTTTCTATGCAGGCCATTCTGGAGTCATCAGAGACTCCATGGCCAAACTCAGGGAAAGGTTACATAAAAGACAAAGGGACCAGGAGGCCCAGCAGGGCTGGTTTGAAAGCTGGTTTAATCAGTCTCCCTGGTTAACCACCCTAATCTCTACCATTATGGGCCCTCTAGTTATCCTGCTCCTGCTGCTAACTTTTGGCCCCTGAGTCCTCAACTGGCCGCTCCAGTTCATCCGAGAAAGATTGTTTATTACCCAAGCTCTGGTATTAACTCAGCAATGTCGGGCCCTCCAAACTGAAAAAATAAATGTTCCCTAAGATTTTAAGGTTAAAATCAGCCCAAACAAGAGGAGGGAATGAAGAAACCTCCCCCCTTGTAAGTAGGGCGTGCCCTAATCCAGAGGCAGCCCATCCAGGCGTCTTCCTGAAATTTTAGCAACTAAAAGCATTCTGTTTACAATAAGAAAGCCATTTCCCCCCACACCCTGATTGGAATGTCCCTGAATAGGTTCATGGTGACCCTCTGTGAAATCAATAACCTGAATGCTATGCAACTCCCGAGGTTCTTTTGTCTTTAAGCGGTTTTTTTTCCCTTTTGCCTTTAAAAGATACCTGTAATTACTAATCAGGGCTCTCTTCCTCTTCGGAGGCGGAGAGCCCGTTTGCGCAAACGTCCAATAAACCCTCTTGCTAATTGCAAAAAAAAAAAAAAAAAAAAAAAAGAATTCAAGCTCTGGCTCCCAAGTCTGTATTTTCAACATTATACTCCTCCATTCTTCAAAAATTGGGAATATGGTGATTATAGTCTTAGACTAGCACTGTCCAGTAGAACAGTGATGATGAAAATATTTTATGCCGACTTTGTCCAATACAGTAGCCACCAGCCACATGTGGCTACTGAGCACTTGAAATGCAGCTAGGATAACTGAAGAACTGAATTTTAAATTTTAAGTTCAAACTATTTAAATTTAAGGAGTCTTACATGGCCTTGGGCTACAATAGTGAATAATGAAAAACTCGACTCTGATTTTTTTTTTAAGCTATTCTTTAGGATACACACAAAAGCATTCCTCGGAATGTATATTCATTGTTTTCTGGGAAATATGAAGAGATAGGAAAAGAATGGAGCAGTCCAATCTCAACCATCTCTTTGTGCTCTGAGAATGGTCCAAGTATGAATGGTGGATTATCAATGCCAACCATTGTGAGCTAGTAGTATGAATCTTCATTTTTTTCATAGGATCACATTCTAAAGGTCACTAAACTCTTGACATTTATAGTGGGAACATAATTGGCCCAAAATGAAAAATGTAATTCGGGATAACCCAGCTCCATCTACTTCTTAAGGTTTTTCTTTCCCTTCTCTGATCTCTACACAGCCTCCCTAGGCTGCCTTCTCAATGCCTCATAGACTTGATCTCCTACTCATGTGCAAGCCCCTGGCCTCACCAGGTCCCTCTGGACCAAGCAGCTCTGTATGGGCTGCCTGAAGACGCCTTTCCTGGCAGATATCCTGGAGAAAAAACAAAACAAAACAAAGACAGCCATAAACTTAAAACTTAAACTAAGGAATGTAAACATAATGTCACACATACATCACAACACGGGAGTGCTTTAGGATGTCTCCAACCCAGCTCTCTTCCATGTTGTGGGAACACGGACTTTGCCAGGATCGGAGCCTCTGGGCCTCTCCCAAGGCAACTATCATCTTCCCTTCTTGCTATCAAAGCAACTCCAATTTACCTCTTTCCTTTAGGCTTTCCAGGTGGGAGCTGTGTGAAGTCCTCTTTGGGGGGATCCCCAAACTCCAGGAAAAATAGTTGGAACTTGAACAAGACCTCTGTAAACTTTACCTCATCTGGCCTTATGGCCTGAAACTCAGTAGGCATCTAGCCAGGAGGCTCAGCATGAATAAGTTTCTCCTCCAGTCTCCTCTGTTCATGGTTTTCTTAAAGCCTCACTGGGCTGGAGGTGGGGTTGGGCATTGAGGAGGTAGTGAAAATGAGGTGGAAGTAGGACAAGCAGCTCCCTCCTCTCCTATGGATTGGGAGAGCAATGCCACAGCCCTTCCTACAAGAGGCAGGCAGAAGGCTCTCTTGCTCCTCTGTACCCAAAATCATCTAGACACAAATGGTGGAGCATTCCTGTATCTCACATCCTACAAGGTCATTCAGAACCTCTCTTTAAGAATGTGAAATTACTTCTCTTATAGGTTTGGGGCTTCAGATAACATTCACATTCAAATAAAAACTCTCAATTAAAATCCAGCAAATAGATTTTCTACTCATCAGACAAATATTTATTGAGCGCCTTCTTTGTGCCATTCATGGTTCTTGGCATAGAATGTTTCCAAAAGGATACAATCTTCACTCTTCTGCTGGTTACTTCTGGGGAATGGGTGTCTGGCTTGTTCTCCCACACAATTTTATACTGTGGGATTTTTTTTTCTAACAAAAATCATAGATTTTATTATTTTTTAAAGTTTATAAATTATTTTCAGAATGAAAGCATAACATTCTCTATTTGTTGCCACATACATGCTTTTAATTTCTTTACCTAATATAAGAATTCAGTTACTGTATTTTAAAAATGTAAGATGCTGGTCATAACTCCCCTTAGGTTTGTGACATTCTAGGGCCATTGCTTATAAGTTGTAAAGAGAAAAATCACTGCTGCCTCAGTGACTTATTTTATTTAGTTAAGTGTAATTGCTCCTTTATAAAGCATTGATTAAACTTTAGAATGTAAAAGGTCAGATGTAGATTTATGCAAGATAACACCACATCTTAACTTGCCAGCTCATTCAAAAATGACTTTGCTACATACCTTGTCCTTTTTTGTGTCCCTAAAAGATCTCTTTGGATTTTGTAATAACCAATTAGAGATGTATATTCTAGATGCAATTAGTCTCTCTTGAAAGTCTCATTCATAAGGAGGAATTACTCAGTTTTTCATTGCACATCCCAAAATCAATTAATGAGGGATGGATCTTTTACTTAAAATTTGGGAGTTGTGAGAAGTGAAAAAGAGAATTCACATCAAATACATAGCAAAACTTAATCAAATACCTCTGCGTTCATTACATGTTGTAGTGTAACAATTTACTCCAAACCCCTAATTGGCTTAGAAATTAACAACTTTTTTCCCCTCATAGTTTCTGTGAACCAAAAATCTGGACAGGGCTTAGTTCTGTGTCTGTGTTTCAGGGTCTCTCATAAGGCTGCTGTTAAGATGTTGACTAGGGTTGTGGTCACCTGAACTCGAAGCACACTCACATGCTGTTGGCAGGTTCTCACTGACTACTGTCCAGGGGCATCAGTTTGAGCCATATTGGTCTCTCCTTAGGGCTGTTCACAACATGGCAATGGGCTTCTCTAAGATGAAGGAATTTAAGAGAAAGAGAGGACAGATCCCTCAAGATGGAAACAGACCTTCCATAATCTGATCTTGAAAGTGACATCTCATTGCTTTATGGTAGTCTGTCGGATAGAAGTGAGTCTCTAAATTGAGCCCATCTTCAAAGGAGGTGATTATACAGGATGTGAATACTAGAAGGTTTAGATCTTTGGGGGTCATCTTATAGGCTGCCTATGACAAACTATTTGATGTTTCTGTTCTCTGTGCCTGCCATCCCCACCCCCTGATAGTTCCTATTCTCAGGCAGTCAGAGTATCTCTCTCATTCTTTTTTCCTTCCTAGGCAGCCTAAAATTCTCTCTATATATATCACTGCAACATTTCTCTTTGGTTAAGACATTGCATTTAACAAAAGAAAAACATTAGGTTAGCAGAATGTCTCAGTGGTATAAATGGAATCAAGTAAATGTACTATAATATTATAAGTAGGATTAATTATTTCATTGGACTATATAGAAATGAAAACTTTACTGCTATAAAATACTTGCAATAATCTCAATAATTAAATATTTTTGGATAGAGAAGCTGTATCCAAATGAATTCCATGTTATTGTTGGTCATATTTATAGTGAGGTTTCCATGTAATGAGTTGTGATTCTCAAAAGAGTTTTCTTTTTTTTTAAGTTTAATTTTATTCAAGCAAAAATCTGTATTTGTTTGTTTCCAAAGTCTTTTCTTATTCTTCCTCATGTGTCTCAGTACTAGTTCAATTACAGTGAAGAGGAACACAAAGCTTTTGACATTTGGACCAAGAACAATGTTGGTTATTAAACTCAGTCTTACCTTGGAACAAGCTGCCTCCTCAGAAACATTTTGTTATATTTTCCTTGTCTGCAGAGTCAGTAACAAATAATGCTATATAGCCTTGAGTGCTCAGTGAACAAATGATACAGGCCTTTGAAGAGTTTTCATAGCTTAGTGGTTTCTTTCCCTTTGCTCTTGATATTGCATTTTTTTTTTTTGTACTAGGTTAAATTTAAGTCCTTTCCTGGGCTTGTCCAAAAATTCCAGAGGGAATAAACTTTTACGTAATAACTTTCAGACAGGCTTGTACCTATTTTCAACTTTCTAAAGTTTGTAAAAAACTGGTTTCTTCTGATTTCTAAAAGTGAGAAGAGAAATCATCTGCAATCACTCAGCTAATTATGTACAATAACATGACGACTATTCCCAAATTTTCTTGCCCGGAAAGATGAAATTGCAAATGACTTTATTGGTTGTTTCAAGGTCTCTTTGAAAATCCATTTATCTGGGCATTAGAAGACTCAACCAAGCCTTATAAGAGGACTCAGAACAATAGCTAGCTCAACTAGGCTCATCAAATTATTGTTTACTTCTCAAGACTTGATTTAGAACTCTGGGCTCACTGTGTTCACAATGCTATATTATCAAATTTTGCCCAATCCCAACAGAGTTTCACAGTGAAAAGCCTACTTTAAATCAATCCTCAAAACCTCATAAATATTTTGTTTTTGTTCTCTTCCACCTCCAAATACTATTAAGACTCTATCAACGAAATGGCTTTCCTTCTGTTGGCAAGCAACAACCTTACTTATAAGTTAGTTACTTTATCTTGCTTTTTCAAGAAGTTGTTTTGGTGGCTTTTTCAGGGAATGGATAGTTGACAGAAGGAACCAAGAAATGTCTACAAGAGGGATGAGTTTTCATGGTTCTTTTTAAAGATTTTACTTGTTTATTTAAGAGACAGAGAGAGAGTATGAGAGAGAGAGACAGAGATCATAAGCAGTGGGGAGGGATAGAGGGAGAAGCAGACTCCCTACTGAGCAGGAAGGACCCCATCCTGGGATGCTGGACTCCATCCCAGGACCCTGGGATCATGACTTGAGCCAAAGATAGACGCTCCACTACTGAGCCACCCAGGCACCTGAATTTCCATGAATTACCACTATTGATTTATCACATATGACTCCTACTTTCCTCAGTGAGGGCTATAACAACGCACCCAAGTTGCATCATCTAAAACTGATGTAGGAAACATGTCTACAAAAAGTAAGACAAATACTTTTTAAAGATTATATAAAATTTCAGTGATATGTCATATCACCTGAGATGAAATATGAGGCGTCTTGGAAGTCAGGCAAGCAGAGTTGAAGAGTTAAGTGGCAAAGTTATATCTGTGTACATGGTTTGCTTTCAGCAGTTATGTGAGAAGGAATAATAAAAAGAGCAGATCTAAGAGAAAGTTTCTGTGGACATGCAAACTGCATGGTCTGCAACCAGGATCTTTGCTTTGCAGATAATGACCATTGCATATAAATCTTAATGGTCAGAGCTTCAAGGAGGCTCACCAAAATCTTTGCAGTTGTAAGGTTGAAAATCTAAAAATACCACTTGGGTTAATAATGATGTATATAAAAATCAGGGTAGATATAATATACTATCCCCTCAAGTGCTGCTATTGAGCATAAACTTTTCTTCCAGATATAGATATGCATTTTGATTATAACAGCATCTCTAACAACTCTGATGATCAATTATCTGTCTTGTTCAATTAGAAAAGGAAGACATCACCCTTGTCTGTGCTGAAGTTGTCCTTGAACACCAAGTTACAGCTCTTCAGAGGTGGGCTTCCTATCACTGGATCCCTGTCACTTCAGTAACCAACATCCTATCCACTCAGCATTGCAGCATGTTTTTAATGAACTTCACTGAACTTCATTGTTCCCAAAATAGAAGAACATTTGAAGTTCTTTTTATCAAGTAGAAATTCTTGGTCTTCAATAAGAAAACAGAGTCATGGCAGACTAAATCTCAGGTAACATGAAATATGGCTTCAGGAGGGAGATAAGCAGTAGGCAATAAAATGAATATATCTTCTCTCTTGCTATCTTTATTTTCTTTCTTTTTTACTTTTAAAAATTTTATTTATTTATTTATTTATTTATTTATTTATTTATTTATTTATTTGAGACAGTGCACATGCAAGAGAGCACAAGCAGGAGAGAGGGACTGAGGGAGAACGAGTAGCAGGGAGGCAGACATGGGGCTCTATTCCAGGACTCTGGGATTATGACCTGATCTGAAGGCAGACACTTAACCTACTGAGCCACCCAGGCACCCCTATTTTTAATTTTAATAAAGAATATATTGGGGTGCCTGGATGGCTCAATCAGTTATGTGTCCAACTCTTGATCTCAGCTTTCAGCTCAGGTCTTGATCTCAGGGTTGTGAGTTCAAGCCCTGCGTTGGACTCCATGCTGGGCATGGAGTCTAAAAAAAGAAGATGCATTTGGGCAAAGTTACCCACTGTTACTTGGACTGTATCATCAGTTTGCCATTTTGAGAGATTACAAAAATTAAAGCACTTAACTTGGTAAGTGGGCTACTAATAGTCTATCTGTACAACAACAGTATAAATCAATATATATATTTTTTTCTTACAGAATTAGGGTAGTCTTCTCATCTTTGAGGTTTATCATTTTTATTTGCAATAATGTAGATTTTTCACTTCCTGATGTTAATTCAGTTCCTAGAAGTGTTTTTCAAGCCTATACTCAATTCACATAAGCATAGTGAAGTGCTATAAGCAAGTTAAAATAGTCATTCTTTCATCTATCACAAAGTTTAGAAGCACTAAATACATCAAAAGAATGTATGTGCATTTATAAAATTCTACTTTTTAATTGGGAGACAGCTTTTCTGCTTTTAAGCTCATCGTCTTTAAGTTATTTAGCAAATAATGTTCCTAGACATTTTCAGAATTCTATGTCAATGTAAAATGTTTCTTCAACCCCAACACCTGGTATACACCAAAATTCTTTTTCTGGTATACACCAAAATTTTGTAGTGAGTTTTTTCAGGTGTTTTTTAGAGATTTACTAAAAACCCACTTCTAAATAAAAACAGCAAAATAACGATTATTTTATTATCCAAAAAATCATCAGTGATCAGTCTTATTGCTGCATAACCAGTCACTCTAAAACTTAGTGTTAAAAACATCCATTTGTTTGCATGTGTCTTTATTTTGGGTTGGGCTTAGCTGAGTGCTTCTTAACTCTCTTAGATCCCTTACACAATTGCAGTTAGGAGATAGGACAACTGAAGTCTGATGGGTTCTGACTATTTTTGTTCATATGTCGAAGACATATGAATGACCCTTTACATGAGGATAGCAGTATCATAACTGCTTGATTTCAGCTCAGGTCATGATCTCAGGGTCGTAAGGTCAAGCCCTGGGTCAGGCTCTATGCTGGCCATGGAGCCTGCTTAAGACTCTCTCTTTCTCTCCCTCTGTCCCTCTCCGCCCCTCTCCCCAAAAAACCCAAAACCAAAACACCAAAATAATACTTTCATGTTGGCAAACTTGAAAGATTCACCTCAGATTTCCCAATTTTTTTCATTACATTTATCATGGATAGAAAGCCTTAAGCAACATATTAAACAAGTTATAGTGAGTTAATAAATCCCAAGCAGATTTTATGATTATTAAATGTCTATATGGAATTATTTAAAAGCTTTTTAAAATGTCTGGAGGATAATGGTGGTTATCTGAATTTGAATGTCTCCCCATCTGACAAAATAAGGAATCTTGGACCAATAAGGAATGCAAATAAAACCACACTTGACTCTTCATTATTACTAGGAGCCCGAGAATATCAAGTACTTCAAATTACTTGTAAGTAGAGAATAAACCTCAAATTCTAACAGAGTGAACATGGAAAGCTCTGGCTGAACTACAAGACTTTGAATTCAGAGCAAAAGAGATGAGGCATAGATATCCCACAAAAAAAGAGGAGAGAGGAGAGGAAGTCATAGAAAATACTGAGACAAAATCAGCCCCAGAGAATGTCAGACTCTAAGTACTCTAAGTAATTGATTTTTGAACTTTGATTTTATTTATTCATGTGAGACACAGAGAGAGAGGCAGACACATAGGCAGAGGGAAAAGTAGGCTCCCTGTGTGGACCCCAATGTGGGACTTGATCCCACGACCCCACGATCATGACCTGAGCCAAAGCAGATGTTCAACCACTGAGACACTCAGGTGTCCCAGTCCAAATATTCTAAATAAAATGTTAACAAATGGACTACAAAACCACAGAAAGAAAATAGTCATGATGTAGTAGGATTTGATACCACTAATGAAAGAATGACTCAATATTAGAAAATCCATTAACATAATCCACCATATTAATAGGTCTAAAAGAAAAATTATATGATTATCTTCATGGACAGAGAAAAAGCCTATAGCAAAATTCAAAACTCATTTTTATTAGACACTTTTGAGAAAATAAGAATGGATAGCTTTTTCCTTAGCCTAAGGGTATATGGCCCATCCTATGTAATAAGAAACACTAGAAAATGTTTTCACTCTGGTCAGGAAAAAGTCAAGGATGTTTATTATACCCACTAGAAATAATTTTTTAAAAAGGTTTATTTATTTATTTATTTGAAAGAGAGAGGAGAGAAAGAGAGAGTAGGAGGGAGGGGCAGAGGGAGAAAAATTCAAGCAGACTTTGTGCTGTGTGTGGAGCCTGACATGTGGCTCCATCCTAGGACTCTGAGATCATGAGCTGAAATCAAAAGTTTGTTGGTCAACCAACTGAGCCACCAGGCATCTCTAGTAATAATTTTTTTTTTTATAGAGGTAATAGCTAATGTGATTTAAAGACAGGAAAAATCATGAGACTTAAGAATTGGAAATGAAGAAATGAAATTGTTTTCAGATGATGATATGGTATACACAAAATGCTACGGAATCAATGATAAAACTAATTCAAACAGTAAAGTATTCAGCAAAATAGCAACATTTACATACAAAAGTCAATAGCATACATATGCTCAAATAATAACCACTTAGAAGATATAAAGATGACAGAAATCCCATTCAAAATAGCAATAAACAAACAAAAAATAAGGAGTAAACTTAACAAAAAATATTTAAAATTTATATGCAAAAAGCTATAAAATACTCCTGAAAGACACAAGAAGCAGACTTGAGCAAATGGAAAAACCTCCCTTGTTCTTGGTTGCAATATCCCAACAATGTAAATACATCAATTCTCCCTAAGTCATTTTATAAATTTAGTGTAATCCCAATAAAGATGTCAATGAAACTAAACAAGCTTAAAATAAAATTCATATGGATAAAAAAAAAACATTCAGAAATAGACAGGAAAGCTGCAAAAAAAGAATTATTAGAGAGGACCATTTCTACCAGGTGTTAAAATATACTATAAAATCTTTACAATTAAAATCATGTGGCACTAATGAATAAATAAACAAAGGAATTTATTTGATATATTTCTAGGGAAACCATCTGTAAGAAAAAATAGGGGAAAATATTTGTGACTTAGGGCAAAGATTTTTAATTAAGATACAAATAGAACCCGAAAAAGAGAAAGTGTAATTAATTCAACTTCTTGAAAATTAAAAACTTCTGCTCTTCAAAATGAACTTCAAAGAAAATGAAACAGCAAAAAAATTTTGAGAGGATATGTTTGCAAATTACATACCTAGACAAAGCACTTGTATCCAGATTATATCAAGTACTCCTGCAACTCAGTAATAAGAAAGCACACAGCCTAATTAAGAAATGAGGAAAGTATTGATCAGAAACTTCACAGAATTAGATATATGAATGGCCAATAAGCACATGAAAAGAAGTTCAACATTATTAGTCATCAAGGAAATGTAAATTAAAACCATTGTAAAATGCCAACCCACATCAATTAAAATGACCAAAATTAAAAAATATATATATACTCACAATGCAAAGGTTTGGCAAAGATAAGGAGTGGATGAACTTTCATCTATTGATGGGAATATAAAATTTTATGAACATTTGGAAAACAGCCTGGTAATTTCTTAAAAAGTTAAAATGCAATAACCATAAGTCCCAGCCATTCTACTCCTAGCTGAACATTCAAAATATAATTCCATACAAAGACTTATACACGCTGATTTTAAAAGCTACAAGCTTTATTTATAAATCCTGAAATAGAAACCAGCCAAATATCCATCAATAGGTGAAAGGATGAACAAATGATTTCTTACAGTATAATACTACTCAGCATTAAAAATCAATGAATTACTGATGATAAAACATATGGATGAATCTCAAACTATCAGTTTATGTGAAGGAAGCCAGACACAAAACATGACATACTGCATGATTCTATTTTTAAAAAATACTCAGATAGCCAACACTAATTTATGGAGATAAAAAGCAGATCAGTAGTTTCCAGTAGAGCCAGGAAAGAGGGAGGTAGTTGACAGGGAAGAAGCACAAAGGAACTTTTTGAGGTAATAGAAATGTCCTAAGCCTTGATTCTGATGTGATTACACATCATATATGCACATGTGCGTGTATACATATATATACACACATAATATACATATACATATATAAATGTCATAACTAATCAAACAGTACTCTAACACAGGTGTTAATGTTCTATGCAAATTATATCTTAAAATAAGAAGACAAAACAATAACATCACCAATGAGCTGCATATATAATTGCTTCTTGGAAATGATGTCCTGGAAAGAACAAACTATCACTTATGCAGAACTACAATTCAGGATGCATAATCTGAATTTAAACATGAGGAAATATCCCACAGTCCTAAATTGAGTAGTCTACAAAATAACACGTATTGCCCAAAAATGTCAAATCTAAAAGACAAAGACTGAGAAACTGTTCCATACTAAAAGAGACTAAAGAGAAATGCAACAGAATTCCTGAATCTCAGCATACTACAGGCAGAGGTGAGGCAATAGACAACGGAATATAATGGTAGTTTAAGGTGTTGTGCCACAGTAAAATACTCCAAATTTGATAACTATACTGTGCTTATGTAAGAGAATACCCTTTTCCTAGGAAATATACACTGAGATGTTAAGGGTTAAAGAGTTCTGATGTATAGAAAAATTGTCCAATGGTTAAAAATGGTTAGAAAAAAATATATGTACATGTAGATTTATATATGTATATACACACAGAAAAGATGAAAAGCAAATGTGGCAAATGTTCTAAACTTGGGACTCTCTATAAAGAGTACATGGTCTTTCTCAGTAACACTCTTATAAATGTTCTGTAAATTAGAAATTATTCCAAAAAGAAAGGTTAAAAATTTTTAAATGGAAGTTTGAATAGGATTTAATTCGAACACTTTCTTTTTCTAGAGTGACTCTGGTATTCAGTCAAGGTTTCCAAGTCAACATATTGATTTTCTCTAAGTTTTAGAGAAAACCATTTCTGCAATTTTCAGTTAAGATATTTCTCAAAAATAAATGTGATTTTTGCTTTATACATTAAATTGTCTTTTCAGTTTTTAATATATAAATGAAAATGTAGTGACAGTTCAACATTAATTATATTCTAAATACTAAAAATACCTTTAAAAAAAAAAGCTTGCCACAATGACAGTAGCCATAATCTCTGCCAATTACCCTAGTGTCAAGCCTTTCCCAGGAGTGAGAGAGTATTTTTTGCAATATACTTAACCACTTCCAATTATTACATAACTACTCAGCAAATTGTTGCCTCATTTTTTTGAAGGACAATAATTTGATTTTGATTTTTGAAATCCTTTGAGGCTATATACTTCATTCTATGTAAGTTAATACCATCCCTAAATTTAAATCTTATATGACAACTAATGATCTTCATATGACCAAACGGTAGGAAAGGCCACATACCATAGATAAGGAGTTAAGTTTCTTAAAGGTTCTTTCTTGTGACCTTCTACAAAATGTCTGTACATAGACAAGATAACTGTAATTCTGAAAAAATATATATATACAATGAACAGACAACATTTCTGAGAAGCCCATTTATCTCCATTTAGTCATATCTATTGGGTATGAATGCTCTTATTTGATCAATTTCAATATTATGAAGATGTAATCTTTTTCTTTTAGCACAAGTTTTGCCCTTTGTCTTCAAGATATTCCTTCAGGGTGAAGCTAGTAAGACAAATACATTCATTGTATTTTAGATATATGTTTTTGTATTCCCTGGAAACTAAGTTTGATCAGATAGAAATATTGTCAGTCAGCTGCCCAGATTTGATTTCAACCATGGGGTTCTAGGTCTACAAGACAAAATGAGCACCATTCAGAATTTGTAAGATACCTACAGGGAGTCCTAAATTTCACATTCTAGTATTGTGGACTATGAATATATTCCAAGGCAGCTCCTGCTACAAAACAACCTAATCTTAGATAAATTAGACCTTTTAAGGCATTGGTAGGCTCAAAGTAAGTAAAGAAAGGGAAGTTTTGGAATCTTTTACTCTGCCAGCAGCAACAAGTGAGCAGGTGGTAGAGAATTGTAAGCACACTTCAAATGCATAGTTTCATGGAGACACATACCAATATCAGCAGCAGGTTGTGTTACTGCCCTTTACATTCCTCTATTAAACAAGGAAAGTAGGGATGCCTGGGTGGCTCAGTGGTTTAGTGCCTGCCTTTGGCTCAGGGTATGATCCTGGGATCCTGGGATTGAGTCCCACATCGGGCTCCCTGCATGGAGCCTGCTTCTCCCCCTGCCTGTCTCTGCCTCTCTCTCTCTCTCTCTGTCTCTCATGAATAAATAAATAAAATCTTAAAAATATAACTAAAAAATAAACAAGGAAAATGAAGGTGAGCTGATGTGATATTAGATAAGGGAGGCTGTTGGGTGGTGAAAACAAACATGGATCCTCTCTAGGGGAAAAGATTCTCAAATTAGGCTCCCATGTTTCCACAGAAATATTCAAATATAAACTTATAACCAAAGATGATCAAACACACAATAAAATAGCTTCCATGATTGAGATACTGCAATGATCAGATATAGAAAGAAAAATAAACATATATTGAATGTTTAAGAAAATAAAACAGAAACTGACACAAATGAGCACACAACAAGAAACTTTAAATTAACAAGCTACTGTAGACTGAATTGTGTTTCTCCAAATTCTAATATGTTGAAGTCTTAACCCCCATGGTGATGGTATCTGGAGATAGGGTTCTTAGGAGGTAATCAAGGTTAATGGAGGTTATAAGGGTGGGGTACTAATCCTATGGAATTGGTGCCTTATGAGGAGAAGAAGATAGAGATCTCTCTCCATCAAATGCATAGAAGAGAAGCCATGGGAGGACACTGCTAGCCAGGAGAGTTCTTACCAGAAACTTAACTCTGTTGGAACTTTTTCTTGGACTTTCCGGCCTGCAGAATTGTAAAGAAATACATTCCTTTGTTTAAGTCACCTAGTCTATGATATTTTGTTATGGCAACATGAGCAAACTAAGATACAAGATACATTTAAAAAAGAGAAAGAGAGGAACTTCTAGATTAAAAAATATAAAATTCTAACAAGAATTCTCAATTGATAATTCAAATAAACTCTTAGAAATTACTAAAGAGAGAAAGGGAACTGATAGGTAAATATCAGGGTTATCCAAAGATATTTTTACAAAGGTAATAGGTCATACTTTAGGTAGAACTATTTGCAGTACTTACATATGGCAAAGTACTTATATCCATAATATATAAAGAATTATTATAAATCAATAAAAATGTCAAAGTTCCAATTTTTAAACATACAAAGATTGGATAGGCACTTAAGATAAGCTAAAGGACAATAACGGCAGAATTTACAAAGTTTCAGTGAAGCTGTAGATCAATCAGAAGTCATACATTTACTGTGGAATTGTAAATTGGTAGAAATAATTTAGAAAATGGTTTTACCCAACATATTCTTTACATGTAAACTGTAACACAGCAATTCCACTCCTGCACATATATCCAAGGAAAATAAGTGTATATGTTAACCAAAAAAAAAAAAAAAAAAAAAAGAAAAGTACATGTTCATAGAATATTTAGTTGTAATTATCCCAAACTGGAAACTACCTGAATTATCTCAATAACAGAAGGTAAAAATTATGATATATTTATATAATAAATTAAGACATGGCAACAAATGGGGATAAATTACTATTACACTGAAATGCATAGATTAATTCCATAGACATAATGTTTAGCGAAAGAAATCAAGGACGAAAGTGTACCTACTATATATAAAATTTCAAAAATAATTAAAATTACAGTGTTAGAAAACAGAATAGAGTTTATCCTTGGAGGACTCAAAGAACACATGAGCAAGTGTTCTGGGATAGAAAAGATTGTAGAAGATTGTATGTTGTGATCTGGGCTGTAAAAACTGTTTTAAAAATTTATTGAGATACACGATTGAGATTTCAAAAAGGAGCAAAGGTGAAATAAACACATTTCAGTTAAAACAAAGACAGAATTTACAAACACTGGACCTTCACTTAATGAATTCTAAAGAATATACTTCATGAATAAAAAAAAAATGAATCCTAAAAATATTTAATAATTAGGAAGCATATTGAGCAGATATACTTATAGACATGTACATAAATGCTAGCAAGCGGTATGTGCATAACAACTATTTATTTTGATAAAGTTTAGGTCAAAGGGTTAGAAAGTCAAAGAAGAGTCAGAACAATGTAAAGGAATGGGTCCTGAAGCAAGAAAGTTCAAGCCTCAGGTTTCAGTTCTACTTTTCACTCCTTAACCTGGTGCTCTCGACAAAATCCCTTTACACGTCACACCTACACCTTTAAAATAAAAATATGTACAACCTCCTGCCCATTTAACAAAAGTGGTTATAAGAATCAAATGCACCCATGAATATAGGGGGTTTTGAAAATTATAAAATACAATGATTAAGATACCATGACTGTTTTTATTAAATCATAAAATGAGATACCTAGAAAAACATTAAAAAAATCACCCACTCTTTTCCGTGTGAGATAAGAAGTAGAGAAAGCCCAAGTGATATGTCCCAGATCATATGCCCAGCTAGTAACAGTGCTTGTACTAGAATAAAACCCATCCCCTGACTCCTTTAAGTATATTATTTTCTTAATTTGTTGACATTGAGAGATTTAGAGCACTAACAGAACGGCTCCCGGAAATCAAGTAGAAAGAGCATAGCTCCCTATTTACATTTTCCCAGGCTGCTTCCCTGCTTTTCTGAAGATAATATTATTGACATGATGAGAATATGATACAAAGGTCTTACCAGGGCATCTCAGTTTATTTTCCCTTAGGCCTGTTGCCTTTATAAAATGGAACTGATTATCAAGAAAATTTGGCTGATATCTAGTACCTTCATACACACATACACACAAATAGTTCTTTGAAATTAGCTTAAGCAAATACACTTGATTTTGTTAAGGCTGTAACTGTAACACTGCTGTCCTCTTTACTTTTGACATTTTTCTCTTCACTAAGCCTTTATCAGAGCCCACACAGATTTTTTTCAGGTGTCGTGCAAGGAAAGAAATTTTCTATCTCAGGTCAAGGAGCCAAGTGATTGGAAAGATTCTAAAGTAGTATTTTTTAAAGATTTTATTTATTTATTTATTTATTCATGAGAGACACAGAAAGAGAGGCAGAGACATAGACAGAGGGAGAAGCAGGCTTCTGGCAGGGGAGGCTGATGCTGACCTCGATCCCAGGACCCTGGGATCACACCCTGAGCCAAGGCAGGTTCTCATCCACTGAGCCACCCAGGCGTCCCTCAAGTAGTATTTTTTAAAAACCTTGGTGTCTTCTAAAGCCTTGGACTCTTCCTGGAGAAAAATGAACACACACACACCCACCCACACCCCCCCCCCCACACACACACAGTATGCATACTGGCTTGGGCAGATTTTGCATAGAATTGCAGGAAGCCCAAAGGCCAAAAGTTAAGAATGCTTGGTCTAAAGAAAGTGGATAAAAATGGGAGAGGAAAAAAAGCAGCCCCTAACATATGGTTATTACTCTAGGAAACATGCTTAGGTTTTTGTGTCAGCAAACACATAACTCCAGATGGGAGTTATATTCCCTCAGATGAAGTAAACTCTTTCAATATGCCATTCCCAGAAATAACATCTAGTGATCTCAAATCTTAAACATACTTCTTAAACATCATTCCCATCGCCAAAGTAGAGTTCAATTTTGAGGTTAAAATTACTTTATTCTCTACCAGCCTTCCTTTTCCCTCTTCTCTATTTCATGTATTCACCTACTTATCTATCTATCATCTATCTATCATCAATTGATCTGTCATTTATTTATTTTTAAGTTCTAGTATGGCATTTTCAAAGAAAAATGCTAAAGCTCTGGCCATCCAAATAAAGCCAATAAAACAGTTCACCTAGCAGTCTTCAGAACACTTCCAAAGTCTTTTATGTTACTGCTAACAAAGAAAATCACGAATGGTTAACAATTTGTGAGCTTGTATAACATGAGCCTCTCTAAAGGTGCGGAGATTGTTGGTGACCCTCTGTGAACACTGCAGCACTCCATGGAGAGGCGCTAGACCGGGGACTGTTCATTGTGAGAAGGATCCAAGGCTCTTTTTTTCCCCTCAGATTTCAAAGTCTTGCAGGATCTACTCCCAGAGTCTCAGTGGAAGCGCTTCAGTGCCTTTTGCTTCCTTTGCTGCTGTGACCAGATGGAAGCATCACCTTCTCTTCCAGAAAGTCTATGAACAGGCAGAGTAAAGGTGACAGCTCACACGGAGTAGTGCCAGATGCTCGTGTTTATTCCAGAGTGTTAAGGGATATTTATTGGCAGAAGTTCAATGGCTTTTTGGAGGGTTTTCCAAAGAGTCAGATTTTGGGGGGGTGAAAAATGTGCTTCCGTGTGGAGCCTGCTTAAGGGAAACATCCTTTACCCACTGGTCTTGGCTTTGTTTTTCTTGGTTTACATTGTTTCCCCAAGATACAGGAAGGTTTTAAGACACTCAAGCTTGTATACTTCAGGGGAATGCAACATTCTTGTCTACTTGCCCCGTTTTTGGTTTTGTTTTGTTCTTTTTTTTTTTTTTTTTTTGGTCTACTTGCTCCTTTTAAGAAAATTAGAAATTGGTACTCAGAGCTGCAAATTTGCCCCTTTTATCTTTCTTTTTATCTTCTAAGGCTGAATCATAATTATATTGAATCGAGCTAAAAGTTATCTTAAAACTGAATATGTAATGATAAATGCTAACCATGTTTATTTTTCTATAAAATCAAGCTATGTTCAGACTTTGAAGAGTATCTCTCATAGTCCTGTTTAATTAGCAAATTTATTACAGTACAGAAAAGGCAGTGTCGCCAGTGCTTAAGAGCATGGGCATCAGATTCCAGATTGTGAGGCTTACCAGCCCTGTGACCTGGGCAAAGTTACTGAATTTCTCTGTTTTAATTTCCTCATATGCAAGATCATCACAATAGTAGTACCCATGTCATAGCATCTGTGTGAGATCTAAATGTTTTTTTTTTTCATGAAATACATTTAGAAAAGTACCTGGCATATAAGTATTAAATAAATGCTAGCCACTACTACAACTGTTGTCATTATCATTATTATTATAATAAAATCATTTAATTTTGGCTCATTACATTATAAAATGTGTATTATTCCTTCTTGGGCAACATTTGTTTTAGGGAAAATGTCTCAAAAGTATTCTGACCAGTGGAGATGGCAGGAACCTCAGGAGATTGTCTATCCAACCTTACTCAGCCTTCACAAATGAACCATAGAAGAAAGTGTTTATTTTGTTTGAGAGCTTTCCCAGGAAACCAAAACTACCATTTCCTTCATGATTTTTAAAATTTTTGATCACTCTTATAAGCAACAAAAATCATGTCTCACTTTATATATATATATATATATATGCATATACATATATATAAATATTGTGTATTATATATTACATAAATATATATCTTACAGCATTTATTAATATTTTACAAAGTTAAATAATTATTTTAAAAAGAAAGATGTCTGGCTAGCTCAGTCAGTAGGGCATGCGACTCTTGATCTAAGGTTGTTTGAGCCCCTGTTGGGTGTAGAGATTAAAAAAAAAAAGATTTTAAAAGGTTGAAAAAATATTTTAAAGAGAAAAACAATAACCTTTGAATTCTATTAAATTAGAAACTTATTTCCTTGTATGAATATTCTTTTACTTTGGGGGGAAATAGTTATATATATATATATATATATGTATACATATATAGCTATATACAAAATAAGATACTTCATCAGATAAACTATAATCGAAGTATCTTTTTTGCGTGTGAATTCCCAAGGCTTGGATTTCAAATCCCAGGTGGCTGATTTTAAAAAGATTTATTTTCAAAGTTGATTTAATTTAATTAATTATAGAGCTATTGGTAACGGAATTTGCTTAAGTTTGCGTACTTTGTCAAAGTGGATCAGTTTTTGTACTTCTAGAATACTTTGGTTTTTTGAGAGCAAGATTGATTAAAAATGGTAAAATACAGCTGTTAAAAATGTAGTACACTTGGCTGCCAGTTACAATCTAAAAGTGTGTGATGCCAACTTTAATTGTTTATATATAAATAACTTCTTTTGACTCTCATTAACTCTGTTCCAAGAAAATAATAAATACTTCTCGAAAGGATAAATTGAAAAGAGGAAGAATCTGGAATGGAATCTACAGACTCAGTCGTAGTGACCGCAATTATTGATGGCACCGCTCCTGCGTAACTGTCCAACATGTAAGTCACACCCACATTTGTTTTCAGCTCTAGCCATATGGCAATTCTTCCTGAATGATTTGGCTTCTTTCTTTTCTTTCTCTGTCATTAGAATATTATGGCTTTATTCCCTTCGATTCTTGCCAGCTGGAAAGCAAAAAGAGTATTATTTTGCCTCACTTATTCTTGATCCCGTTTTGAATATTCTCAGTTGCCTTGAACACCAACTTCATCCAGTTTGTAGCTACAGTCGAAAGGATTCAGCTTGTGAAAACTGTTCTGTTAGATGGTTTAAGGACTTACATTCCTTTAATACACTTTATTTTTAACTTTTAACATGGGGGCTGTGGAGTGGAAACTTGAATTCCTAAGGGTACAAATCCTTGCCAGTTAATGTGTATATGTTGGGGGAAAAGTCTGGAAAATTGACATTCTTTTTAAAGAGAAGTCTCCTGACTATAAATCAAATTGGGTTGTCTCTTCATGGTCAAAATGATATTCCTACTACGGACAACAACTATGTGACTTGGTTTATTTTAAGAAGCATAAATAGCAATGCCAATAGATTGGACCATGAAAGTTACCCTCTGCGTTCGAAAGGGAAAAGTTGACACTGAGTTTTGGAAATACGAATGTTTATTTCCTTCAAGCATTAGCTTGAGTCCAGCGATGGTAGGCTAATACTTCTACTGCAAGGTTTGTTGGGGGCATAGGTCTCTGCTTGTTAATTGCAACCAAACCAGTCTCACAAGAGTGCGTGCACCCAGGGAGAGTGCCTGGTGAGTACTTTCAAGTCAAAAATGTGTGAAATAGTGATCTGATCCCCAATGAGAGAATACTCACTTTCAAGTCAAAAATTTGTGAAATAGTGATCTGATCCCCAAAATAAATTGTTTAACAAATCACTGTAACCTTAAAACTAGAAAACGATCCATCATTACTAAAATATGGGACATAGGGGCACCTGGGGGGGGTCAGTGGTTGAGCATCTGCCTTTGACTCAGGTTGTGAATTGGGGTCCTGGGATTGAGTCCTGCATCGGGCTACCTGGAGAGAGCCTGCTTATCTTTCTGCCTGTGTGTCTCTCTCTGTGTGTCTCTCATGATAAAATATTTTTTAAAAAATAAAACACGGGACACAAAAATAAAATAAAACCTAATTTTGTACTTAAGAACCCTCTGGGGAGGGACACCTGGATGGCTCAGTCAGTTAAGCATCTGACTCTTGATTTTGGCTCAGGTCATGATCTCAGGGTTCTGGGATAGAGTCCCACGTTGGGCTATGTTCTCAGTGGAGTCTGCTTGTGCCGTTTCCCTCTCTTTCTCCCCCTGCTAGCACTCATTCTCTCTCTCAAATAAATAAATAAACCTTTTTTTTTTTTAAAGAAGCATCTGGGGAAAAGATTTACTGACCTTGGGTCACCTGGATGTTATTGATAATTATATCAATATATTATACAGGGTTGTACTTGTTTTAGTATGTAACTTCTCCCAGTTGCATATGGGCTCTTTTTTAGTTTCCAAAGTATTTTCTTTGAAAATAATAAGTAACTAAAACAATGGCATAGGTTCAGGTTTTTTAATTTTTTGGTGTGGGATAAAGAGAATATTCGTTTAAGAAAAAGGAATTCATAAGAAATTTCCTTGGCTGTCATAAAATGATAATTATATCATAAAATAGTAAATAGCCAAGGGTTCAAAAAGTAATCCTTTTCCTGGTAATTGGGTCTGTTTGCTAATTGATCATTCCATAATCAGTGTCTAGAAGAATGTGGTCCTCAAATGGCTGTGCTAACCACACTGGGAACCTGAGGCAAATGAAATTATAATAGGGGAAGAGTTCCTTAGATAAATGTTGTGGTGGGGTTACCAGAAGAAGAAGAAATTTTTGGATCTTTGCAAAGAACATGCTGAATAAAATCAGAATGTTTTTGAAGGATACCATGTCACTGACTCCTTTTCTTATTTTGCCACTTTTCCTTCTTCATTTCACTTCTTTAGGTGTGGGTATATGTCAACATTGTGTTCTTATACCTTTACCTTCTTTTCTTTCTCTGATATCTCAGTGGCATTCTTTTTTTTATAATAAATTTATTTTTTATTGGTGTTCAATTTGCCAACATACAGAATAACACCCAGTGCTCATCCCGTCAAGTGCCCCCCTCAGTGCCCGTCACCCATTCACCCCCACCCCCCCCCCTCCTCCCCTTCCACCACCCCTAGTTCATTTCCCAGAGTTAGGAGTCTTTATGTTCTGTCTCCTTTTCTGATATTTCCCACACATTTCTTCTCCCTTCCCTTATATTCCATTTCACTATTATTTATATTCCCCAAATGAATGAGAACATACACTGTTTGTCCTTCTCCGACTGACTTACTTCACTAAGCATAATACCCTCCAGTTCCATCCACGTCGAAGCAAATGGTGGGTATTTGTCGTTTCTAATGGCTGAGGAATATTCCATTGTATACATAAACCACATCTTCTTTATCCATCATCTTTCGATGGACCCCGAGGCTCCTTCCACAGTTTAGCTATTGTGGACATTGCTGCTAGAAACATCGGGGTGCAGGTGTCCCGGTGTTTCATTGCATCTGTATCTTTGGGGTAAATCCCCAACAGTGCAATTGCTGGGTCGTAGGGCAGGTCTATTTTTAACTCTTTGAGGAACCTCCACACAGTTTTCCAGTGGCTGCACCAGTTCACATTCCCACCAACAGTGTAAGAGGGTTCCCTTTTCTCCGCATCCTCTCCAACATTTGTGGTTTCCCGCCTTGTTAATTTTCCCCATTCTCACTGGTGTGAGGTGGAATCTCATTGTGGTTTTGATTTGTATGGCAAGTGATGGCAAGTGATGCAGAGCATTTTCTCATGTGCATGTTGGCCATGTCTACGTCTTCCTCTGTGAGATTTATCTTCATGTCTTTTGCCCATTTCATGATTGGATTGTTTTTTTCTTTGGCATTGAGTTTAATAAGTTCTTTATAGATCTTGGAAACTAGCCCTTTATCTGATAGGTCATTTGCAAATATCTTCTCCCATTCTGTAGGTTGTCTTTTAGTTTTGTTGACTGTATCCTTTGCTGTGCAAAAGCTTCTTATCTTGATGAAGTCCCAATCATTCTTGACCCGATCATTTGAATATGGAAGGTTAATGAATGTCTTCTGAGCTCTACTTTGTGGGTCTACTAGATTTTATTGCACAGCAAACTTCTTGGTAAGTTATGCTAAGCAGATCCTGTGGTCACAGATGAGGTTTACACATGCATCTCAGTCAGCAGCTACACTGATTGAGTAGGCAATGTTATAGTACCTAACACATAGTAGGAACAAAATTTATTGTTGTTGTCACTAATTAGATATGTTTTCCCAATGAGGAAAGCAACCTCTTTTTCTTTGCTGAGTCCAACTCTCTTTATAGAAGAAAAAGTTTTAGATACTTTTTTATAGCATCACCTCATCTATACACACTTACCACAACACTACAAATGATGGATCTCCATTGCTACAAGTATCCTAACAAATTGTGCAAACTGTGGCTACACTGGGATATCACTGACCACATTTCATATTTATTTGTCTCTTTGTGGAGCCTAACACTATGTGTAGTGCATAGCAGCAGTCAGTAAATGCTTACTGTGACAGCTGCCTCTGTTGTTGCTATGAACCATAAAGACAACATGCTAATCATATCAATATTTCTTTAACTGTGTGTTGTATCCCCTGGGGAGCTCTGAGAGTATCTCAGTGTGCCCAGGAGACCAATGTTTTAGATGCCTAATATCTGTTTGCAAAGAAAAAGTTTTCCCTTTTTGCTCCCTATTTCCAACCATTTTTTACTATTATCTGATCTCATATTTTACCATGTCTCTCATATGCTATTTTCTTCACCCAACTTAATAGATAAAGATACAGATATAGATGATAGTTAACAGATATAGACATAGATATGAATGACTGAGATGATGGAAGAGTGCTAAACTCAAGAGCTTTGAAATAATTCTGGGGAATTTAAGTCCTGGACTTATTCTCTACTCCCATAAGATTGGCCCTGCTTAATAAATGCATAGGCTAAATGTGGAAGACTGTAAGTTACCATACAAATTACCATCTTTTGTTGTGATCAAAAGATTTTGTGATGCAGTTATTCCTTATCTTCTTTTTCTGCAAAAAGTCACAAAGACAAAAGTGCTCCTCAAACATGAAAACCGCAGTCTCAAACTTTTCTGTGTGTATATTGGGGGATGGAATGAAGTCACTGAATTTAAAAATACTATAATACAGATATTACTAACTTCTGCTTACTGAAGTTTTGGGAATGTTTCTCCTGTCATATTCTCTTGTACCTGTATTTTTCTACTTCTGTTCTTGATTGTTAGCTGTAAGTACAATTTTGTACAAGAGTCCACAGGCATGCATTGGCATTCTTTACATTTCTGTGGGTGCCACTTAGATTCCCTGGCATTTTATTGGATCCTATTGTAATATTTTTCCCTAAGTTGGCCAAAAAAATACAAAATCAATGTCTCTATTATTTATTCAGGAAAAAAGTCATTGCCTATGACTGAGGAACTGTGTTACTTATAGAAGGTATAATCCTTGAGAGCTGATCTGTTCATTATCATAGGCTATCATAACTCTTACAATTCCTGTCATATAATTAGATTTTATATATATTAGATTACATATATATATATATATATATGTGCACATTAGGTATTTTATTCTCTTGTTGAATAAATAAATGAGACAATAAATGAATAAACTTTTTACCAAAAGTATTTTCCTAGAGAATTTAAGTCTACAACAAATGACAATTTGTCCCACCCCTAGAGTAATCATATTAATATAAAGGAGTAGTTTTCCAGTGAATGGATCAACTGAAAAAACAGCAAATGTTAACCATAAAAAAACATGTTTGAGGAAAGTCAAGAAGGATGGAACAAAAGGGGGTTAGCAGGATAAACAGCTTCTAAGTTAAGTAGTGTGTTGTAAGCTATCACATTGACTTGCAAGTTATTGGAGTTTTTTGAGAAGTGATACAATCTGATCCATGTCATTTCATGATATTTCTAAAGAGGAGTCTGACAGTGGACTGAAAATGAAAGGGAGAATGAGAGGAATATAGAGATAAGTTAGGAGTGAGAGCAAAACATTACCCAAGAAAGAGATGCTGGTGGCTTAAAGTAGAGTGGTAGCTGTGGAGGTGGTTTAAAGTCAAACTGGGAATTTTTAAAAATTGAGTGGACTGGTCTTGACAGACAAGTGGAATGGTGATTTTGAGAGAAAGAAGTGAGTCAAGGATGATCAATCAGGAATTTTTTAAAGAAATGGAGAAGACTGGAGAGGAACAGTCATGAGAGACAAAAAGAAAGTTCAGTGGTTCAGTTTTGAACAAGTTAAACTTGAGGCTTCTATGAGTAATGTTTAAGACTGGAACTCTAGAGTTTAATTGCTCCACTACTTATCAGCTGGACAAGTGGTCTAACATTTTTGTTTCTTACTAAGATCTTCTACTAAATATAATGATAGGTCTTGCCTTCTAAGGTTGTTGTGTGGATTAAATTAGTTAATCAATATCTAAAAAAAAACACTAAAACTGATTTCCAGTACATCATAAGGATTTATTATTATTATAATCCTAGTAGAACTGTAAAAAGAGGTTATAAGTATGGAACTCTGGAGGAAGTCAGAATAAGATTAGATAGGGTTTAAAGCCACAGGACCTGATAAGACCATATAAAATGTGAGTGCACATAAGGTAAAGAAAAAGGCCAAAGACAGATCCCTGATGTACTATTCCAAGAATTTGAGATATTCCAAGGTTTTTGAGGTTGGGAAGAGGAAAAAGAGCAATGAGACTCAAAAAGATCTGCCATTGCAGTTGGAGAAAAAAACAGGAGTGTTAGATGTTCTGGAAGCTAAGGGAAGTATTGCTAATAGGAAGGTATGGTCATGTTAGTCAATGGAGATTAATAAATGAACATTGGCTTGAGCCAGATAGACGTTGGTGGTAACTTTGTCAATCAACCTTGAGTGGAGTCATTGAAATGAAGTGACTCAATGGGAGAATGAAAAAAAAAAAAGAAAGTAGAGTTAATTAGAATAAACTTTTTTTTTGAGAACTTTTGCCTTTTATAGAGCAGACATGCTTGGTAGGGAGCTGGAGGTGGTTGGTGATTGAGGGTGAGTTTTTATTCAGTTGGGAGATGTTTCACCATGTTTGCAAGTTGATAGAAATGATCCCAATATAGACATTAAGGGAACTTTCCCAGTCTATTTTTTCTACTGCAGTGAATTTGAAGTGGAATGAACACACATTTGGAAAGAGGTAACATTATCTACTTGCCTTCAAGTAGAGAAGTTCCAATTATCCATAAGGAGTAAAACTAAGACTTTGATTATACCACTTTCCATAGTCTATTTATGTGAACAAGAAAGAGGATCTTTGTTTTTAAAATAAAGAATGTAATAGCAATACCTATGGATGTACTTCTTAGTATCACTGAGCTATTTTTGTCTTTTAAGAAAGACAAATTGATCTTTCATTGCTAAATTAAATAATTTTAGAGACACCTGGGTGGCTCAATGGTTGAGCATCTGCCTTCAGTTCAGGGCGTCCTGGGATAGAGTCCCACATCAGGCTCCCTGCAAGGAGCCTGCTTCTCTTTCTGCCTGTGTCTCTGCCTTCTCTCTGTGTCTTTCATGAATACATAAATAAAATCTTTTTAAAAAAAATAAATAAATGAAATAATAATTTTATTCTTATCCAGGATAAAATAATGTCAGAAAGTACAGTTAAGTTTTTAATGTATATTAATAAGCAAGAATTTGGTCCATTTATCTCAGATTCTCCTCTCAGATCCTCCAGTCTAGACAAATCCTTTCTCCATTGCAACTTCACACATTTTGCTTTCTCCTAAGTTCTATAGTCTTTATAAAGGCCAATACATTTCTAGGACCTTTGCAACTCAAGAATGTGTGTTTACACAACTCTTCAAGTCCTTTCCCCCCTTTTTGCATAAAAAGAGTTCCAATGTCTTTTTAAGTGACTCCATGACGAGAAATCGCTTCCAAAATTACTTCCTAGATTAACATAGTCTATTCTGACCATGTATTTGCTTCATATTTTCTAGTCATTTATCTTTACAGTGATACATTTGGTCATTTACATTTGTTGAAGGGCTCTTCCTAAGAGTTTTATGTTGCTTTCTTATCAATAAATGAATGAAAGATACTTAATGCTGACAAGTGAAGAATCCCATGTTAAGGTACAATGGTCAATTTATAAACACAAAATATCCAGAGGGCAGCCACAATCTAAATTCTCCCCCATAAATTGTCTTGGAAAGAGTACTTTTTACCAGAAGGCTTAAACAAGAGATTAAGAATGGTTCTAACCATCACTGTACTGAAAAACATAGAAACAACTGAAACTCTCAAGAATAATTACTAGTCTCAAAGAGAAGCACCCTCTCCATGGTTACAACATTCATTCATTTGTTCAACATTTATTGACCATATAGAATATTAACACTGTGGGAGATGGTCCAATATGAAATTGAGAATTGAGATTCAATCATGGCTATCAGAGAATTAATTGTAAGAAATGCATGATGCCTTGTTGCAGCTGCAATTGATAAGGCTTATAATAATGATGTAAAGGGTTCAGTGGGAAGAGAAAAATGGGGATTTACATTTTAAAATAATCATAACAAGGCACCAAATCTTCCGTTAGAAAATGACACTTACTTTAATTTTGCAGAATTAGAAGTAAGCTACAAAACAATATAAATCCAAAGAGAAATAACTCTACAAGTAATTAATTCTCTATTCTATACCAGAATTTACACACACACACACACACACACACACACACACACACACACACAGTGAGAGTGAGAGAGGTTGAGAGTTGGAGATGAAAGGAGTTGAGAAAGGTACAGAGGGTTTTCAGGAGGAATCTCAAGTATGTGCTTTCCATCCTGAGCATTCTGGGGAAGATGTCCAAGGATTTTAAAGAGAGGAGTGGTAGGACCAGGTTTGCATCTTTGAATGCAGCAGTGGAGGCAGGCTTGGAGAAGGCTGGGCATACATTAGGCACACTCTAGGACTCCTGAAAGTCAACCATGTGGGAGTTATAGCCTACATTAAGACAGTAGGAAAGAACCAGGCATTTTCTACAAAATGTGAAATTTTTATATGACTCTTGGTCCTTAGGAGAGTAAAAACATATTTCCTTCTCAAGAAAAAAGCAGTAAGATTTCCCTTCTTTTCTTTTATAGACTATATTAGTTTCCTATTGCTGCTGTAACAAACTACCACAAACAGAGTAGAAGAAAAAAACACAAATGTATTTTACAGTTCTGGGTGCCAGGAGTCTTAAATGGATCCTATAGACTAAAATCAAGATCTCTATTGAGCTGTGTTCCTTCTGGAGGTTCTAGGGGACAATCTTGCCTTTTCTAGCTTCTAGAAGCCACCTGCACACCTTAACTTGTGGTCTTTTCTTCCACTGTCATCATCGTATCTCCTCTGATTTTGATCCTCTCACCTCATTCTTGTAGGGACCTTTGATTATATCAGTCCCACTTAGGTAATCCAGAAAAATGTCCCCATCTCAAAGCCTTAGCTGCATCCCCAAAGTACCTGTTGCCATGGAAGGTAATATATTCACAGATTCCAAGGATAAGATGTGGAAATCTTTGGAGGGCCATTAGTTTGACTAGCACACTAAATATCTGTGAATTGTTACAACCTCTATCGGAGCTGTAAAATAGGATGAAATTCAGTGCTTTTGTCCATCTAGACCAGTCTGAGAACTTGCTGGAGTCTGGGTTCTGTCCTTCTTTAGCACTATGATGTGCTCATTTACTGGTTTAACATAAACAGATAAAAGAAAGAAGCTGTTTTTGTTACTTGGAGACTTTTAACCTCTTTTGCCCACCTCCAAGGTAAATATGGGTTGTGTCAAAATATATTTTACGTGTGTTAATGAAATACTGGGGCCAAACATGTTGGTTATTGCACACGGTTTGTTTAAAATATCTCCTAAATGAAACTTGGTATGCATATTACTTCCCAGTAGAATCCATGCCAATAAATTACAGTAGATAGCAGAAAAATTTTCCCTTTTTTTCTCATCTTTTAGAAAACATTTACATTAAAAACAAACCTGAAAATTATTATTATTGTCTTATCTTTTTAATAATGAGGTGGGGGAACATTCATACTCTTTGTATTACCCTCACTTTGGACATAATATAATAGAATTATTGAAAAATTAAGATTTTGCCACTTGCAAAACTTACTCGGAATCAGCACCAACA
Organism: Vulpes lagopus; assembly: GCF_018345385.1. Classification (NCBI taxonomy): domain Eukaryota; kingdom Metazoa; phylum Chordata; class Mammalia; order Carnivora; family Canidae; genus Vulpes; species Vulpes lagopus. The sequence goes on from NC_054845.1 coordinate 18,879,713, forward strand.
CCATGCTGTGCTGTCTTAACTCACTATGTTCTGTCTAAAACTTGTGAATCTTTTCTTTCACCTTTTTTAATTTAACCCTCTCCCTCGGTAGAAGAAAGAAATCTTCTTAACTGTACTGATTATGCTGCTTTCACTCCTGACATATAATCAGAAAGGATTACTTGGACTTTCTTAACCATGAAAGCAAACAAACACTACCAACAGTCCCCAAAGGCATTCTCAATCCTGCTGAAGAAAAATAACAGAAATAGGTCTTAGCCTTTCAAAGTCATTTATTTTCCTGAGCTCATGTTTATCTGAAAATGAATACGATTCGGACGTGTTGGCTATGATAAATATGGAATATTTTGTTGGTGATGTTACCTGGCAGGTAGACTTTATGATTTAAGTTTTATAGGCTGCCCTCTGGGTCTTTCTATTTATTGAATAAAGAACTCAAACATTTAGGTTCTCTATCTCTTTGTATATGTGCATGTGTATATATGTGTGTGTGTGTCTGTGTGTGTGTGTGTGTGTGTGTAAATATATATTGTCCTTCCTTCAGCCTTGGGAGCAACAGAGGTTTATCATTTTCACACTTGTTGAATAAGAACATCCGATATATTTGTTGTATTTATTCTCTTGATAAGCCTTGCCTTTAGTATGCCTGAGGGAACTGATTTGTAAGATACGCCATATGTTTTCCTTATATTACTACCCAGTGCTACAGTAAATTAGATCCTAAAATCAGAAAACATACATCTGTCATTGGCTTTGAGAAAGGTTTAAAGAATCTTTTCCTGGCAAATTGTAATTGCTGATGACCACTTATTTCATGCAAATTTTCACACATGTGGGACTATTAATGTGGCAGTGCCCTCGATGAAATCATACAGCTGCTACTGACAGGGTAAAATTGCCAACAATATGATGCATCTTAATGGTCTGTGTGGCCAAGTCAGTGAATGAAAGAATCCCATAGCACCAATTCAATTTCATATAGGAGAGGTTGATAAAAACAAAACCACAGCATCTTATTAATTTTTATTTAGGATTAATTACAAATGCTCTTAATCAGAGAACTCCAATTTGAAGTGTGCTCCACAAAACTTTTAGAATGCTTATCTCAGGGGCTCTGATTTAATTAACAACCCTTCTATATTTCTATAGTTTTGTGATATTAAAATGAACCAGAAAATGATTTCTCTGTTCTATTGTACTTTCTGAAACGTTTACCTATAATGGCAGTAGTTACACCACAGCTTGCTTATGACTGTATCTCTGTTGCAATGTTGATGCCTTAACACTAGAATAAAAATGAATTGTGCATATGTGTATGCGTACTTTAAATATATATTAAATTCTGTATTAGTAAGGATGCAGAAGTAGTTGACTGCTAAAGTAAAGACCAAATAAAGGATCCCTGGGTGGCGCAGCGGTTTAGCGCCTGCCTTTGGCCCAGGGAGACCCGGGATCGAGTCCCACGAAGGGCTCCCTGCATGGAGCCTGCTTCTCCCTCTGCCTGTGTCTCTGCCTCTCTCTGTGTGACTATCATAAATAAATAAAATCTTTAAAAAAATCAAATAACTACTATATATGATACAAATGAATTTCCCTCCAATTGTCCAAACTTAAGCAGTGGGTGGCAGGTTTTGTAGCTGCAGTTTTGAAGATCTAGGTTCTTTCTTGTTCTGCCATTCTTTTTTATTTAATATATTTTTTTATTTTTTAAAGATTTTATTTATTTATTCATAGAGATGCAGAGAGAGAGAGAGGCAGAGACACAGGCAGAGGGGGTAGGATCCATGCAGAGAGCCCGACATGGGACTCGATCCCGGGTCTCCAGGATCACGCCCAGGGCTGCAGGCGGCGCTAAACCACTGCGCCACCGGGGCTGCCCTCTTTCTGCCATTCTTAATATGCAACTCCCACGTTGTAGTTTAAATTGCTCCTCTAGCAACATTAGCAGGAGGGAGAGGAACCGTGGAGGGCACAGTTTCCTTTTAAAACTGTGACCAGAGGGCACTTAGTTGGCTCAGTCAGTTGAGCATCCAACTCTTGACTTCAGCTCAGGTCATCATCTCCACATTAAGACACTGAGCCTCCAGTTGGGCATTGTGTTTAGTGGGAAATTGGCTTAGGATTTTCTCTCCTCTCCCTCTGCTCCTCCCCTGACTCACACACACTTTCTTTCTATCTCTCTCTCTTTCAAGTAAATAAATAAATCCTTAAAACTATGATTAGGAAGTTGCTCATCTCACTTCCTCTTCTCCCCCCATTTATAAGAACTTAATTATATGACCACACCTAGCTGCAAGACAGACTAGGAAGTAGAGTCTTTAGCATAAGCCCTTCTAAAATTACAATTTCTATTACTAAAGATAAAAGAACAGAATGGATATTAAAACCCAATCATCAGCCTCTGTCATATGCTCTAACATTGCTTTGGACTGCTTTGACAATTACTATGTGGAGGAAATCCAAAGACATAGCAGCACACCTACGAAAATGTTTATCAATTGCAAAGTTCAACTATCTTAAGCAAATTCTTCCTCTCTTATTTCCTTCCTTCCTCCCTTTCCCTCTCATTTCCTCCAGCTTATCTCCTCCCACATCTTCCTTTTTTGTTATTTTGTCAACTCCTATATGTCAAGTATTGCCTTATGCATTAAACTTCAAAGCCATTTACTCTTTCACATAGTCATATGGAGGAAAACAATAAATTAGTACAATATGGAAAGTGTTATTTTAACAATATGCTATAGGAAAGAAAAAAAACACCTTACCTGTCTAATCAGTAAGCAAAATACCCTGCACTTACTCAAAACAAAATAAACCTTTAAAAGTAGAAGAGCAAAATGTATGCAATTTCTTTATTTTGCTTAAACTTTGCAATATACCATTTAATGTTGTCAATTCATGATAAAAGCAATCAAAAGGCTCAATATCTGTTTTATTTTTCACAGTGTAAGACATAGTCTTCTTTTCTTTCTTATAGACCCTGAGCTATCAGGGCATGTAATTGTTCAAACACACGTTTCACCTAACAGAAATACGTATCAAGGACGGGCACAATAGAGGGATGTGCTCTTAGTAACTCACCCTGAGAAATTGACCCTACATTCACTCATTCTGTTCAAAGCATTGAGGAATATACTGGAGCTATTACTAGTTCCTTGTTCCAAGATCAATAGGCAAAGGGAGTTTCAAAATTAGTCAAAAGGGATCAGGAGAGTATTAGAAAAAAAGAGCAGATGGAATGTCTGAATAGATCTTCACCAGGTTTAGGTATGTTATGGGTGTTCAGCCAGGGCTTAAAAGCAAAGGATGCTTGTCCTTCTAAGAGAGAGAGAATATGACTCTTTCTTCCTTTTTTTAAGATTTAATTATTTATTTGAGAGGGAGAGCATGAGTGAGGGGAGGGGCAAAGGGAGCGGGAGAGAAAGGATCTCAAGCAGACTCCCCGCTTTGTGTGGAGCCCAATGTGGGGCTTGATCCCATGACCCTGAGATCAGGACCTGAGCCAAAATCAAAAGCCAGATACTTAACCAACTGAGCCATCCAAGCACCCCAAATATGACTCTTTCTTTATCGTCAGTTTTAAAGAAATTAAGTGCTCATCTACTACAAAATGAACAAAATAAAACAGAAGCAGACTCAGCTACAGGAAGTGAACCATTGGTTGGTGGTGGTGGGGGGGGGTGGTGGTGGTGAGAGAAAGCCAGCAAAATGGGGAATGTGATTAAGAGGTACAGACTTCCAGTTGCAAAATAAGTAAGTTATGGGGATGTAATGTACCACATCAGGAATATAGTCAATAATATTGTAATAACTTTATATGGCGACAGATGATAAGTACACTTATCATGGGGATCACTTCATAATATATAAAAAGTATCGAATCACTATGATGTATACCTGAAACTAATAGGGTATTTTATGTCAATTATATCCCAATTAAAAAAAAAATACTTATGCCATTTGCTTGTATCTGTTGGCATCTCTCATTCACTCACCATCACTCTGCTGAAAATTACCCACATGGAAGCTTTATATTACAACAGTCAGCAAACGTATATAGAATTTACAGATGGAACCTTATCCTTTATTTAATATTATATTTATTTACATAATAGTCCGAATTCAAACACATGAATGGTCTAGTCAATTTGTTAGAGAAATATTTTACCTAGAAAAAAAACACGTATGTGTTTATAATTGTAATGATCAGTTTAAAGTGTTCATTGTTAACATAATTAAACAGTAGAGTAAGATGATCTATAATAATCCAACATTTTTTTTTTAACTTTTATTGGTGTTTAATTTACCAACATACAGAAAAACACCCAGTGCTCATCCCGTCAAGTGTCCACCTCAGTGCCCGTCACCCATTCCCCTCCAACACCCGCCCTCCTCCCCTTCCACCACCCCTAGTTCGTTTCCCCGAGTTAGGAGTCTTTATGTTCTGTCTCCCTTCCTGATATTTCCCAACATTTCTTTTCCCTTCCTTTATATTCCCTTTCACTATTATTCATATTCCCCAAATGAATGAGAACATACACTGTTTGTCCTTCTCCGATTGACTTATTTCACTCAGCATAATACCCTCGAGTTCCATCCACGTTGAAGCAAATGGTGGGTATTTGTCGTTTCTAATTGCTGAGTAATATTCCATTGTATACATAAACCACATCTTCTTTATCCATTCATCTTTCGATGGACACCGAGGCTCCTTCCACAGTTTGGCTATTGTGGCCATTGCTGATAGAAACATCGGGGTGCAGGTGTCCCGACGTTTCACTGCATCTGAATCTTTGGGGTAAATCCCCAACAGTGCAATTGCTGGGTCGTAGGGCAGGTCTATTTTTAACTCTTTGAGGAACCTCCACACAGTTTTCCAGAGTGGCTGCACCAGTTCACATTCCCACCAACAGTGTAAGAGGGTTCCCTTTTCTCCGCATCCTCTCCAACATTTGTTGTTTCCTGCCTTGTTAATTTTCCCCATTCTCACTGGTGTGAGGTGGTATCTCATTGTGGTTTTGATTTGTATTTCCCTGATGGCAAGTGATGCAGAGCATTTTCTCATGTGCATGTTGGCCATGTCCATGTCTTCCTCTGTGAGATTTCTCTTCATGTCTTTTGCCCATTTCATGATTGGATTGTTTGTTTCTTTGGTGTTGAGTTTAATAAGTTCTTTATAGATTTTGGAAACTAGCCCTTTATCTGATATGTCATTTGCAAATATCTTCTCCCATTCTGTAGGTTGTCTTTTAGTTTTGTTGACTGTATCCTTTGCTGTGCAAAAGCTTCTTATCTTGATGAAGTCCCAATAGTTCATTTTTGCTTTTGTTTCTTTTGCCTTTGTGGATGTATCTTGCAAGAAGTTACTGTGGCCAAGTTCAAAAAGGGTGTTGCCTGTGTTCTCCTCTAGGATTTTGATGGAATCTTGTCTCACATTTAGATCTCTCATCCATTTTGAGTTTATCTTTGTGTATGGTGAAAGAGAGTGGTCCAGTTTCATTCTTCTGCATGTGGATGTCCAATTTTCCCAGCACCATTTATTGAAGAGACTGTCTTTCTTCCAATGGATAGTCTTTCCTCCTTTATCGAATATTAGATGGCCGTACATTTCAGGGTCCACTTCTGGGTTCTCTATTCTGTTCCATTGATCTATGTGTCTGTTTTTGTGCCAGTACCACACTGTCTTGATGACCACAGCTTTGTAATACAACCTGAAATCTGGCATTGTGATGCCCCCAGCTAAGGTTTTCTTTTTTAAAATTCCCCCGGCTATTCGGGGTCTTTTCTGATTCCACACAAATCTTAAAATAATTTGTTCTAACTCTCTGAAGAAAGTCCATGGTATTTTGATAGGGATTGCATTAAACGTATAAATTGCCCTGGGTAACATTGACATTTTTACAATATTAATTCTGCCAATCCATGAGCATGGAATATTTTTCCATCTCTTTGTGTCTTCCTCAATTTCTTTCAGAAGTGTTCTATAGTTTTTAGGGTATAGATCTTTTACCTCTTTGGTTAGGTTTATTCCTAGGTATCTTATGCTTTTGGGTGCAATTGTAAATGGGATTGACTCCTTAATTTCTCTTTCTTCAGTCTCATTGTTAGTGTATAGAAATGCCATTGATTTCTGGGCATTGATTTTGTATCCTGCCACGCTACCAAATTGCTGTATGAGTTCTAGCAATCTTGGGGTGGAGGCTTTTGGGTTTTCTATGTAGAGTATCATGTCATCGGCGAAGAGGGAGAGTTTGACTTCTTCTTTGCCAATTTGAATGCCTTTAATGTCTTTTTGTTGTCTGATTGCTGAGGCGAGGACTTCCAGAACTATGTTGAACAGCAGTGGTGAGAGTGGACATCCCTGTCTTGTTCCTGATCTTAGGGGAAAGGCTCCCAGTGCTTCCCCATTGAGAATGATATTTGCTGTGGGCTTTTCGTAGATGGCTTTTAAGATGTCGAGGAAAGTTCCCTCTATCCCAACACTCTGAAGGGTTTTGATCAGGAATGGATGCTGTATTTTGTCAAATGCTTTCTCTGCATCTAATGAGAGGATCATATGGTTCTTGGTTTTTCTCTTGCTGATATGATGAATCACATTGATGGTTTTACGAGTGTTGAACCAGCCTTGTGTCCCAGGGATAAATCCTACTTGGTCATGGTGAATAATTTTCTTAATGTGTTGTTGGATCCTATTGGCTAGTATCTTGTTGAGAATTTTTGCATCCATGTTCATCAGGGATATTGGTCTGTAATTCTCCTTTTTGGTGGGGTCTTTGTCTGGTTTCGGAATTAAGGTGATGCTGGCCTCATAGAACGAATTTGGAAGTACTCCATCTCTTTCTATCTTTCCAAACAGCTTTAGTAGAATAGGTATGATTTCTTCTTTAAACGTTTGATAGAATTCCCCTGGGAAGCCATCTGGCCCTGGACTCTTGTGTCTTGGGAGGTTTTTGATGACTGCTTCAATTTCCTCCCTGGTTATTGGCCTGTTCAGGTTTTCTATTTCTTCCTGCTCCAGTTTTGGTAGTTTGTGGCTTTCCAGGAATGCGTCCATTTCTTCTAGATTTCCTAATTTATTGGCGTACAGCTGTTCATAATATGTTTTTAAAATCGTTTGTATTTCCTTGGTGTTGGTAGTGATGTCCCCTTTCTCATTCATGATTTTATTAATTTGAGTCTTCTCTCTCTTCTTTTTAATAAGGTTGGCTAATGGTTTATCTATCTTATTAATTCTTTCAAAGAACCAACTCCTGGTTCTGTTGATCTGTTCCACAGTTCTTTTGGTCTCGATATCATTGAGTTCTGCTCGAATTTTAATTAACTCTCTTCTTCTGCTGGGGGTGGGGTCTATTTGTTGCTTTTTCTCTAGTTCCTTTATGTGTAAGGTGACCTTTTGAATTTGAGATCTTTCCAGTTTTTGAATGTATGCTTGTATTGCGATGTATTTCCCCCTCAGGACTGCTTTTGCTGCATCCCAAAGATTTTGAACAGTTGTATCTTCATTTTCATTAGTTTCCATGAATCTTTTTAATTCTTCCTTAATTTCCTGGTTGACCTTTTCATCTTTTAGCAGGATGGTCCTTAACCTCCACGTGTTTGTGGTCCTTCCATATTTCTTGTTGTGATTAAGTTCTAATTTCAAGGCATTATGGTCTGAGAATATACAGGGGACTATCCCGATCTTTTGGTATCAGTTCAGACCCGATTTGTGACCCAGTATGTGGTCTATTCTGGAGAAAGTTCCATGTGCACTTGAGAAGAATGTGTATTCAGTTGAGTTTGGATGTAAAGTTCTGTAGATATCTGTGAAATCCATCTGGTCCAGTGTATCATTTAAAGCTCTCGTTTCTTTGGAGATATTGTGCTTAGAAGACCTATCCAGGGTAGAAAGAGCTAGATTGAAGTCACCAAGTATAAGTGTATTATTATCAAGGTATTTCTTGAGTTTGGTTATTAATTGGTTTAAATATTTGGCAGCTCCCACATTCGGGGCATATATATTGAGGAGTGTTAAGTCCTCTTGTTGGATAGATCCTTTGAGTATGAGATAGTGTCCCTCTTCATCTCTCACTACAGTCTTCGGGGTAAATTTTAATTTATCTGATATAAGGATGGCAACCCCTGCTTTCTTTTGAGGACCATTTGAATGGTAAATGGTTCTCCAACCTTTTATTTTCAGGTTGTAGGTGTCCTTCTGTCTAAAATGAGTCTCTTGTAGACAGCAAATAGATGGGTCCTGCTTTTTTATCCAGTCTGAAACCCTGCGCCTTTTGATGGGGTCATTAAGCCCGTTCACATTCAGAGTTACTATTGATAGATATGAGTTCAGTGTCATCATATCTATTCAGTCCTTGTTTTTGTGGATTGTTCCAATGAACTTCTTCTTAAAGGGGAATTTTAAGAGTCCCCCTTAAAATTTCTTGCAGAGCTGGTTTGGAGGTTACATATTCTTTCAGTTCCTGCCTGTCTTGGAAGCTCTTTATCTCTCCTTCCATTTTGAATGAAAGCCTTGCGGGGTAAAGTATTCTTGGTTGCATGTTCTTTTCATTTAGGACCCTGAATATATCCTGCCAGCCCTTTCTGGCCTGCCAGGTCTCTGTGGAGAGGTCTGCTGTTACCCTAATATTCCTCCCCATAAAAGTCAGGGACTTTTTTTCTCTTGCTGCTTTAAGGATCTTCTCCTTATCTTTGGAATTTGCAAGCTTCACTATTAAATGTCGAGGTGTTGAACGGTTTTTGTTGATTTTAGGGGGGGATCTCTCTATTTCCTGGATCTGAATGCCTGTTTCCCTTCCCAGATTCGGAAAGTTTTCAGCTAGGATTTGTTCAAATACATATTCTGGCCCTCTGTCCCTTTCCGCGCCCTCGGGAACCCCAATTAAACGTAGGTTTTTCTTCCTCAGGCTATCATTTATTTCCCTTAATCTATCCTCATGGTCTTTTAATTACCTGTCTCTTTTTTCCTCAGTTTCCCTCTTTGCCATCAACTTGTCTTCTATGTCACTCACTCGTTCTTCCACCTCGTCAAGCCTCGTCGTTATGACTTCTAGCTTGGATTGCATCTCATTTAATTGATTTTTAATTTCTGCCTGATTAGATCTAAATTCTGCAGTCATGAAGTCTCTTGAGTCCTTTATGGTTTTTTCTAGAGCCACCAGTAGCTGTAAAATAGTGCTTCTGAATTGGCTTTCTGACATTGAATTGTAATCCATATTTTGTAACTCTGTGGGAGAGTGGGCTGTTTCTGATTCTTTTTTTTGAGGGGTTTTCCTTCTAGTCATTTTGCTCAGTGCAGAGTGGCCAAAAACAAGTTGTATTGGGAAAAGGAGAAAAAGAGAGAGAAGGAAAGAAAAGAGAAAAAGAAAAAAGAGAAAGAAGAAAAAAAGGGGGGGGGAAGAGAAGAAAAAGAAAGAAGAAAGAAAGAAAGGAGAAAAAAGAGGAAAAAAAAGGGGGGTGGGGGAAGCAATCAGAAATCAAGAAGGCAGAGAGAAAAAAAAAAAGCACAAAACAAAACAAAAAACAAAAAAAACAAAAAACCAAAACAAAAAAACCACGGGGGAGTATCTTCCGATTCTGTGTAGTTTAAGTCCCTTGACTTCCCTTGGAACTGGTCCGTCTCGCTGGTCTTCTGGGGGAGGGGCCTGCTGTGCTGATTCTCAGGTGTTGGCACTTGGGGGAGCTGCTCTGCCCCTGCCTGGTGCAGGGCTCGGTGGGGGTTGTTGACCCCGTGAGGCCCCGGGAGGAAGCCACAGTGGCGGGGGCAGCTCTGGGACCCTGGATCCAGCCCCCGCAGTAGCTCCGGGGCTCTCCTTCTGCAGGGCCTGGGGGCTCCGGGGCGGGGCCGCTGATCTGCTCAGTTCCAGGCAGGAGCGTCCTTGCTGTCCTGGGCCCTCCCGGCCTCTGCCTGTCCCGGGGGAGGCTGGATCCTGGGCTGTGTCCCGGCGCCCTGTGCTCCGGGGCCTGCGCTGTTGGATTCGCGCTCCCGGCGGTGCAGCCCCCTCCGCGGAGCCGCCGCCCGAGCCCCTCCGAGCTGTTCCCGGAGCCGCGCCGCCCCCTCCGCGGAGCTTCTTCCTCCGCCCGAGCCTCCGCCACCGCCGAGCTGTTCCCGGAGCCCCGCAGCCCCCTCCGCGGAGCCGCCGCCCGAGCCCCTCCGAGCTGTTCCCGGAGCCGCGCAGCCCCCTCCGCGGAGCTTCTTCCTCCGCCCGAGCCGCCGCCGCCGAGCTGTTCCCGGAGCCCCGCAGCCCCCTCCGCGGAGCCGACGCCCGAGCCCCTCCGAGCTGCTCCGGGCCCCGCCGAGCGCTGCAGCCCTTAGGGAGCTCGGCGCACTCTCCGGGGCGCAGTTCCTCTGTTACTGTCCCAGGGAGCCCGAGGGCGTCCCCGCCTTTCTGGGGATCCTGCTCCACCTCCCTGCAGGCCCCTTTCCGCGGGGAAGGTCGGTGCAGCTCCTGCTCCTCCGGGACGGGGCTCTCCTGTCCTGGGGACACTCGCCCCGGCCTCAGCCCGGCTCCTCGCGGGGCCCCTCCCCCTCGGAGGCCTTTTGTGTCTTTATTTCTTTTTCCCCGTCTTCCTACCTTGATAGAAGCGCGAACTCTTCTCACTGTAGCGTTCCAGCTGGTCTCTCTTTAAATCTCAGGCCGAATTCGTAGGTTTTCAGGATGATTGGATGGTTTTCTAGGTAATTTGCTGAGGACCGGTGACCTGGAGACCCTACTCCTCCGCCATCTGGCCCCTCCCCCCTAATCCAACAATTGAATAATATATGCAAAATATAGCATAGTGATTGATTTAGGGTGGAAGGTGGCAAGGAAGAGGATATAATTAGGGAGGAGGGGCTCTAATTACTACAAAGTTTTATTTCTCAAGCTGGATGTAGGATTGGTATATTATTTTTCTTCATACTATTCTTTATACTATTTTGAATATATAAAATGTTTCCCAATAATTAAAAAAATTTCATATACTCTACTATCCCTCTTTCCTTATTTTATTTTCCAGATGTTTTAGGAGTTACAAAAAAATAGCATTGAGATATGTTACTTTTTTTTTGAAGACTAACTGATTGATTTGAGAGAGAGAGAGAGAGAGAGAGAGAGAATATGCAGGGGGAGGGGCAGAGGGAGAGAATTCTCACACAGGCTCCCCACCAGGCATAGAGCCCTAGGCTCTTGATCTGAAATCAAGAGCCACCAGGCACCCTGATAGTAATTCACTTCTCAAAAACTTGTTCCAATCATTCATTTTATGCTTTAATTGGATTCATTTGTTTCTTCACATTTCAGCTACTTCTGAACACATTTGATCAATTCTAATGTATAAAATATATTATTTTGTTGTTGCTGTTGTTAACCATCAAGGCAATTATTTTTATATACTTCACACTGTATAAATTAAAAGGCATTTGTGGAATTTTACTGATAATGTAGACAAAAGTGTACATTTTTACTCCCTAAAGGTAATTTTGGATGAGAGTAGTGATATGAGGTTTAAGGGCCTGGATTTTCTAAATAACTGCAATAACTTTATTTTACATTGCCATTATAGATCAAAACAGTGATATCACTTGTTCAGAAAAAGCATATAGTTTCTATTTTCATTGCACTGTTTTCATCTGTTCATCTGCTCTCATCAGCTGAGAAGCCATATAGTAGGTTATGGTTTCCTACAACAAAGAGATTACTTCAGTTAAATTTGTCCTGTGGGCTAAGATAAATGGGTCATGTTTTAAATATTTATGAAAAAAACTGTGCAGATAGTGATATTTTAAGTGTATTTTCTTGTATTAAATTGTGATTTATAAGATCTTGTTATTAATATAGAAAAAAAGTCCTGTGATTTCTACCTGTGTTTATTTCTTAAGTGCTACCCCACTTGTTCTATTTACATTTTTTTGTACCCTCAAAGTATGTACCTTTCTAAATTAGGGTTTTTTGGAAAACAAGGGTCAGAACTTGTCACAGAGCCATAAGACATGTCAGGTTTCAGCCATTTCTCTGAGCTTATCTTGGTGCAAAGCATGTACATTTGCATACTGACCTTTGCAAAACCAAACAAAGAAGGTGACATGAGGGTCATTTCCTAAACCCAGCTAATGAACTGATTATCCCCGAAAGCCTGGTAGTCTGAATAACAATGAAGAGTGGAAAGTTCACCTCAAATCCTTAGGGGCAAAATAAATCCCTGAAGTAGATTTTTAATAAACCGATTGTATATTACAATGAGTATTTTAATTGTTTGTTACTGAACCTCCCAGTGACAAGAGATCAAATTGTTTGCCACAGAAAGGTATTGTCAAGCCTTCAGATATACTTTAATTTTTAATTCTTTGTCTCTGAACTATTGTTCTTTAACAAGTCCTTTCTTATTGGAGGAGGAGGAGAGAATGGCATGAAGATTTTTCCAGAACTTTTCTAGTAAAGAAAGTTTGCAGATATTTTCACTTGTTTACTTGTTTTCTAGGGCAAATTGGTGTATAAATGAATTAAGAATATTTTTACTATTATTCTCTATGTATATATTATTTATATGTATAATTTCTATACAAGCATATGATAATATTTCTAGATAGATATCATTATAGCTGGTTACCATGGAAATAATTTTGACAAAATTCTAGGAGATAAATCTTCTTCATCAAATCAAATTCAAAAGAGAAATGATTAACATTTGGGGCTTTTACATTCAACTGACACACTCAGGTTTCTTTTTTTTTTTAATATTTTATTTATTTAATCATGAGAGACACAGAGATAGACAGAGAGACATAGAGAGGCAGAGACACAGGCAGAGGGATAGCAGGCTCCACGCAGGGAGCCTGATGTGGGACTTGATCCTGAAACTCCAGGATCACACCCTGGGCCAAAGGCAGACGCCAAACTGCTAGGTCACCCAGGGATCCCCCACACTCAGGTTTTAAACTCATCTATGCCTCCATGTTTGTTAGGAATAAGGTCTGAACCAGACCTTATAAAAGAGTGAAAAAGAGGAAACGATTTTACATCCTTGGTGACTTGATATGTATGTTAACTGACTTACTAATGTTGAACAATGTTAATATTAATTGATTATTTTCTATTTACTTTCTTGACAACTTTTTACCTAAAGTTTTGGTTTGGCTAGTTCATTTAAATATCAGTCTGACCTAATTACAGAATTATCCATGAGGGGGCACCTGGGTGGCTCAGTGGTTGAGCATCTGCCTTTGGCTCAAGTCATGATCCCAGGGTCCTGGGATCGAGTCCCAACATTGGGCTCCCCACAGGAAGTCTGCTTCTCCCTGTGCCTATGTCTCTGCCTCTCTCTGTGTGTCTCTCATGAATAAATGAATGAATGAATAAATAATTACCCATGAGTGTTTTACATAGTTGATGCTTATGTTCCAAAATCTTATTCTGTGAGCTAAGTAAATAATAAAAGATGAAAAGATTCCTGGTTCCCAAGTATTATATCTGCTAGTATTAAAGATGAGAGTGTAAAGGAAAGGAAAATGATCTTGCTGCATTGACAAAGTAGATTAACCATCTTTTTAAAAATTCTGTTGCTACATAGTCCCATATCTCCCTGAATTCCTCTCTCACAACTCTCTGTGGCACCTGGTTTATGTCCTTAATCAGCCTGCATCTTACATTTCAATGTACATTGAAATTCTCTCTGTAGTCCTCATCTTTTTTCCAATTTACATTTTCTGGGCATTCTTATCTACTCCTCTCACCTCGACTGAGAGGACCCATATATCCATCACAGACCTCTCTTCCAAGTTGGGAACCAACACTTAAAACTATTTACTAGTTATTTCTAATCAATTCTTTCACAGCTACTCTGAATTCATCTGCTACAATTATGGCCATTATCTTCTTTCTCAAAGTTTCTTCTCCTTGTATTCTCTTTCATGTTAAAGGAATTAATACTCAGCTGGTAGATTAGATAGAAAATTGCTTCTCCTTTTCCTTACCCACTCCTCTCAGGATCAAATAAATTATCAAGGACTATCTATTCAACTCAAGAAATACTTCTGACTCCATATTCCATTCTGCATTTGAATAACCACTAAATTAAATTTCTTTCCCATTATTTCTGAATTTTATTGAGGGCTTTTCCTGTATCTATTGAGATAATCATATAGTTTTATACATTTATTTTTTTTATAATTTGGTAAATAGCATTAATAGATTACAATGTTAACATGTTTTTATATTACTGAATTAAACCAAACACATACATACATAAAGAGATGGATTTGGTTTAGAATATTTTATCTGTTAAAGCTGATTTGGGAAGATAGATTTTATTTATTTATTTGACAGAGAGAGCAAGAGATAAAGAGCACGTGCACACACACACACACACACACACACACACACACACACACACACAGTGGGGGAGGGGCAGAGGGAGAAGCAGGCTCCCTGCTCAGTAAGGGGGCTCCATCCCCTGACCCTAGGATAATGACCTGAGCCAAAGGCAAATGCTTAAATGACTGAGCCACCCAGGTGCCCCAGGGGGATGGATAGATTTTAAACTGTGGTTGTAATTTGTTTTCATGGGTATGGCTTTATTCAGCATTTCTAATTCCTTTTGAATGGATATAATGTATTATATTTTTCTAAGAAATTATCTATTTTTCAAATTTACTGGCATAGTGTCCTTTGATATTTTTTTACTTCTGCTTTTCTCTCTCCTTCATTGAATAAAACTTTGTTAGAGTTAAGGTCTTTAAAAAAAATTCTTTTTTTTTCTTTTGGTCAGAAAATTGTTATGCACAACTTCTGATGCTCTTGGCCTGAAACATTTCTGGGGTCCTGTGCCAATTTTTCCCTGCTACAGTGACCAGCTCCACATGGGAGTTTGACCATTTTCAACCTTACAGTGCCTTGGTGTTTGCAATTCCTGCCTCTTATCCTAGGCTACCTTTTGTGCTGAGCTGTGGGACTTGATTAGGACCACTTTTGGTGCTTATGAATATATAGCTGAGAAAGCAAAATGAAAGGGCTAAGCCAAAACCCAAGGGGAATAGGAATCAATAGGTATCTACCTTTCCCAATCTACCTTCCCTCTCAGGAAGTACTATTCTGAGAGGCAGTTAGTTTATAAGGCTTCTGAGAAACGGTCTATGGAATCAAAGAATTACTCTGCTCTGTGGCCAATTGAACAAGACAATCTCCCCTGTGTCTTTTCTTTGGCTGCTTTAGACCCCTTGTCCCCCACTCTTGTACTCAGGGATCACATTCCCCAATAAAATGTAGAACAATTACCCATTGTCTTAGGGCGTGCTTCCAGGATAGAACCAAACAGTTTTTACGAAGAACCAGTTGCTGGCTCTGTTAAACCTCTCTGTTATACTATTATTTTGTATATAGCAGTTATCTTTGCTCTTATATTTATTATTTTATCTTTCAATTTTCTTAAGTTTTATTCTCTTTTTTTACTCTAACTTTTAAAACATTGAATAATTTGTTAATTTCAGTCTTTCTAAAACAGCGATGTTTATTGTTGTAAATTTCCCTCCTTATTACCACTGACTCATATTCCACAAACTTTGGTATATTGTATTTCATTGTTAAATTTGAAATATTTTCTGACTTTGATTTTGAATGCTTTGTGTTATTAGAAGTATGTTTTGTTATTTCCAAATACATGCTGTTTTGTTTTAAATTGTTTATTGTTTTTCAATTTATAATACCACGTCTATTGTGTTGTATTTAATTTATCTTTAAGATACCAAGCTTTGCAATTTGTTGAAGTTGTTTTATGGCATAGCATGTGACAGTTTTCAAATATATTCCCATGTGCTTGTGAAGATATCAATTTTCTAATTGTTGGCTGCAGGATACATCATATGTCCTTCAGATTAATGTTGTTGTGTTGCTCAAATTTTCCATATCCTTATTAAGTTTATGTCCACCTCATCTATCCGTTACTGAGAAAAATACATTAAAATCTTCCATTATGATGGTCAATTTCTATTATTTATGTACACATGGACATACATATATTTGATGCTATTAGCTATATCCATATTTATAATTATGTATCATTCTAGTCTGGCCTTTTACCCTATTCTCTATTTTTAATTTTTTTTGCCTTAAAATCTCCTTTGTTTGACATTAGTATAACAACTTTTTCACTTTAAAACATTTGCATGGCAGATCTTTGCCTATTCTATTATTTTTTATTCTATTATTTTCAAAATCTGTGGCTTTTCTTTTTTTTTAATTTTTATCTTATAAACATCATTTAGCTGAAATTTAAAGAAAAATGACTAGGTAATGTTTTTCTTTTAACTTGTAGATTTAAACTATGACCTTCAGGCCAAATGAGGCAGGCTGTTTGTTCTTATAAATAGAGTTATATTGGAATAGAGCCACACCCACTCATTTATGTCTTGCCAATTGCTGAGACAATGACATAATTGAATCATCATGACAGAGACCATACGGACCATGGAGTATTTATTATCTGCTTCTTGACAGAGAAAGTTAGCTGGCATACAGACTACTGATTTATATTTATAGGAATAGTAATTGTTAATATATTTGGAATTTGTGCTTTTTATTTGATTGGCCCATATTACATTTTTTTTGCTTTATTTTGTAATTAAAACATTCCATTTTTTAATAAATTGGAAGCTATTACTTCTATTTCTGGTTTTCATCTGTCATACTATTGATTACACAAAAGCATAGTATTAATCAATAGCTCAATTTACCTTCACATCAATAAAATGATTTCAAGATATCTTCTTCACATTTTTATGCATATTTGTTTCAAAATTATAGTCTGATTTGTATTTTTCACAAAAAACAATGACATGTTTGTTTGTTCTATTTATATTTATCTATATTTTTATTAATGTTTTGCTATTCATCCTCCTTGTGTCTCATACCTTCATTCTAGATTCATTTTCTTTCTTTTTGATGTACATCCTTGATCAAGGTACATCCTTTACTGCTGATGTGAAGTTCTGGCAGTATTTTTAATATTTTCCTTTCTTATATATTTAGAAGAGAATACTACTTTAGTTTGATAACTATTTTATCTTATGCTTTTGAAAATATTCCTCCATTATCTTATGGTTTTCATTAGGATACTTCAGAAAACTGCTACTTGATAATGATCTTTTTTTGATGACATCTTTCCCTTTCCTTTGGATGAATTTAAGATCATATCTTTGTTGTTTTTCGAAATTCCACTAAAATGTATCTATAGGTCATTTGTCTTTAATTTTATGTTTCTGTGCTTCATAAATATGGGACCTTATGGCTTCTACCTTAAAAAAAAAAAACTTCCAACACTAAATACTCAAATATTACTTATCTTACATTCTTCCTATGCTATCTTTTTTGAAACTTCAACTATATATATGTGAGACCTTTACATTCGGGTGCTATTGAACCATAGATTGGTACAGAGAATAAAATGTTACAGGAGCATAGTAGTTTTAGGTGATACATGACTTTTAGCAGGTGAAATCATTTCTGATTTTGAAAACAAAATGGCATATGGCAAATGAAAACAAGAGCTATCTGCCTAAAATCTGAACAATTTTAGGGCCCTCAACTCCATCTTTTGAAATAACAATAATAGGGGAGAAGTTATTCCTTTTCTTCCCAAGATGCTGTCAAACTTATGTAACACTTTAAAGACTAAAAGCATTGATGTCTACAGTGAGACATCCTTAAATAAAGCCAAGGTCACTGAAAGTGATGATGGTGGTTCTGAGTCGGATTAGTGGCAAATGGAAGCTTGTGTTGATTTGTGAATACACATAAGATATCCTTTCCCATAACATTGACAAACCTAGAGTGGACAGTGAAGGAGGGCTAAGAAAGAAGGCTGTCATGGATTTAGGGCTGAATAATGATGGGAATTTGGATATTAAGGTATAAGAGTCTTCATATTTACCCAAAGTCTAGTAAGGCCAAGATATTTTTGAATTATGTGTATAAAACGCCTGATTTCCATTTCATTCCTGATGAAGAACATCTATTGCACACAATGCTGGTTATAAAATAATGCTTAGGGTTCAACATCAAAATGTCCCCATAGCTATATTTAAAAAGCTGGTTCAAAATGCTGCCTCTCTGTAAGGATCTGCCAGAAATAAACTCAACCTTGACATGTGCAAGAGGAGACTGAGATTCACTGAGCTGTCTGTTAAAGAATATGATCATTCTTACTATTATCTTTTATCCAAGAAAAGACCAAGTGATTTTAAATGAATGAAATGCTAGACCAGATGTATGCCAAACATCAAATTGTTGCTATTAGGGCCATGTAAAATTTGCTTAAAACTAGATTCTCATGTTAATTGAGAATAAAAATGAAGCCAAAGTTTAAGATAAAGCAATCTAATATACAAAGTAATGAACATATTTTTTTTAAAGATTTATTTATTTATTCATGAGACACACACACAGAGAGAGAGAGAGAGAGAGAGAGAGAGAGAGAGAGAGGCAGAGACATAGGCAGAGGGATAAGCAGACTCCCTGGTGGGAGCCTGATGTAGGACTCCCTCCTGGATCCTGGGATCACGACTCAACTGCTGAGCCACCCACGCATCCCATTAAAGACTAATTTGCTCATAATTTTTTGACAAGATATTTCTATAGCACTAATGTTTAATTTGTATTGGTACCCTAAGGAAGTCCAAAATGAGACATCAACTATTCTGCATGTGCCACATAAGGTAAGACACTATCTTATAAATAAAGTTCTGTAAAAACAAACAAAAAAAGGCATAAAATAGCTTACTTGCTCTAGTATAACATTGGGAACTTGGCATTATTGACATTTTGGGATGGATAGTTCCTTTTCATTGGTGTGCTGATTCTATGTTCTAGGATCATCGACTGCATCTCAGACCTCTACTTCCTAGATAGGAAAAGCATTTCTACTCCATTTATGATACAATTATCTCAGATATTGTGAAATGTTCCCCGAGGGAAAACTGACCCTGATGGAGAATGACTGCATTAGTTTACCAGGCTTCTCCTACCTACCAATCCCCAATACCCCAGGAAATTCCATTAATTCTTTGAGTGACCTTCTGTATGTAAGCAGCTTTTTTTTTCTTACATAAATGTACATTATTCTTATTTTTGTTTTTGTCACTTAAAGATTTCAAGCACATTATAAAAATTGGGGGGCTGTCATAACTTTGAATCTTTTAATGAACATTAAAATTACCTCCAACTTTTTGTTATAAATTTTAACATAAATAATTTTATATATACATTGTGTTCTGTGCATATATGTAATAGTAAGATAAATTCCCAGGAGTGATGTTTCATTTGAAAGAGTATTTATATTTTAAATTTTGGTGGATATTGCCAAATTCCCCTGTAAATGCATCAATTTATACTCTATCAACAATGTACTTTCATAGAAAATAGTGTTGTAAGGTTGGTAGAGGTGGTGGTGGTGTTCTGTTCTTACTATTTTTCTCTGTTCTGTTTTGATATCTGGGAGAAAATAAGGCAGAAGATATTGAATTATGCTGCTACCATACTCATACTATAGTTCCTTTTATAAACTTTTTTTCTTGGAAACCAACTGTAGTAAAAGTTCCTGAAACTTTAGTGGTGTAATTTGGAAAACAAAATTATCTTTAGAGAGACTGAAGAAAGTGATAAAGCTTAAAATGATAAGGTCACTGGTCTCTGGAGATGCTGATAAAATAGTCTTATACTCTATTTATTTGGTGAGAAAAGATGATAATCCAACTGGTCCCGACTATTATTCACTACAAGGACAGTTCAAGCCAGGAATTTCAGCGTCATAAACCTATTAAACATTTAATAGGCTTTCCTAGGACAGCAGAAACTTTTGTGAAGAAGGAAAAACAAACATGCTTAATCATGGTTTCAGTATAAATACAGACATTGATAGATGAAATTTGTGATGTTTCACCTTTGGAAAATAGCTACTGAATCCTGGCAATATTAATTTCCCTTGGTAATTAGGATTACCTTTCTTTTCTTTTTTCTTACTATTTTTGATAGCTGCTTTTTAAAACGGGCCCAAATGGTCAACATCCTCCTACCTTCCATGAAAATTCACTAATTATAAAAATTGCTCATAGAAATGTTTTCCACCACATTCATTGTATGTAGGAAGAAGACCATCTTATAGGGGCATCAGTTTGAAACACAACTTCTTCCTTCTCAACATGAATTTTGGCTATTTCACTATTTCTTCCCTATTTCTATAACTTGTCCAAACTTTCAACAAAGAAAAGTTATTGGAAAAACTAACCAAAGACTTCATTTTATTCAGTAAATGTGAGCTCATCAAGTATACTTACATGATGCTCATTAACATCTAATGCTTTTCCTATTAGAATAAAAGCTATTCTCTTTGTACTACAATTAAAATATGATTACTATGGATGATCTGAAAGGTGTATAAAACTGTGCATACTGGAACTCACAGAACCAGTCTTCATTTTCATGTCTGTAAAATTTGAATGCAATTACTTATAAATGATTATGCTCTTTCAGATACCTTCCCTCAGCCAAGACAATATTAAAACCATCATGTGATCAACAATAATGGCATATGAGAAACTCTAAAACTATGAACATGACTGAATACCTTTTATGTCTATAGATCTGAAGGTACTTAGAAGGTCTAAATTTTATGAGTACTTTAGGTATTATAAATTTTTATCAACTGTGGCCTTTAAAACTAAAGTTTTACTCATGTTATGTGCATTTTTTACACAGCTTACCAGACTAAAACCAACTTTCCATATGAACCCTGATTGTCAGAGAACAACTCATATGATAATCATATGTCCCAAAAGCCATTGCTTTGAGCTTAGTTCAGGACTAACTTGGGTTGATTGATGATCATTAATTATTGGACTTCCATGGAAGAGGGAAAAGAAAATATATAGCAACCAAGGAAGGTCTTCTTCTATATGTTCCTTGACGATTATTCCTTTTAGCAGATCTTTCCAATTCAATCCTCTTTGGGAAAATATTGTTGGATTACTTTCCTCCTCCAGGAAAGAAGGAACAAAGTTGAGTTAAATTGGTGAATTTAAAAGTTGACTTTTATTAAAGAAACAAAATGAATTTTGTGTATTTTGCTTTATGCATTCCTGTATATTTTGGCTAGGTTCTATAGATTCTTCATGGTTCATTTTTCCCCCTAGAAGACATAGCACTTCCCTGGCCAGATTATGTTTAGACGTAACAGTTTTGGATCTGGTGTTCAGAAAAGGAATAAGATCTTGAGGGGCTCATTTAGTCTAGTAAGTGGATTCCTTTACATTATCTTCAAGCAATGCAAAGAAGCACAAGTTTTTATTAGAAAGAGAGGAACACTTCCACAGGTCCAGGTGTTCAGGTAAAACAGAATTCAAAAATTTTGAGTGCATAAACCCAAATGCCCCCATCTCAAGTCTCTGGCTCCCATTCCTTCACAATCAGGATGTTCCTTCAAGATATAATCCTATCTTGCTGGAGTTGAGAATTTTACTGTCTCTGGGACTCTGCTATTCTTTATGCCTATCCTAGGCCTGATCAGGAGTTTTTTCTGTCTTCTAGATGCCATATATGATAATCTATTTGTATCTATCAAATAGATTTAGTCTTTCTCAGTTTTTATAATTATTCTTAAAAGGTTGATTAATCAACCTCAGCTTTCCATTGTCTTTATCTAGTGTATCCATTGCTGAGTAAGGAATATTTAATTTCATAGTTCTCATAATTATTACTTCCCTTAGATCTCTCAAATGCCTGAGATATTACACCTTCCACTACATTTCCTTTCACTGCTGTACTCTACCAGCTAACCACAAGGAAAAGATGCAAGAGTTGAGCTGCTATCTTGTACAAGGGGCTAATCTGTGCTACACCTACCACCAGTAATAGGGTCCTCTTGCTGTCAACCAGCCAGCGGGTGATTCAACTTCAAAGTCCTTCTTAGGTTCTTCATTTTAGGTTTACTCTTAGCACCAACTATTATAAGTTAGGTTTCCTGGGAAACAGAGTCTGAGATGGAGATTTGCCCACAGGTGATTTATTAAAGAGTGCTTTTAGGAATAACACCTGTAAGGAAGTGAAGGAAGCAGGATTAGGTAGAAAAATAAACTGAACTGTTAGTTTCAAGTGAACCCAATGATCATACTGGGAACTCTGAAGCCAAGATCTATCTCTCTCATCTCTCTCTCCTTCTCCCTACCTTTCCCCTTCTTCCTTTCGCTCACTCACACACACACACACACACACACACACACACACAGACAGATTTATATTCTTAAACTCACTCTCTTGTTAGAAAAATATTAAAAAACTGGGTTAAAGAGTCAGATTAATCTGTATTAGATGTCTGCCTTTGTCCAGATCTACTTTCTTCATTTGAGAACTGAAGTGACAATGTATCAGAAGTTGACAACATAATGTAAAACATTTGCCTAGACTGTGACCTACTACATAATGATTGGTCTTAAAAATATTAGTTTTTTGCCCACCCTTTCCTTATTTTGCTTCTATTTTTCGTATCTAAAGGTTATTTCATGTTTAAAGTTATTTCTGTTTCATATAAAGAATATATATATGACTAACAAATTATATAACTTTTATTTGCAATATCAGCAGCAATTTGAATTGGTTTCCTGAATACTAGTCAATAGCTAAATCTGGGGAATGCATATTATAATAGCACTTACATATGATTTGATGAAAAGGCAATGAGGTATGCACTTTAAGTGAGTAACAGAGAAGCAAATGATTGTATCTCAAATATATTGAAATTACTATACAAAATGACTATTGTTTTGTACCTAGAAAACATTCCTCACTTATACTAATTTTTGAACATTTTTTTATTATGGTAAATGAAGAATAGTTTCCACACTTTTTTTTGAAAAATCTATTTATTTTAGAGAGAGATTGAACGAGAGAGGAGGTGCACATGCAGGGGAGGGGCATAGGGAGAGGGAAAGAAGCAGACTCCCCACTGAGTGGGCAGCATGATATAGGGCTCAACCTCAGGACTCTAAGATCATGATCCCATCTGACATCAAGAGTCCAATAGCCAAATAACTGAGCTACCCAAGTGCCTACAGTTTCCATGTTTTATCAAGAGTTGTTTCTCATATTTTTGCTTAAATTATGTAATTAAGGCTAAATTAAAATCATTTCTATACTTTTGTTAAGTGTCAACTTTTAATTAAGAAAAGTTGAAATAACTCTTAAAAATTAAAGCCATATAATACTTTGAAGGATAGTGAAAATTGCTATGGGGAATAAATAAGAAGCAGGTTAACTACCATCTCTAAAGACATTATCAAGATACTTGAAGAATGAAAATGGAAGTTATCTATAGAATTTCTTAATAGAAAGTCTAATTTTCTATTGATAGGTACTATGTTCTATGTTTATAAAATGGAGGTTTTATCCACTTAAACATGTTTTGTTAGTCAATTAATATAATTACATATTACAAGCATAAATTATTTCAGAAGCATCTAAATGCTTTTAAAGGCTAAATAAATGTTTTAAGAAGCATTCATATATGAGTCCCACTTGAAAAACTATTTAGTGTACTCCAAAACAACATATGCTTTTAAATAATTGTATATTAGGAAAAAAAACAATTGTTGACTCTCCAGCTTATTCAGAAACTTTTAGGAAAACTGACAGTATTTGGTCAAGAGAAATCTTGTTACGCACTGACCTTCATCACTGAAGACTGAAATGGGAGGTACAGCCTGGGTCTGGGAACCCATGCAATATTGAGAGGGTTTGCAGCCCTCTTATTTTTTTCTTGGTCATTCATTTTCTCCTTTATTATCTGGCCTCCCTGTAAGTCTTTAACCTTCAAATAATAAAGAATGATTGACATAATAACATCTCAAATTTTCAGATCCTCTCATTCATTTTTGGCCTTAAGCAAAAACATAAATATTTTCTGAGCTTCAGATTCTCTTCTGCTTAAGTAGGAATTATGAGTACTTTTGAATGTGTTGGAATAACTTACTTTTTTAAAGATTTTATTTATTTATTCATGAGAGATACAGAGAGAGAGAGAGGGAGAGAGAGAGAGAGACAGAAGGAGAAGCAGGCTCCATGCAGGAAGCCCGACATGGGACTGGATCCCTGGTCTCCAGGATCACACCAAGCGCTGAAGGCTGTGCTAAACCACTGAGCTAACCGGGCTGCCCCTGGAGTAACCTACTTTGAAGTAAGACTATTCAAATGTTATAGTAATAACTTAACAGTTTTAAGTTACTGTAAGAATTTGTGCTTATATTTTATTGAAAACTAAGTAACATATGATGATTTGATAAAATTGAAATTGAAACTTAATTCTTATGTATATATCAAATGTGGTAATATAGTTTATTTGTTTCATTTTATTCAACATAGGTGAGACCAGGAAAAGAACATCCACCAAAGAAATAATTGACATGATTAGGTCATTTAAGAATCGGATACTGGTTATTTCAACATCAGTGAGAGAAGATAACCAGGAGTTAAGAATTAGTTTTGTTTTGTGTTTCTGGCTACTCCTATTTTTGTAATTACTTCTTCTAATTAACTCATCTTGGTAACTCAATCCAATTTCTTAGAAAGAAAACAAAATGTTTCTAAAGCAGGAAATTTATCTTATTTTCATCTATATTAGAGTTCAATGTGTGATTTTTTTTTCCAGAAATCTAGAAGAACATAAACTAATGGTATTTTATGGAAGAATTTTATCTTCCTCTATCCATATGAAACATTTGGATTAATATTTATCTCAATATATGATTCCATATTTCACTCAATAATTTATTATTGCTTTTCAACTTTTTAGTTGAGAACATCTGCCAAAATGTAGTGATGTAGTAATGATATTCTACTTTTTTCCAAAGAAGCAATTGTTTCTAGTTGCTAATTGTATCAAAATATCATTTTTGAATGCCTGTAGCAATAGTTAATAACAGAATAAATTTAATAACAACTCAACTGTGTTAGTTCCTATGTTATTTTGAGGATAGCTAAAGCCATTATGCCTTTAGAAATAAAGTATTTAGGTAAACAAGCCTTCATTTGATTCCAGGGTTGGACCAGTGAGTTTTAATATGGAATGCTCAAATGTAACTCCTTTAGGAAATTTCTGATCATTGTCTTTAGATATGATTACTAGGAAATTAATAATGAATTTTTCATCCTGAATAATATCATTAACTTTAAATTTCTGTTTGGGGTTGGAAGATGTTAGCTATGAATTATTTATAGTAGCATAGTGAAACAGCTTGAAAACTGCACCTTGATTTCCTGTGTGGAACATTATTTTTTTATATATATATTTACAATAGCCATATGTCTGGAGGTATGCGAGGATGACTTAAACTTCAAATAAGCTCACTGTCCCATTCTGATTATTCTGGAAATATTTACATCTCTCGGGTTTGGCCTTTAAGGACCTTTCTCCAAATTACTGAGTAGTGTGTCTAACTGTATCTTCTATACTCAACTGAAAGTTGCAATGGATAGTAGGTATTTGTTCTAAAAAAAATATTTTACTGATATGTACTTCACTATTTTTGTTTCCTGATGGTTGAATCTCTCATTCTTTGATTCTTCTGTTGTCTAATACCACTAACCTAATTTGCTCACTGGTTACCTTGTAGGCTTTGGAGTCTGATTCTGTTTCTTGACTTCTGATCTCATTTATTCAAGCCCTATACCATGAATTCTTTGGTAATGATGCTCTCATTTGAAGTGACTCCAGGACCCAGGTACTGATCTTGTAAGTAGCTTTTATCTAGTTCTGGAAAAACCTGTCTTGAGCATCTGTAATTGAAAAATCAGAATTAGAAAGAATTTTAATAAAATGTATTAAAAAGACATAAAAACTACACAAGATCATAGCCTGAAATAATATTGTGATTATCCATGAATATTCACGCATGTTCACTTTGATATTAAACAATGAGACTTGGGTTGACCCATCTGGAATGTATTTAAAAAAAAGAAATACAATAAAAAAACAACATTTTGGACCAGGACTAAAACAGAAGCATTAATATCTATAGTCATTATCAATGCTACATTGAAATACTAAGAAGGAAAAATTTGTACTTAATTTCAGAACCATAATCTATTGATGCACTTATTTTATGATATTTTGGTAAATTATATATAATAATCGTTATATTATGTAATCATTATACTAAGTTTAGTCTTTTTAACTAAATTTTAGTTTTGTTTAAAAAGTCACTGGTATAAAGGTCTTATTTTGATATTAAAATGAATAGGTTCTAGAACAGGACTTTTTTTTTTTAAGATTTTATTTATTTATTCATAAGAGACAGAGAAAGAGAGAGAGGGAGAGAGAGAGAAGCAGAGACACAGGCAGAGGGAGAGGCAGGCTCCATGCAGGGAGACCTGACGTGGGACTCCATCCCGGGTCTCCAGGATCACACCCTGGGCTGAAGGTGGCGCTAAACTGCTGAGCCACCTGGGCTGCCCCAGAACAGGACTTTTTAACCAACATTTGTCTTGGTTTTTTTTTTTTTTTTCTCCTTTGCTTCATTGGGAAATACAAGTTAAGTATATCTCTAAAATAAAGATCTTCTAATGTGATGGGATACACTGAGAACATGTGCAAATTTCAAGGAGAGTTAAATCTCTAAATTTTCTACTTCTGGAGAATAATAAGTTGGTATAACCTTCCTTGGATAATGTAATCTACAATAAAGGTGCAACACATTTCCATGGCTAATTCTAAGGTCCTACATTCTCTGTACTTAGTTGGCTGACAGCTACTCTGAATGACAGTACCTCTGTCATCCAGGCTATTAATACTTTTGGATATCACCTCTATGATTTAAAAAAATCCACTTCTTGATGTATCTTCTAACTAAATCTTCTGTATATATCACATACATATGTTAAAAATACTAAAAATTTATTTTATATATATAAATTTAAGAAGATGTGTAAAAGGATGTTCATTGTAGTAATTCCTTTTTTAAAAGTTTTTTTTTTGTTTTATGACATGTTTATTTATGTTTTTTTTTTAATTAATTTTTATTGGTGTTCAATTTACCAACATACAGAAAAACACCCAGTGCTCATCCCATCAAGTGTCCACCTCAGTGCCCGTCACCCATTCCCCTCCACCACCCGCCCTCCTCCCCTTCCACCACCCCTAGTTCGTTTCCCCGAGTTAGGAGTCTTTATGTTCTGTCTCCCTTCCTGATATTTCCCAACATTTCTTTTCCCTTCCTTTATATTCCCTTTCACTATTATTCATATTCCCCAAATGAATGAGAACATACACTGTTTGTCCTTCTCCGATTGACTTATTTCACTCAGCATAATACCCTCCAGTTCCATCCATGTTGAAGCAAATGGTGGGTATTTGTCGTTTCTAAGGCTGAGGAATATTCCATTGTATACATAAACCACATCTTCTTTATCCATTCATCTTTCGATGGACACCAAGGCTCCTTCCACAGTTTGGCTATTGTGGACATTGCTGCTAGAAACATCGGGGTGCAGGTGTCCCGACGTTTCATTGCATCTGAATCTTTGGGGTAAATCCCCAACAGTGCAATTGCTGGGTCGTAGGGCAGGTCTATTTTTAACTCTTTGAGGAACCTCCACACAGTTTTCCAGAGTGGCTGCACCAGTTCAGAGTCCCACCAACAGTGTAAGAGGGTTCCCTTTTCTCCGCATCCTCTCCAACATTTGTTGTTTCCTGCCTTGTTAATTTTCCCCATTCTCACTGGTGTGAGGTGGTATCTCATTGTGGTTTTGATTTGTATTTCCCTGATGGCCAGTGATGCGGAGCATTTTCTCATGTGCTTGTTGGCCATGTCCATGTCTTCCTCTGTGAGATTTCTCTTCATGTCTTTTGCCCATTTCATGATTGGATTGTTTGTTTCTTTGGTGTTGAGTTTAATAAGTTCTTTATAGATTTTGGAAACTAGCCCTTTATCTGATATGTCATTTGCAAATATCTTCTCCCATTCTGTAGGTTGTCTTTTAGTTTTGTTGACTGTATCCTTTGCTGTGCAAAAGCTTCTTATCTTAATGAAGAAGTCAAACTCTCCCTCTTCGCCGATGACATGATACTCTACATAGAAAACCCAAAAGCCTCCACCCCAAGATTGCTAGAACTCATACAGCAATTTGGTAGAGTGGCAGGATACAAAATCAATGCCCAGAAATCAATGGCATTTCTATACACTAACAATGAGACTGAAGAAAGAGAAATTAAGGAGTCAATCCCATTTACAATTGCACACAAAAGCATAAGATACCTAGGAATAAACCTAACCAAAGAGGTGAAGGATCTATACCCTAAAAACTATAGAAAACTTCTGAAAGAAATTGAGGAAGACACAAAGAGATGGAAAAATATTCCATGCTCATGGATTGGCAGAATTAATATTGTAAAAATGTCAATGTTACCCAGGGCAATTTATACGTTTAATGCAATCCCTATCAAAATACCTTGGACTTTCTTCAGAGAGTTAGAACAAATTATTTTAAGATTTGTGTGGAATCAGAAAAGACCCCGAATAGCCAGGGGAATTTTAAAAAAGAAAACCATAGCTGGGGGCATCACAATGCCAGATTTCAGGTTGTACTACAAAGCTGTGGTCATCAAGACAGTGTGGTACTGGCACAAAAACAGACACATAGATCAATGGAACAGAATAGAGAACCCAGAAGTGGACCCTGAAATGTATGGTCATCTAATATTCGATAAAGGAGGAAAGACTATCCATTGGAAGAAAGACAGTCTCTTCAATAAATGGTGCTGGGAAAATTGGACATCCACATGCAGAAGAATGAAACTGGACCACTCTCTTTCACCATACACAAAGATAAACTCAAAATGGATGAGAGATCTAAATGTGAGACAAGATTCCATCAAAATCCTAGAGGAGAACACAGGCAACACCCTTTTTGAACTTGGCCACAGTAACTTCTTGCAAGATACATCCACAAAGGCAAAAGAAACAAAAGCAAAAATGAACTATTGGGACTTCATTAAGATAAAAGTTTTTATTTAAATTCCAGTTAGTTAACTACAGTGAAATATTAGTTGCAGGTGTACAATATAGTGATTCTTTATAATATCAGAAATTGCAATTAAGGAGATTTACAAACATCTGTAGGCTTAAGAAGAAATTCTGATGGGAGTAATTATGTTCCATAGATTTTGATTGGAAACTGGAACATTCGGATACCAATTGCTTCTTCCAAGAGCTGCTATAAATGGAGGCTGGTTGGCTGGTCCACTGCTTCAAGTAAGGCTCGGTAGTAGTATTTCCACAATCTATCATTCAGCCTTCAGGTATTCAGCCTGAGGGCTCTGTGGTATCAGCTCTTCCACAAGTGATTATGCTCTGAAGAATTGATTTGGTGGCTAATCCCACAAGGAAGAACATAGACCAGAATGACAATTATACATTCACAGTGACTGAGATATCTGGCAGGATAAAGAGTACCTTGTCATTTCCTCCCTCTTGACGGGTAAATCAACGCAGGATAACCAAATTACAGATCAGAAGACTGATCTATGTGCCTTGGACTAAAACAAGAGTCATTATAGTTTAGGGCTATTTCAACATATGACTCATAACTTGATTTTTTTTTTTTTTGCTTGAAAGATACTTTCACCCAAATAATTGATTCTAGTCCTTAAAATTTGTCATACATTCCCCTTTCAGAACAGTAGAAACATGTATATGATACTCTTTGGTTCCCTTTAAAAATGAAAATAATTACAAAAGCATATAGAAAATTTCCGTTATTTTTTTTCACTGTTCAAAGTTACCTTGAATATATTTTGATATATTTAAACATATCCTGTGTGTGTGTGTGTGTGTGTGTGTGTGTGTGTGTACTTCCTTTCAGGATAAATCTTTGTCAACCTGCCTGTGCTTGGGAACAATTTATATGCCCATTTAAAATTCATTCAACAAACTCATATTGCCTGCCATGTTAGGTATTGGCAGAGATAAAAATAGCCAGTCCTGGCTTTCAAAAAGTGAATGGCTCGGGAAAAAGAAGGACAAGCACACACACATTTCTAATTTCCAATGGTATTTACTGTAGTGATTAAAATATAATTAGGAGACTCACAAGAGTAGAAACAAAACCATCTGAGATTTAGAAAAGAATTTCTAGAGGTTGAAATATTTGAGCTGTCCTGAAGAGGAAGTAGGCATTTGAAGGTTAAATATCAAAAGGAATGTACTTCCAGTAGAAGGTAAGATAATGTACAAAGGAATAGCCTCCCAATTTATAAGAAACTCTAGCTTTCCTGATGACACTCGGAAATATCCCATTCTCAGTAACACTCTAATTCTAAACCTCTTAAGTGAACCTGTTTGTTGAAATGAGGAATGCCATCTTTCATACTTACTAATTTTAATATCTGGGGATGATTTTTTCAGCTTTGTAACATAATTTGGAAGGTTTATTTTATTTGGAGTTTTAGTCTATACTGGAATCAGTATAACCAGAGAAGCTCATATCTGACTCTTACTGGCTAATTGGGGAGTTTGATACAATTTGAATTCCTACTTTATTGCTCTATCAAAGCAAATTCTGTATCATTGGTAACATTGGCCTTCAGGCTAGGAGAGCTATAATAACCCATCATTGATTTATTTGGTGTTGAGTATGCATATTTTAAGTTTTAATAAAAATGCCACATTTCTACTGTTTCAAAATCCTTCATAACTTGGGTCAGGGTATTACTAATTTTATGTTTTCTAACACTTTAATGTTTAGCCACACACAACTTCCCCCTTCCCTTCTTCTCCACCTGCCAACTTTTACATCAAACCATACATTATATCATCAGCCTTTTCCTCAAAGTGAAAATGCAGCTTTTAAAAAAGGTATAAATCCTTACGATGGAAAGACATTCTACACCCGAATCTGTGCCATTCTCCTATGTTCTAAGCATTATTAATATCAAATATTGATGAAAATAAGAATTATATTCCATTAGCAAGAAGAACCTGTTCTAAACCAAATGTTGTTGTGTCTAGATCAAAAAGTAGGAAACGGTAATAGAGGTTCAGGTTAGCATTCTTTGAGAAGTGCTTGTGACCAATATTTTGTAAAAAGCATTTTAAGAAGCTTTATGTCACACCAAAGTGTTTGGTTTAAGAGCTGTGTTTGTACTATCATTTATTCTACTTTTTATCTTCTGCCATCAAAAAAAATTCTTACCTGAGAGACCTTAACAATGCCAAGAATTTGGGTAACTTAATGGTCAATAACTGTTTAGACCATGATAATACTGTAATACATGTTCTCTTACCCCTTTTGAGCCTCATCAAATATCAAGCTTTCTACATACGTTCATTTCTTTTTGCCAATCTTCTGTCCGTGTTCATTCTTCCTCTGCTTCAAAGGCCCAGATGAAATTTCATGTCTTTGATGTAATCTTCTGTAATAATTGAAATAAGTTTTTCTCTTCTATATTCTACTAACAACTTTGTTAATCCTTTACCAAAACACGTGTCAAAGTTCGATTTTTAGTGCAGCTAGTTGATTTTTTAAAAACCTCTCGGAAAATATGAATTCTGGAAGACAGTTACTCCTTCTCACATATCCGTTTGCTTAAAGCCTTGCACATAGTAAGCAGTAAATAAATATTTGAGAGGCAGGAAAATGAGATGGGTAATGACTTTAAGAAAACCCAAAGACAATAAGATTTATATGTATAGAACTTATGTTCTTCAGATAATTCTGTTGTCATTTTTGTGTACCATTAGTTCAGGTGACAGCCTTGGTGCTTTACCGTTATTATTGTTGTCTAGTGGATAAATAATAATAATAAAAATTGAATATCTGAAACTTGGGTTTGGAATCCAGCTAGACGTAAGTTTCATTCTTGATCCTACTATTTACCAAACATTAAATATCAGCCAGTTTCTTAATCTCCTCATTTAGGGAGAAAATCATTATTAGGAAAATTAACAGTTATCTCACAGACAGGTTATAATGATTAACTGATTAAAGATTAACTGTTACAATGTTGATTAGCGCAGAACTTGACATACAGATAGTTCTCTACGAATATTGACTATTGATCTTTACTTTAATTGATAGTTAGATGAATTAAATTGTAAAAGAAATGTAGCCAGTACAAATTATACTTTACAAAGTCTCCAAACATGGGTGATCTCTGAATAAGAACGTTTGTGTAAAATTGTATGTTTTTGTGTAATAATGAAGGTATGTTCCAAGAAAATACTTGTAACTATCCTTCTACAACTATTATTAGTACTAAAAGGCCGAGGAGAAACATTTTTACACGCCACTTTGGGAAACTTTGAGCTACCAATGGGAATCACCCAGAATCTTACCTGCATAAAGATCTGGGACAATTCTGGGTTATTCTGGGTGAAATACTGCTCAATTATGTAGACCTGAACATGAGAATTAAGCCTTCTGAAGGAAAAAGGGATAAAAAGGATGCTCCAGTCCCTGATTGGTAAACAGGGCTGAGAGAGACTCTGCCTAAGGACAATGGTTCAAGGTCAGCACATCATAGGAATAAAGCATAGTAAGTAGAACACATTCCAAGTTCCTGCACAGAGGAGGCTTCTTTTCAAATGCAGGCTTCCTTCGAGAGCTTCCAAAGAACTGTAGTTGTTAATGTAAAGAGAACCCCATACAACCAACTTGGACATGATAGATGATAAAGGACAGAGAAGCCATAGAGATGCATGTCAGGGCAAAGGCATAGGGAAATGCAGGGATAGTAGTGACTTCAGTAGGAACAACAACAACTAAGTAAGAACATAATGAAAACATCCGTGGAGCCTGGGTGGCTAAGCATGTGCCTTTGGCTGGGGTCATGATCTTGGGGTCTTGGGATCGAGTGCCGCATAGCAGGGTCCTCCTTCTCCCTCTGCCTCTGAATAAATAAATAAAATCTTTTTAAAAAAAGAAAACATCCTTTGTGCCTTTCATTCCCCACTTCCACTTCCTTTATCACACTAAGAATACACATAATATAACACTTCTTCACCACTTACTGTGCTGCAAACATGATTCTAGACACTTGACTAGGCACTTAATTCATGTAACACTTGCAGTGATCCCAGGAAATAGGCGCTGTGATTGCTCTCATTTTAAAGATATGAAAAGTGAGGCACAGAGTTATATAACTTGCTAAAGGTCACATAGCCATTCAGTGATGGAATTGGGATTCTAACCAAGTGTAGTCTGGTTCACAATTATTGTATTTATAGCACTTCAAGAAAATATTGTCTTGGACTGAAGTAAGAGTGGAGGGAAAAGAAGGTAATTGAATGGAAAAAGAATCTGTAGGTCTTTTGTCTTGGAAAAGACAAAAAAGACAGCTCAATGACAACTTGGATGGACAGAAAACAAGAGATAATAGATTCCATCATGGATGTCTCCAGGACTGAACTCAATTCCCTTTTTACCAATATCTTGATGCTATGTAAAAAAACACCTTGTCCACTGAGATTTGGATGCTATTCTGCTGGGAATATTATTTTTCTGAAATGTTAAGGTGCATGAAATGGAAAGATAGTTCAAATATAAAGCCATTTATTGCCCATCTGAGTTTGTGGACCGAGATTTATTCATTTTCATTCACTCCAGAGAGCAACATAAGGCACATTTAATACATTAGCAAACCAAGACACACAAGGTTAAGTGGCTTACCTAAGGCCCCTTAGTCTTGTTCTGTGTTTTTCATTATATTTATATAACATGATATGGGAAAGATTTACAAAATTAATGCTTAGAGAAGCTAGGGTAATTTTTTATATTTAATTTTTTATACACTTAAAATTTTTAATTTAATATTTTCACCAGGTGATCAAAGTTATCATAATATTTGTCATAATATTTGTTATAGAGTATTTGGGGAATACATAAGGGTAAAAAACCAGTTAACTATAATTTTTCCGTTTAAACCTAAGCATTTTAAAATTACATTGAATTTTCTTCCATTTTTATCATGTTTTTGTATATATATAGGAAGATAGGTGATTTATAACTTGTATATAACCTTTTAAAAATATATTTTTTCATCATCAATACATTGTGAGTAAATTCTCATGACCTTAAATAACTTTTAGATATATACTTTATAATATTGCATTGCATGAAGAAATTATATTTAATAAGTCTCCTGTTCCTATACATTTAAGCTATTTCTATTTAGACTTACAATAACCAAAACCCTCTGTTGGGCATCCAACTCTTGATTTTGGCTGGGGTCATATCTCTGAGTGCAGCCTCATGTCTGAGTTTAGCAGCAGGAAGTCTGCCTGAGAGTCTCTCCCTCTGCCCTTTCCACACTCCCACATGCACCCTCTCTCCCTCTTTCTCAAATAAATAAAAATAAATCTTAAAAAAGAACAAAACTCTGTGCAACTTTTAATGGATTCATGGTTGTTATTTAAAAAAACTTAGAAGTTGAGTTAGTGTATCAAGGATCTATCTTAGGTAAAATCCTTGATAAAAGTTGTTAGTCTTCCAAAAAGGCTATACTAAAAAAAAAAAACAAAAACAAACAACAACAACAACAACAAAAAGGCTATACTAGTTTCAATTGAGTAGTTTTGTATGAATTAAAAAAAAACATATAAACAAACAAGAGAAGTCTTCTTATGGCCTCATTGAGAAAAAGGTATTAGGTTCACTATTAAATTTTTGTATAGTTCTTAAAAGTCATAAGAGATAACAAACTAATTTGCAGAGGTATTATATGGTTTGGTATTTCAGTGAAAATTGTATTTTATTCTTTAGATTTTAAACCTGTTTCTGGGGGCAGTGGCTCAGTGGTTGAGCATCTGCCTTTGGCTCAGGGTGTGATCTCAGGGTCCTAGGATTGAGTCCCACATCAGACTCCCCACAGGGAGCCTGCTTCTCCCTCTGCCTATGTCTCTGCCTCTCTCTCTCTGTGTGTCTCTCATGAATAAATAAAATATTTTAAAAAATCTTCTGCTCCTTGGAGACTAAGGTTGAGTTTTGTTTTATTTTTTTCTGGCTAGTACACTTAAACTACATCTTTCCTCTAGCTAGCTGAAATAGCCTGATTTTCAAAATAAATTAGTAGCCCTTTGTGGTTTCTGTAAGAAAATGCAGGAAATAATTTAAGTTCTCTGCATTATACCAAACAAAAATATATGTTAGTTGTATATTTACAACCATTTTGCTTTATAAATATTTTGAGACATAGGATCTGAATTGAAAGAACTAGGGAATGGTCAGAGATCTGCATGCTTAATCTAGCATTTTTCTTAGTATTAAGAATAAGAATTTATTTTTCCAAACAGCCAATGATAATGATAATGAAGC
The DNA here is from genome assembly GCF_018345385.1 of Vulpes lagopus. Taxonomy (NCBI): domain Eukaryota; kingdom Metazoa; phylum Chordata; class Mammalia; order Carnivora; family Canidae; genus Vulpes; species Vulpes lagopus. Next base: position 18,915,031 of record NC_054845.1, read on the forward strand.
TAGGTAGTTTCAGTCCAGTGTCTCTATCTTGGATGATTTCAAGATATCCTTCTGGGGAATTTGGGGACTCATTTAAGAAAAGACATGCAGCAATCCACTAATTATTTCTGACTCCGACAAGAGTAAGTCTGCTTTAAAAAAAATATATTTATTCATGAGACACACACACACACACACAGAGAGAGAGAGAGAGAGAGAGAGAGACAGGCAGAGGGAGAAGCAGGCTCCTTGCAGGGAGCCCGACGTGGGACTCGATCCAGGGTCTCAAGGATCACACCCTGGCCTGAAGGTGGCACTAAACCACTGAGCCACCTGGGCTGCCTAGTAAGTCTGCTTCTTGAACACAATTAGAAATAATGTATGTGACTAAAGGAGAGGTGTGATTTCCCTGTAACAAGTTGACTTTTAATAAAGAAGGTACAAAAACTTGTTTAGGTTCTAAAATGAATGAAAACAGCACATATAAACTTCTAGTCATACTTTCAAAATAAAAATCTGGTTTTGTTCTCAAAATTTCAGGGGAACTTATTTTAAATCTCAACACATAATTTGCAAATGTCTTACCTCCTAGTAGGTGGTATATTCATTTGGAGTTCAGAGTTTTGTGGTTATTTGTTGATTGTTGGTTTGTCTAGCTTTGTTTTCAATTCTTTATGTAAAAACTATTCAAAGTTAGGTGTGTTTTGTTTTGTTTTGTAAGAAAGGGAAGGAAAGTCACAGAGGGGGGCAAGGGAGAAGGAGAGAGAGAATCTTAAGCAGGCTCCATATTCCAGCATGAAGCCTGATATGGGACTTAATCTCACAACCCTGCAATCATGACCTGAACTGAAGTCAAGAGTTGGAGGCTTGACTAAGCCTCTCAGGTACCCCAAAGTTAGTTTTCAGTGATTGGAATTGAAGCACAGTCAAATAATAAATCCACAAACTATTAAAATTATCTTCTCAATTTTTACTATTGCTTAAGTAAAATATGAACGCTGTGAATACAAGAACTCTAACAGGAAAGAATCGTTTTTCTTTAGTCATAAGCAAAATGAGGCTTATTGTTCAAAATTTGCTTCAAAATACAAATGTGGTAAATGATAGAGATGCGATTAACTCTGTCTATGTACTACTGCAAGTCTGAAGTCTTGACTACACAACAGATATTATTTTAAAAAAGCATTATAAAAATTATTTTGTGAGATAACAAGACAAGAATTGCTCTAAGTTTCCAAATGACAGTACATGAAAAGAAATGAAAACAAAAATAAGAACAAGAAAATGTCAAGCACATGACTTCCATAATCTTTCCCAACAGAGTGATCCATTTGCAAAAATTGTTAGTGGGCATTGGGATTTGAAACTGGGCTGTTTTGAGTTGTGATCAAATGCTCTTCCCCTGAGCCGTACCTGCAATCACAGCTTTAGTTTCTTCCCTCCTTCCTTTCTTCTTTCTGTCCCTCCCTCCCTCCCTCCTCCCTCCTTTCTTTCTTTTTCTTTCTTTCTTTCTTTCTTTCTTTCTTTCTTTCTTTCTTTCTTTCTTTCTTCTTCTTCTTCTTCTTCTTCTTCTTCTTCTTTCTTTCTTTCTTTCTTTCTTTCTCTCTCTTTCTTTCTTTTCTTTCTTTCTTTTAAATTCTTAACCTTATAAATATAATAATGCCCTTAACATGCTAGAAATAAATCAATAGGGTTCACTATTGACTAAAAACAAGTGTGGATTTATGTTTACATGAACAATGTCGTTACACAAAATTTACCTTCATTTAATAAAAATAATTGTCTGGTAACTTTGTTTCATGAAATCATGGTAGAATATAATAATTTTTAACATTCAAATATCCCTAAATTAATCAAATGAAGGCAAGTACATTTATAAAAGTAAAATAAAAATTTCCAAGCCCTGACTAGTGATATAGCATTGAATTTCATAGAGCACCCAAAAGTTTGGAAAAAACCATCCATCATTCCATGGAGGTATTTTATGTAGAAATATATTAACTCTAGAGCAATGGAAGGGCCACAAGCCAAGGAATACAGGCAGCTACTAGAAGAAGCTGAAAAGTCAAGGAAATACGTTTTCCCCTCAGAGCCTCCAGAGTAAATCAGCACTATTGACACCTTGACTTCAGCCCAGAGAAACTGATATTGTTATTACAATTTCCAGAATCCTCACAGAACAAATTTGCATGGTTCAAGCCATTAAATCATGGGAATTTGTTACAACCCCAATCGGAACCTAACATAGTCTGATTCAACCATGTATTGATAAAGATCTACATTTTGATTCTAAGGGAAGAAAAATGTATCTGTTACCACTGTATAACATCTTGTAAAGTCAACCTGGATTTACAGCATAACATCCAGGGATTCCAGTTCTAAGTGCTTATCCAGAGAATTCTTTAGACAAGTGAAGAAATATATATGTACAAAAAGCTTCAAAATTTATTGTTTGAGTAGTAAATAACAATGAACAAATGACATAGCCATAGATAGGAGAATGGATAAATAAACAATTGGTGCAGTCAAATAATCCAACAATGAAGAGCATTAGAAAGGAATGATAACATCTACTCACACCAAATTGAGAATGTCTCAGAAATATATTATTGGAAAAAGCACACCTCACATAAATACATAGTATCACCACTTTTTATAAATTTTAAGGACAAGACAAAAGCAAGGTAATATTTTGTAATCCAGTGTGGTGGTTTAATATGATGGTTCTCTAAGGAAAAGCAGAAGAATATGAACAGGCAGGAGCTCAGAGACACTTTCAAATCTGACAATGTGATTACTCTTAAGGAAGATAAGGGAATTCACAGATGTGATGGCTTTATTGAGGTGCCAGCTTGGCTAGGCTATAGTCCCCACTTACTCAGTTAAAACTAATCTAGGTGTTTCTCTGGAGTCATTTTGAGATGTGTAGGTAAAGCCCATAATCAGGTGACTTTAAGTAAGGGAAATGATTTTGGATAATCCAGGTGGACCCAGATGAATCTATTGGAAGGCCTTAAAACCAAGGTTAAGGTTTTCTGAGAGAGAATATAGTCTCCCTATTCCTGTAGAGTTCTGTTCATAATTTTCTCTTCCCAATTACCTCTCCCCCCCTTTATATGTGCTGTATTATTTTCTTACTCTATAATTTACATATAAAGATCATAATCATTGTTTTTGGAGCAAAGTAAAAGGTCAATCTTTAAGTAGGTTTCATTTTTATTTTATTTATTATTATTATTTAGATAACCAGATCATGCAAAAATGCAACCCTATTCAAAATGAAAGGCTTAATGTCACTTTGTAACAATTACTGATAGAGTAAAAGGATTACATTCCCTAAATGAATTAGAATAATCTCACAATTCTGAAAGAATATTTAGATTTATTATCTTTTAGATCCGTAAAGCATTATGCAATATACCCTGCAAATAAACTCTCATCCAAAAAAAGTGGGTTTGATTTTAAAGCATTTATAATTCACAGGTGCCTGGCCAATCCAATTTTACTGTCCATTTAAATAAAATGTAGGAATGTGACACAAATATCTCAACTGCAAATGCACATACATATGCAGAATAAGATTTTACAAGTGGGTTTTGTCTCAAATAATTACGATGCACTTATATTTTCTGGGAGCTGCTGTGGTGCGTCAGCACTTGCCCTTCACCTGATTTCTGCCACCTGCTTTCAGGAATGGTAAACTAGTGCTGGAAAATATGAGTCTGAAAGCACTCAAAGAGCTAGAATGGATCAAGCTACTGTAGTAGCTTCCAGAAAAGGAGGAGAAAAATAAGCGTGACTTATAAAAATTGCACAAATGAAAGCCACATTTTTGTAGGATGTAAAAAGCTGGATGGGTTAGTGATTTGAACTTTTGCTGACAATTACCTACTGTAGCAGGCGAGTAGAAACGAGAATAGGAACATTAGTATAAGGGAGATTAGGTAAAGTAGCTGTCTATGTGGTGACACCAGCATCATTAATTATTAATATTAATTATTAAAAAGTCTGTCAGTGAACTCTCCTCCTTTATTTCTGTACTGAGAATTGTTAATTTTCATATCTGTGAGATGTTCATACCATAAAACACATGACTTTATTTAATTTTAATTTGACTTAAATTTATATAATGTGATATGCCTAAATAATGAGACAACTTAATATTTCTGTTTGTAAAGATCTTACTGGTATATTTATAGAAGGTTTAACTTTTAGTATTTTTCTATGTGGAAAGCAAAAAATCATATCGAGTTTCTTTTAAAGCAAAAAATTGCTGAACTAACTTAAAAATAAAATGAATAGTGCTTTTAAAAAATTATAAATCACTTCCACGGTCTCCATTAGACACATTATATAAACACTAAATTAGTCAATATTGCATGCAAAAAAAAGAAGTCTATATATTTATTCTAGGCACATGGCCATATTTTGTTCTTTTCATCTTCAATATTCCCACATGACTACAAATGATCATTTTGTTAATTTAAAGTGTTGCTATTTCCAACATTTCTCATACATTCAATAAAACAATGAGACAAGCTAGGCCAGAAACACATTACCTCTGGAAAATGATTTCAACAGCACGCAAGTTCATCAATGATGTAGTAACTAAGGTGGTTATTGAAGTTATCACTTACAACACAACAAATAGGCAAAAACATTCTAAACCGAAAATGGACTCAATGTGCAGAGAGGTAATTATCATAATAATAATATTAATAATAATATAATAAATCATACTTCACATGGAAAGGAATATATGTTTTCCATGATTTATACAGGTTGGCTGAATTTAGGTAAAGCCATTAACTTGGAAGATTAAAAGCATCATGGGTAGTGAACTATGAAATGTGGCTCTCATGAAGGCAATAGCATTGAAAAACTTTATCATAGTGAAACTAGCTCCCTTTAGAAATGCATTATAAGATTTTTAGATGACCAAACCATGTTAACTGTAAATTATCACTGCGTTTTTCTAGAGGTGTTACAGTTTAACACAAATTAAAACAAACAGGATAAAAATTATTTATTTTTCTATTCTCTCTATTCTTATATACTGAGTTCAAGTTCTAGAATTATAAATTCATTATATAGGAATTGATCAAATGCATTCATTGTTCCCTAAAAATATCATTATACTTGCTTAAAACTTAATTTCTCACGTTATTAACTTCCATCCCTGTTGTAGATTTCTAGTATATTCAGTTTCCTCTAGTCTTCTTTTTCATGTAGTTCATCCTCTTGCTATACAACTAATAAGGAAAAAATACAACTAATACTAGATAGCATATGTTTGGATCAGGCATAGCTCTAAACATATTACATACACTAGTTTATTTAAGGGTCACAATAATCCTGTGGGGTAGTTTACTGTTACCTCTATTTCACAAAAGAAAATTAAAATTAAAACAGAGATACTGTGTAATTCATCAAAGATCACAAGCTAGTCTGAGTAAGTGGCAGATCCAGGATTTTTATTTATTTTTATTTTTTAAAATGTCAATACCAATTTAGTGTAATTTAGCTATCCAATGTTCATTCATCAACAACTCATGTCCACCCTTGGCTTTTACACAATCCTATTTTACTTCCCTTTGCAAGTGGATCATTTTGAAGCAAATTTCAGATATATTATTTAATATAGATATTTCTGTATATATGTCTGAAATATAAGGAATATTTCTCAAACATAACAAGAATACCATTGTCGAAGCTACAAATTAGCCATTATTCTTCAAAATCCAGTCAGTATTTAAATTTCCATGGTTGTACTCTTCTATTGGATTATTTGAAACAGGATCTAAACAAGGTCCAAAGTTTCCATATGATTATTATGTCTCTTAAGTTTCCTTTAATTTATAGATTATCTTGCTCTCTGATTTCTTCTGGCTCTTTACTTAATACAAAAAGCACATTTTGTTCTGTGGAGTTTTCCAAATTGTGAACTTTGCTGACTGCATCCTTGTGATATCATTTCATATATTCCTTTGTCTTCCGTATTCCCTATAAACTGTCAGTTTCAAAGTGATTTAACATGAGTGTGTGTGTGTGTGTGTGTGTGTGTTTGTGTGTGTGTATTTATATTGTTTGGTTTGGTTTAAAAAACTATGCCATTGTTATTGAGCCAGAGTCTGAACTCAGTCTGACCCCAGAGGCTGTGCTTTTAATTATTCTACTACATGCCCTCATGAACATATGTTCTTTCCATTCATGGCTTGGCTGTCCCCACCTCTGAGAAGCCTTCCATGATACCACGGGCTATCACAGAACCTTAGTCCTCCACTGCTCATAATAAGATACTTACTTTGTATGTAATATTTTTGTAGAATGTATCATATCTGCAGAGTTGAAGTTATTTATTAGTGTATCTTATCAGTAATGTTTTGATACAAAGTGATATGTTTTCATCACCTTTGTATATCTGGTGTCTAGCCACTATCTGATGTATAAGGAGAGAGTATAATAAATATTTACGGGGGGAATTGTGTAAAGGAATGAATGAGTATAGGATTGACAGAAATGGAGATGCTTAGAAACCACGTAGCACCTAGGCAAAGAGGGATTGAGGCTATAGGTTAAGCGCTACCATTTTAAAACATCAGCTACAGAAAAACCCAGGGTTCCAATCCAGAATGCCCAGCAAGTCATCATGCATCTTTGACGTGTTAAAAGAAAAGAACAAAGTAAAAGCTGACAGGTTTCTTTTATTGTAAATAATAGAAAACAGCTTTAGAGAATTTAAGAAATAGGAAATACAAATACAGAGCCCTAAGAAGTATCATCAGGGCAGGGATAGCACTTTTGGAAATGGGAAGGTATAGAGCTGAGAGACAGGAGTGCCAAGAGCGTTTACAGAGGAATAAAGTCCCAGGTTCTACCTTTTTTGCTACCCTGCTCGTGATTCATTTTCCAGGAGGGAATCATCAAATCATAAAAACTTGTTTTCATTTCTGATCTCAGACTAGAGAAAGGCCGGCAAGCTCCCAGGCTTACAGTCTCGCTGGATTGCATCCCATGGAAAAGAGATAATCACTCTAAAGCCAAAGTCCTGCTCTTAAGAAGGAAAAATACATTTTCAAATTCCTCTACAAAATTCCCAGAACTACCAATATTTCCAAAACATTTCTGAAGTGCCTGTCTAGCTCTTGACTGTCTACAGTTGATTGATGTCTACAGACTATAGACAGTCAAGAGCTAGACAAATATGAAATTTGCTTTGATGGAGTCAATAAAATGTGCAAGTGTGGTAATTCTTTCCAAAAGTCAAGTCGAAAATGCTGTAGAAGCGTACAACAAGAGTAGCTAACTCAAGTTCAGTATTCAGAGAAGGCCTTCCTGAAGAATATATGTATAATCTAAATCCTGAAAGATGAGTAAGGATTGCCTAAAATGGAGTGTGGGGGTGGGTAACAGGTGCACCAGGTTGAAATCATAAAATGTGCCTGATGGTCCTCAGGCAAGACGATGAGGATCTGTTACTTAACAGAGACAAGCTTAGTATAGATGTGGTGGAAAAAAAAAAGAGATTAGCTGAAAAATGCAGCGAAAGACCCAGAAAGGAGCCATCCCAGGGGAGAAACCTGTGATTTCATGTCATTTACATTCAATCCAATCCTTGGATCATTTGTAATGAGACCTAAATGATAATTAAAGCACTATCATAGAGCTTTAAATAGCAATGTGGCTTTTGCACTTTACAACAATCACTGGTGGCAATATGAAGAAGATTGGCTTGGATGGAGCACAAGTAGAAATAGGAAGAAAAATTCTACCAGTGGTCATGGGAATTGAGAGCAGTGGATCAATACAAAAAAATTGCTAAAAAGTGAAAGGAGCAGTAGAGATGAAAATGCCAGTGATAGGAAAGGGGAAAAAAAAACCAACAAGAAAGTTTCCCATTTCTAGCCTGAGCATCCTGGTAGAAAGGCAGGTGCATTTGCTAAGATAGGGTGCACTGAAGAAACAGCAGAGGTTCTGAAGGAAGGCAGAGCATTGTGTTTTGATTTGGTTAGTGTGAGGTACTTGTGAATCAAGCAGGGTTGCCAAGTAAGGATTTGAAATATAAATCAGAGCCCAGGAGAGATGTTCATGCTATAAATAGAGACTTAGTGGGAATTGGTATACAGAGGTAATTTAAGATACAGAGTAGATGTACATGAGGGGAATGTACGAAGGGACAAGAAAAGAAGAACTTTGGACAGAGACCTGAAGAACACCCATATAGATTGGGAGACAGATTTAGGAGGTGACAAGAAACTGAGAAAGACAAAGAAAAAATTCAGTAGTGTGTAGAATGATGAATATTAAGGACAGAGGAGGTTAAAGGTGGAGGAAGTGTAGGCAGTATTGAAGGCCGCTTTTAAATAAAATAAAGATTAAAGGTTATCTGCTAGCCAGGGGTGCCTGAGTGGCTCAGTCCTTTGAGCATCTGCTTTGTGCTGAGGTCATGATCTCAGAGTCCTGGGATTAGCCCTGGGTTGGGCTTTCTGCTCAGGAGGGAGTCTGCTTCTAGCTCTCCCTCTGCCCCTTCCCCACCCTGTGCTTGCTTGCTCTCTCAGATAAATAAATAAATAAATAAATAAATAAATAAATAAATAAATAAATAAAATCTTAAAAAAATTATCTGCTAGATTTAATAACATAGAAGTAATTGATAATCTAAGTGAAAAAAGTTCAGTTGAGGCCAAATGGGAGAAGGTTGGGGCATTGGATGTCAGGAAATATAGATAATACATATAATAAATTTGTGTCAGATGGTTGGACTGTGAAAAGGACACAAGAAAAGTAGATGATCACAAGGGAGAAAAATGGATAGTTTTGATCAGAAGGTCTTATTGGCTGTTTATGAGATGTAAATTAGTCTCTTTCGATGGGCTAGATATTGAAATTGAATTATTTTTATATACAATGAGCCATCACTTGTTTATATCTGCGATCTTCAACTGCCTAGAAGAGCCACCCAAAACTGAGATCACAGATAAAACCTTTCACAACACAATTCTTCAGGCAGCTATTACAAAGAGTAATAGATTTGGCTCTTGTGATGATACCTAAGGCTGAATCTGGACTCAGCAAGAAAGAGCGCCATGATTGATTGGCCATGTCTGCTGTTAGCTCAGAACTAGGGACTGATCCTGCCAAATACTTGCTGACAGCAGCCTAGAAACTTCACTTGGCAGCATAGCCTTCTTAAAGGACTGATTAGTTGATTGTCACGTCAAAATAATTTTGATATAAATTCTCTTTATGCCTCAAATCCCATTTGTGCTCAATATGGTATGATATGTATTTATAATACAGGGCCTATCTTTTATTATTTTTTTAATGATATTGCCTCTTCATGTTTTGACAGTATATTTGAACAGAGTTGTCTGAATTTATAATTAATGTTTTTAAAAACTCTGTACATTTGCACAGTGGTTGAAATATGTACATGCAATAGTTTTATTAACATTAACTTTTCAGTATTAGCAATAAATGTATATTACTCAAATAAAGAGGCTACTTCTCTGAGAAACAGCTGGTTGCAACACGTTGCAACTTTATTCCAATGCTGTCACTAAGAGAAATGCATCTTTGCAGTTCAGCTGAGATTCAGCATGAAAACACAGACCTTGCCTGAACGGCAGCTTACATCCACCTCATTGTCAGTACAGCGAACAGGTCTACATATGTGAGCTTTATTTCCTCACAGGTGAAGAATTATGGCAGCAAAGGAAAGGCAATGGAGGAATAAGCAAAGCATCAATTTTAAGACAAAGCATTCCACCTGAGTATTAAATCTGAAAGGATCAGGGCAGAAAAGAAGGAAAAGACGGAGGAAGAGACTCCGGACTATCAATTATTTGGGTTGGAATTTCTTTTGCCTTGAAATGGCAGATGTACCCCAAGGGTCATGTTCAATCACCCCGAGAACACTACAGCTGGACTTCATTGGCAAGATGACTAATAGACAATTAGAGCACAATAGGGGCCATTTATTTTCTGGCCACGTCTCGAAATTGCCAGTCAGTTGAATCTTTAGAAGAATAAACTCAGTGTTTAGTTAGTCTTTCTGGTAGCTATTCCTTCTTATTAACAGCTTTTTGTTACCTAAATACATCTTCCATTCCAACATTAAAATGTTAGATTATGAAGAATAGACCATGAAGGAAAGTGAATTTTTTAAAAGACATGAGTTTTTTAAATGTATTAGAGCAGAAACTACTTCTCTCAATTAATTAGTTAAAAAACTATTAGGACATTATCATAAATAAATGCTACTCTTCAGATTGTTTCAGGTGATGCTATAGTTTTTAAGAACATCTTTTCATGGTTTGGCTTTGTTTTTAATAAAAGGTCTTTTATTGAAAAAGAGGAAGCTATAATTTAAGTAAGTGTATGATACAATAGGAAAAAATGACTTATCACATAGATGAAAACGCCAAAGAAGCAAGGTTTTATTGAAATTTGAAGAAACCAATTATTTTAATGGGATAGTATTATTGTTTGAATATGGGTCTAAGTAAAACTGATTTTATTCATAATATGCTGTTGGTATTTTTGTTATTGGCTTCAAAGGCACAGTCATAATGATAAACCAGTACCTCGAGTCCTGTGAGCTGAGTGACTTAATAGAAACCTATAAATAAATAGGATTCATAAAGGCTTCTGTCTGCACATATGGGGTTATTGGATTTGAGATCAATGAACTTTCTTTCAACACGTCCACAAGTCATTTGTAACCACTGGGAAACTTATTTTACTAAGGATGATCAATATTTCCTAGAAATGTAAGAGGCACCAATGTTGATACAAAAAGGGGAAGTAACATTGGGAAAATGGAGTTCTTCACAGAATCCCAGTGGCCAACTATCTAAAGCACCAAAAATGTGTAACTCAGAATTTTCAAATAAAATATGTAAGAATTATCTGTTCTCTACTTGTCTACTATAGAGTACTATCAAAAACATTTTACCCAAGAGAAAAGGCTGGAGTGTGCTCTTCTAAGTAAATGCCTATATATAACAAACTACTTTTCCTGATAGTGGGAGAAATGACTAAATTTCTCAGTGTAAAGGTTCTATCATAGCATATATAATTTGTTTTATTTTTCAAATAAAAGGAACTTTACTTTAAAAATAGTTTAAAATTTCATATCTATTTATTTTAATAATTTTCATATTTTGTTTTAACAATAAATATATTAATAATATTAATTAACTAATAATAAGTAATAATAAAATGTTTTATTTTTAATAATAGTTTATGGAGACAACTAGATTTATCAAACTTACCAGAAAAGAGGCTATTAATCCTTTCACTTTTGTGTTCTTGGTTCATTTATCCACGTTTCATAGTTTTTATGTGCTTTGTGTTTCAGAGGCAAATCATATGATAGAAATGACATTGCTCCTTCTTAACAGATTACAGGACTATTGTTGTGTGATATGGCACTAATCAATTGTAGTATAAATCAGTCTAATAATTTTTATAATTAACAAGTTCTGTTTACATTCCATCCTGATAAAATGTTTAGAAATTGAGTGATTTTTCTATGCATTAAGACATTATTTTGAAAATATTAACAGAAACGCCTTTGAATTAAAAAAAAATAATGGATCAAAATAAGAAATAAAATGATAGTCATTAAGACACAAGTGTCTTTTCAATTTTGGAGTAACTCATGATATACATCAGAGGTAATGGACTATTCTTGAATACTCTGGCACTGCTTACAATGCTTTATCAAAAGAAACAGGTAACAGTGCAATTTCTATTTATTGTGAATTCAAAATGAAGCAAACATTAAGGTCTCAAAATAATGCTATTCTTGAATTTATCACACAGGATTACGGTTCGTGAAAGAAACAATAATGTTAAAAGTGAAAAAAAAATAACCTGCCAAAATGCACACATCCAGGGAGGATCAAATAAATTTTAATTCATGTCCTAACCCAGGTGCTGAAAAATCCATGCTTTCTTCTTTGTGTCATACTTGATATCTCCCTTGTTTTCCACATTTTGAACACCACTGCCATATTGCCAGCTACCATCAACCCACACCAGCAAAGATGCTGCCTCTGTTCAAAATTCTAGCCCAAGGGCCCAGGCTCATAATTTCCATGAGAATGTTGATTTGGGAGAAAAAATCAGGGAAACTCAAGAAGCAAAATAGTGCCCAAGTTTATAAAAATAGAGATGACCAATTCTATCACTGACTGTTTTTTTAATTTTATAAGACCGGTTTCATCCTATTCTTAACCCAGGTATTACTCCATTTAATTTCTTAGGCATTTCTACTCTAAAGGATAAATTGACATTGGAGAAGTATAGAAGTCACACAATATTGAGACTAGAGATGATGACAGTTTCTCCCAGTTTCAAGACTTGCTTCTTTTTAAGAAATTGCTTATTTCATCAAATATCAATAACCATTTAACCACAATTAGATTGTACACTTGGACTTCCATGTGTACCTGAAAGGGCACTAGCAAAAAAATAAATAAAAATAAATAAAAATAAATAAAAATTTAAAAATTAAACACTGCGGGAGGAAAGAAAGTCAGAAAGAAATAAAGAACAAAGGAACAGAATATTTTTCTATTTTTAGTTTCAGATGAGCATATACCTTTATTCCTGGTTTCTTGAATTATTTTTAGTCTTTGTTTTTTTAAAGATTTTATTTATTTATTTGAGAGAGAGAGAGGGCAAGAAAGAGTATGAGGGGGGATGTAGGGAGGAGGAGCAGAGGGGAGAAACACACTCCCCAAAGAGCAGGGAGCCCGATGTGGGGCTCTATCCCAGGACCCTGAGATGATGACCTGAGCCAAAGGCAGATCCTTAACTGAGACACCCAGGTGCCCCTTTTTTAGCCTTGACACTTAGGAGAAATAATGGTATGGGAAAGGAAATAATAGTTTTCTTTTCAGGAATGGAAGAAACCTGTTTATATCCTCAGTTCTCTTTTCTTACACTATTTTTCACATACCATTTTTGATCACAACTTTTTGTGCCTTTTATCTTCCACACATTAGTCTGTTTGGGCTGCCATAACAAAATACCACAGACTGGGTGACTTAAACAACAAAAATCAGTTTTCTCACAGTTCTGGAGGCTAGAAGTCCAAGATCAAGGTTCCTTCAGGGCTGGTTTCTGGTGAGAGCTCTCCTCTTCCCTTGTAGACCTCCACCTCTCACTGTCCTCACATGGCCCATCTTCTGCACATACGGAGAGAGAAGTGAGAGAAATCTGCCAGATATCATCCTCTTTTTACAAGGACATTAGTTCTATTGGATTAAGGTCCCACCATATGATATCATTTAACCTCTATGACCTCCTTATTGGACCCATCTCCATTTCTTACACCACACAACAAATGTAGTTGTGTTGGAGGTTAGAGCTTCAATGTATGAATTCAGTCCATAGCACTCCTTTACCTGGTTTTAAGAATTGGAATAAAATGTCCTTTTCTTTCTTTCTTTCTTTCTTTCTTTCTTTCTTTCTTTCTTTCCTTCCTTCCTTCCTTCCTTCCTTCCTTCCTTCCTTCTTTCCTTTCTTCTTTTCTTCCTTTCTTTCTTCTCTTCTCTCTTTTCAATAGGGGTAACTCCAAGGATAGGATCTGATGCATTCTGAGTATTTGCCAAATAAAAGAAACTGCCATAAATAAACAAACAAATTTGACAGACTATTATAAGTTATGATTGTGTTTCCCCACGTGATTAAAGTAAATATTCAGACAATTCTGGCCTTAGTGGGACCCAAGTTGGTAACAAGCATCTGAATTCACAAATGGGTATTTCTGGAGAGAAGTGGAATAGACTTGAAATTGGATAAAAAGGGGCATCCAGACTTCCAAGCTAGATACCAAGCTGTATGGAAAACAAAAATAAATTACCACAGTTTTAAAGGGCAGACCCATATTCAAAGACAGAACATCAAAATAGATCAAACCTAGATGGGATGCCATCACTCCTGTGTCAGAATGTAGAAGTCAAAGTTTGGCAAATGAAAGCCAAGAATGGTGGAAGTCACAAATGAGAATAAAGAAGTACAGGGGAATGCCTGGGAAGCATCAGACTGAACAGTGCTGGATGCCTGGCATTGCCCCATCAAGTTTCTCCTTCTGCTTTCCCAGGCAATGTGTTCTACCCTAGGAGAATTAAAAAAAAATACTTTCTGTTGGTTGGAATGTAAATTGACATGACCACTGTGGAAAAATGGTATGGAGGTTCCTTAAAAAAATTATAGAAATATCATATGATCTGTAATTCCACTACTGGGTATTCATCCAAAGAAAACAAAAACACTATTTCAAAAGGAGATCTATCTATCTATCTATCATCTATCTATCTATCTATCTATCTATCTATCTATCTATCTATCATCTATCTATCTATCATCTATCTCCCCCTATGTTTATTGCAGCACTGTTTCAGTAGCCAAGATATGGCTATGAAAGCAATGTATCTATCTATAGATGAATGGATAAAAAACGTGCGGTGTATATACAATGAAATATTACTCAAGCATAAAAAAGAATGAGATCTTGCCATTTATAACAACATGGTTAGACCTAAAGAGTATTACATTAAGCGAAATAAGTCAGGCAGAGAAAGACAAATACCATATGATTTCTCTTATATGTGGAATCTAAAAATCAAAATGGACAAACAAAAACCAAAAAGATTCATAAATACAGATAACCACTGGTGTTTGCCAGGGAGGAGGGGGGATAGAGGGATGAGAAAATAGGTAAAGGGAATTAAGAGGTACAAACTTCTAGTTATAAAATAAATAAGTCACAGAGATAGAGATGGAGATGCCACATAGGGAGTATAGACAATAATATTGTAAATAACATTGTACGGTGACCATACCTATTGTGGCAAGCATTTTGTAATGTACAGAATCACTATATTGTAACACTTGAAACTAATTTATAACTAATATATAATATGTAAAAATATATTTTAAAAGTACCTAGTTTCCAACAACTATAAATATCACATTGCTTGAATTACATGCTTTAAAACAGACACACATTATGTAATTCTAATATAGAAAAGAAATGAAATGGGTGAAAGAGAGAAAGGGGAGAATTTCATTAGACAATCAGAATTTTCCATCAGGACTGGGATAAAGAGAGATCTTCATTAGGAGACTTCTAAGGAAGACACAGTGGGTTTCATTGGATGCTCTCTCTTATACCCTCCCTTTTTACATTTTGAGGCAATGAATTCTTTGAAAATCTACAAAATATTTTAGTTCTTTCTGAAAAATGTATATATGTGAATGGAACGTAATATTTATGTAAAGCAAATTGCTTGTCATTTTGAGACTAAAGAACAAAGCTCATTTTTGCTCATTTGTTAAAGAACAGGAAACAAATGCATCAAGTGCATTCTATCAAATTCAGCAAAATTGTACTTTCTGTCTTACATAGAGATGTTTATGAAACTAATTACTCTATAAAAAAACCCATGTTAAACAAATAAAAAAGCAAAGATGGTATTGTAAATCACACTGGTTAACTTCAGCCTTATCCCTCTCTGAAACATTATAAAAGTTAAACTGTAGAACAAAAGTAATGATGTTTTGTTATAATAAAGACAATAATATTTAAGGAAATTAAAGAGCTCTAAAGCAATAATAGACAACAGAGGGTGTTTCACATGGAAAAACATAATTTATTAATATACTATTTTATGGGGGCAGCCTGGGTGGCTCAGTGGCTTAGCGCCTGCCTTTGGCCCGGGGTGTGATCCTGGAGACCCGGGATCGAGTCCTGCGTCGGGCTCCCTGCATGGAGCCTGCTTCTCCCTCTGCCTGTGTCTCTACCTCTCTGTCTCTCTGTTTCTCATGAGTAAATAAATAAAAATCTTTAAAAATATATATATATATACTATTTTATGGAATGTATTTCTTAGGTTTATGTGGGTATAAAAACATAAGGAAAACTTGAAATGGTTTATCTTTAGATGGAAAAAGAAAATCCACCCAAGTGGAGTATATTTTCAAATAAGGTAGAAAAATGGAAAGGGATCTCAAATTCTCCCAAATCTGTGTTTCTCTGAAGATGGGAGGGATTTTGAGATTAGAATTTTGGGCTATAAGTAACCACTTTAAAACTTTTCATTTGAAATTATCCCCTAAAATCATTTTTTAAAATGTTTCAAGTAAGTTTGGTGAAATCAGACCTTAGTGTCTTAGAAATTCATCTGGATAATCCAGGGACACCTTTTAAAAGCCAATTTATTCTTTTATGATTGTTTCTACATTACTAATTCCACCATACTTTAGTTTAAAGCTTAAATTTTTGGAGTCACGGATACATTTGCAAACCCTTCATCCCTAGAAAGATGCAAATGTACAAATGCAAAAGACATTTTATTTCTAAGGGCACTGAGAGCCTTCGGTTTAGAATCTCTGGCTTATCCCCTTATTTGACTATGTCACCCCTTTGGAATAGGACAACTTATCAGGGAGTGTTATTTGTTTGCCTGTTTGTTTTTGTCTTCCATAAAATGATTTAAAGATAGAAAAGACAACCGTGCGTTTTGCTCACTAGGAAGGTAAACCAGTAAAACTTAGTAGGGCTGTGCCTCATACTAAAGCACCCGGCAATGGGAGTGGAGATAGGGGGAGGGTTGAAATCACCAGCTCATGAGCCCTGTCACTGAGCTGTCATTAATCTGGAGAATAAAGACCTTTTCTCTAATTTGTCTGCCTAGAAGGGTGTGTTTTCCATTAAGTGTTACTGGCTACTGCCCTGCTTTTCAGGACTTCTAATTTAGCCATTTTTGTACAGTAGACACAAAGAAAACTTACACGCTTAAAACAAATATACACATACACACACGCACACCCCCTGCCACTCCCACCACACCAAATTAAGATATTTGGATAATTAAAAATCACAATCTTATTATTCTGGGACTAATTTTCATTCATTCCTTTCAATCCCATTTGCACTCAGAAAGCTGTTCCTTTGTTAGTGTTTTCAACTTGCCACATAGGTGATCAAGATATGATGAAAAAATATTTAGCAAGGCAAACTCTCTTTCTTCTTAGGGACTCAAGTCTAACAGTGAAAGGTCGTTTTTAGTTAGTGGGAACAATTACTTTGTATTCCACATGGCTCTTTGTCCAGAGGACGTAAGAGAAAAGAGATTTGGGATTCCTTCGGAGAGAGGAGGATTTTTATTTAATTCTTGCGTGTGTGTGTGTGTGTGTGTGTGTGTGTGTGTGTGTGTGTGTGAGATGGCTTCATTTCCATCACCCACAGGGAACTGAGATGCTTAGCATGTATCTCACTCTTCAACTTGATTACTTCTCTTGGATTGATGCTTGTTGAAACACCGTCCGAAGGCCCCTGAAGCCAGATCTTGCCCATGTAGGAAGTCACATCTGTTCCCTCTGATTCTCTGGCCCACCTCAGTAACCATTTTCAGGTGGTTTCTATAAAACTGAAACTTTATGAGTCCAAACAACAGCCCTTTGCCACCTGAGTTAGGGTGTCTACTCAGGCAGAGAGCTCTGGCTGAGATAATACTGCTGGGTGTGTAAAGGGCCAAAATCCTCATGTAAAGAGGAAATCTTTCTGTGGCTTCCATAGGTTTTCCTTCCATCACAGAAGACCGTGGGTGTAACTAGGCCCAGATCTTTTATTATATAAGCAGTTATTTATCATTTCTTTAGGAACAAATTCTGTCATGTGTCTTTATGTATATTGGCTAAATTGGAAGACTTTTTAATACTCAAATTTAGTGCGAATTCAGTCTTGCTCCCATGTGCTCACTATGCATGCAATAAATATTTATTGCTGCTGATGAGTTCAGGAACCGGAATTTGCCAGTACCTACTGTGATCGACAGCTGCAGAAGAATTGGATGTAGTCATTGTCTAGCACAAGCCCCCATGTGCTGCAAAAATCTGGAGAGGCTATCACAATGGCTAGTGTATGGCTCGCTGCCCCTCCATCCCAGGTGTTATGGGTTAAGCCTCCCTTGTCACAGTCCAGGCCTGACAGCATGAAGCAGAGTTAAAGTTGTTGCAGATGCTTTTGATTCAAATTCATGCTGAGCTTTCCCTGATCAGCATGTTCCTTTGGGCAATATCACAATTTCATCTTGTTCAAGCTGTCTACATTCCTGTTTACTTAGGTTTGCAAATGGAACTTTAGCACTCAAATTAGTACTGACAGTACAACCTGCAAGGGTTCTAAATCCTCATTTGCCTTCATTCTGAGGGACAGCACTCTATTTTCAGAGCAATATTGATTTATATCAAAATTGCTCTCATGGTATGAAAACATAGCAACATGACAATGCATGGCATGAAAACCTTGCATTCTCAATTTTAAATGCCATGATCTGGGTGTTAAAATCAACACCAAAGAGCATCTAACGCCTTGACCACCAGCATTCTTTCTTCCATTTGTACTTGTCTATTTTTCTCATGAAGCACAGAGACAGGTATAAGCGAGAGAAAAAAATATATTCAGGATTGTAATTCAAAAGTGCATGATGATGATCTTTTTTTCTTAATATAGAAATAATTTCGGACCTAAAAATTTCCTTTAGCTGGGGTTCTGGTTGCACTGTCTGGAAACTCAGTGCCAGGAGAAGCTGAGGGTAGGCGACATCACCTCCAGCAGGCAGGATTGGAGGCAGGACAGCAGTGTAAAGGAAACAGAGGGAATGAATCATTTCTCATTATGGATCAATTCTATTAGATGGGAAATCTTGGGTAAAATCACTAAATCATGGTGTTTTCTTTTCTGAACAATGCTCAGTTTGTATGTGACCTGTGGTTCTCAGTCCCAGCTCACCCCTGCCTCTCATAATCACCTCAAGAACTTTAAAAAATACACACTTGGGTCCATCCAGATGAACTTCAATCAGAATCTCTGGGCATGGGAGCTGGGTATTGGTACAGTGAAATGCTCATGCAGTCACCTGGATGAGGAGGGCCTAAAGTTCTCTTTATGCAAACAGCCTCCTATTTTCAACCCCACACCTCACATGGGATGCCAGTATTAAATGATGTCTCTAGTTCTTGAGGCTTTCTGGAATTCTGCATCATGAATAGGCTTGCCTCTCATTGTAGTCCTCCTGGCAGTCTCTTATTCACCTTCCTTCTCTGCAAACTTCCATCCACTTTCTTGGATTAAAAAAAAAATAGTTTCTATCTCTTGTCTGCTCTTATCGCCTCATTCTGAAGGATTTCTACCTCTTTCCCTCCACTTACTTAGCATAATGGTATCTTGAGACAGAGCAGACATCTGTGTATTTAATCCATTGTGTATAAGGAGACACATTTTCTACTCAGGTCTCCACTAGAGAGCTCAATTGCCACACATCTGAGAAAATTGCATGATGCACCTTCAACCTTCTTTTTCCTCAGAGAAGCAAACTCAATTGTTGCATATCTTTAGTCATTTCTGGTGTTGTGAGGGGAAGAAACACGCTGCATTATCCCAGAAGTGTTCTTTGCTCCTTGTACCTTTTTTCCATCTCCCTAAATCTGTCGATGCCCTCTCTTTTTTGGGCCGTCCTTCACAAATCTTACCTCTATTTTCCCTCATGAGAAGTCTTTCAAACTCCCTGCCTATGAAACTGTGTTACAGCCAGTTTAAGGGAGAAATAATAACAATTCGAAAAAAAATTAGGAAAGAAATAGAATATTTTTTAAAAGGAAAAATTCTTTTTGAACAGTGCTAGAAACTATTCTTCTTTATATAAAATGAAAAGTTGTAAAGATGAAAACCAAAAAGAGCCTAGAGTCCTCGTTGACTTCTTAAAATAAAAGCAGTGGAATACATGATCAAAACAATTCAGAGTACTAAAAGGGAGAACATGAAATTGGAAAGCTTTCTATCACCTCCCACAAACATCTACTCCAGGATTAACTACTCTTACCTAAGTGTTAATATTTTATTCCTCACATATTCTTGTATACAGAATTATAGGTCTATATATCTATATTACTAGTAATAACATTTTTTGATACATAAAAGGAATTGTACAGCTAATGCTGCTGTTCAGCTTCTTTTGTCATTTAATATAATGTGGAAGTCTGGAAATAACTCAAACTTGAATGTTCAATTTGATGCCTGTGGAAGTGTCTACAGGAAGTAAACAGGGAATATTCAATCATCATGAAGAATGCACAATATCCAACCAATATTATTTTATCTTTGAAAATCTGAAAGCCTTTCCAAAAAGAAAACTTTTGTGTAAACTTACAAACTTCTGTCTCAAGTTATTTCTCAGCGTTGGTTTAATTATAATTTTAATTACCTTTTTCTTACTTTTTTTTCAGTGTTAGCAGTACTGGAAAATTCAGATGGATTACTGATGCCACCTCTAGAGATATACCTGAATTCGGCTCAAAACAAAATCACCTTGATCTGTAAACACTTTAACAAGCTCACTGAAGCTTAATGACTTCAATTGTTTTCATCATCACATATGTCCCTAAAAGCGCTCTAATTTTATATGTTTCACAATTGTAACAAAAATAATTATTTTCAACTTCGATATTTTGAATCTGCATAAGTATCAAAAATAAAAACAAGCTAAACACAATACATGCTTAATCATGTTTTTAAACATTTGAAACTGTGCCTTGTAGTTAGAAGTTTATCATACTTTTATGACGTGTATGTGTATGCATGTATACAGTTGACCCTGGAACAACACAGGTTTGAATGGCATGGGTCCACTTATACTTTTTTTTTTTGATAAATTGAGTACAGTACTATAAATGTGTTTCTTAATAACATTGTCCTTTCTCTAGTTAACTTTATTGTAAGAATATAGTATATAATTTATATAACATAGAAAATATGTGTTAATTGATTATTTATGCTGTCAGCAAGGCTTCCTGTCAAGGGTGGACTATTAGTAGTTGTTTTTGAGGAGTCAAAAGTGATATGCAAATTTTCAACTATTCAAGGAGTCAGCGCTCACAACCCCTGCATTGTTCGAGGGTTGACTGTATATTTATATGCATATGTATATATGTATATATAATGCATCCATTTATATGCCATATAACATTTCTATACACACACACATACACACACTTTTTTGGTTTCTAGAAAAATGAAAATGGGATCACTGGGGAGCAGGGTTATCATCTTTTATTTTCTTAATATTTAAGTAAGTTCCATGACCAGTGTGGAGCCCATCCTGGGGCTTGAACTCATGACCCTGAGATCAAGACTTGAGCTGAGATCAAGAGTTGGATCCTTAACTGACTGAGCCACCCAGGTACCCCCGTGACATATTTTTTGAAGTATTCTCTGTTTTGTATGCTGAGCATATATTCTTGTAGTTTTTTAAAACTAACACATTCTAGAAGTTCCAAATAATAAATATGATTCTGTTAAATTGGTGTTTTTAAGAAATCTTTGTAAACTCAGAAGAGCAGATGCCAAGCAGAATTCTGATTATGGTGGGTGTGGGGACCCACTTTTGTCCCATGTCTTGAATGTCTTTCAACATTATAGTTATTTCATATAGAAGAATTTGTTAGGCCTGGCTGGCTGGTATATCCAGTCAGGTACATAATGCGGCAGTTTGGATTTTAATAACTTAATCCCAGGCCTACCCCCTTTGCCTCAGAGTTGTGAAGAACAGTGTCAAAACTGTTAGACATGGGGAGAATGCAGAAGACACTTGCTTCTCAAGATCAGCACTGGATTTTGATCACCCAGAAACAAAACAAGATATAACCAGTGGCCACATTCTGGATGCTAAACATATCAGAGGTTAACTATAAAACTGCAACTATTCAATTCCACCAAATAGTTCCTAAACACCAAGACTGTGTTCAGAACAGGGCTAACTCTGTGGGACAAACTAAAGAAAGGAGTGCTGTCTTGTACTTTACAGTCTGAGCTAGCTGCAGAAATCAGATTTAAAAAATGAATCAGTCTGAGAACAAAAACCATTTAATTTTGGACATTAGAATTGCAAATTGTTGATTTCTGTCAATAGCCCAGCACTGTGCTGGCAATAAAACAAATAACAAAAATAAACATGGCACCCACCCTCATGGAAGTGATCGTGTTACTCTCCCTTATCATCTTTCTTTTCCCATTCAAGGACTTAGCCATCTAAGGCCTTGTGGTTTTCTTTCTGATTTCCCCCCATCTACCCACAATCTGTTTCCCCAAACTCTCCAGTTATGGGGAAGGTCATCAAGGAGGTCACCCATCAGCTTTGCAGGTGCAGAAGTGGCATACAATAAACAGGGATTTTTCCCACTCTCTCTTTCTCCTCCCTGAACTCCATATCCATACTGTTGTGTATAAATGATGAACATAATAAGAAGTACTTCTGAAAGTGGATCTCTGCTTTTGGACCACTGTTTGACAGTTATATGATCTAGGTAGGGATTATAAGATGTGGACCCATTTTTGTAAGGAGTAAGTCCATAATAATAGAAAAATGTGATAATTTAAAAACCCCCAGAAAGAGATCATATAGGAATTGAGCAGTTGTGGTTAAAAGAAGTTGATAGTTATAACTGAATTTCTAAGTATATTGAAATACAATATATTAATAAAGTAAGAGTGAAAGTTTAGGGAAAAAAAATCCCTTCCTCATCACTAAATACGTAGGAGTGGTATGACTTGATTTCCACTTGAGCTGTGGCTACATTGTTTCTGGTTGGTGCTGTGCTTGCAATGAAATCAGCTGTGATTAATTAACTCCATTAGGAAACTCAAGTATGAAATATTTCAAATCAACTCAAAGTGCACATTTGAACATTATAGATGGTTCTAAACTTTAAAGCCAATCCATCATCTTCTTCAGAACTATGTGTTCCCCAGTATTAATGTTGTCTCCAATTATGCTCATTTCTGCACATAACTATTAACCACAGATTTCACAGGGAAGAGTCTCTGTCTCAAGTTTACAGTCTTAAGATGATTTATCGATCATTTCTTTTTACAGTAAAGTTATAAGCATAATTCCTACAACTTTCTCTTTGTGGCTTTGGTACCACCATTCTTTGTAGTTTCCTATTTCTAAGATCTGCCTTTTAGATCTTCTTCAAGAAACCCTGCTTTCAAGATGCTTAGATGACTGATGGCCCTAGCCACTGCACCGTTGGATTCATGACTCTAGCATCTGCATCAAGTCCACACTGCCTTGGGTTGCTCGCAGTTCATGACTGATCATGGCAGAGATACTAGTGCCCATCCATTTCTGCCTTAACAGTACTCATCCAAAGGATAACCTCATTCAGGGACTTCCCCTGGGTCTGCTCAGACTTATTTGAGAAATGCATTGCAGTATGAGACTCTTCCTACCCAATCCTTCCTTATCTCTCTCCCCACTTTCACAAGTGTAAGATCTTCATCGTGGTGTGAAATATCCCCCCTTCTATTCCTTCTCACTCCTCTTTTTATCCTTTACAGATGTTTTCCCCAGTAAATCTCTTGTACATCTAATTCAGTCTGCTTCTTGGAAAATTCAAACTGACATGTTCTTTATTTTATAGGATTTTCATCAAGTCCCCTTAAATATTGTTTTCCATGATTTCATCCTCCACTCTTTTGCTTTATATCATAACTTGTTTTAGTTGCTTCCATATATAAAATCGAGTTCGATTTATTAGTATACCCAAAATCTTTATTTCCAGCCCAAATCAGGCATGATTTAAAATCATTACAGGCAACCACTGTTAGACATCTTCACTTGAACAACCTAAGGCACCACAAAATCAACATAGTATAAATGGAGTGTATCATTACACTGAACACACCAAACCCACTCTTTCTTATTGTCCAGTTCAGTAAATTCTAACATCATCTACTGAGAAACACTCAGTTGTTCAAATCAGAAAGCTGGTATCTCTCTCTGATTCCTTTATCCTCCATTCCTCATCCAATCATCATGGTCTATCAATCCTCTCTTCTTAATATCTCATGCATCTATTTTTTTATGCTTTGCATTACTTAGCTATTGCATTAATTAACTCCATTAGGAAACTCAAGTATGAAGTATTTCAAATCAACTCAAGGTGCACATTTGAGTTGGGGAATCTGGATGCGCTAGAAGGCTGGGAGAGGTGCAGTAGTGATAAGTGGAAGTGTTTGCTTCAAAAGGCCCCCTTTCCCTACTTCTGCTTGGTTCCAAAAACTAGTTGGTAATCAGGCATGAAATCACTACCCCCTTCTCTCTCTTTGTATAAGAAATTGAAAGAATCTTATGAGAGGAACCTGAAGAGTCCACAAGAAAAGACAGGTAGCCAGTGATTTTGGAGGGTTCCCTAATAATAAACTGAGTTTCTGCTGGATCAGCTTTTCTTATAGCAGCACCCACCAATGAATAAGTTCTTCTATAAACACAAAGCTTTCACGCCATTTTTTAATGATTTTCTTTTAAAAGAATGTGCAACAAAAGAATCGTCAACTATCAAGTGTAAGAATAGAATAAAAGCCTTTCCCATAAAAAAGCTTCAAAATGTTTAACTTGCATTCATCTTTTATCTTGCATTCATTTTTTTATCAGAGAAGAAAGAGGAGACAGGAGTTAATCAAGATAAAAAAAAAAAACTGTAGAGACAGGAGAGACAAGATCCACAGGAGAAAACAAAACAAAACAAAAAACCCCAAGACTGAGCTCTGTTTAAGGCTCAGATAACAATAATCCCAGTAGGAACACAGGGGCACCTGGAGGAAGGTGGGAACATGTGTGGATGTACATGGCCAAGCACAAGATAGTGTTTAGAATAGTTTTCTTAGGTGCTTAGTAATTCTTTTAGATGGCTTGGGAAGAATTGCTGATGGAACACAGGAAATTAGCAAATAAAACAGCAATAATTATCTCCAGGAAATTAAAAAAAGGAAGGAAATATAACCATAGAACACAGTCTAGAAGAGAACAATGTGAACATGATCAAAATAAGATGAAAGCTGAATATTGATTTAACTGAAAGTTGTCATATTAAAAATTAAAAGACTCATGAAAGTAAATTAACCATATTAAAAATATTTATACAGATATCTTAAGGGAAAGGTAAGATGGCTCCTGAATAGGGAAGATATTCTTAAACATTAGTGGACATTGGAATCATCTGGAGGGTTTATTAAAACAAAAATACTGGGTCTGACCCTCAGTGATTCTGGGGTGGCAGCTAAAAATGTGCATTTCTAATAGATTTCCAGTGAGCTGCTCAAGTTTACAGTCTTAAAATGATTTATCGATCATTTCTTTTTACAGTAAAGTTATAAGGTCCCTTATGTTCTGGGACCCACAGTCTGACGATCACTACTATAGGATATTTCACTTGCCATGCTAGATTGACTGAACCCTCTCTTGTAGTAGGGTTTATTTTTAATAGATTTTCAATAGGATATGTACACATTGTGAAAATATAGTAATCACAGCATTACCCATCCTTCCCTTCCCTACCATATTTACACCCTCTTTTAGTCCTTTTCTAGATCATAAGGGGAACAAACAAACAAACAAACAAAGCTTCCCTAAAGAAAAAGTGTCTCAGTTAATCTACAAAGTAAGAAGTGGCATTGGGAAGGATAATAAAAAAGTAGTGGTTGGTTATACATATGTAATTTGATACATGCAAGAAAGGAAGTAATTCCAATTTTTGCATTAATTTTGGTCCCTCTTATACTCCTTTGGGCATATAACACACTTTTGAGACTTATATATGTAGATTGCTCAATCTGATAATATATTCACTTAGGAAATCACAAGTGAATACACGGAGAAATCCTGTTTTCCTGAGTCATCCAACAGATGCCAAAATTGAAGAAGAAAGAAATCTGAAGCTGGAACAGTAGTTTTTTGTTATTTTTTTTTTCTCAGAGAATTGAGTTTTACTATTATCTAGGGGTAAGAAGTCAGAAATGAGTATTGAGCCAACAAAGAAGGGCTTTGTGTGAATTCATCTTTGCTTGATTCTTGAACCCATAGGAATAGTCTTAACACTCAGCCAGATGCAAATAGAATTAACCTATATTAATCTCTGTCCTCCAGAGGGAAAAATATCATTCTTATGTATCCAAAACAAAAAGCACTGAAAAAATAAATTCAGGTAATCCTACCAAAGTATGCTAATTTTTAATTGTAATACTCATCACTCTTTAATCATCCCCTACTTATATGCTCTTATTCAATAATGCATCTTATTACTACCAGTTTTCTGCACACAAAACTGTAATGTAGCATTTTGGGGAGGGGGCAGAGGGACCATAAACCTTCACATTTTTCTAGTTTTAACTACTTTTCTAAAGCACTTTCACATCTGTTATAATTTTACATTTAGAGCTGAGAAGAAATGCTTTGTTTGGGTTTCTTGGGGAATCTCTGACTTAACTTCTATTTCCTAAAGTAGTCCAAGTTTATTGAAGGATAAGTCTTCATTCCCTCTTCCCATCTAATTACTTATGTAGAGACTTTAAGGCTAATCTCCTCTCGCATTTAGCTCTCCCTGGAGGCAACTACAGAAGCTAGGAAACAAGCTGGCTTGCAGTAGTGGACAAATTGGCAACCTTCTTCTCCCACCTGTGTGAATACTAAAAGGAGTAGAGGTTAAATGTGAATCCTTTGTGATTTCATGTGGAGATGATTCAAAGCACTGTAGAAGTAAGTAGACACTTGTCATTACCTCTCAAACAAAGCGGCCCTTTTCTTATAGATACACTCCTATGGGATGCTTCCTGGATAGTATAAATGTAAATCATCCCATACTAGTGGTAAATGGTAGAATGTACTATTCTATTCATGGCTTAGTTTTAAAATCTCTTGGCTTCTCAAAAATGAAGGAGAAAGATGTGAGCTGCATAGTGGTACAGGACTCATATTTATTTACTTTCTTTCGGTAGATGCACTATGCATGCAGTAGTTCTTAACTTTTATTTTTTTTTTAAGATTTTATTTATTCCTGAGAGAGAGAGAGAGAGAGGCAGAGACCCTGGCAGGGGGAGAAGCAGGCTCCATGCAGAGAGCCCGACGTGGGACTCGATTCTGGGTCTCCAGGATCAGGCCCTGGGCTGAAGGCGGTGCTAAACCACTGAGCCACCCGGGCTGCCCAGTTCTTAACTTTTATTATGATTATTATTTTATCTTTTTTTGTTAAAGGCCTTGTAGGACTCTAATTAAATATAGAGACCACTTCCTCAAATAAATCACATTCAAATATACAAACATTTTCTATATTATCTCGAGTGATTCATATACTCCTTATAGTATGACACAAATACTATTCTGGAGTTAAATAGGTTCAAGTCTTAGCCATGTCATTTACTACCTCTTTAGCCTTGTGTTAGTTGAGCTTCCAAGTTTTCAGCTTCTCCACTTGTGAAGTTGATGCCATAAGGCATGCCATCATCACAGGAGAATAAAAGTAGAAATATGTCTAGTATTTTAATTTTCAGGACAGCTACCACACCTGAAATGGCGCCCTGATTTTCCTGTGGGAAGATATCCTTCCCACCTTTGAAATGATCTTGGTAACATAGATGTTCCAATATCTTCCAGCCAAGTGGTGGGCACATGACAAAGTGTCACACCAATCAGAGACTTTCTTAAACTTTGATTGTAGTTAAACTACAATCTGAATACGTCTGAAGATGTTTGTACCTGGTTCATTCTAACAGCGGTGCTCAGATTATCTCCTTAAATTCCTTTATTCAAATGACTGTAGATAAAAACTGACAATCAGGAATAAAGCAAGTAATTTTTTCTTCAATAACTTTGTATAGGTATGAGTGCATAGACAAGCAAACATTCATTGATTTGACAGATCTAACTGTCCTACTAGAAAGTTTACCCCATGAGAGATGGTACGTCATGGTGCCTGTCTTGTCACTTGGGTCTCAACCCCTAGACAAGAAACTGGCATGCAGCTGGTAATCAACAAATATTTGTCTAATGAAAGGAAGATCAGAATGAGGTGAGATCAGTGAGGTAGACAGGGGCCAGATTTTATAGGATGTTTCAGACCATGGTAAACAAAATGGATTTAATTCTCTAGTGACTGGACAGTTTTAATCAAGGGGAATTTGATAATTGCTTAAAATTTTTTTTTTGATAATTGCTTAAAATTATGCTCAATAGGTATTTCTCATACTTTCCAGATCCCATGCTTGACTTTTCTAGAAGGCACAAAACATTTAAGTAACTAAAACACTAGTCTAAAAATTAGAGCATGGAGAATTATGGAGCTAGAGAAAGGACACGGCAACAACTACGACTTTAAAGAGATTACAAATCCTATCCATTTATTTCTATCAAATATTTTATATTTGTGATAATATTATTAATAAAGGGAATTTTATTAAATCTCCACAGGAGAGCCAGGACATTTCATCTCACCAAATATCAATTCCATAAAGAAGCTTTAGCTTTTCTGACACATTAATTACAGTTTATTATTAACACTTTCTGGACTTATCTGACTCCATGGATTCCTTTCTTGATGAAAGGAAAATGTCATTTTCCGTAGTGAACTGAATTGCACATATATCCTTTACTAGACTTTTGTGCTTGCAGCACTGAAGTCACAATGTCCAGGGGGTCATGAGAATGGTCCCTTCCACCTGGTAACTACTAGGATGGGAGGCCAATATTATAAGGTATCAATTCTACCCTTCAGATAACCTGCCAATGTAATATGATGCCAATAAAATCTGTTTTCATTTCTAGGACTTCACAAAATAATTCTAATGTTCATTTCAAGGAGTACATAAACTGTCTAACAGAGGTTTGAAAACAATAACGATGGGTTACCACCCTTAATAATAACGATGGGTTACCACCCTTAATAAATTAAAATAAAGCTACAGCATTTTACGGCTTTTTATTCTGAAACCATTATAGATCCACAGGAATTTGAAAAGAGAATAGAGAGGTTCCATGTACTTTTCTCTCTGTTTACCCTAATGGTCATATCCTACTTAATTATAATCACTACCAAAACAAAGAGATTAACATTGTTACAGTATGTGAATTTGATTTTATGTCATTTTATCACATGGTTAGACTTATGTTAACACTGGCACAGTCAAGAAACAGAGCTATTGTATCACCACAAAGCATTGGCTCATGTTACCCACTTTAGAATTACGGTTTTATCCACCTCAGTCAGACTCCTGAGTCTAGTCAACTCTGAGACCCTGATCTGAGGAATCTAAAACCTTCCTGGAGTGCACCCTTAGTATCAAATTTTGAAACCAGCTTCAAAACTGTGGGTAGAATTTTGGATACCTAAAAAATAACTTATAGACAAAAAGGCTGATTCATAAATAAAGTCAACTCAGGAGGATATGGTTTTTTAGATCCTATGAATCCATTTTAAAGCAAGTGATTTAGCCCTATGCTTTTCTTTTGGAGGTTTTTTATTTTAATTAAAAATATAATTTACTGAGCTTATTTCTTTTATAAAAGTTCTCTTTTTACAGAGCACAGTAAGTGATCCTAATATCTTATAATATGTGGTCAAATTTGATCTTTTTTGAGTACCACTATGATAAATATATAATATATATGTATAAATATATAAAATATATATAAAACTTATTTTCCAATTACTCAATGCCATAGCATTTTTCCATTGCATTGATACTTTGTCTATTTTCTTAATTATAGATTATATTCAGCTAAAAATATACTGAAGTTGTGTGATTCTTCTTATACCCTAAAAAGTATTTAAGATATTATGTTATAAACTTCTGGTCTGGACAAAATGGTATAGATTTATTCATTTCTGTTCCCACTAAGTACAGTTATAAATCCTAGAAGTAACACAAAAAAGTAATAGAAGGAGACTTCTGAAAGCCCTAACATATCAATAATTCCCTTAAATGTAAATAGTGTAAATACACCAATTGAAAGGCACAATTGATTTTAAAAACACAAACCAACTACAGTCAATTCTCATTACTCACAGCAGTTATGTTCTATAAAATTATAGTAAATACTAAGCCATTGCTTCTAGGGAAAATACAGAGTTAGGTTCCTGTGAACCTAGGGTCAAAATTTTTATTATTAACTGATTAGACATAATCTTGTTTTATCGGTATTCTTGTTTAAAGACATCTTATTTAATACATAATGTTGATTCTTTAGAATTGAATTCATGGTCATTACCTTTACAACTCATGCCTGAATGAAGCTTATCTAACACGTAATTTCTTTTGTTTTTTTAAGATTTATTTATTTTAGAGAGAGAGAGCAAGTGGAAGGAGCAGAAGAGAGAATCCTGAAGCAGACTCCCCACTGAGTGCCGAGCTTTATGTGAGCTCCATCCAGAACCCTGAGATCATGACCTAAGCCAAAATCAAGAATTGAATCTTAACAGGCTGAACCACCCTTTGATCTTGGTAACATAGATGTTCCAATATCTTCCAGCCAAGTGGTGGGCACATGACAAAGTGTCACACCAATCAGAGACTTTCTTAAACTTTGATTGTAGTTAAACTACAATCTGAATACGTCTGAAGATGTTTGTACCTGGTTCATTCTAACAGCGGTGCTCAGATTATTTCCTCAAATTCCTTTATTCAAATGACTGTAGATATCTTCCAGCCAAGTGGTGGGCACTTGCATGCATTGCATGCATGCAGTAATTCCAATTTTTGCATTAATTTTGGTCCCTCTTATACTCCTTTGGGCATATAACACACTTTTGAGACTTATATATGTAGATTGCTCAATCTGATAATATATTCACTTAGGAAATCACAAGTGAATACACGGAGAAATCCTGTTTTCCTGAGTCATCCAACAGATGCCAAAATTGAAGAAGAAAGAAATCTGAAGCTGGAACAGTAGTTTTTTGTTATTCTTTTTTTTTTTCTCAGAGAATTGAGTTTTACTATTATCTAGGGGTAAGAAGTCAGAAATGAGTATTGAGCCAACAAAGAAGGGCTTTGTGTGAATTCATCTTTGCTTGATTCTTGAACCCATAGGAATAGTCGTAACACTCAGCCAGATGCAAAGAATCCTCCCGCCCTTGAGGTATGACCACCATGGATATCTGATCAGTTTCAACATCCCTCACTCTTGATGTGTATGTCCTTGTCTTGACGTTAGTAAAAATCCTGTTAGGTCAGATTAGCAAAAATCCCCCTACCATTGGTGTCTCCTCTTAATCATTTTCTGTCCACTGACCCCTTCAGTCTGCTCACTGGCTATAAATTCCCGCATTTGGAGTTAAGATCAGTCTTTCTTCCTTATCGCAATAGAGTTGACCCTTATTACAATAGTTTTGAACAGAATCTTCCTTTAACAAGTATCAGAATATTTTTTCTTTCACACAATCATTCCAAAAGAAAGTAAAATACTTATATACATGAAAACAAATAAAAAACATGTACAGAATTTATATGCTGAAAATTTTTATCTTTAATATTCTTTTGAAAAATGCTTTTATTACCTGACTAGGGCATTTTGCTAGATATTCATGTATTTCTTGAAAAAGGAAGGATGACAGTTTCCTGAGTTTCCTAGCTGCTGAGTTAATTGGAACACAATTCTGCACAAAAATTATCATTTGCAGAAAATGATGAAGGGTTCACAACCACTCTTTTCTCTTAGCTGCCCCTCCCACCCTAGTTTAATAATTAGATTTATAAGACGTTGGGTGAAAGCTGACTGCAGCTTTCGTGTTCCACACAATGCATTTGGGAAACACCTGTCACTCTCAATGGACCCTGAAACATTCACAGAGTGAACAGAAAGAAGTCATTGTTACTATATAATACAGCTAAAGCAGAAGGTTCTGATCAATGGTTTTCTGCACACCAAGTCATAACAAACTTGCAATTATACTAAACCTGAAAGATTACAGAGTTCTGAATAATGGAATTTTATCCATGTGCCAGACACACTGTATGTTTTTTGTTTGTTTGTTTGTTTTTAAAGACTGTATTTATTTATTCTTGAGAGATGCAGAGAGAGAGAGAGAGAGAGAGAGAGAGGCAGAGACACAGGCAGAGGGAGAAGTAGGCTCCATGTGGGGAGCCGGGTATGGGACTCAACCCAAGGACTCCGGGATCACAACCTGAGCCAAAGGCAGATGCTCAACTGCTGAGCCACCCAGGCATCCCTGGTTTTTTTTGATTTTGGATGAATGATTCCTGTTCTGGGTCTTTTAGAATAACATCTTTGTCTTTGGGGATTCTGAGAAATATAGAAAGAAAATAAAGAAGCATAAATTCTTAGTTATTTTCTAACACTGCCAAAATCTCTCTATGGCCCTAAAATAAATCTGAGTTCTTTAAGGTTTCCTGTATAACACGGGATTAATAATATGCATTATCTATAGGCTGAGTTCACTAGAAAAAACATGCATTGTAGAAATAAATTATTCTTGCTTTATGAGTGTCATCATTTGACAGTACTATGTATCTTCTTACAGTAGAATTTTCTGGGTAATAGAGGCTTTTACAAGACTGTATATTAACATTCACAAATGATAGTAAGAGTGTCTGATAAGTTTGGCATTAAAGGAGACAGAGAGTGGGTTATTCTGAGAAAAGTCGTTCAAGACCATGATTTTCCACAGCCATACAAATGAAGTCATTTCAGGATTATCTCTTAAGAAATGGCTTATTTTAAAAAGAATTTATAGATGTTGATATTTAAGGCTGTCCCAGCTGACTTTAAAGCAAGATAACATGACCATAGCCAATACATTTTCAATGCTATCCCTAATTTTCTTGTCTTCTCCTTCCTCCTAATCTCATATCCTGAGATCTCTCTCTGTCTCTCTGTCTTCCTTTCTCTCTCTGTCCTCTCATTGTTTCTTCGAGGTCTGCATGTCTGTCTCTCTGTCTCTCTCATACACACAGAAATAAAAAAAGTTTGCTAGTTATAGTTTTCTGGCCCAATTCATTAAAATGTAGAGACTTAAACGTGAAGAAGAGATTTTATGCATTGACTCAAAATCTTTTAAAATTTTTCTTAGGGTTCAGTCAGTAAACAGAAAAAGGTTGTAATGTATAGTGAGTTTATTTTAACTTTCTTGGGCCTTAATAGTAGAAGTCAAAAAAGAAAAGTAGCTTGATCTCCCTAGATAAAGATACTCAAAGTCTCCAAATTATCAGGGAGCCCAGAAAAAACACTAAGAGAAATAAAGACCGGGCTACATGGGCCATCTGAGGAACATTTTTCTGGAAAATAGAATAAGGGTTCTACCAAGAAGATCAGTGCTGGCTTATTTTAACCTAAATTCTTTGAGAAGCTATTTTCTTTCTCTCTGCTATTCTAAGATTAACTCTTTTTATAGTTAATCTTGTAACGAGCATTACAGCAATACTTCCAGTTTCATGGGTTTTTGTTTTCCCCTTTTTTATCCCATTATTCGTTCTGTATGGGAACAAGTGAACATGTTTGTTTTCTCAAAACCTATCAATATTGCTTATTGTGACTCTAGTCATCAACAAGAAGCACAAACTCCACAGCAGTGATTTTCAACTGACTATGGAGGAAAAGACTAGCTGAATTGCATGGCAAAATTTCCTCCCTTAAAGATTTTCATAGCTATTTGATTATAAGTAATAAGTGAATAGGGACTCTGCTGCCTTGATCACTTTTTGCCTAGAAATATAACTGGCAGATGGAGAGTAGCGGAGAAGGAGGAAATAGCATCTCCCTTTGCAGACCAAGAAATACCACTGTTATGATCTAATGTTACTAGAATGAATACCCTATTCTTAGATGTGTTGGGGCACATGGAAGATTGAGAACTATCCCTATGCATACAACACGACCCTGCTACCATTTTTTAAAGTAGGCTCTGCATCCAGCATGGAGCTCAACAAGAGGCTTGAACTCAGACCCTGAGATTGAGACCTGAAGTGAGATCAAGAGTTAGACCCCCAAACAACTGAGCCACCCAGGCACCCCACTCACTACCATTTTAAATGCTTCTTTTAAGGTGAGAAAAAGTAATTCATCATAGATAATAATATTGCTCTAAACATAATATGAACTCACTCTTATGAAAGTTGCCTTAGAACTTAGGCCATGTCATTCCAATTTCCATATTTTTTAGGGTTCCCAGCTCAGTGGTTCTAAGAGAAGACAATAAGTACGCATTGAAGTGAAACAAAGATTAGAATGTTGATTCTTTCTGAAGAAAGATGCCTGTTGCAAATGTATTTGTACCTTTATTTCTTAATCAAATTAGAATTCTTTGATGTTTCTAGCACAATTTAAGAAAAACACAAAAGCTGGAATTTCAGACATGAGTTCAAATTCTCAATCTTCAACCAGCAGTATGTGACTCTGGAAAATCCAATTAAACTCTCTAACAGAAAATCTATTTCTTCATCAGTAAAATTAGAATAATTATTTTAAAGTGCTTACCACAGCAACTGTACAAATTAAGCATTCAATAAATGGTAGCTATCATATTTTTTGGTAGCTATCATATTTATATGAAATTAGCTCTGTAGGATATTAACCATTAAGTCAATATACATTTAAATATGTTAGATTAAACGGAAAGTTTATTTAATTTAAAAGTTAATTTAAAATAAAACAAACACAAATGCTAATAATTGAGATCTTTAGTAATTATTTATAGATTATTCTAGATTTATTGCTAAAGATAGCTGAAACTATGATAAAGGAATCAATTCCTTTAGAAAAGGAATGAATTTTCTTTTATATTTTAGCATGTTATCATGAAATAAAAAATAATAAAACATTCACATCTACCCTCTAAAAACTAAAATTTTAATTCAATAATTATATTCAAATTATTGGGAATTTTATTTTGTTTTCTTGGAGGAAAATTTGTTAGTATATAATATGAGTCAAATAACAAAAAACTACCACATGTCCTAGCCTGCTGATGCTTATGAAATTCTAATATATTTCAGAACAGGAAAGAAAGGCAAGTGTAAAAAGCTAAAAAGAGTGCCTGGGTGGTTCAGTCATTCAAGTGCCCAACTTTTGATATCAGCTCAGGTCTTGATTCTTGATCTTGGGGTCATAAGTTCAAGCCTCATGTTGGGCTCAATAAAAAAAAAAAAAGCTAAAAGGAGATAAATATAAAGAAACAACATTCTTAGGGAAACTAAAAATCATTTTTTTAAGAATAAGGAAAACAGAATTGGTCATATCTTGAAGAGTTTTGTTAGTATCCTCTGTCCATATTTGCTTCTTCAAAATGCATGGTATCAAAAACAAAAACAAAGTAAAATGTAGCTGCTCACTGACTATCAAGAAATCCTAAACAGGCTCAAAGGTTGATTTCTAGGTAAAATGGAGAATTTCTATTTACCTTCAATTCTCTCTAAGAACTCAATATACTTCCAGTGGTTTAGCTGAATCTAAGTTGAGAAGGAAAAAATACATTTTTTAATAATAAAATTTCATTTTTGTACCTAAAAAATCCTCAAGATAATAATTTTGAAGAACTGAAAACCTACAGGGATTTTTTTAATTGTTTAGTATCTTTACTTTTGAATCAGTTTTAGAAGTAGCAATTAAAAAATATGTTTTACTGTGTTTCTACTCGTAAATGACTGAAATAAATACATGAGTACTGCATGAGTATTGCATGAGTATATATTATCACATATAATAAGACTTTAATGTCTGCAATTCAGCTTTCTAGTAGAGGTAAAAAATTAAGGAAAGAAGTAGAGTCCTGAATGGATGAAAGGGGGAAGGTAAGTTATTTAACTGTTTTTAGATCTGTTATCACAAATATATTTTTATGAAGGACCAGAGGAAATGATGTAGTCAAGAATTAGGTAAGCTTTAAGGATCTTGGGTTGATTTAGTTTTCTAAGATTTTAGCAAATCATAGAATCTGTGTGTTAAATTCATGAACACTTGGTTTTATTATTATTAATATCATTTGTTCTCTTATTCTTATGTTCTCTTATTTCATTTCTTCTGAAGAAATGAAAGTTATTGCTTCCTCTAATTTTCTTCCCATCTTTGATACAAGGCAGACAACTCCAGTACTGCCTTATAGCACAAAGGAAGCTGACCAAGCTTTGTGAATGTAAACAAGTAAATAATAGAACAGGAGGGATGAAAATTATCTCTCAGAAGACAAACATTTCCAAACTTTTGTCTCTCTCAATTTGGGAATGAAATTTTACCTGTCCATGTTTTCTCAGTAATTCACTGTCAACAATTCAGAGTAGAAATGAGCCTAGATTAGAAGTCAGGAGACCTGGGAGTCCTTTTTTGGCTCCTAATATGGCATAAAATTTGGGATGAGGCATTACTTTATAAAACATGGTAAAATTTTAATGTGAAAATGTCTGATCTGTAGCCAAAATTACAAAGTAGACATATGAAAATAATGGATGGTCTCAGGTCGGTTTCATTCCAAAACTAAACAAAATTTGTTTTGCTCTGGGCACCATGTTTTCAGTTTTCATTTCTTCTACATAAACATATAGATAAGGTCTTTAGAGAGCACCTCTAACACTGCTCTAGTTTAGAAATAACCAGAGCAAATGATTTCATATCTTATTTTAGCCACTTAAACCACACAGCTGCATTCCCTGTCTTTTTTTATTTCTGGAAGAAAAAAATGATCTTAAATAGCAGTTATATCTATGTTCTTTAGACATACACTGCATCAGCAGCTATCGGTTTCTGTATGTTTGGGGTTGGGGGTAAAGTGTCTATAGTTCTGGGAAGTAGGGTGCCTTCTTTTTATGACTTGGGAAGTAATGGCTATCTCTGTTTTTATCAGATCTCCACAACTGTGACATTCTTCACTTTGTATCCCTTTTAACACCAAGAAATGAAAGACTCACCATTATATCTTTCTTGCTAGCTCTTTCTGAGTATCAGGTAATTGTTAAGCCTCTCCTTATATGTCTTTCTCAGAGCCTGTTGCTGTAATAGTTTTCTTTGAATTTCATTTGAGCTTATAACCGTATCTTCCCTGATACATTTCTCTGAGACTCGGGTGCCCCTTCTTAACTTCTTTAATCTAGTCTAGTCAGTCCTGTTCATATCAGAAACTAATTTTCACCTTTGACCTGTTTTTTCCTACACAGAAAGATAGAATGTGAGCTACTTCATAAGAATTAAAGGGATCAGTTGTCTACAGAGGACTAGTTCCTTCCTAACGTCAGATAGGTCTTATGACTGGGACCCCATAGCCACACAAGAACTCTCATTCCAATTTTGAGCAGCCTTTGTTGATAGGAAGATTTTTCTTTTGGTTTGCCAAAACTTGCTTCTGTGAAGCTCTTATTTATTAGTTCTTAGTTTGCTTTCTGTGTTCAATCATAAATACATCTAATTTTGTTTCTACATCATAGCCCAGGATAGCCAGCAAGTCCTGGTGTCCCATTTGGCCGTAGGAGGAAAACAGTAATATGTAAAGGCTGTAAAGTGACACTGCATACATAGCCTATGCTACTTTACCTTGTTATTTAACAAATACATGTTAAGAAAGTGTCTGATTCCTTGTTTATGCTATTGTTTATAGTTGGGAGTGACCCTGACTGAAATCCAAGCAGAGTAGGATGTCTGTGTTCCTGGGCTAGGACTTCCATAGCTAAATACCACAAATTTGCTGGCTTAACAAATATAATCTCTTACAGTTTTTCAAACTAGAAGACTGAGATCAAGGTTTCAGTGGGGTTGTTTCCATCACTTGACTATGAGGGAAAATCTATTCCAAGCTTTTCTCCCAGCTTCTGGTGGTTTGCTGGCAATCTTTGGTGTTCTTGGTCTTATAAACACAAAGCACCCTACTCTCCATCTTCTGGTTCATGTGATATTCTCCCTGTTGTGACTGCTCTGTGTTCAATGTTCCCCTTTCCATAAAGATATCAGTCAGATTAGATTAGGGCACAGCATAATGACCTCACTTTCATTTGAACATCAACAAGAATCTTATTTTTAAATCAGGCTGCATTCCGAGGTAGTGGGAGTTAGAACTTCAACATATGAATTTTAGGGAGACTCAACTCAACCTGCGTAATGATTTAGTTTGGGGAAAATGGTAGATCAGTGAGTAATAGTAAATGTTTGATAAATATTTTCTACTACTGTTGTCATGGTGGCTTAGAGTGAATTAACATAATATCATAGAACCATTTGTACAAGACAGGGCCCTCTGATTATCTTCAGTAGTGTGGCCATGCCTCTGGCTGTGGAACTCCAGATACATTCTCTTGCTGGTACTAGCACATCCCATGCCTTAGATAAAAACTTGACGTTCACACAGAAGACTGTAACATGGGAGCATTTCTTCTGAGAGGGGGTAAAATGCTGTGATATGCACTCAGATCTAACATAGAACAAAAGTTCAACTGTACAAACCACTAGTCACGAATTCATTTGCAAGTGGGAGTCACTTCCACATATTTCTGTCATGCTAGTTGCCTGGTCACCATGGATATAGTCCTGTCACATTTGTATCCTCAATCCTAGGATAACAACCCAAGTAGTTCTAGTAGTTCTTTTATATGGTATGGTTTATTTCTCATCAACCAGTTTGCTTTTCTCTGAACACAATCCACTTTAACTATTATCCTTTTAAAAGAAGGTTCTTGGATTTGGAAACAAGACTTAAATGCAGCAGAGACAAAGTATGAATTTTCTGGGTATTATATTTCTTAATGTTGATTGCCTTTGTTTCCTTTTTTAAAGCAGATATATCAGAATGAATTCATGGTGTTTTCTGATGCTTTCTCAAAAGTATCCCATAGTCATGATAATGAAAGTACATATGTCCGTGAAACAGCTTTGTAGGAGAAGGATGACAGTGATGATGGTGATGGTGATGGTGATGATGGTGATGATGATGATGACAGATGGATAGATGATAGATAGATAGATAGATAGATAGATAGATAGATAGATAGATAGACTGAGAGAATTATTTTAAGGTATTGGATTAAGTGATAGTGGAAGTTGGCCAGGATATCTGAAACTTATAGGACAGACCATTAAGAAAAGCAGACTAGCAACTTCAGCAAGAGCAGGAACTGGAGTCAACAAGCAGAATTTCCTCTTCCTCAGGAAAATCTCAATTCTATTCATCATATCCTTCATCAGATTGAATTATGGCCATCCAGATTACCCCAAATCATGTCCTTTAGATAAAGATCGCAAATGGGAATCAAAATAGCCTTCATTACAATATCTAAATTAGTGTTTGATTAAATAACTGATTACTATCACCTAGCCAAACTGACACATGAAACTGACCACCACAGAGACTAATTTCTGCTCTAAAAATTATTTATGTCTGCCTGGAGTGTCATGTTTAGTGAGATTCTATAGTTGTGTCTAGCCTCAACAGTAAGAGCACTTAGCAATATCTGGCAAGTACAAGGGAAAAGGGAATGGCTACATATAGCATGCGCTTTTCCTAATCTAATAACAAAAACAGATAAATATAAACACTAGATAGTCAACTGTGTACAGCATCATTAACAGATTCAAATGAAGCACAATATTATTTAAAAAATGCAGTTGTATATCATGATGTAAACACAGTTTCTCTGGGGCGATACAAAGTATACTTAATTTTTCCAGTAGCCAACTTTTCTCCTAGAATATACAATTTATTAAGTTCATTTAAAAATAAAAAAGTAATACTTAAA
The DNA here is from genome assembly GCF_018345385.1 of Vulpes lagopus. NCBI lineage: Eukaryota > Metazoa > Chordata > Mammalia > Carnivora > Canidae > Vulpes > Vulpes lagopus. Next base: position 18,954,584 of record NC_054845.1, read on the forward strand.
ACATCTAAAAAAAGAATAGAGAGATGAAAGATGAGTTACATTTCCTCTAGATGTTCAAAATGTATTGATAAATGACATACACATAGATTTTTTATTTTATTTTTTAAAAAAGATTTTATTTATTTATTCATGAGAGACACAAAGAGTAAGACGCAGAGACACAACCAGAGGGAAAAAGCAGGTTCCATGCAAGGAGCCCAATGTGAGACTCAATCCTGGGACTCCAGGATCATGCCCTGAGCCAAAGGCAGCAGATGCTCAACCACTGAGCCACCCAGGTGTCCTGACGTAGATTGTTTAAATTAATAATTAAAATCAAGCTCATTATATTTCAAGTAGATGACTGATACATTTGGAAATGCATATGTGATGACCCATGATCTAATGACAGTGTAGTAATAGATGAGATTGAGATTCTGACCACCAGAGAAGTTTCTGCAGGCTTGCTCAGCCACTTTTCCAAGTCTGTCTGTACACTTTCAGTGTTCAGGGTCTTCTGACCCCAAACTTGGCCCTTCATATTCCTCTTCTCTATAATACATTAAGAATTTCACTTTGGGCCTTGCATGTATTTCCCAGCCAAACCCCAAAGGTGCTCAAGGCTCTTGTCATTCTCAGGACTCACAGGGTCCCAAGAAGCCCTACCTGGATCACTCATAGAGCCCTTATTTCTCTGCTGATGAGTTAGACTGCCATAAGATTGACTACCACTTCTAAAATCTTTGAATACCAATAAAATCTTGCTGGGCCCCAAACTTTCTGCAATGTCCATTTCAGAGTTTTATACTGACACATATATTCTCTCTAACTACATTTCTCTCATCATCCTCCCAGTGGTCTTATTTCCATGTCCCAGAAAACTCTCAAACTGGTCCTTCTTTAATGGTTATTTTACTTGACAAATACATGCTAAATGTCTACCAAGTATATGAATGAAGATTACTGATGGTGAAATGCTTTATTGTCCTATATTCTTCAAGTTACTGGCATCTTTCCGATCCTACAACTCTTTTATCCCATAAATTCTTCAACCTTAATGTCCCATGTTTGCCTTACATATATTTAATTAGTATAATGATGTACCAATCTAAAAGATATTTTGAGTTAAACAAGCTTGGAAAAGATAAACTAGTAATTCTCTACCACAGGGATTTTGCCTCTAGGGCACAGCTGGTAGTGTCTGGAGGCATCTTTGGTGGTCACAACTGGAGGAGTGGATGCTACTGACATCTAGTGGGTAGAGGCCAGGGATGCTACTTAACAACCTATAATGCGTAGGACAGCTTCCCCCCTACAACAGAAAAGTGTCCAACCCAAAATATCAGTAGTGCCAAGGTTGAGAAATTCAGAGATAATTTAAAGGAGAATCCAAACTACATTTTCATATGGATGAGTAATAAAGATACAGGTGAATTATCAATTTGCTTTTATACTAAAGAAAATAAGCTTAAATTTCTGAGAGATTGTTTAGCTAAAAGAACTTCTGATTAAAAACTGTTTCAGTAAGTGTCCAGAGTATATTGGCATTTTTCTTGAATGATTTTAAGTATGCTCCTGCCTAAAGGCAGTGGAGAAAATATGAGGACATTTCAGGATTTTTATAACAGTATTAGCATTCTGGGACAACAGTTACCAGTTCACTAACTAAACAAAATCTAAAAGATGTGTTACTACTCAGGACTATTTCCTGATTTTTTTTATTGTTATTGATTATTAAATTGTCTTCTTCATATATCCAAATTATGTCTTCAGTCTCATCACTGAAGTTTATAATATTTAATGTTACCAGCAAAATAACCTAATGATTGACATAAAAAAAATCTTAGCTCATTTTCTCAAAATTCATATTTGTGCTACCTCTATGGTAAATAGCTGCAATTGCTTACTATTTGGAGTTTATTTCTACTCAACTCTTTGGAGTTGTACTCTTCAACATTTGAGCAATAAATTATCCTTTCAATTAATAGCTATTTTAACACAAAATACACAAGAATGAAATTTTCTAATATTTCTAGTGGATGAAGACTTCCTCCCATTTTTTTAAAAAAAACTGAGATCTCTTCCTTATGGCTACATAGTAGTTCTGTTCATTATATTGTCTTTGCTTATTTTTATTGAAAATGGCATTTAAAAATCATTTAAATAAGAAAATTCAGGTAACTTACACTTGATGTAAGAGGAGGATTGATATTTTCATAATTATAATTCATAATGTTTTTAATTAAAGTATCGAAAGTTCCTGCATTAAGTGAAATTTAGTATTCTTTGACTATTTAGAGTGGCCATTTTGAGAGGTTTTGATAGATTCTATTTTTTCCCTAGTATTAGTAATCTCTACTTCCACTTACTTACCTTGCTTTGGGAGAGAATGTCTCTTTATATCTTGGATTATAGCTATGTATGTTCATGCCTTATCTTTCCTTTTAGATTACAAACTGCAGGGAAGAGATGTGCCCTTTTCAACTTTATATCTCCTGACATACTCAACCAAATTTCTGGAAATTAGAGTTGCATATATAACTGTATATATAAATGAAGGTGTGTATCTTCTAGATCTATAATTAAAATGAGACTGAATTGATACTGTAATATAACAGAAAAAAAAAAAAAGCACAGGAGGAAGCCAAGAGTGTGATATGGCTCTGGCATTAATGAGCTATGTGACCTGAGGCAAGCTATCTAATCTCTTTGGGCATCAAGTCTTCTAGTCTATGTATGATATTTATATCCATGCACCTAAATATAAAATGAGCAATGAGCTCTGTTCCCACTTTCTCTCAGAGATAGGAAGAAATAAAAGTCCCTTATTCAGGCAAAAATACCTGCTACTGCCAGCTTTAATCAGAGTCTTACAATCGTGGTCTTCTGGCAGCTGCTCTTGTAAGGGGAGAAAATAGTTGATGACAGCTTCTGGCCTCAGAAGCCTCCGGCAGTTACAGCTTTACAGGTCTTTTCAGTAGGATCCTCAGAGTCAACTCCTTTTCTACCAGGTGTTCAACCTGGGATATTACTAGTGCTCACTATACTGCATACAAGGACATAAGTTGGAGACTACTGAGTGGAAGAGGTCCATAGGGGTAAGTGTAAGTGTTGTCCAACAAGTAGGCAGATGATCCAAGAGCAGTTGATAACAAAACTATGGCGGTTCAGCTCCAAACCCAGCCTCCTACATTCCTTGTATCCTGGAACTGGAAATGTGAGAACCACACTTCTCCCACCCAGTGGGCCCCTTGTTAAGTTCTGCTATAGGGAACTTTAGAGGAACATTAGAAGGGTGGAGGAGAGAAAAAGAAGTTGCTCTCTCCTGTCTGCTTGCCCTTTCTGTTAGGATCACTTTGGCTGAAGTGATCACTTTGGCTAGTTTCAGATTTCAGTGATCACTTTGGCTAGTTTCAGATTTTTTTCTAAACTCAACGCCTGGTCTAGTTTCAGATTTTTTTCTAAACTTTCATTGTATTTCAGTGTACCCCTCAGAAGTATCAGCCCTGTTGGCTGATGTGCTCATTTCAGGGGTCTCAGTATAAACTCCAGAGAGTCCCACTCCAAGATTGTGTGTGCTGACAAGCCCAACCTTATTCTTTTGTTCTTCCAGCTCCAGCTGTGGTAGCTGCTTCCAGCAGTTGCTATCTCAGTGTGTACCTATATACCCAATTCCTCATATGAAAGGTCAGTCTTCTTGGCTGGATTAAAATGAGTGCACCTCCTATATTCACATATCCAAACAGACAGAAGGACAAGGTCATTAGTCAACAATAGAAACCTAAACACACATCTAGGATTTGAAGGTGGAATTCTAGTCCCATGATGGGTACATATGAGTTTGCATATGTGTAAGTTGGGCCTGGCAAGCAAGAACAAGACAGGGCCCAGTTTATCTAAAGTCCCAAAATGCTTGGGAAACCATGGCAGTTACTAATACAGAATCTTAAGAATTCTTAAAATGGTAAAGTAGCCCAACTGCTGACTTCATCCTACAATATCAACTCTAAATTATAGTAGTAAAAAGAAACTTGGATTTTATTAATAAAATAAAATAAGGTAAAATGCAAATGATAAGACAGGGTCACCTGGGTGGCACAGTTGACTAAGCATTTGACTCTTGGCTTAGGTAGTGATTTCAGGGTTGTCAGATGGAGCCCCTCATCGGACTCAGGCTCAGCTCAGAGTCTGCTTAAGACTCCCTCTCCCTCTGCCCCTCCCCACTTCCCTCTAAAAGTCAATCAATCAATCTTTTAAAAAATAAGATAACGTGGGCAACCCCCGTGGCGCTGCGGTTTAGCGCCACCTGCAACCTAGGGCGTGATCCTGGACACCCTGGTCCGGCTCCCTGCATGGAGCCTGCTTCTCTCTCTGCCTGTGTCTCTGCCTCTCTCTCACTCTCTCTGTGTCTCTATGAATAAATAAATAAATAATCTCTAAAAAAATAAATAAGATAACATGGAGAGAACACAGGCTATCTTGATCTGCCACATTTGTGAGAAGCAAAGTTTGAGGCCTGAGCTAAGAGAAACCAGAGGCAGGGGTGCAAGAAGAGTTTTAGTTTGTGCTGTAGCATCCACTGCCTTTCCCTTTACCTCAGAAATTGGCAGAAACAACCTCTACTAGGGCCTCTATATGATAATATCAGGGAAATAAGAGACCATCCACGAGATGGTGAAGAAAATGCATGTGGAGATGCTGCCTTCTGACATTCATTTCTCCCCTTCCTCCTCTTCAAGCTGGGCCTGATGGGTTACAAATCCAAGGTGACTGCCTTCTTCCACCAATGTTCTTTTGAAATCAGAAAAAAAATAAAAATGAAAACTTGCTGAGGGTAATTGCCTGGGAATTGGAAGCAAATATGCATGATAAACGGTGGTCCTGTCGTTCTTGGGTCCATCTTAGGAAACAGAGGGATAAATAGTAAGATTTACACTAACTGAAGAATATATAAATATCAGCTATAAAAATTCTTCCAGAAACCAACAGTGAAGAAGAAAAAGATAGAAAATGTAAAAGAAAAGTTGAATGATTAGAGGTGTCAAAGTGGCAGATATGTTCAAGAAATCAATAAGAATAAACATCATGAGTATGGGTCTTAAGTTTTGTTTCTTCATAATAAAACCAAAAATAATATAGAACTTTAAACCAAAGAAGAAAACTCTGTCTCTGCTTGTCAGGGCAGGGGGAGACAAAAAGCACAACATGTGGAAATATGAACTAAGATGGCAAAAATAAATCATAATGTATATATATATACACACTCACCAAGGAACAGTTATTAAAAAGCACAACATGTGGAAATATGAACTAAGATGGCAAAAATAAATCATAATGTGTGTGTGTATATATATATATATATATACTCACCAAGGAACAGTTATTAAAAAAGCAAAAAAATTATAAAATAGTCATATCACATATACTGTTTTTGCTTATAATAGAATAAAATTAGGAATTAAAAATGGCTTAATAATAAAAATCCAACATGTGGAAACTAAATAATATCTCATTGAATAATCCTTGTATTTCAAGGAAAATTAAGATCTATTTAAAGGTGAATAATGCAAACCCTATATGATAATTCTGTGAGACACAGCTAAAGCTGTAGTTAGAGGGAAATTTAGAGTTGTAAAGACATTTATTGTAATGCGAAAAAGGTTAAAATAAATGAGCAAAAGATTCAACTAAGAAAGTGAAAAAAAAAAAAGAAAGAAATCAGTTCAACCCAAAGACTGAGGCAGTTATGAATGGGAATCTCTGCTTAGGAGAAGTGTGTTCAAATGTGGATATTTGGTCTCAAGAGGCTTAGCAACTAGAAATAAGATGAAAGATCAAAGCCGGAGTCAGTCAGAGTGACTGGGGGATAAATCTCCTAATAAGAAAAGAGATATCCTTAAGTTCTTCATATAAATACTATTTTGGGATGACCAAGAAACTGAGTGCTTAAGATGGGAAAAACAGTTCTAGTCGCAGTTGAGTGTTACTAAGATCTCTGGAGTCACCTACAGCTTGGCCATCTCCCATCTACTGCTATCCACATGTGACCTTGGGCAAAATATTGGGCTTCTCAAACTCAGTTTAATGCTGTAGAAAACAAGAAGCTCCTCTTAGAGGTTTTTGCAAGAAACAAATTAAAAAATATATTTATTGTGTTAGTTATTATATTTAGCATGAAAAAAAAAAGCATGAGAGCAAATGATTCTTAGTCCATCGCACCTCTACAACTTTCCATCAAGGAGCTGGCCTTCTTAGTGGCAACTATTCTGTGCTATTGTTTTTTTATAAAAGCACTTTCTTTGAACATATTTTCTTAGGGTATAAATACCAGACACATCCAAACTCCACATTATCAGAATCCAGACTATGTTACCTCACAGCCTATCACTTCTTCTCTGAGGCCTGGAAGAAGGTTACCAATAATAGTTTGTCTCAATTTTACTTCTTTCCCCCAATATCTAATACTTCCCTTTTCCTCCACTACAACCATCCTGTCTTAGAGGGTCAAGCCTGTCACTCATCTTGGGGGATAACGGAATATGGTTATGATCTTGGGGACTGGACTGTCACCCCAAAGTCCTCCTTGTGCCTTCTCCAAAAGCAGAAGTACTATATGCACCAGTGTGCATGTGGCAATGTCTGCTGCCTCAGGATTAGGCATGCAAATTGAACTGAAAAAATGAATAACTTCATATTGGGGAGCACTAACAACTAAAACCTGAATGTGTCAAATGTTGAGTACTGAAATCATAGGGGGCGTGAACAGATTCCTTTGAAGAATTCAGTCTACAAAATTCTTAGGGAGTTTTCCTCTAGATCCGTTCAATGCACCTAGTTTTGAAAACAAGATTTGACCTGTCATACTTTGAAGACGTGACTCCTCCAGTAATTTGAATAGCATTAACAATTGCTTTAAAACAATGAGGACGATTTTGGCATTTACTCAAAGCTCTTACCTTAGAAATAATATTGTCATTTTATTTGTAAATGTTAGATTAGGATTTACCTATTAAACTTGCCATCTGGTTAAGTTCAGGTTTTTGTCATTTTATAATAGATTGGATCAGATTTTCCTAAACTTGCCTGCTCATAAGAAATATCCGGATTGATTGTCAAAAATTCAGATTTCAGTGTTCTACTGAATAAAAATCTGTAAGGAAGGAACATGGAAATCTTACTTTTAATAAAAATCTTGTGATTCTTTATACTCAGGATAGGTTAGAAGTATCAGTAACTGGTAGAGAGGAAAGAGTCCTAGATGGCGTCAGAATATCTGATCATCATGCTGAATCCCCTAGGAATTAATTCTTTATCTTATAATAGTCCATTTATTTTTCAGCTGTGTACAAATTAGCAAATTCAATATATTCATGGAAGAAAGAATGAATGGGCCAGGATTGAGTGTGGCACATTGAAATATGTAATAGCCTTCTCACATCCAATTTCTAAGTTAATGCTAAAGTTATTAGTAACCCAAAGAAGCTTTCTAGGTCATAGCAAGACAAGTATGATACAGACATTCTGAGAAATTGAAGTATTGACCCAACGGGCTCAAAGAACAGTCTCTAAAATCAGCTTACCTAGGTTAAATCTCAGCTCAACAATATACTTGGTTGACCTCTGGTAAGTTACTTCTCCTTGCATCTGTTTCCTCATCTGTTAAAAAAAAAAAAAGAGAGAGAGAGAGAGAAAGAGAGATAATAGGCTCTACTTCATAAGATTGCTATGAAATTCGAATATACTAATTCATGTAACTTATTTGAAATGATAGTCAGCCTTATAAAAATGGTTTCTATTATTACTATTGCTATGCATTTATTTTTAAAGTATTTTCAGACATGATGAGATGAGCACTGGGTATTATAATATATATGTTGGCAAATTGAATTTAAATAAAATTAAAAAAAAATTTAGGGATGCCTGGGTGGCTCAGTGGTTGAGTGTATGTTTTGGGCTCAGGACGTGATCCCAAATTGGGATCCCATCCTGCACTGGGCTCCCAGCAGGGAGCTACTTCTCCCTCTGCCTGTGTCTCTGCGTCTCTCTCTGTGTCTCTCATGAATAAATAAATAAATATTTAAAAGTTTTTTTTAATTAAAAAAATATTTTCAGAATATATGTATACACACAAAGTATTCATATACATTTAATAGACAATCCAGATATTGTACTAAGTACTTTATATTGATTATTTCAATCACACTAGTCATTAGTATTTTTAGCCTCATTTGATATGCTAAAAAATTGAGTCTCAGAAATTTATGTAATCTAAAGTCATATAATTACAAAGAGGTGGTTCAAACCAAGTGTTGATTATTTGTAGCTATGAGAGATCACATCCTACTGAGGACAACTAGCATTATTGACCCAAACACATTTTTTGCGTCCTAAAATTAAATTACTTTTCTTAAGCTCTTAGCCTTGGTTAGTTTGTGCAAAACTGGATATTCCTTATTAGTAGTTTTATTTAGCTTGGAATATTTTCATTAGTTTATATTTCTCAGGTTTGATGCCTATGAGAGAGCATTTTCCTGGAAGATGGTAATGGATGTAGTACTGCTTAAATGATGGTAAAAGCAGCTCAATGGAATCATCTCTGTAAGAGTTGATATTTAAATGAAATAGTCCTTTGGAATTGGCTGAGAAAAAGGGCTTTGTGTTTGAAGAAACTTTAGTAGAGAATTACCAGTTGAGAAGACAAAACTTTGGGGCCTCCTTGAATACAAAGTGGCCTGGGTCAACAGGATAGAAATACAAATGTAACATTGAATTCTTTACAGGAGACCTATGAACATGGAAAGGACATCTTTTTTTTTTTTTTAATTTGAAATTTTCATGCAAGCTCTAATACAGAATACAGATAGGACCTCAAAAATATAAGGAAAGTTTCAAGACTAGAGAACTTCCTTCCAAAGAATATGTCTGTCCATTGAGCATGAGGAGTCTCATTGGACTTGGTTTTCAACCTAGAAGCTTATTTTGGTTGACCACTTGTGCCCCATATCAATTAGGATTTTATAATCATTTCCTAGAAAACAATACATAGCACATGTCAGAATCTATTTCTTTAGGCTGTTATTTGAGTATTTAGAGACCCCCAAATTCTTGAGCACAAGGGTCACTGGAATTTTAAATAGAGCCAAGTATAGTTTGCATGATCTTTTCCATTTAGTCAGGAAGTTTGCACTTTTTGTCATAACACAAAACTATGAATAAGTTTTAGGAATATGCAACTATTGTTCTTTTACTATTCTTAACTTAATACCGTACTTAAAATAACTGCTTATTTTTCTCTCCTATCATGCCATGAAAAAAGGCATAAAAACTTGTCTTATAGACTGAAGTATTAATTTATTTAAATTAAATTTAAGCTATTTCAATATTGGATGGAACGTACTATTCATTCAAGCACTGTGTGTTTTTTATTTTAAGATGGCACAGATAAGCTTGTATATATTTTTTTTTTTTAAGCTTGTATATATTTTTTTTTTTTAAGCTTGTATATTTTTACCTAAAAAGTCTGTTTCTCTTTGTTTTGGCAAAAAAATGGCCTGTTAATTAATGTTTTATTTTTACATGGGTTGATATCTAGATTTTTATTCTGAAGAGTCTTGGTTTTTTTCCCTTTATGGTTCTATGCTTTAATAGTATTTGATAAATTATAAATAAGAAGGTATACTTTGCAATTGGTTGTAAAATGTCATATTTTATTTTACCTTTTTTTGTCTCATATACCATGGTGTTTTAGTTCTGATGCATGCTCATCACATGCATCTTTCTTCACATGCAGCACCAAGTTCAATTACATGATACTTCTTGAATTATATGTACCGAATAGCTAATAATAAGGCCAACTTACCAATCATTTGTCACTGTGCACCCTTCTCAATATGGCATTCCCAATTGTAGCCCAAAAGAATAGGAAGGACCCTAGCAGTAAAATGAATCAATTTACTTGATGGGATAAATATGTATGGCACAAATTAGGTAGGATAATTCATCACTGCAAGAACACTTTGATGCATGACCTAAGGAAATCCTATATTGCCTTTAATGACTATAAGTCATAGATTTGTTAAGTTTGGTACATGGCTATGGTTCAAAACCCTTACTGCACAGTTCACTCACCTGGGAGATCTTTTTAAAAGCAGATATGGAAAATTGAGCCTCTTTCCCATCAAACCAACGTACCTGAGAGGAAGAGTCCAAGCATCAATATTTTTAAAGAGGACCCTCAAGTGGGTCTAAGTATTACCAGGTGTGAGAATCACTGGCCTGTCACAGTGGATTTCAACATGTCCTCTATGGACCAGCAGCATCAGCACACCTGACAACTTGTAAAAATGTAAATTCTCAGTCCTATGACCAACCTTCTGAACCCGAAATTCTGGAGGTGGGGACTCAGCGATTGGTGTTTAACGAGGCCCCTCAGATTCTGTTGCATACAGTATAATAGGTGGTCTATCTATTTTTCTGGTTAATTGTTTCAAAAGTATTTCCTGGTTGTGCCAGCTCCTTCAAGAGTTGCTAAGGAAAAACCAGGCTAGATATTTTTCATTGTATAAGGGAACCTGAGAGCAGATTCTCAGACATCATCAAATATATGGGAAGTGTTGCTAGCTATTTTATATTCTATAAACCATTAGAATTTTAGAAGGCTGAGGATAGCATCTCTATTGTCTACCTGGATTCAGAAACCAAATGAGAGATACATCTAAGAAATAGAAAGATAGAAACTGGGCATTCCCTGTGAATTAACAGATTTACCCTCCCTCCTTCCAGTCATTGATGCAGTTAGGTAGGGACAAGCTCCTAACTTAAAAGGAGGAGTTTGTAATTCAAAGCAACCTACTACTGCAAGAAGAAAATATCCAGGGGAGGGGAAAGTAACTCAAACTAACATGCCCAATTCCTTCTTCTAAAGTCATAAAGAGGTAAGTGTCCCTCCTTGTCTTCTGGGAAAGAGTAAGTGAAGAGGCAGAGAACAAGAATGTAATTCTATGAGTTTTTATGGAAACATGAGGAGATGGGTACAAGAGTTCTTCCCTAAAATGAACAATGATTGAGTTAATACCACACATCTTGAATGGCACTTATTCAACTCAAATTTACTGAGCACCTTATTTCTCAGAAATTAGGATGGTGTGGAATGCAAGAATTTTAAAACTGTGATTTAGAGAACTATGGATTTAGAGAACCACCTGGGTAAGATTTGTACTTTAATTGCAGCTGAAATATTTACTTTTATCTATATTCAAATTCTTTATTTACTGTTTGAGAACTTAACATACATGATTATATAATAATACAGAGATGTTACAGAAGAGATATTACAGCAGAGACCTTACAAAATAGTAGAGAATAGATGAAAAGATAAGTGAAATATCTAATTGTTAGAGAATAAATATATACTGTGTCTATATGGTCTGCCCTATCACTTTTCTACTTCTTTAAAAACCAAATATCTATAAATAAATCTCAATGAAAAGTCTAAATCAGGATGCTTTGAAGGACAACGTATAAAAAAGGAGTTATTGTTAGAAGAGTGAGATAAAGAGGAGCAAGACCACATGTGCAAATCAAAACCACTTCAAATGTCAATGTCTTTCCAACACCTAAAAATACTCACACAGATGAAAATAAATGTTAATTCAAAAATAAACTTTGCAAGTTGACAATAAATCATTTGCTATTTATAATAAAGGCAGGAGTTTGTAAAGCTAAAGAGAAAATTGCTCTTCTAGTACTAAAAGATGCTTATCAGAATGTGACAGGACAGGGGTTACACATTCAAATGTAACAAGATTAGGCTTTGGATTCCCAAAGTAGAAAGAACATGTTCAGCAGAAATGGTTTTTACATTGCCTATTGGGCTGCTTTAGAATTAATTCTATTTATCTTTGGCATCAGCTGTGGTTCTGAGACTGAAGATTTTTAGTCAGAAAAAAAAAATCAGAAAAACTGGATTCTAGAATTTTCTTGTTGGTAAAATGCAATGTAACCTGGCTTTTGTTATGCACAGGCTTAATTACTTTTAATATAACTATAAGACATTATTTTCAAACTTGATATTTTTATGTTTGTGTTAAATGTAAAAAAACTCCATAAAATAATTTATACACAAAGGAAACTATTTATTATAGAATATCTATTTTATTCTCCATTATTTCCCAGAAGCTAATACTTAATTTTTGTTTAGTAAAAGGAATTTAAGAAAAAAATTTAAAACTCTGCAATCTTTTATCTTTTTCTAGAATATATTTTAATATCGCATTTTTATCAAGCAAAACATATAAAAATATAAAATGAATATGAATATTCACAATAAGGTTATATTTATATATGTCATATAAGTGAGGTTATATTTATATATAGTTAAAGCTCTTAGGTAATTTGGCTAGCTTCCCACTTTTTTAGTTCCACTTGAAGTAATGCCTTTTATAAATTAATACCACCATGAGTGGTCCCTACCTTTTCCCTAAAATTAACTATCATCACAGAAACTCCATTTTGTTAGAGTCTGATATATGCAGTACTCCAATACACATATTTTAATGGACTGAATGTTTGTGTTCTCTCCAAAATTCATATGTTGAAATCCTAATCCTAGTGTGATAGTATTACGAGAAGGGACCTTCAGTAAATGATTGGTCAGGAGGATGAAACCCTCATAAGTTTAAGATTAGTGGCCTTATAAAAGAGACCCTAGTGAGCTCTCTCACCTCATCTGTCATGTGAGAACACAGCAAGAAGATGGCCATCTGTGGACCAGTAAGTGGGCTCTCACCAGACACTGAATCTGCTGGCACCTTGGCAATTTTCAGCCTCCAGAACTTTAAGAGATAAAACACTGCTGGGGATTTACCCCAAAGATACAGATGCAATGAAACACTGGGACACCTGCACCTCAATGTTTCTAGCAGCAATGTCCACAATAGCCAAACTGTGGAAGGAGCCTCGGTGCCCATTGACAGATGAATGGATAAAGAAGATGTGGTTTATGTATACAATGGAATATTCCTCAGCCATTAGAAACGACAAATACCCACCATTTGCTTCAACGTGGATGGAACTGGAGGGTATTATGCTGAGTGAAGTAAGTCAATCGGAGAAGGACAAACAGTGTATGTTCTCATTCATTTGGGGAATATAAATAATAGTGAAAGGGAATATAAGGGAAGGGAGAAGAAATGTGTGGGAAATATCAGAAAGGGAGACAGAACATAAAGACTCCTAACTCTGGGAAACGAACTAGGGGTGGTGGAAGGGGAGGAGGGCGGGGGGTGGGGGTGAATGTGTGACGGGCACTGAGGGAGACACTTGACGGGATGAGCACTGGGTGTTATTCTGTATGTTGGCAAATTGAACACCAATAAGAATTAAATTTATTATTTTAAAAAAGTGTGTTTTTTTAAGCTACCTGGTCTATGGTATTTTTGTTATAATCTAAGCCATGTGTATGTTTGTGTGTTTTAACAGTTGTAGGTTTGGATATATATTATCATTCAAAATCTAGTGTTCTCAGATACCTGGGTAGTTCAGTCGGTTAAGTATCTGCCTTTGGCTCAGGTCATAATCCCAAGGTCCTGGGATCCTGGGGCATTAGGCTCCCTGCTGAGTGGAGAGCCTATTTCTCCCTCTCCCTCTCTCACTCCCCCTGCTTGTGCTCTCACTCTCAAATAAATATTTTAAAAACCCACAAAATCTAGTATTCTCTGTTAGAAACACTGTTTTATGTCATGAGGATATAGTGGAAATAGTATAAAGCTGATCCATGCACAATCCTGACAAATTTGAAGGATGAACAGTAACAAGGCCAGACTCTCTGAGACAAATATGGCTGAAGACAGACTCACTGAATGATGTCTATGGTGCTGAAGAGGAGGAAAAATGGTGCAGGAATTATAGAATATTTGTCTTTTTGTGCCTGGATTATGTCAATAGCATATTTCTGAGGTTTATCCATCTTGTATCTGTCAGAGATTTATGTATTCTTATGGCTGAATAATTTTATCGTATGTAGATACCACATTTTGATGATTCATTCATCTATTGATGGAGACTTGTGTTGTTCTTTTAGCTATTGTCAATAATGCTTCAGTGAACACTGTACAAGCTATATACTTGAGGCCTGATTTTTAGTTTTTTTTGGATATATATTAGAGTAGGATTGCTGAGCCATATGGTACTTCTTTGTTAAACTTTTTGAGGAACCACCACACTATTTTCCACAGTCACTATACAATTTTACATTTCTATCAGTGATGAACTAGGGTTCCAATTTCTCCATATCCTCACCAACACTTGTTATTTTTAGTTTTTGTTCATTATAGCTATCTTAGTATATGTATAGTAGTGTCTCGTTGTGGTTTTGATTTTTATTTCCCTAATGGCTCCTTCAATTTCTTTTGATGTCTTTATTCACTATTTGTATAGTTTGGAGAAATTGCATGATTTAAAAAAAATTAATTGCATGATTTATGTTTTTGTTGTTGAGTTGTAGGAATTCTTTATACATTTGGATGTTAAAACCCTAAATAGATATATGATTTCCAAATACTTTTTCTCATTCTGTGGACTGTCTTTTCAATCTGTTGATAATGTCCTTTGATGCCCAGAAGGATTTGTTTTTTTATTTTAATGAAGTTCAATTTATTTATTTTTTCTTTTCTTGCTCATAATTTGTCAAATATCTAGTATAGGCAAATTTATAGTCAGAAAGTAGATTTAGAGGTTGCCAGAAGGCAAAGAGGGCGTATATGGGGAGTTTTACTTAATAATTGAAGAGTTTGTTGAGAGTGATAAAAATTTTGAAATGGATGTTGATAATGACTGTATATAATTATGAATGCAGTTAATGGCACTCAATTGTATACTTTAAAATAGACAAAATAATAAATTTTATGTTTCATGTATTTTACCACAATACAAGCAGTAAAAGAAAAAAATGAGAAATGGTGCAGAAGTAATGACCAGTGATGATGCAAATAGTAGATGACCAGATTGCCATAGTAAATTAAAATTGAAAAAATGAATGAAAACCTAACAGTCTATTAACTCTGTGAAAGGACAGAAACAAACAAACAAATAAGTAGGAGTTTTTGGCTAGTTACAACTTTAGTGATTGCTAGGAGATTGAAATAACATAAATGCTTAAAGCTGTTAAGTCCTTTGTTGGTGTATTCAATACAATTTGAACTAAAATAAAGATCTAACTTTTATAGTACCACAAAAATTATGTAAATTATGATAGTTAAAAATATTCCCCTTAAATAAGAAAAATTTTGTTGTTTTACTTCTGGGGAAAAATGCAGATTTATCATTTGTAAAGTATGGTGACTTTATATCCTGAAATTTTATAGAACTTTTTTAAAAAATATTTATTTATTTGAGGGAGAGAGTGCAGAGTGGAGAGGGGGAAAGGGAGAGGGAGAAGGAGAGAATCTCAAGCAAGCTTCCCTACTGCCAACTGCAAGAACAGAACCCAACCCAGAACCCAACCTAGGGCTCCATCCTCCAACCCTGAGATCAGGACCTGAGCCAAAACCAAGAGTCTGATGCCCAACCAACTGTGCCACCCAGGCGCCCCTAGAATTTTTTTTATTAGTTCTAAAGGTGTATGGTGGAGTGTCTAGAATTTTTTATATGTATAATCATGTTATATGCAGAAACAATGTTACTTCTTCCTTTCTGATTGGAATGCCTTTTATTTACTTATCTTGTCTAATTGCTCTAGCTGAGGCTTTCAGTGTTGAACAGGAGTGATGAAAGTAGACACCCTTGTCTTGTTTCTAATCTTAGTGCAAAAGCTCTCAGCCTTTCACCATTAAGTATGGTGTTAGCTTTGAACTGATCATATATATGGGTTCTTATTAGGTTGAAGTATGTTCACGTTTCTTCTGTATCCAATTTAGTGAGAGCCCTTGTCATGAAAGGATATTGAATGCTATCACTTTTTCTGCATTTACTGTAACGATCATTTTTAAAATTATTCTATTAATGTGGTATAGCACATTCATTGAACTACAAATGTTGAACCATCCCTGCATCACTACTTTTCTGTGGTGTATTATTTTTTTAATGTGCTGTTAATTCAGTTTGGTAGTATTTTATTGATAATTTTTGCATTTATATTCATAGAGATGTTGGAATATAGTTTTCTTTTTTTGCAATGTTCTTATCTGGCTTTGATCGTAAGGTAATTCTGACCTGCTAAGACAAATTTGGGAGTGTTCTTTCTTCAATTTGTTTTAAAAAATAGTTTAAAAATGTTTGGCAGAATTTACCAGTTCAGTTATCTGATCCTGGACTTTTCTTTGTTGGGAGTTTTTGATTACAGTTTCAATCTTCTTAGTTATTATCGGTTTGTTCAGATTTTTTATTTCTTCAAATCTAATCTTCAGAGATTGTATATTTCTAGGAATTTATTACTTCTAGATTATCTCATTGTTAGTTGTTAATAGTAACCTCTTTAACTTACACAGATAGAGGACATCCTATCCAACAGCTCCAGAACACACATTCTTCTCAAGCACACATGGAACATTCTCCATGATAGATCATATATTGGGCCACAAAAAAAATCTTAACAAATTTAAGGTCAAGTATTTTTTCAGACTCTAATAGTATGAAAGTAAAAATAAATAACAGAAGGAAACTATAAAACTCACTAATACTTAGAAACTTAGACAACACACTCCTGAACAATTAGTGGATCAAAGAAGAAATCAAAAGAGGAATCAGAAAGTATCTTAAGAAAAACAAAAAGAAAAACACAATATACAAAACTTCCAGTGTGTGTCAAAATTTGCACTAAAAGATTTATAATGATAAATGCCTATTAAGAAAGAGGAAAGATCTCAAATATAAAATCTGACTTCACACTTCAAGAAATTAGAAAAAAAACCCACTAAATCCAATGTTAGCAGAAAGAAGGAAATAATAAAGATTAGAACAGAAATACATGACCAGGAATCAGTGAAATAAAGAGTTGTGTGTTTTTTTTTAATATACACAAAGTACACAAATCTTTAGCTAGAGCACAAATTAAAAAAGAGAGATGACTCAAATAAAATTATAAATGAAAGAGAAGACATTACAACAGATACCATAAAAATACAAAGGATCACAAAAGGCTACTATGAAAAATGATATGCAAGTTCTTTCTGTAAGAGCACTCTGTCCTTATTAGTCCTATTATGAAACTTAAAAGCTTTAGTGTTGTTCTGAAAACAGCTCCTGGGATTACCATGGCATGCTCCCTTGCTTTCTAAGTTTCTGCCAGATGCAGCTATTTTAGTGCCTTGTGTGCCATCATCTTTCCTCTCTCTACTCTGGACTACAGCATCCCTGCTCTCTTGGTTTGGATTGGATACAGTTTCTCCTTCCAACACCCCTACCTCTTGGCCCCCTTCACCTGGCTAATTGCTTCTTATCCTTAGGGGTATATGTGGAATTTACAGTCCAAGTTACATTTTTTGTCCAAGTTTGATTAGGTATCCACCTTATGCAGTCCCATTACATCTAAAGTACTTACCTCATTGTATTATAATTTTATTTTTTCAACTTATTTGTTTTCCCCAAGAGATCCAGTTTAGAAGAACTTATAAACTATTGTATATTTTTCAGGCATACCTCTTGTTATTGTTGTGTTGATTAAGCCAATAAATTTATTTTTCCTAAGTGGCAAAGCTATAATTTCAACATGGGTTCATCCAATCCAAAATTCACATTACTTAATAAATGAATGAATAGATGAACGAATAAATAACAAATAAACTGTACTAAAATTTGTAAGTTAGACCAACTTCCTATATCATAGAGTAAGATCCAAGTAATTTATATTTGTTAGGACAGCCCTCTCAACCCCATTAAGTTATTCTAAATTGTTCATTCTTACATAGAGGCACATTGCTCTCCAAGTGTGTGCTAGTGGTATTCCACTTTTTGCCTGGTGGAGATGGAAACAGAGAGTTTCTTCTTCCCAGTAGAAACTCAGATGGCTTTAAAGTCTATCAAAAATCAACTTAAAGAGAAAAGAAGAAGAAGAAGAAGAAGAAGAAGAAGAAGAAGAAGAAGAAGAAGAAGAAGAAGAAGAAGAAGAAAGAAGAAGAAAGAAGAAGAAAGAAGAAGAAGAAGAAAGAAGATTGAATGAATCTCCCTTACTATCTACAATGAGGAAAACTCCTAAGAATGTGTTGGTTCTAACCTGCTTTCTTCACTGTTTTTCAGATTGAGAGCTCATAATTTATTGTACTGAGCTTATAAATTAACTTTAAAATCAAAGAGATGGAAGGGTGTCATAGTACAAGGCTGACCTGGGAATATAAGGTGTGGATAAAGGCCGTGTTGTTGGAATTTCAATTTTAATTATTTGCCCTAACAGCTCTGCTAATGCCCTGATTCTTTGAAAATGCAAAACTCCATAATCAGTTTTGGATTATGACTAATAAAAGACTCAGATCCACCCATCTCCAATAAAAGCTTTTTATATGAATGATGACATTTGCTCTCCCTTATCACCAGTGTCACGATATAGATTCCTCTGGAAAGTGTTCCTGTGGAGATGACACCAGGAGGCTGGAGCAGTTGCAAAAGAGCCATGGGGGCAGTGACAGAGAAAGTATTAGAATGCTGCTGACTTAATTCTCAATCTATGTTGGATCTAATTATCCAGGGTAAATCAACAGAGTGACTGCCTAATCATGCTGAGTATGTGAAGGGAGAGAGGATGGCAAATTTCATTTTCAAAAGTAGAAATTGACAAAGTAGAAGAATTATCTAACTTCTTTCAAAAATAGCACTAGAGGATTGATGCTTGATTATACTAATCACCATTGATTTTTCTCATTTTGAATTGAATTTAGAAATAACACTAAGGGTGATTTGCACATTTATCTTTTCGCAGAAATTGGCCAAACTCCTCAGGCTGGCATTCAAGGTCATCTATAATCTGGTAAAAATCTATATTCGATTTTGATGTTTTACTATTCCCAGCTTAGCCTTTTGTTGGTGATGATGGCTGATTTACTGCTCTGTGAAGCTGCTTTCACTTGATAGACCACGTGAATTGCTCTCCCGTTCCAACTTCATACAGATCCGCTCTTCATTCAAGTTGAGGACTGTGTTTGAATTGATTATAGATTCAGTGTCTGACTGGATGAATGAACACTTTTTGATTATCCTTCTCTAGGAGTTCAGTTATTAGAGATACCGTATACTAGAATATCATGGGGTATATCCAAAGATACCACAGTTCTACGAGACTGTTGCCTGAGGGGATTAAGGAATATTGTATTAAAGGAATTTCATGAAAACTAACTTTGTCCTAATAGCCTTCTAATATATTACATATTATATGTGTTAATGTGTATTTAACACATATTATATTAACACATATCATATTAACATTTAATAGTCTATTAACATCTCTTTTCTGAGATAGGGCTTCAGAAAGATATCCTAGCTTATTCCAAAATTATATTAGAATAACTGGACAGAGATAGGAACATTTCCTTGTTAAGAATGCCAGTTTACTCTGTCTTACTTGACTTGCATTCTATCAGGTTACTGAATGCTAGAGTATTGGTGTGGAGTCAAACTGCGATGCTTCTTAGGTTTGTGATGTTGGCAAGGGATTGAATGTCTATGAACCTCATGTTTTCATCTATAAGATACAAGTGATAAGATGTACTTTACTGAGATATGAATATTCAGTAAATAATGTTGGTAAAATTGGTTAGTACATTGCCTAACATGTTGTAGGTATTCAATAAATATCTGGGAATTCTTCTAAGGACATAAAGTAAAATATATGGTTTAAACTTTGGTAGCATGGTGACATAATAACATGACATATTTGGTGTTTAAAATGTAGAACTTAAAGATCATAGAAATTGTGTAGTCCAACAATTTTATTTTATGTATAAGGAGGCTCAGCAAGTTGAAGTAACACAGGTTACCCAATAGCAATTTACTGTGATATGACATATTTCATTTTCATTTCATTTTTGTTAATTTTTTTTGAGGAGTACACACATACGCAGACTCAGATCTTTTGACTCTGGGTTATGCTTACTTAAATTTCACAAGGAAAATTACATAAGAATATCTGGTTAAGGGTGTCTACAGTGTTTGACTTAAGCTTAGCTGGGTATTTTAAATAGTTGAAGCTCTTTCAAAATATATCTATATTGCATTTTATAAAAAGGAATTAAAATTTAAATATTCAAGGTTATATCACATAGTGTATTAACATTGTGTATGGCATCATATTGTACCTCCCCGTGTTCACATATAACTCCGCCTTCTGAGAAACTCAAACTAAAAAGATTGTAACAGTAAGTAGGTGGGGTCCAGGATACGCATTAACTTAAAACAGAAACAACCCATAATAGAATCCCTTGATGTCAATAAATGTTAGAAAGAGTTCATAGGGAAAAATAAAGTGAATTGTGGAAGACTTGGCCAATTGACTCTGGTGTTTAGGCTTTGTTTTGTTTTGTTTTTAAATGGCAGAGCAACCAAAGTGCAAGTGGAATGGAATTTAAAGGTATGGCTACTTAAAACTGATAATGGAACTTTCCTACCACCCTGAAACCTCTGGGGTTATGGCTATTCCCAAGAAGACAGACCAATATGATTTGCTGCAGAATCTTAAGAGATTTTATTGACTCTTAGCCTCATTACAACAGATCAGGGAGGTCTTAAACCCAGCTCAGATGAATGAATTTGGAGCAAAACTTACATGTTAAAAAACATTACCTGATTGTAATAACTATCACAGCTAATGGTTTTCATTTTTTCCTTTCATTCAAATTATTTAAGTCTCACAACAATCCCCATGAGGTAGGCATCATTGTCCCCATCTTATAGAAGATGAAATGTAGGCTTGAAAGCCAATATAAGTTGCTCAAGGTCATATAGCAAATGAGAACTAGACCCAGGATTTGAACCAAAATGCCTCTGGAGCCCGAACTCTTAGCTATTTTACAAAACTGAACCAAATCTCAGTCCCCTCCAAAGTCATGTCTCTTCTCACATCAGTGTAACAACTATCATCCAATGACAAACAGCAGGGGACATGAACAAGAAAGACCAACCCAGGACTCTGTTAATGTGCTATTTGATCCCTCGCAATGTGGAGAATGGTCCAGGAGGGTCTCCTTTACCTTTCTGTGCTAGCAACATCTACCCCTGAGCACCAGAGAGTATGAATCTGGGCACCAAGAGTGTCACTAGTGATTTAACCCATCTCTTCTACAAGAGGAGATGTAGCATGAAATGTGCATAGTGGCAGCTGCTTCTCTCGTTCAAACACGGTGGCAGATGATGTCCATGTGACAAACCATGATGGGTTCAATTAGGGACTGTCTAAATGAGTCTGGGGCCTTGTCACCAAAATTAGGATTTGAGAAAGTTACTTGGGTGCTGCCACACTTAGCATCTTCATCTGTAAAGTTAAGATGATAGCGTATCATTGTTACCATAATTGGTAGTAATAGCAGTAGTGTTCCCCTGAATTAGCATTTAAGAATGACATTTTTCTCTTATTCCATCTGGACTGAAATCATATATTCATTCATTTCTTCATCCATTATTCAACCAACAAATAGACCCTGGAGTAAAACCTACCTCCTGCCCTCCAGCTTCTTGCTAAATAAACAAACATTTTGAGCTCACTATAAACTCTCTTCTCAGACTGTCAACTTTACAATACTCAGAATCCTCAATTTTCTATTCTTCTTCAAACTCTTACATTTATTTAGTCTTCTTTTTCTTCTTTCTTTTAAAAGCTTGAAATGTCCTTGTTCAATCCTGACTCCCCCCACCCCAAAAAAGGATCACTGCCCTCATGTCTTCTTGGCCTTTCTTCTCAGGCACGTAGTGGTTGAGTTGAAGGCTGTCTGCATAGGTAGGGAATACGGCTGTGTGAATGAGATCTATCATGTTAGCAGGTGCAGGTACATTTCCAGGCAAGATGTAGAACAAACATATAGTGTAAGGTTCCACTGGAACAATCTAGGATATCTTATATTCCGTATCTTTAAGATGACTTGCTTAGGTAGGATGAGTCAAGGAAAAGAAAAAGAAGAGACAGAAAAAAGAAGGGGAAAAGGTGGCGTGCTTAAGTAATTCTCAATCATCCTTGCAAACACACAGGAACCACCAAAAGCTATGCAATCTGGAGATGTGTGTTAATGATTGCTTCCATATGAGTACAAAAACAACACTTCACTTTGATCCACTGAAAATATTTTGCATATTGAAAGTCAAAAGCTAATGATAGTTTTGCTGAAACTATCTCTGATCTCTTTAGTGCAATTGTTGTTACCCATAAAGCCATCTTAGAATTCAAAAATCATTATAAATACTCTAAGTAACATTGGCTATTATTCTTATAAGAAAAGCATAAAATAACTAAGGATATTTATCATAAGAGTTATATGTACCCAGGAAGTCGAAGCTATTTTAAAATATATCTATATTGCATTTTATAAAAAAGAATTAAAATTTAAATATTCAAATTTATATGACATGGTGTATTAACATTGTGTATGCCATCATATTGTACTGCCAGTGTACATGCAACTCTGCCTTCTGAGAAACTCGAACTAAAAATTATAACAGTAAGTAGGTGGGTGGGTCCAGGATATGCATTACCTTGACCTATTGTTAAAGTCTACTTCCTCCTGCTTTGACATAATATGTCACTTTTCTGTTTTTCTAGCATATTTTTCTGTTGGGAAACCAGTTGGAGTCGATGAATGCTTCCCCATAGAGAAATTGAAAGTGAAATCATTATAGGAGAACTTTTTATATTAACCTAAAATTATTTCATCTTTTAAGGAAATTGAGCCCTAAAATTATTTGTGGTTGCTTTGTGTTGACGACAGTGAATGCC
The DNA here is from genome assembly GCF_018345385.1 of Vulpes lagopus. NCBI lineage: Eukaryota > Metazoa > Chordata > Mammalia > Carnivora > Canidae > Vulpes > Vulpes lagopus. The sequence continues at coordinate 18,977,466 of NC_054845.1, forward strand.
TTTTATTTAATTCCATCTTAAGTGGAAGTTTGTTCCTTGATCTCTAATATCATTTTTGAAGGGAGGTAACAAAGGCAATTCTAGCACTCTGACTTCACAGAAAGCCTCTATATTTTACTAAGAACTCAAGCCAAGATAATTACTTCAAAAATTTTGTCACTAAAAAGTGAAAGTTGAATGCTATCATACAATGCTGCAAATGTCATATTTCTGGTAAGTCTGGTGGGAGTTATTTATAAAAAGATCAACCTTGAGTTCTGCGAGATGTACAAAACTATTTCTTCCTTTAATGATTCTTGATTTCTCACCTATTACACCATGAACTTCCTCAGAAGGTAATAGTTGAATGCCTAGTTTTTCTTTTTCTTTTTTTTTTTAATTTTTAAATCAGCACTTGAGTAGAATATGTGGAGAAAAAAGACAACACAAAATGAAACAAAACCACTGCTTTGCTACGACAGCAAAACCTCAAATGCTAGAAGCATAGTTGCAAAACTAGAATACATACTGCCTTGGATGGAGTTGTCCCAGAACAAAGTTATGCTTGGGGACTGCTCACTTGCTCAACTTTTTTTCCTTAGAAATTTCATTTTATTGTCTCAAAACAGTCACGGCTTTCTCAAGACTCATCTCTCCAAATTCAGAAATCTTATTTCAAACAGTAACTATCTTTTTCTGCTAGAATTTTTTTTAGTAAACATTTGTAAATAGTCTAATAAAAATTCCATCTGTTATATACCTTAATTTGTCTGAACCTTAGAGGCCATATCTCTGCCTTATATTTCTTTATTTTGTTATATTCCAAATTATTTCTCTCAATGGGTTAAAATAGGAGGATGATAGTGCGTGCATGTATCAAAACTATAGAGCTATAATATAATGTTTTGATTTTGAATAAATTCCAAATTCTTGATAAACATAGTTAATTCTAATGTTTCTGTGCTAGTTTATTATGAAAACTAAATACAATCTTATTCTAATATACACATTTATTTAGAAATACTGATGTAATTTGAGAAGAAAATGATTTATCTTATATTTTCTCCATCACTCTCTCTTATGAATATACAAATCAACCAAAATCATAATCAATTCTCTAATCAGTAGAAGCCACAAGCAGTCTCTACATTGATAACAGCACCATCCAATTGATAATTGTATGACAAATTGACTTTCGGTGCCCATGAAAACATTTTTTTCCCTGAAATTAGAATGATTTACTCTATTTGTTGATATAATATAAAATGCATAATTTATATGATACTTGTTAGTTGAAAGGAATTTTAAATTTCTTTAAAGTTCAACTCATAAACAACTCAAGAGGAATTTCTTCATTTATAAAAAAAGAGATCTATTCTGATTTAAACAATAATAAAAATTTCTAAAACTGGTGCAGTTCTTTCTACATTTCAAAGCTTTTTCAGAGAATAATCAAGCTAACATTAGTTTAACTTACTTTGTGACTAGCATTGTTATACACAATTTTCATGAGTTAACTGTTTAATTTCTCAATAATGTCATGCATTGAATTCTATTATTAACCCTTTTTTTAAGATAAGGAATCAGAAAGAGTAAACTCCTTCTCTAGGATGACACAGCTACTATGTGGTATAATTGAGATTCCAATCTAATGCAGTCTGAATCAAGAATCTGCATTTCTAACCACTATTTCCAGCTGAAAAGCTGGGAATTGTGGAGCCAAATAGGCCTTCCAACACTGAGGAAACCTTATTAGAAATGGAATAGGAGTTTTAACCACACCATTGAAGCCTACTAATTTAGGTGGTTGGGGTTGTATTTGCAAAGACAATGGTTAAGGAAATAAAAGAAAACAGAATGTAAAAACTGAAGCTTCTAAGAAAATACATAAGCACATAGGTCCTTGGAAAGAAAATAAAGTAATATAATTGCATACAGTTTTTCACACATAACTTTTCATCAAAATAGAATTACACTTAAATATGCATTTATTTGTTTGAAATTTCTTGTGTGTTTTCACTGTACATGATCTATGGAGAATATAGAACACAGGCATGATCTCTTTCTTCAAAGATCTTGTGTTTCAGAGAAGAGACTAGAAACTGTGAGCATCTTACACTTGCATAATGCTTCCTATTTTTAGAGATTTTCCATAAATTATTTCACATTAAGCCTGCTAAATAGTTATGTGAGGATCTCTCTTTTATGTGTCAACAGAGCTTCAGAGCGGTGACATGGCTCATCTAAATGTACAGTTATTAATAAATGTGTTAAAAAGGGCATGATACAAATCATGGACGAGATATGAACAAGGCGATGTGAGGTTAACAAAAGTTGCATATGGCAAAGGTAAGGAAGATGTCATGGAAGATGTGGTAGAAAAATGAGATATTGCAAGTTACATTAACATGAGCAGAGAAGGGACATGAACATTTCAGTTTTAGATAACATCAGGAGTAGAGCAAAGGGAACCAGAAAGTGCCAATTCATCTGAGTAACAACAATCAGTGTAAATTTACTGAAGCTTTGGTAAAGAGAAAATGAGTAGGAGAATATATGCATCAGATGAAATTAGACTGAGAGGACTTCAAATGCCTTAAAAAATAAAAGACTTATTAATAAAACACTTTTGAAGTGTTTTATTTGAATTAAAAAATAGAGATATGGTATAAAAGGTGTTTTAAAATTTAAGAAAATTAATCTAAGACTCTTGAGTAATATATACTGGAATGGACAAGATTGGAGTCGAGGTCCATCTTCATCTACCCCAGATTAACAGCTTCTCAAATTTTAACATGCTTATGGGTCACTTGAAGATGTTGTTAAAAATGCAGATTCAAAAAAAAAATTAAAGATTTTATGTATCTATTCTTGAGAGACACAGTGAGAGAGACGCAGAGATACAAAAAGAGGGTGAAGCAAGCTTCTTGCAGAGAGCCCGATGTGGGACTCCACCCCCAGATCCAGGATCACACTCTGAGCCAAAGGCAGATGTTCAACTGCTGAGCCGCCCAGAAATCCCCAAAATTCAGATTTTTAATTCAGTTAAGATCTGATGAGGACTGAGATTCTGCAGTTTTAACAAGTTCATGGTTGATGCCGACGTTCCTGCTGCTGGTCTGTAGACACTGAATAGCAAAGATCTAAGACATCCTCTGTTCCTATTTCCAAATATAAACAAGACTTTTGAGGTTCCCTTCTTCTGGAAGGTGAATAGAGGCTTGCCCCTCCAGTTCCTGAGGATGTTTAAATTGAAGCTTGAGTCTTGAAAGCTAAATTTTGTATTAAAAAGTTGACACAAAAGGACAAAGATAATAAAGATGTAACTAACAATTCTTAGCTCATCAGGCACCCATGCCATAGGCTAACAAGGGCTTATGATGTCGTGGTAGATCTGTGAAGGACTCGTGATGATAATGCATTTCAATAACCAATGTCTTCCATCACCAATAGAAGCTCAATGTGATCAACATCCAACTCCCAACTCTCTGTCCTTCTGACTAGATTCAACATGTCTCAGGGTCAATTATAACCTCTTCCTCTGGTCCTGTCCTAGCCTCTTCTTCCTATCTTCTTGATTTCACGATAGATAATATCAAAATCATCATCACTATCAAAACATCATTAATATTAGCTCTCACTACATGTGATAGTGAAACTTCTATCTTCTTAGTTGAAACTTCATTCTTCTGCTAAAAAAATTATTTTTTTCCGAAATATGTGCCTCTGATGCCTCACCAAATGCATTATAATTCTCATATTTTATATCTTCTAGACACCTTTGCTGTTTTCTTTTCTTACACATATATCTGTTCCTTGAATTTACCCTGTCTCATTTTTTTATAACTTTAGATCTGTTCATGCCAAATTGCACTGACAGAAACAAGAATTATGATATTCTAAGATCCCCTCCCAAAAAATTCAATATTATTCCATGCAATCGAAAAGGGTTACTATGGTGCATCATAGTTACTCAAAATTTTAACACATGAGAATCACTGGGATCTTTTTAATAGCACAAATTGTAGGCTGTATCTGAGCTATTTCAATTCAATAGTTATAAGATGGGAACTATGAATTCATATTTTCAGTATCACCCCAGTATATTCTAATTCACATAGTCTTAGATCTCTCTCTATAAGAACAAACGTAGTCCAAAGAATTCAGGCATGTATGCTTTTATCTGGCCTCTATCACAAGTTAGTCACATGATATTGGAAAAGTGATTGGGCTTCTTTGGTTCTTAGTCTCACGTCTGATTTTTCATGTCCATTCCAACTCTGTTTATTCTATGAATGCATAAAAAGCTAGTCATCCAACATACATTGAATGCAAAAGGATGTTTCACATAAACATAGTAGAATTAAAATAATGAAGGACCAAGCAGAGACTTGGGAACTAAATGAGAGAGGAAAAAGGAGAGACCCTTTATTTTTTATCAGCTAAGATTAAATGAATCATCTGAACAAGTAGGTAAGTGCATTCTATGGCTTCTTACAAGTTCTCACAAGTTGTTGATACTCTGATACTCCTTTCCCAAGTTGTTTCTATATTTAGGAGCCAGGAGGTCACATGGAGAAGATTTCCTGACACAGGATGCATATCCCAAAATCAGATAACATGAATTGGTTAATTCTAGAACAGGGAAAGTTAGGGTGTTGCTTCAGGGGGACAAATTTCTTTGGCAATACAGGCCAAGTTTTGTTGGCATAAATTCTCATCTTATTCAGTTACCCATGGACATGGATTTCAGAGAAATGCTCTCATCAGTAGCCTTCTTCTGTGTTAACTTTCATAGTATATAGAAGTCACCTCTGAATTATGATAATGACTTATTACTGCCTGCCTGGAATTGCACACACGCGTCTCCCATGGTCTTCAGTGCAGCTGCATGCATGCAGTGGAAGTGAGAAATTTTTATGAAATAATTATCTTCAGAATACTTTGAAAATTTATGAAATTAAATGGTATTTATTCATTAACATTTGAAAAACCAGAAATATCCTTCCATCTGCTTTTGATGAAATCAGCCCTTTATTCAATTCAATATTATCACAAATTAGTCAGCTTGCTTTCATAGCTTTTTCATGCTCTCCGATCCATTTAACTCTTAAAAGCAATGCATGCTGTAGCTTAAAGACAATGGTCTCTGCTGATGAAACAACCACAAATTACAGAGACACAACATGGAAGCCTCTAATAAGCTGAATAGAAGTATTTACAATATGCATCTATGCATGACTGTCTGAACGTTTTTGCTTAGATTTCATATTTCACTTTCTATGGCTGATTTGATGGAAGTCTGACAAGAATAATACCGTTTTGTAGCTTTTTATGATTGCTATTGTACTCTGTTATAAACTGTATATCCTTCATTTAGATATGCTAAGCAGTTTTTTTCTTTTTTAATAATGAGAAAAATCTCTTTTTAAATGGTATTCAGAATGAAAATTAATATTAATATTGTCCTCCTCTGGGTTAGTGAAAATGAATTTCAATTACTTTCACCAACTATGGAAGAAAAAAGATGTTGAAATAAATGGACAAGATTTGGGTGTGAGTTCTAAATGTACTTAGCTGATAATAATCTACGATGAAAGTTGTTTTTATTAATATACAAATATAAGTACTTTCATTGTAAGAAAACCAAATTTGTAAGATCAAGTAAGTAGAGTTACTTATACTAATTTTGTTATTTCTAATTCTCCCTTTTGTGTATGTTATAGGGTTAATTTCATTTCCCATGTGTTTTTTTTTTCCCCATCAGATTAATATCAAAACTACTAAAGGTAGTGACGCACTTTCCACAGTTCACTTCTTTCTCTGTCTTTGTATGCCAGTTGTAAGATTTAACATTTTGGCAACACTTCTCACTTAAATGTAAGTCCTTTAAGCAATCATAATAGTTAGTAGTTCTCTATCTTAACAAAAAGGTCAGGTCTGAGAAAAGCGTTAGATATCTTGGAATTATGTATTTATTCTGCCCAAGACTTTAGACTTAGGTTTTTTATAAATGTCATTCTCATTTTGCTAGGCATGTCTAGCAGATTCCTTTGTTCTCACCTATTTTCACGAGCTTTGTCTTATATATGTGGCCTATATATGTGTGATCACCAATAAAAATGAATGCTTTATACTCTCCAAGGATGTGAACTGGCCATGATGCCTATAACTGCCAGACATGAGTAACTGACAGTCTAGTGAGAAAATCATATACCTGGTTTTAAGGACATTTGATGTTTTTATCTTCCTATCTTAAAGATGAAGATAATTATTGTTAATCATTCACTGTTTTGTGTTTAGATAATTATAGTGTAAATGTTGATATTTTTAAGATAATATTAATAGAACCTTAATCATCCATCTATTTGTTGACATAATCTTAGGTTTGGATTGAATTTGAGATAAAATGTATAATATATATGGATGTTAATTAGAATATTTTAAACAGGAGTTACAGAAAATAACACAGACCAACTTAAGCAGAAACAGGAAACTTACGATAAGAATGTGGATGACTTATGACACCAAAAAGAAAACAAAACAAAACAAAACAATTTATATATTTAATTCCAAATTGCTGGGAGGGAGTATTTCATAGGTTCAGAATGGACTAGGTGGCCTCAATTCGATCACTGGTGGCTAAGGGTGGTGATCACAGTGTAAAATGTTGCTATGAGAGGCCCATCTGTGCAAATGAGGTGGGGCAGATAAGGTGGTAATTTTCAGATAATTAAGAGTTTCCTTTTATGGCACAATTGGTAGAGTTGTTATAATAGTGGTATTTCTGGCCAATTAACATTTCTAATTATACACTTAACAATTTAAAATCCCACCATTCATTCTTTTCAACAAAACAAATAAGATTTTCCTGCTGTTTGTTGAGTCTAGAGTTAATTCCATGTCAATCTGGAAAATGTCTATCTCTTAGCTAAGAGCTTTGAGAGGGGATCTCAGGGCAATGTGAATGGAAAGATTTTAGGGATTGAAATCTGTCTTGGTATTGACAAGATAGAAAGGTAATCATTACAGCTAAAATTTGCTAAGCCTTTATGAAGTGGTGGCCAGGGACCATGCAAATAACTTTATATAAATTATTTCATTTAACTCTGTGCAACGGGTTTTAACTTTTATTGGTGTTCAATTTACCAACATACAGAAAAACACCCAGTGCTCATCCCGTCAAGTGTCCACCTCAGTGCCCGTCACCCATTCCCCTCCAACACCCATCCTCCTCCCCTTCCACCACCCCTAGTTCGTTTCCCCGAGTTAGGAGTCTTTATGTTCTGTCTCCCTTCCTGATATTTCCCAACATTTCTTTTGTGCAACGGGTTTTAATTATGACTGTTATCTTTAAGAAAACGAAGTAGTGACACAGAAAGTGTAAGTAACTTGTGCAAATTTGCTTAGCTAGTAAGTGGTAAAGCCAGGAAAACTACACCTCTGTCATCTGTGGAAGTAGATGACACCTGGAAGCTAAGTGTCACCTCATAAGTGAAAAAAATATGTCATTATGGTAGAATTAAGAAAGAAAAAGATCAGTAAAATTCTTTTCTTATTTGGGATTCTGAGGATCAGACTCCAGTATTTTGGAAATTGATTGTAGCATGGTTCTTTGCATTTACCTTATTTATTTCTCCATTTTATTATCCTCAGAGAAGACTTTCTTGATTTTGTATTTCCCCTCTCCCACCTACCTCCACCCCAGTGCAGCAACATATTTATCTTCTCAAGGCCTCCACTATTTAGGTTCATTGGCAACAACCACGTCTGTCTTGCTAACAGCAGTTGGCATCACCTTCACAACCTTGTGAGTAAATGCCATTCTTATTTTTATTTATAGAAGAAAAAATGAAGTGCAAAGAGCCTAAGTAATTTACCCAAGGTCACACAACTAGCTTTTTTGTTTTTTTTAATTTAAGAATTGTTTTAAAGTATGGACAATGTTTGTCAAACTATTCCCTTTCCCTGTCTGCCACACCCATTTCTTGCCTTCCACTCAACACACACACAAACACACACACACACACTCATCACATAGAGTAAATCTTAGGGTTTTTTACACATTGTTTTTTTAAGTTCTATGGTATTGTTAAAAGTTAAAAAATATGAAGTACTACTTCAGCAGAGTAGATGTACAGGTAACTGTGTATTCTGAACTTACATAAAGTTCAGGCTTGTTATTATTTTTGGCACTGTTGCTGCAAGTACTGCCTTATGCCAAGGCTCACAGGGGACATTTCAATTTTTTTTTTGTTATTTCATATCAGATTGAATTCCCTATTCCCCAAACTGATCAAACCAGAATCTGTTGTTTGTTTCACATGGGGATACACTTCCTTTAACCTTTGCTCTATGAGCAACCTATGTTCCAGTCCAATATATATTATGTCATTAAATATTTTTTAGGATCTAAGGTTATATACAAAATTTGGTGATACCTCTATGGATGCAGTTATGATTTGCATAAAAATCCTTTTAAAAATGATTCCATTTCATCTTTCATATAATAGAAAATGGAGTTGCACATATGCACATGCATGCATGCTACATGTTGCACACCACACATATAAGCATCAAACACAAAGTATTTCTCTATAAGTATCCATGGCCTTTTCCTCAGTGCCAATATTTTGTGTATCCACCAACTTTTTTCTAAGATGCTATGGAAAGTAAACATCCTCTGAGTAAGCCTCTTCTGAATCAGATGCTTTACTTCAGAAACTTAGTAGCTGTCTTCCATCTCAATGAAAGTAGCCAAAGGACCCTAGTGGCTAGCAAACACTTCTGTGGAAACAAACATATACTTTATTTCCTCCTTATTACAGTATAACACAATTGTTGTTACTTTTTAAAAAAAAAAAAGCTAACTACAAATAACAAATTTTGCAATTACAACATAGAATTTAGAATGCCTTAACAGGTTGGTGATGTTTAAAAAAATAGAACAAGTAAATGGAGACTTAATATTATGACTTAGATTTTAAAAGATCTGAAAGTAAAAGGTTGATGAGGGAATCTTATTTATTATTTGGTAGGATAGTGAAAGTTGACAAGTAAATCATATCAGATATAAGATAAATGGCTTTAAGTCCAGGGCCACACTGATGTTCAGATGAACACAAGCAAACAACCCACCAAGGCAACTTTGAAAATACAGCCAGCATAGGAAGATGAATACGAAAGGAGGAGACAAGATAAGAGGAATTTTCTTCCAAAGGGCTGGCCAGATTCTTGTTCGAACACCATGATCACTTTCTAAGATCTAGAGAGCTTGAACAAGTATTTGGAAAATAAGAGGAGAAACTGGATTTTAGTGGGTTCTTATCATAGAAGCTACTGTGAACTGGTTTTCCATTCCACCGAAGTACAAACGAGAGACAAATGGGACAAAGAACAAAATTGGAGAAGTAGATTTTTGAAGAGATACAATGCATCTCAATTGATAGTTTTCTAATGGTATCCGTGGTAAGTATAACTGTGAGGTCCAATAGTGAAAGTGAATTAAAAAAAATTGTAGTGTTATGCCTATAATATTTTATCACAGTATTTCATTTAGTTTAATATTTCCTAAAATAACTAAATATTAAATTCTTTAAACATGTACTAAATTTAAAAAGAAAATATATAATATATATGAACCACCTACTCAGATTTAACAGTATTTAGTCATATTTGTTTCAGATATAGTTCTTTCTCAGGTTTTTTGGTTTTATTTATTTTATGATGCTGTAATTACATTGATAGCATCCTCTTGCCCCATCCTCAAATGGTCCCCATATGCTCAGGGACAGGTAACCAATAACCTAAAGATGGAAGATATTCATTCTGGATATGCCTTTACTTTATATCTTGACTATATATATTTGTACCTATGACAGCATGTGGTGTTGAGCTCTCGGTGTTTCATGTTTTTACATAAATAACATCTTTCTCTCCCTCTGTATCTTTTTACATCTTAGTTCTCATTCAATTTTATATTTTCAAGATTTATTCATGTTGGCATATATAGATATTGCACATGTAGATACAATGAAATTCTGTGAAGTAATTAAAGCAAATGTGCTAGTTTCATCACTTATAAATAGCATAGCTACTGACAAAATGGGGAAGACCTACAAGCCTGTTTAGTTCACTTATATGCTATTTTATAGCTAGCAAGGCATGAGGATTCTAAAGGTAAAAATATTTGATCTGCCCAAGACACCAATATGTACAGGAAGAAGGACTAAGGCATAGTCAGGAAATATTTAGCCTCTTTTTGTTGTCTAAGGGTGTTAAATTGGTTATCAGTTTAATCCTTCCAAGACCTTCCCAGGTGCACTATAGAATCATCCACAGAAGGGATCAAACTATGGGCTCCTGTCCTATGAGTGAAGGATTGTTAATTCCATCCCACTTCATGTGGTACCTGAGTGAGCTCTGGGCAAGGTCCTGCAAGGAGAAGATCACACACAGGAGAAGATCCAGGTGGGATGCTTGAAGGTCTTTGTACAATTGAAAAGAGGAATATTCTACTTACACCCACACCAAGCAGGTAGCCACAGCAGTCCAGGCAAAAAAAAATGTGAACTGAGAGGATGTGAGGCAGCACACAAGAGGTATTCAATATAAATGCAGGACTTTAAAAATTGAATTTACAGACCAATTGCAAGTTACAAAAAATGTGATGATTGATTTTCGTCAAAGGCCAAAATATCAATAGACATGTTCAGATTTTAAGCTTAAAAAAACCTTTACCTTGAGACAGAACTTTTTTTAAAATATTGTTTAGTCTAAAATAACCTTTGCAAAAGAGATTGGCAACAGATTACCTTTTGTTAGAGACACATTCTTAAATTGCAGTTATTTTGGTTGTGGAAGAAGCAGAGGGCAGTGGTAGTATTAAGTTAATTAAGGTAAATATTACAGAAGATAGTGTTTTACAGGAAAGATTTGAATAGGCTTAACAGTAATTATTTCTGCATGGTTGGCAATCAGACTCCAGGTGAACAGAGTAGATCTTATCTTAAACCAAGAGCATTCAGAGGCTGAGTCTATCAAATTAATATCAGGAGTGCTTGGAGTGAGATAGAAGGCTGTAACTATGAAAAGAAAATCTTATAGATATATTCTGCAAATTCAGCTTTCAACAGGTAAAGTGAAAGAATCACATTCATTGTTTATTTTCTTTCCAAAAGGTACCTGTGATCCAAGAGATGTAGTTCAAAAATGCAGATGGATATTCCCCAATGCCCCACCTAGTGTCCTGTCTAATTTAAAAAGAGCCCAGTGCAATTTATCAGGAGAGAAAAGAGAAAACAGAAAAGAAATAAAATGAGCTCCTTTGGCTACATTTAAATAGTGCTGAATAATGATGCTAGGTTTTGTTGCTAACCCAGCAAGTACACTGATCAATATTGTGCAGAACCAAATGTAGTAGACTAAGTCAAATACTATTTCAGAATAGTTCATCATTTTTGCCAGCCTGTGCAGTGCTCAAAATGGGAAATGTTTCATATGATCTCAGATGTAGCAAAGTTCTTGGGCTTCAATCAAGTATAACTGTGAATTCCTGAAAAAGTGAAAAGTCTGGGAAATTGATCCAAATTTGGCATTATAAAAGACAAAAATAATTATCTACATCTCATGTATAACTGTTTCCTTATTCCCAGGAAGATAGAAGTTAAGCCAGGGGTCAGATATTTTAATCTTTTGGTTAGTTTTAAAGGAATGATCACATAGTAATGCAGTAAAACAGCCCCAGTTAAAAACCTTTTTATAGTAAACTTCGTAGATTAATCATTGGCATTTTGAATACAGTCCTTAAATTACATTTGGTAAGCCATTCATAGTCAAAATATATCATGTCTATGACCAAATAGATCTATTATTAAAATGAAAAGTGAAACCTTTTCTAGCTGCTGTATTTTAATCACAACAATGAAAGCCAACATATATTGTGTGGGATACTATTCAGTTTTCTTACATTAGAATATAATTTGAATTATACTTGTCTCACCATTAGCTTTTTTCCTCCATTATGACTTTCTATCTGACTTTCAATAACCAAAAGGGTTTTTTTTTTTTTTGAAGTTGATATTTAATTTAAAATAAAAACTTTCAGGGATCCCTGGGTGGCGCAGCGGTTTGGCGCCTGCCTTTGGCCCAGGGCGCGATCCTGGAGACCCGAGATCGAATCCCACGTCGGGCTCCCGGTGCATGGAGCCTGCTTCTCCCTCTGCCTGTGTCTCTGCCTCTCTCTCTCTCTCTGTATGACTATCATAAATAAATAAAAGTTAAAAAAAAACTTTCGTTGAATATATGTCAGCAATTTTGAGAGACTAAAACCTATCACAGAAAAATTTTTTTTAAGGAGAATTGCTAATGCTTGGCAGAAATACAGTCTGAGAAATTTCTTATATTTTTTTGATATATATCTTTTCTTTTTGGATGTTCCTACCTAACAGTAGCCTCATTAACTTGGAAGATTCAATGTTTTCATTTTTTTTTTTTTTTTTTAGATTCAATGTTTTCTCCTTCAAGGACAATAAGGCACAATTTAATTTTCAAAGTGCTGAAGTAATATTATTTCTAAAATATACATATATTTTCTGTGCTTTGTTTTTATTTAGGTGTATTATCCAAATAATATCACCTTTACTTGCTGTTCTAATGGGAAATGCCAATCCTCCAGATTGCTAAAAATTAAAAATGCTAAGATAGGGGTATCAGAGAAAGTAAAATATTTTAAATGACATAAGAGTAAAAAAATGACATTCTGAATAAGTGCCATTTTCCAGTCTGGTATTCAAACTGTGGAAGGCATCAGAGAATTTGTAGTTTGGTTTTTCCTAATGCTAAACTAAAAATTCACAAGTGTGCCTTAAAATGCCCATAATATTCTAAGTGAATCATTATGACTATCCTCTAAAAATATTTTCTAAACTCATAAACATCCTAGTAGTTATTATTACTATTATTATTAATTATTATTATTATCAAAATATTCTGGCTGACAGCAATTTTCATGTATATCCTTCTTTCACTGCTAAAAATCAAATATCTTCATTAACAAGGCCTCTGGTACATCCCTCAGTGACTAAAACAGTGACGAGCTGACCTTGGTTTCCTTCTGTGGTATGTGCTTAGAAGACACATTTTTTTTGTTTTTGTTTTTGTTTTGTTGTTGTTTATTGATTTTGGGAGAGAAAGAAAAGACCATGCTTGAAGAGTTTACCTAAGGAGCCTCCTGCACACAGGTTCTGTTGTATTGGGATGATCTGGAAAGACTGCCCCTAATGTTTTTACCTAAAATTTTGCTAATCTCCTAAGCCTGCACTCTAGATATATAAGGCTACACAGATCAATGAGTATTAACAAGTACAAGTATGTTGGAGTAGTTCCCAGAAAAAAAAAAAGATAAATTTAGTCTTTCTAGTAAACTCTTTGTTAAGGTAAGAAAGAATTGACAGCAAGCAGTTTAGCACATTTGCTGGAAAGATGTCCAGTATGCAGAGAGACTATGTCCAAGAGCTTCTAGAGAATTTGCAAAAACCCATGAAAACCTACTGATCACTGATTCCTAGAAAGACCAAGTGAAGAATACATCTGATTCTGCTGATATGGTAAAGTTCTTTATTGAACTTTAATAAACAGTATGAATTCATATCTAAAGTGCCTATTGCAGTGTCAGGTACTATATCATCATCATCATCATCATCATCATCATCATCATCATCATATCTAACATTTATTGAGGATTATTACATACTAAGTACAGAGTAGTAAGTATTTTATATTCATTACCTTTTAACTTTCAAAAACCTTCTGATGTTTTTTAACTTCATAAAGAGGATTTTTAAAAACCTCCAGTTAACATGGTACTTAATGATGGGAAACAATAAGCTATTCTACTAAATTAGGTTCAAGACCAAGAGAGCCCTTCTCATCTCTCTTTTCAACATCTTACAGAAAGTCTTTGTTAATGCAATAAGGCAAGAAAAGGAAACAAAAGGTATGCAAATTGGGAAGGAAGATATAGAACTGTCTTTCTTGGCCAATGACATGATTGTCTATGTGAAAAATTCAGAAGAATCAACCCAAAACTCCAGGAACAGTAAGCAGTTATAGCAAGGTTGCAGGTTACAAGGATAAAATATTATTAAATAAATGTCAATCACTTCCTGATACACCAACAATGAACAAGTGGAATTAGACTTTAAAAACACAATACCATTAGCACTCTCAAAAATGAAATATTAGCTATAAATCTATATTTACACGTCGAGGAAAACAACAAAACTCCAATGAATGAAATCAAAGAATTAAATAGAAAGATACTTTATGTTGATGGATAGGAACACTTGGTAATTGTCAAGATGTCAGTTCTTTCCAGTTTGATCTCTAAATTCGATGCTATTCAAATTGAATCCCAGCAAATTATTTTATGAGTATTGACAAACTGCTTTTAAAGTATATAGGTAGGTGTGCCTGGCTGGTTCAGTTGGTAGAGCATGTAACTCTTGACTTTGGGGTTGTGAATTCAAGTCCCATATTGAGTTTAGAGATTACTTAAAAAAAATAAAATCTAAAAAACAAAATAGGGATGCCTGAGTGGCTCAGTGGCTGAGCACCTGCCTTCGACCCAGGGCATGATCCTGGAGTCCCAGGATCGAGTCCCACATCGAGATCCCTGCATGGAGTCTGCTTCTCCCTCTGCCTATGTTCCTGCCTCTCTCTCTCTCAATGTGTCTCATAAATAAATAAATAAATAAATAAATAAATAAATAAATAAATAAATTCTTTAAAAAATAAATTAAAAATTCAAAAAATAATAATGTATATGTGGAGAAGCAAAACATCCAGAATAGCTAACACAATATTGAAGTTGAAGGACTGACACTTCCTGACTTCAAAACTTGCTCTATAAAGTTTCAGTAATCAAGGCAGTGTGGTATCGGTGAAAGAACAGAAAAAAAAGATCAATGGAACAAAAAGTGAGGACAGAAATAGAAATTCATGAACAAAGTCAACTGATCTTGGACAAGGAGCAAAGGCATACAATGAGGTCAAAATAATCTTTTTATCAAAAAATGCTGGAACAACTAGACATCCACATGCAAAATAAAATTAGACACAGAATTTATCCTTTTCAAAAAAGTTAATCCAAAACAGACTACAGATAAAAATGTAAAATGCAAACCTTAAAGCACTTATAAGATAACATAGGAGAAAAACCTGGATGAGCTTAGGTATGGTGATGGTTTTTAGATACAACACCAAAGACACAGTCCAGAAAAGAAATAATTGATAAGGTAGACTTCATCAAAATTAAAAACTTCTGCCATATTAAAGACAATATCAAGAGAATTAGAAAACTGGATGCAAACTGGGAGCAAGTATTTGCAAAAGGCACATTAGATAAAGGACTCTTATCTAAACATGTAAATAACTCTTAACACTTCACAGTAAGTAAACAGACAACTCAATCTTTTAAAAATTAGCCCAAAACCTTAATAGACACCTCACTTAAGAAGCAAACAAGCGAACATATGCTCCTCATTATGTATTATAAGGGAAATGCAAATTAAAGCAATTCATACCTATTGGAATGGCCAAAATTCAGAACTCTAATAACATCAAATGCTGATGAGGATATGGAGCAACAAGAAGTCTCATACGTTGCTGGCAGGAATGCAAAAATGGCATAGCTACTTTGGAAGACAGTTTGGCAGTTAGTTTATTTAGACAGTTAAGCAGTTTAGGCAGACACTAACAGTTTAGTTTCTTACAAAACTAAACGTAATTTTACCATCCATTATGCTCCTTGGTATTTATCCAAAGGAATTAAAAGCTTGTTGTCCACACAAAAGTCTACACGTCGATGTTTTTAACAATTTCACTCATAATTGTCAAAACTTAGAAGCAACTGAGATGTCTTTCAGTAGGTGAATGCATATATAAACTGTGGTACATCTAGAGAATGGAATGTTATTCAGCACTAAAAAGAAATGAGTATCAAGCCGTGAAAAGACATGGAGGAAGCTTAAATGCGTATTACTAAGTGAAAGAAGCCCATTTGAAGATGTTACATGCTGTATATGTCTAACTGTGTGACATTTCTTGAAAAGGCAAAACTATGGACATGGTGCAAAAAGGAGTTTGGGTGGGAGAATGAATAGCCAAAGCACAGAGGATTTTTAAATAATAAAAATACTCTAAATCATATTATAATGAAGGATATATGTCATCACACATTTTTCCAAATGTACAGAACTCACAACACCAAAAGCGAACCACAATATAAGCTATGGATTTAGGGTGGTTATGATGTGTCAGTATCGATTTGTCCTTGATAACACAAGTACCACTCTGGTGAGAGATGTTGATAATGGGGAAAGCAAGCATGTGTGGTGGCAGAGGAGATATGGAAGGTCTCTGAACCTTCTTCTCAATTTTGTTGTGAATCTAAAACTGCCTTAAAAACTTTTTAAAAATAAAATCACATACACACACACACACACACACACACACAAAACCCTGTGGGTTCTCTTATATGACCATTTTGCAGATGCTATTCTTAAAAATATTTTCAATTGAAACTATATAGATGATAGTGATGGATTAGTAGATACACACATAGATATTACATAGCTTGATATTGCAGTTATTGAAGATAGACAATCATGTAAATTGTATCAAATGATAGATTTTTTTCTAGAGCAATAGTCATGATAACAAAGAGTCTCTAGCTATAGATAATAGAAAATGTTTGCGCAAAGGACAATATTTCCATGATATGTAAAATGATGCAGTAGACAATAGAGAGGAGGGTTTGCAAAGCAAACATTGGTGACTTTCATGTGAAATAATTTCTTCATTTCCTTCCATTACCAGCTCCATCCACTGGAATCCTACAGAGTCCCAAACTCAAGACCAAGAGGTAAATAAACTGATAAGATTTGGAAGACATTTGGGTTTCAAAATTAACCTCTGCAATGATTCGCAGAAAGATTTATCATTAAGATTTGATGGAATAAGATGTCTGTTTGCTTAGAATATGATAATATCTGAGTGTGCTTAATAGTGCAAGATTAAACAATTTGAAAATAACACCCCATGTCAAACAGGCATGTGCTTGCCTGAAAGTGTAAGGAAAGCATTATGAAAAAATTTTGGAATGAGAATAAATGGATTAAAAAATTAATATTTACTTTAAAAACCATTCATTCAATTTGTGTCTATTAAAAAATTGCTTTCAAAATATATATTGAAAGGTACACTTGCGGGCAAAATGCAGTAGTGATATCCTACTGGATATCCATGTTAAAGGATCACTTGACAAATGGCATTTTACAAAAGACATGACTATCTTTACTGACTTGTTTCATCTTTTATGAGCTTAATAAAGCAATGAGTGCATTTACTATTCTAAACTTAGCTGATCAATAAGACCGTTGGTGAACTAGCATTATTCTTGGGAAAAAGTGACTGTTGTCATGGTGAGGATTATCAGAGATGCAAAAAGGAATCCAAAAGCATTCTTAATTTACAAAATTCACTGTAGGACCTGATGTGATAAGAGCTCCTGACCCGTGCTATCTCAGTAAGTTGTAGATCTCACTCACCTAATGTCATTTTTATTATATTCTAAGAAAAAAATGGAAAGAATATTGAATAATTGTCTTCTCTTTGAGCCCAAATTAGACTTAAACTGTCTCAGATCAGATGATTAAGCAATCTAATTTTTAAAACCTCAACTTTAAAATCCAGTGACAATAAGAGGACAAATTGGTGGTCTCTTTCATAGCAAGCAACTAACAAATCACCAAGCATCTCTTAAGTGCCTACTTTCTGCTGAGGAATTAATGTAGCTGAAAACATTTATTTGATTTTTCTCCATCCTTCTTTTTCCAAATGAGTAATAATTTTTAAACTTTTTTTTCCACTTAGATAACTGAAACATATACAATGAAGTATTACTCTAAATGTATATTTACTTCCAACTCTGATTTTTACATTTAACAATGGTTAATTATTTTGCCTTTTAATGCCTTTTAGATGGTGCAATTTGTGCCTAATGCCTTAGCTTTCCTCCTCGGTCACACAGCTGGAGTGGAACATGAAGACTCTGTGGAGCACGTCTCTCTGGGTGAACATTTAAAAAAAAAAAATCACAACTAGTAGGCAAAAAGCCATTTCCTCTAGTCAGGCTGTGGTTATCTTGATCTAGCATGACAAATTGGTGTTCCCAGAGTGGCTGCAAAGTAATCAGACTGTGACAAATGGTTTACTTATAGCAATTTGTTTCCATTTTACTGAAAATTTCCACAGTCTTAAAAAAATAAAAAGATTTTTAATGGCATTTGAACATTGTTGAAAGTGAGCTGCTTGAAATGCCCAAAGCTGGAATCTAGAATCATTGAGATCTCCCAAGAGATGCAATAGGAGAAAATCATGCCTCCATCCACTGATGACAGCACAGTGTCCCTCTACCTCATGCAGAGTCCTTTAAGACTCTGTTCTCATTGTGAACTAGAGAGTCCTTGGCACAGGTGATTTCTGGTTTACCTTCTGAATTTTTAACTTTATGATGGTGCAAAACCAATATGCATTCTGTAGAAATGGTACTTGGAGTTTTGATTTTGCATCCTTTCCCAGACTAGCGATATGCCCCCATGATACTCTCTTGCAATGCTGGGCAGTGATAGCAAGCCACAACTCCCAGGCAGCCATGCAACCATGAGGGTAAACAACAATACACTTACAACCACTCTGGACCCATACAATCATTCCTTTTTTCCACTTCCAGCATAGTATTAGATGAGTTGCATGAGATATTCAACACTTTATTACAAAATAGGCTTTGTGTTAGATGATTTTTCCCAACTGTAGGTTAATGTAAGTGTTCTAAGCACATTTAAAGTAGTCTAGGTTAAACTATGATGTTCAGTAGGTTAAGTATATTGAATGCATTTTGCTTGATGATATTTTCAACTTAGCATCACATTTGTCAGGACTTAACACGTCACGCATGGAGGAAGATCTAGATCAAGTATGGTAAGATTCATCTTTTCTAAGGGTCTGCCCAAGCCGGGCAAGGCCCACTCTTGTTGCAATAGAGGAATATCTATTGGGCTTGGATTCTCTATAACCTGGCCCCCATCTTTCAGGAGTGGTATTTCCATATCCCTGCCTACGTATGTTGATCTTTCAGAATTGTTTTTTGTCCTTGGTTAGACCCTCTACAGTGACTTACAATCTGATTTGTTCTATGCCCTGAGCTGCTTCCAGGGTAATGCTGTCTTCCCTTTCTCACCTTTGTAAATCTATGGATGGTCTTCAACTGATCCTCTGTAGGATTTTGGAGAAGAGACCTCTCTCTTTTTTTTCCTACTTTCCTAAAGGAAGATGAGGATTGGGGCATAGAAAGGCAAGGTTTAGGGTTAAGAGTTAGCACTGTGACCAACAGCCATTGACTAAGAAATTTGCCTGTGTTACCTCATTTCACTCTGGAAGGTCAGCATTATTCTCTCCATTTTATAAGTAAATGTGACTTAGAAAGATGAAATGAATTGTTAGAAATCAAATATCTGTGCAGTCATTTTCCTCTCCACATCCTCAATGCCATGACTTCTTTTTCTTTTTTTTTAATCTGAATTCAATTTGCCAACATATAGTACATCATTATTTTCTGATGTAGTTTTCAATAATTCCTCAGTTGCATATAACACCCAATGTTCCTCACATCACATGGCCCATAATTGCCCATCACCCAATTATCCCATCCTCTCGCTCACCTCCCCATGCCTTATTTTTATTTCTCAATTCATAGGTAGTATGAGGCATTCTTCCTTTTCCATTGGTCTGTGTTACAAGTTAATTTTTTTAAAGGTGAGAAAACTTTCTGTTTGCAGAGAAATAGTAATAACCTAGAAACTTAATTAAATGGAAAGAAAATGATTTCTTAAAGATATTGCAATGTTAAGCTTTAATTCATATATATGTATATGAATTATACATATATATAAAGCCACTTGCTTTACTCTGTACATACTTGCTATTTTTATACTGTATTACTCCTTTAATATTATTGTCCTAACTCTTATCTAAATATACACTGAAAAAGAAGTCTCTAAACAAGAAAGTATGTTATTTATTCTTTATAATGTATCTTTATAGGTCTAGTTATAATACTGAAATAGTAATTTCCATATGCCGGTAGTATTTCCTAATAATTATTGGAAATTCTTTGCATTGCCATAGGATTCCACTTAGCTATAAATTAAGTAGTCATAACTCATGATCTCTTTCTGATGTTCTACTTTATTTTGGAGTCTCTTCCTCTTCCCAACCTGTTTTGTTTCTCCGTTAGTGATCAGATTATTTCTTGGGCTTAAAACATGTGACCCTCCTTCTGTCTTTAACTTTGAATTCTAAGAAAGGTTTTGACATACATACAATTCCTTGTTTTGTCAACAGAAGAGAAAAAGAGAAAGTTATTTGATTTTGTTTAAATAACAAATATTGTTTGTATTTTTCTCTTTTAAATGAAGTAAAAATCAGTTAGACATGTTTCACACAAGAAATAATTAAAACAACCCACAGTATATTTAGTCATAGCTTGCTACCTCAAGCATCATCGCTAATCTGATTGTATTCATTTTCCCTCATATTATTTAAAAATTATATTTCCAGCCTAAAATAATAAATATAGTTTCACTGTTCTAAGAAAATAGGGCAAATAATTAAAGATGCAGATTGATGAAAATATGTAAGCAATGTGTAAAGAAAAATAATGATTCTTAATCTGCCAGGACTTTGGTAATCCAAAACTGGTCCTCAAGAATTTTTTCTTCTTGGTTTTTAGTTAGTATCAAATATGGGCTTTATATTTATCACTAGAATGTATATCTGGGATCTACTTTTATTTTCATTCATAGATTCTAACAATATGCCTTTGTACCCTATTACATACCTCAGTTTTGGAGGAATTGTCTGATTATTTCAAAGATTAGGAAAGTTCTATTCTTGTTTGAAGTTATGATATTGTTTACTGATTTAACTTGATTCTGGGTTAGATGACAAAGTCATATTGGGAAAAAACTACTATATATACTGTGCTGTCATTCTTTTGCTTTGGGATACATTGATTAATTAGATAGGCATGCCGATAAAAGGGGTTAAGAGGGTAAGAATTTTATCTTTGCCTCCAAATTTAAAAAAAAATTTTTTTTAAAGATTTTATTTATTTATTCATGAAAGACACAGAGAGAGAGGCAGAGACATAGGCAGAGGGAGAAGCAGGCTCCCACTGGGAGCCCGATATGGAACTCGATTCCAGGACCCTGGGATCATGCCCTGAGCTGAAGGCAGATGCTCAACAACTGAGCCACCCAGGGGTCCCATGCCTCCAATTTTTAACATGATACATCACATTTTAAAAATTAATAAAATGATGCAACATATATCATTCTTTTTTTTTTCTCCAAGGAAATTACATATTGGACATGACTCATGCATGGTGCTAGACACTTTCTGCAGGGCAATGATAATTCCCTAGGGTTCTCTCTTTCCTCTAGGGATTGAGTGAATATTTACAAGCTCCTCAACCCATTTCAAAGACTTCCAGTCACCTTGAATCACTATGATTCCATTAAGCAGCATGTATTAATGTGGAGATGACATTACATTCACTCTTGCACGTTGCTAGCAGAGTACTAAAGTACTAAACTCAGAGGCTGTCTTCACCAACATGCTTCAAATCCAAAAAAGTAGACTAATTAGAAATAATGAGTTCCAAACTGAATTAGAGTATGAGCTTCATAAGATCTAAGACATATTCTTTCTAAAGATCTTAGAGATAGTTTGTTGAAGAGCCATTTCATAAACCTGACATTATCTCTTTAGGAATGCTTCTGGATTAAATTGTTGCTATAGTTCTTCCTTCCAGGGAGAATTTTCTTGAAACATAAATCCAGTGTCAATCTTTTTGAATATCCAACAAAGACTGCTGCCTACTATTTTTATCAAAGCAGTAACTTTGAAGATAATTATTTCAATTATGCCTCTCTTCCCTCTTACGGTTTTCCACCAACCCAAATTCAAGCACAGTTCACTTCTCCTTTTTAACAGTGGCTGCTGGAACCTGCATACTCTTACCATACCACTCTGTAGCCTTAATCTCTTCACAGAAAAATCCTACTACCTAGTTATTGATTTGGAACCTGGATCTCCCCTGAAAATACCTCTTTCCCTCTTCCCAATTGGGTGAAAGCTTTTTATATTTTCAAGCCCAAGGTACCTGATGACCTAGAGTTAGTACCAGTAATTTCCTAACTCCCCAATATTTTTTTTATCTTAAAGCAAAAATTACTCTTTAAGGATCATGATAACTATACACACCATCATTAACTTCTCATTATTGATGTCATCCTTTACCATCTTGACTACCTTATTCATTCACTGTGGGCTTTGGGACCTAGCTCTCGGACTTCTTTATTTCCACAGTAAAATCAACCATCATCATTTGTTTAATTTCTACAGCATGTAATCTTCCCAACAAATAGTTTCAAAGTACCTTGATTTTGATATCAGCATTCCTACCCCTACGCCACTCCCAATTCTGCCACTATAATACTGTGGACCTCATCATTCAAAGTCTTGCATAAAATCTTAAATCCAAAGTGTCATCATCTTACCAAGTTCTTGCCCTTTTTGGTTTGTCATGCCTGTTCTTATTCATGAAGAACTATGAATTCTCTTTCCCTCTGCTTACTCACAGTTTGTCACCACTTCAGAGTATCTCTCTGCTTGACACCTTTGTAGTTTATTTCATCAACATCTATGCTAGTATCCTAACACTGCCATTCCTTCACTTCACAATCATGAAAATTTTCAGATCATCTATCTTGCATGTGTGCAACCATCCATCTTGTTATTTGCTGTTCTCAGACTTCTGAACACTGTTAGAGAAAATAAACCATTGTGTGAATTAGTGCCAACTATTTGGTCTCCAGATGGGTTTTCAGCAGAGCTCAGCAATTCTTTTTCAAGTCCTTGGTTCTGTTGTCTCTCCAGTTCTCATATATGCTATTTCTGAGCAAAACTAATAACGTTATACTTCTTATTCCACAACTATTTTTATTTTCTTTTTTTATTATTTTCCTCATTTTCAAGAAGATAACTTGCCTCTTACTTCACAGAGAAATTTTCAGGCCATTTGTCTATTATTTCCTAAATTCACATATCCTATTCACAAATGTGATATTGTCATGTTTCGAGATAATAAATTTGTTCTTTTCCTATTTATTTTCTAATCTTGTTCCATCAAAGACAACCAGGCCTTTTATAGTGTCTTGTTTTATGAGTGATTCCAGTTAGGAGGCTAAAAGGAGAAGTTGCCTTTATTTTTATTTGTTTGATTTTAAGTTGAGTGAATGAAGAGATTGTGATAAATGACATTGAAAGCCACAGTGGGACTGACAGAGTTCCCTTAGAAAGGAGGTGGAATAATACTATATCCAGCAACATGTCCTTCAAAAATGAAGAGCAAGTAAGGATGTTTTCAGAGAAAATGAAGGAGAGAATTCATCATCAACAGACCTGTCCTTCCATAAACAGTAAAGGTCATAGGAAAATGATCCTAGATGGAAGCACAGAGCTTCAAGAAGGAATAAGAACATCAGAAATGGGGATCCCTGGGTGGCGCAGCGGTTTGGCGCCTGCCTTTGGCCCAGGGCGCGATCCGGGAGACCCTGGATGGAATCCCACATCGGGCTCCCTGCATGGAGCCTGCTTCTCCCTCTACCTGTGTCTCTGCCTCTCTCTCTCTCTCTCTGTGACTATCATAAATAAATAAAAAATTTAAAAAAAAGAACATCAGAAATGGCAAATACAGTCATAGAATATAAACACTTACTGACTGTTCAAAACAATAACAATAATAAAAATATCTTGTGGGATTTGTCACCTGTGTAATAATAAAAATATGACAACAGCACAAAGGTCAAGAGGGATTAATGGAGTTAAACTGTTACAAATTTCCACATAATTAAATAAGTCATAAAAGTACTAATTTCAGAGATATTATAAATTAAGGACACAAAAATGTAATCTAAGGAAATTTTAACAGGAAAATGCAGTAATTTTAACTAGAGTTCATAAGAGGATAATAATAATAATAATAATAATAATAATAATAATAATAATAATAAAACATTTGATCAATTCAAAAGAAAAAAAGAATAATTTAGGACAAAAAGAAAACAAGATTCTATAGTTAGACTTAAGTAAGTCCATAATTACATTAAATAGACTAAAGATCCCAGTTAAAAGATTGATAATAAAATAATACCTAACTATAAGTTTTTTACAAAATACAATCTGAAAAAAGTAAATATAAAGGCTAAGAGTAGAAGAATAAAAAAGATACACCAGGAAAAACTATTCTACTTACAGATAAATATCATTGAAGGCAAGAATCATATTAAAGATACAGGAGAACTTCTCAAAATTATAAAATGTAATTCAATAGAAATGTGTAATAATGTGTAATGTGTAATAATTCTAAATGTGTAATAATTCTAAAATTATGTACAGCTAACATAAACTTAAAATATAGAAAGCAAAAATAAACAGTACTAAGGGGTAATATCCACTTTAGATTTTCCAGTTTACCTGAAATAATGCTCAGTAGTCTTATGTCTTGGGTAGTATCAAAAGATAAATGGAGGGCAATATAAAATTGTATTCTTAAAAAGTTCAAGAAAAATCATCACGTGATTCTTTCAAACATTTATTATATCTTAAACTTATGTACAGTGGTTTCCCACACTGCCCTCTTCTCTTGCCTGATGCCTATATCAAGGCCATACTCAGAGTTTTGAGGTATTCTAAAAATAGATCCAACTTCACTAAAAGCATTAAGCATTAAGAGAAAGCATTAAGAGAAAAGTAACATTTAACTGAAAACTCATGGGGAGACAGAGAGGCAATTTACATGGCAGAACAACTATAAGAAATATAACCAAATTTCTCTTAGATATCTCAATTTTCTCCTAAATATTCTTTTTCCCCTCTAGACTTGTCCTGCTCACTCTCTCTTTTTTATAAAATTTCTTTTCCTTTCTTTTTTGTTTTCTTTTTTCTTTTCTTTGCACCAGCTATAAAAATCTTTCCAGCAATTCACTTGTATGGCCAACTTAGCACATCAACATCCTTAATTTGCTAATTATTGACAACCCGTGATACTTTAAGCACACATAACAGGTCTCAGTTTATCCAAACACACCTGCTTGTCTTAATTGCAATACCTTGTTTTGAATCATGAGGTTTTCAAAAAGAAAATTAAGCACCAAGATGTGAAATGATTTACTTCAATTTTATATTAAATGATTAGTGAAGCTGAAATTGCATCCTTGGCCCAGATCTTGTTATCGAATCCACATTTTCTGTCATTCACTAGATTCTTTATATAAGGCATTGGGATAGATGTGATGAATACCTAGATAAACTGGACACATTTCCTGCCTTCAATTAGTTGAATAGGCAGTTCAATAATATTACTGAAAGGAAAGACAAACGTAGTAGTAGTCTATTGGAGAATATGGAACATCATAAGGTACAGTTGACATGTCATTGAACCACTGAAGAAAATAGAATAACTCTGGAAGAAGAGAGAAAGGATGAGCATGAAAGATTTCAGAAAGAAATGATCTTTGACCTAGAGACTACGCTGGTTTTGAATAGCTGCCAGACATGTTTATTGAATTCCAAAGAAATATTCACTGATTCCTAAAGCATATTTTGCATTATTTTTTGTTTTTATTTTTTTAAAGATTTTATTTATTTATGCATGAGAGACACAGAGAGAGAGAGAGAGAGAGAGAGAGAGAAAGTGACAGAGACACAGGCAGAGAGAGAAGAAGGCTCCTCGCAGGGAGACCGACGTGCAACTCAATCCTGGGTCTCCAGGATCAAGCCCTGGGCCAAAGGCGGCACTAAACCACTGAGCCACCCAGGCTGCCCTGCATTATTTTTTTAACTAAAAAAGTTGTCTTTTCAAGTTTCCCAAATAGTTTTATTTATTCATTTTTTGTATCTAAATAATTAGAATGTTTGAGAGCCACAGGACTATCTATAACGTGTAAAATCTCACTTTGTGGTAGCTTTTATTTATATTCCCTATTATTTTATTCCCTGAAATTCACCATTTAATTTTGTTTACTTATATATGGCATTTAGCTGAATATCAACATCTGAACTATGTGAATCCAGCATCAATCTAATGGAGAAGTATTGATGTTAAAATACCCAGAGAAATAAGTCATTAGTCATTTGTATGAAATTTATCCATCTCTGTGTTTAATATTATTCACTGATCTATTGAATCAAATATGCTAGTTGAATTTATTGTTTTAGGTCATATTGGTACAAGGACTTATCCAGTTCTAATTGATAAAAAATTCTTTTTCTCTGACAATAAATCATGCTAGCACATTTTCTTCCTGTGTGTTAAACTCAATGCTATACCTTCTCATTCCTACCATCTCTCAATATCTCTCAACTTTCCCTACTTCTTTCCATCTTTACGAAATCAGTTTTTTATTGTTGCTGTAACAAATTACCACAAAACTAGCACCTTAGAGAAACATGTAATTATTCTTTTACAGCTCTCGAGGACAAAAGTCCAAAATAGGTCTCACTGGACCAAAATGGTCGTGTCAACATGGCTGCATTTTCCTGGAGTCTCTAGGGTAGAATTCACCCCCTTAAATTTTGTAGTTTCTTAAGGCTTCCTATATTCCTTGGTTCATCACCACTTTCTTCCATCTTCAAAGCCAACAAAGTAGCATTTTTCAAGACTCTGACTCCAACCTCCTCTTCTGCCTCCTTTCCACTTTAAGAGATCTCTATGATTACATTGGGCTCACTTAGGTACCCAAAATAATCTTATTTTAAAGTCAGTTGATAGAGACTTTAATTATATCCACAACTGTAATTTCCTTCACAACCTGTAACACAACATAGTCTCAGATTCCAGCGATTAGAATGTAGACATTGTTGGGAAGCCATTATTCCACCATTTTACCTACAGTCATGGTTCTGGCCACTGTCAGCTCCAACTTGGAAGGTCTCCGTGTGTCCATTCTATTCCTGTTCCTATCCTTTTAGTACTTCCCAGAAGGATCTGACACATCATCCTATTGCCCTTCTAGATTATTATTTTTTGTAAAGATTTTATTTATTTATTCATGAGAGACAGAGAGACAGAGAGAGAGAGAGACAGAGAGAGAGAGAGGCAGAGACATAGACAGAGGGAGAGGCAGACTCCCCATGGAGATGCTGATGTGGGACTTGATTCCAGAACTCCAGGATCATGCCCTGAGCTGAAGGTAGATGCTCAACTGCTGAACCACCCAGGCATCCCCCTTCTAGATTATTATTTAGAATAATATCCAAATTCTTTAACATGAACTCCAAGATTGTATGTAGCTGCCCTTATACAAGTTCCCAATTTTCTCTCTAATCACTCTGCTTCACCCTATGGAATCACTTCCAGCTCCCTGAATGAACCACACTCTCTCTTCTCTTCACATATTATGTCTTTTGTCTAGAACATGCTTCCTTCTTATATTGGCTAATTCCTCCCATCTTTTAGATATCAGTTTAAATGGCATTTCCTCCAAACACTTTTCAAACACACAAATACCTAGGAATGTTTGAGCATTCCTCATACATGATCCTTTAGAACCCTGTACTTTTCATGTCAAAACACTTAATATGTTTTAGGATATTGTAAAGGTAACGTTTTTAATTTTATGCATTCTCCACTTTATGGTAAACTCTATCAAGGTTGATTGCATCTCTACTGCCTGACTACCTCCTGGCATGCAGATACTGAGTGTTTCTTGATTAAATGATAACCTAGGAGAAATAGAGTCAGCCCCGCCCCCCTCACCACCACCATGGCTACCAAACTCTCAAACTGCAACCCTCTACATCTCTTCAAAACCAGGGAAATATATGCTAACTGTTTGTAAATGTTAACATTTTACTTTGGTTGCTGAGTGGTGTCCAGCATGCATCCTTGAGATATACGATGTTATTCTACAATGAAAGTAGTAAAAATACAGATATCTGAAAACAATTGATGCGCCCCAGTAACCCCTGATCAAAAAGGTGAGGTTACTGGCAAGGGTTAATAAAGACACTATAGTTGAATTAAAGTTTTAGTCCACTTATGTACAAATATGGTGGGCCTGAAGGTAACTCAGAACAGAAGCTGTTGACCAAGGATGTGTGTATGTGTGTGGAGAAGGGGGTTGGGGTGAGTAAATATGGGGTAAAGAAGAAGAGGAGGTAGTCTTGAGGGAAAATTGAACTCACTCACTCATAAATAAAATTTTGGATAAGCTTCAATTTCTCAGCAGTGGTTATATCATGAAAGGAATTAGAGATTTATCTTTCATTTTTAAATTTTATTTATTTATTCATGAGAGACACAGAGAGCGAGAGAGAGGCAGAGACACAAGCAGAGGGAGAAGCAGGCTCCATGCAGAGAGCCCAATGTGGGACTCGATCCCAGGTCTCCAGGATCACTCCCTGGGCCAAAGGCAGGTGCTAAACTGCTGAGCCACCCAGGGATCTCCGAGACTTATCTTTTCTAATGTTTTATTTAATTATTATTTTATTGGGCTTCAGACACAGAATTAAATTTATGTGAACTCTCAGTTCATTACATATTATTTCTAAATAACTACCACCCTTTCTAAAATAGAAATCAAAACTCCTATTGCAAAGTATTCTGCTCACAATGGGAATGTCAATACCTATTGAGTGCCTCTTGTACACCAGGCACTGAGTTAGGACTGCAATGCACTTACACAAGTAATAGCATCTCTTTGGCAAACCATCAGAAATAGGTGGGCTGTTCAGTGTGCTTGGGCGTCATCCCTGAGGATGTTTTGACAATAACACAAATGTTAGTGTCAGGAGCCCTGTGAGAAATTGTGAACTTGAACCACAATTGGGATTCAGATGTATAATGATCTTTTCCATGGATAGAACAATTAGTAGGACATAAAATAGGCCCTTTAGGGAGTCCAGTAGAGTGGGCCAACTGGGCAAGATTAGCCCATATATAAAAGAAAGCAATGTTTCTGTGTTTAATGTGAGGCTGTTTCTGCCTGACCATCCAACAACCTGACCTTCTCTTCTACTCTCTCCCTACCTATGATGATTCTCAGAAAGAAGAGAAATGTCATTTGAAGCCTGAAGCTTCTGGTAGTAGAATCCACTATGAAAGGGCTGGGCACAACAAATGGTATTTCCTGGCCAGCTAAGCAAGAGAATCTCACAGACAAGTATAGCAAAATCAGCACCAGCACTGACAGCTTCATGGAGATCTGTGGTTTGGAGGTTGACAGTGGAGAAAAAGGCAACCAACTAGGTGATCAAAGCTCGAAGAATCAAAAGGAAAGTGAAAGAAAAGGACAACAGGGCACAGTGATCACAGGCATGGGCAGCAACTATGAGTGTGGGAACCAAATGAACCTTTTCATCCTTTTCTGGCCTCAACTCCCACACACACAAACACACACTGCGCCAGAGACTCAAGGGGGGTAATCAGAAAGGGTACAACAACAATAACAATAGCTATTTAGATCTATTGAGTACTTAATACTATTTCCTTAACTACTCTCAATAACCATGTAAGGTTCAAACCACTATGAAGCTCAATTTAATTAATTAATTAATCAATCTATTTTACTTATTTATTTTTGGATGGAACAAATAATGCTTAGAGAAGTCAGTCACAAACTGACTGAAGATAAAGCCTACCACCAAGTAAGTAGAGACTCAGAGCATTAAGAAGCTATTGTTTTCTTTCTTTCACATATAGAGAGTAGCAATAAAGAAGAGGATAACTAGAACTCTTTCCACTGTGTACTCCCCAAATGAGTCCAATTTAAAAGTGTGTGCCTTTGTATATACACATGTGTGAAAAAGGAAAGGATGAGAGAATGGAAAATGGATTATTTTATTATCATTGGAAAAAATAACGAGAATATTTTTTTCTTTCACATTGCAGCCATTCTACCTTCAGGATTAGAAAAACAGGTTGTCGAGGTCTATAACAAATATCCATTGGAGGGTGGTGGGGGGAACACATTTGGGAGTTTTTCCCATGGAACCTTGAGTCATAGTTATTGGATGCATGTGATTTGTCAGTTTCAGACATGAATCACTTCTGTTGTGGCACAAAGTTCTTGGTCGGGCTGAAGGTATGGAGCAGTTTTGTGGGTAACCCCCTTTCACTGTGCCTTGCCACTCCCTGATGAGTCTAGCTGTGAGGCTCCTTACAATCTCTCAATGACAGCTCTCCTGCTGAGTATCACTGTCCTTGACCACAGAACTATGGAGTTGGTGCTTTCTCAAGACCCTGCAATTACTATCCAAATGCAAAAAAGTGACCCCAAGATCTCAAGACTAGCCTGATTTTTCAGTGTGCCTTTCACATTTCCAAAAGTAGCCACAGGACCAGCTCACTCACCCCTTGAAGCTGACTGAAGTTTCTTTCTTTGGGGCTGCCTGGGTTTTGCCTTTGAAGTTTAAACCTGGGAGCAGTTATCTGCCAGCCAAGATAAGCATTCCCAGGCTTCCACGGGCAGCCGGTCCTAACAAAGAAGGGATAAGACCTCTGAGTGTGCTTTGCCATCTACCAACTAGCAACGGAAAAGAGAGTAATCAGGGCTCTTTCCACAGGGTGCTCCAAGAGTGAATCCAATCAAATTAAAAGAAAGTCAAAGAGAAAAGATAAAATAGCTTCAAAAGAGAACCCACAGCTGTGGACTTGCCTGTCAATCAGCAGGAGCCACAAGCCAATCAGAGGTAAAGTAAAAAATTGTTTGAAAGAAAATGCATTAGAATCAGTTGCATTCCATCAGAGTAGGAAAAAGAAGAGAAAAAAAAAAAAAAAAGCTGGCTAACCAGTACAAGGTGCAGAAAAAACTGATAATCAATCTGTATATCTAAATCTGTCAGTAAAGATTACACATGAATATCTGAATTGGTAGGATTTTCATGTGTCCAGCCATGATTTTAGCATCCTCATTGGTTAATGTTCATGATCTCGCAAAGCTAGTGTAATCAAGGCAATGAACAAAACTCTTAATAAGAACATTAGGTAATTTGATAGGCAAATTTAATTTAGTAAGTAAGTATAATTGTTCTCCCCTCACTGTCGTAAGAGTATGGTGCCCATCCTAAGAAGGTAACTCAATCCTTGGGTTCCTAAATACAGAGTTGTTATGCATTTTTAATAGTCCCCAAAATAGAATTTTCCATGCAACACCAGTCTTTTTGTTCAGGAAAAAATCTGACTCATTTCAGCAGCAGAGCAGGGTAACCTTTGAGCAGGAGGGAAGTAAAGGCTGGAAAAAGCCAGGAGTGATGAGACCAGACAAAGCTGATTAGCTTTGTGAAATAGGAAGATGATCAAGTTTGGGGAGTTTACATGTCAGGAGCCTGTGATCTACTTGCACACAGCATCACTGGTGGGAGGATGATAGCAGGAAGACCAACTTGCTAAGCACATGTCAAGGCTTTCACCTCCACCTGGTTGAAGGCCACGTTTGCAGTTGGTGGGGAAGAAAACCCTGTGGGGCAACTGTACTACCTGAAGTAACATGATCTGCCCTAAGGAACAATAGTAAAGACAGTGATAGTCAAGGACCAACACTAGGCCCACCACCATTTTTTCTGGCATGGTGGAAGTCAAAGTATTGACCCTACAAAGATGCCCACATTCTTAACCCCAGATTCCATAAATATGTTACTTGAAGTGGCAAAAAGGACTTTGCAGATGTGATCTAATTGAGGATCATAAGATGGGGAAATTATCCTGGATTATCTACGTGGACCCAACATAATCACAAGGGTCATTAAAAGAGGGAGACAGGAGTATCAGAGTCTAAAAAGGCAATGTGATGATAGAAGCAGAGTTCAGAGAGGGAGGGGGAGATTTGAAAATGTTATGCTGCCGGATTTAAAGATAGAGGAGGGAAACACAAGCCAAGGAATGCTGTTGATCTCTTAAAGTTAGAAGAAGCAGAGACACAGAAATTCTGGAAGGAACACAGTCTTTCCAACTTATTTTGGACTTCTAAGCTGTAGAACTTTAAGATAATATATTTATGCTGTTTGAAGCCATAATGTAAATTTGTACCTACTCGTTACAGCAGCAGTAGAAACTAATACCGGCATCTTTTACAATCAGTATTCTTGTATAATATGTGACACTCTGGAATATTTGTAGCTTTTAGGGATGATGGACTATGCATACAGAGACCCATGGTACATCTCATATAAACACAGTGCTGAGTGAACATTATAACAAGAAAGGAACAAGCCTAGAGCTTATTTTATGTTACAGAACGGTCCTACATATTTTTAAATTTTGTGGACCTAAAACATTGAGTTGCTTTTGGTGGAGGGAACACTAAGGAAGAAATGAAGTTAAAAGGGAATCGATCAACCTACTAATCAGGTAAGTATGATTATCTCTACTTTCTGCACCAAATTTTTTTTAAGGAAAAATGACAAGCATATAGTTTTCTATATTTTGAATGAGATTGTAAACTTTATCTTTGTAATAAAAGATATATGAAGGGACCTGACATCAAATGCAAATCCTGGAGGAAATGATGATTTATCACAGGAAACTGATTACTCATGGAAAATTATTGTAATTTATGGTTGAGCAGAGTTAATAAATATTTAGTTTACTGTAATGAAAAATGTCACTTGATTATTTTGGATCATCACTGTTGAGATCATCACCTTACACCCTCCTCTTTTACATGGGGATGTAAAAGTCAGCTTCCTTCTAGAAATGAAATGCATCCCTGACCATTTTGTAAAAGTAAAAATGACTCAGAGAAATTGCTCTTTCGTCTCAATGTGTTTTAAAAAGGAGGTCAGATTGACGTTTGGGTTCTAACAATTTCGGAGTCACAGATTAGCATGACAAGAATTAGGATGAATCCTCTGAATTCACGTGCACGTAAGACCTGTTCAAAAAATAATAATAAACGTGAAGGAGAGAGGGAGGGAGGAACGAAGGAAGAGAAAAAGAAACACAAATTTCAGGTCAAAAGTATATTTTAAAAAGCACAGCAATAATCAGAGAAATAAAATATCTTACAGATAATATCTGAGATGTAACTGTTAAATATAAAACGAACCTATTGAGAAAAAAAAGAATCATCTGGACATGACATCTTTTTTTTTTTTAAGATAACATTTATATTTTGCAGGGAGACATAAGCCAGGTGAGACTCTGGACATCTGATTTAAGAAGAATTAATTTGGGGGGGGGGCGCCTGGGTGGCTCAGTGGTTACCTGTCGGCCTTAGGCTCAGATAATGATCTCAGAGTCCTGGGATGATCTCAGCCCCTTGTTGGGCTTCTTGCTCAGCAGGGAGTTTGCTTCTGCCTCTCCCTTTGCCCCCACCCCCTGCTCATGCTCTCTCTCTCATGCTCCCTCTCTCAAATAAATAAAATCTTTTTTTAAGAAAAGAAGAATTAATTTTTTGTGTCTTTGTGTAATACAACTGAAAGCAATCTTCATGTTTGTGTGTACATTTGGCTGTTTTCTCCTATGTTTATTTTACTGCTAACTACAGAAGGATCTCCAAAGGAACTGGCATCAGATTTCCCAAAGAAAAGTCGGTTTTTTTTCCCCCAAACATTGCCCAAGGGTTGTGGATGGTGCCAATAGAATTTTGGAAATATTTTTTCCTTATTTTAGGAGAAGATAGAATCATGCTTTCCCTGAAAAATATGGGTAACTTGCAAATTCCTTGGCAATAATTTGGAAACTTTAAATATAAAATGGATCCATGTGATGAACCAGCTTTCCAAGGAATGAAAAGGTAATAGTGTAAATACTGTCTCTTTTTCTTTCATCCTTTAGAGCTGAAACGTTGCTCTTCCGCCCCACAAAGAGCTACCTAAGACTTTGAAAGTATAGAGAAAGTAAGTTGCCTTCTGTGCTGAAAGCCATTCCTGAAGCCGCACAAATATACACCTTCAAGTAGAAAAAAGACTTACAGCTTGTTTTCATTCCATGAATTTCCTAAGCATCTAAAACATAAAGTTTTATAACCTTGATTAGCATTGAAAATAGGTAGATCCTGGGAGGGCAATGGGTATATTATGCTCAAGATTGAGGACTTTTTATTCCTCTGTGGAGTCACAATAATTCTCCCAACTTTTCGCAGAATATGATTGCTTTTTGGGAAGGTAAATTAATTTCCCAACATAAGCTGTTTTTTTCCCCCCTCTGGTGAAGACGATTCTCCTCAAATAAAATGAATCAAATTGCTCATCAGCTATAAAGAATACTCACAAAAACATTCTGACAAAAAGAGAAGTTTCAGATACCACCAGTCTCTCTCCTGACCAGAGAAGTGACCTCAAGTATTCTTAATAACTATAAAAGAAAATTCTTTTGAAATTGTCTTTTATTATTTTTTAAGACGAGATAATGGATGGCTTTATTTCTTTGTTGGGACCAACAGTACAGCTGGGGGTGCTTTCCTACTATGCAGATTCTATTTCTTCACAGTCAAAATTCAACCTCAACAGTTCCTAACCTCTTTTAGTCAGATCAACACATGGTGGTGGTATATATACGCTTGGGTTATTGTCTAGAATGTACCCAAATGACAATCTGTGTTTCTTTTGCATGTGGGGCTCTTACCTTGTTAGTGATAATAAACTATTTTATTTCGATTTATTCTAAGTAATACCCAAAGAATTTAAAGAAAAATCTCAGAAAATTGTGGTGTGCAGTGCAATCAAAATGATATAAAATGCATTTCAATGATTTTTTTTCAGGTGACTATGGTGCCTTGGTAAGACAATTGATTTTAATGTGTATGAGTTGAATGAGTATTTTACTAGTTTAGAACTTTATGCTGTCAACATCTGGTGACAGATCAGAACTGGGAATGTTTAGAATCTGCTACGTGAAAGATGTCACCTCTTGCTTTGCCGCTTAGTTTGATCCACTGAATTCAAGATACAATAAGCACGAGAGAACGAAGCATTATTTTAGAAAACATAATAACATGTATAATTATTGTGTGCAACAAGTATTTCATAAAATAGAAAGCATTATCATTTTTCCCTCTCATTGTCTCTTTTAATCGATCATGTAGGTTGGTGCTTCCTCTTTAGACCTAGGTAATCACACTTTAATCTTAGTAAATAAGTTTCCAATCTAAAATATAACTTCAATTTTGTTTTAAAATTTTGGTTCTCTCCCTTCTGTAGTCTGTGCCCTTTGCGGGCTGAATTCTTTCATGTCCAGTTTATTTGCCACAGAGAAATTCATAATAAATCTGAGGCCACACTACTGATCTCTACATAATTAAAGACAATGGCAATTTCTTTTTTGCTCTTCTACTTTTCATATTGGAGATTCTAAGCCCTTGTAACTATTTCTGTCAAACAGGGCATAGACCATTCAAGTACTGGGTACCCTTTTCTTCATTTGTTCCAAGTGTGGCTGATCTTTTAAAAACCTATTGCCCAGAGCTCAACACAATTGCTCTAGAGGAGGATATATTCGGAGCACGGGTTAAGCATTCCCTCCAATATCCATTAATTTCATGCTATCTATTCAAATACTTGGGCGTCTTCATTGAGTCTACCAAACATCCTAAAGAGTCATTCCGCTTTTAGTCTTTAAGGCAAAATTGTCATGTTTATATAACTCTGTGTTATTGTGCATTATTCATGTCTCCTTTTACATCTGCTTTATAAATAACACAATAGCCATCCATACTTAGGTATGGATATACATCAGCCAGTACCTTACCTGATGATCATACTCTGACTTTTAAATTATCTATACATTTTTAATAACATAGTAAGATAAAATTTACTCCATGTGCAGAGGATTAAGGAGGGAAGTGATGATGAGAACACTTGGGGGAAGATGGAAGATACATGCTCATGAAGTTTCTTGCTATCACCTCTGCACACTACTGTACTTCTAATCTACCTTCTAGTTTTCCTTATTGTCTCATTATTTCCCTGTCTCATGCCCGCCTTGGACAGATCTCACAGTTTTAATGGCTGAAGTCTGCCACCTGCAAGCTCCGGTCTTCCCAGGGCTTTGTAAGGCTGGTGTCAGCCGCAGAATGTCTAAAATTGGTCAAGCTGATTGTTTGAAGCTCTAGACACTCTATTTTCCACTGAGCTTCATTAGGAATCATAATTTTTCTAATCTGGATAACCAGGTCTAAACTATAGGTTACTGATTTTACTCCAGTTCCTTGCTGAGCTTGAAACCTCACCTGGCCCTTACATTTGGTCTTCCAGCTTGAGCTACGAAAAATTTCTAGCTCTTGTCAATTTCCCCTCTACTACGGCAATAAGATCCCAGTTCTGTACCCTAATGGGAGCTAAAATGTAGCTCTAAAGCAGATGGACTATCTGGGTTGTTAAGAAAACCTTTGCCTAACTATAGCTATTGCAATTTTATCAGCTCACTAATACTATGACTCCAAAACACAGTGGCTGAACACATTTATTTAGTTCACAATTCTGGGGTTAAGCCTGGGCTCAGCTAGAAAGTGGTTTAGTTCTCAACTGGTCACATGTCTACAATCAGCTGCAAATCAGGTTCTTACAAACCTAAATTCTCCTTCAGCAGGTTGCCAAGGGCTTGTTCTAATGGAAGAGGTAGCAATTCAAGGGAGATAAGAGAAGTTTTAGCCATTTTGAAGGCTAGACTCAGTACTGCTACACCCTCACTTCTTTTTAGCACAACACAGCACATTCTTTTTTAGCAAAACAAGTTAGCCCAGGCCAAGGAGTAGGAAAATAGATGCTACCTTTTCATGGGAGGAAAAAGTATGTACCCATATAGAGAGTTGAAATGCTGGGGAATTTTTCACAATTAATATACTACATTACTGACTCAGCAACATTGCTACTGGATTCCTACTCATCACAGACCGCTTTGAATACTAGTACTGGTGTGATCCCACCTAATATTCCCTAGTGGTATTTTTGATACCATATTTGGACTTGTTTCTTCTACTTCTTTAGAAAAAATCTGTACCATCACTGATTCATCAAGTTTTTATACTTTTAATCCAACTCACTCTTGGATTTATTATTTATTATTTTATTTTCCCCAATGTACTTTTCCTTGCACAGTGCTACTAGTTAACTGTCAAGCAGTAATTAAACATATTTATATTAATATTTGGAGGGATTTTTTTTCCTCTCCTTTGGAACATCACCTTAGGGAAATTATATCAAAATGCTTATAAAAAAATGAGTCAGTTAAGACAGCTATTTATCAGAACTGAAGATGCTAAGTAATTAAAATAGTAGTCCTATGGCCCATCTAAAGTATTCTGACATTCTGTTCCCCCTATACCAATATCAACTTGAGGTATATTTGGAAGCTGTCATGTCTAAATATTAAAGATCAAGGTGAAGAATCAGTAGTGGTTTCTTATCTTTGCCATAGGTAGAAAAAAAGCAAATTTCTCTAAGGACATGAAATGAGATTCATCATTTAAACAAAACCAATAAAAAGAGAGGGAAATAGAGGAGAAAGAGAAAGAAAGAAAGAGAGAAAGAAGAAAGAGAGAAAGAAAGAAAGAAAGAAAGAAAGAAAGAAAGAAAGAAAGAAAGAAGCTTTTTTTATTAATTGGTGTGCCATCAATAATCTAATCTAATTAAATGACCACAGACTTATTGAGTACCTGGACTTACTTGAGCAAATTTAAATATTAAAACAAAATAGAATTAAGTCAAAATAAGCTCACCATTGATTTTTACTAATAGTTCATTCTTTTTAATAGCTATAAGTTTTAGTAATATTTTGAGCATTAGTCTGTACAATTTCATGAAGTAGGTGTTATTATAAACAATTTACAGATTATGAAAATGAGTTTCCAATAACTTAACCAATTTACCCAAAAACTACACAGATATTAAGTGTTTGATCTCAGATTGGAAGTCCAGGCTACTGACTTAACCATTGTGTAATAATGCTGGATTTTTATGAACTACTTTAAAAAAAAGTCTTAATTAAAAGTATATTAAGAAGTAAAACAGGCTTTAAATTAGTTACAGTGGAAACTGCTCTTGTTTTGGAATCTGTACACTCCCATACCCATTAAACTCAAATTCTACTTTTTCTAAGAAGCTTCCATGATGTGATCAGGGAGATTTTTCAGACATAAATATGAGTGAATCCTCCCCTTCATAGGCTTCCCACTTCAATACTCGTATTTCCAATACTTTCAATATTGATTTTATTTTGGATCATACTTAAGTGACTACTAAACTCCAAAGTTTCTGGAAAGTGGGGAGCTTGCATGGAGTCCAGCCTTGCATGTTATAGAAAGTAATATATTTACATAATGTGTACATACATGTTAATAAATATGTACATATATATGCATCTATGAATTAAGAAGGACATTTTCATTCTTGACTCTCATTATTTTCAGTCATTCTAAGGTCCATGAATTTCAATGATCCATGAATTTCTAGTGCTATTTCTAACTCATAGGGCTTTTACTAAGTGACATTTTTTTTAAAAACTAAGTGTTTATGTTAAGAAATTATGGTTATTCAGAAATTACATGAAAATAGATTCCAGTTTCTTTTGAAAAATATTAGTTACTGAGAATACTGTTCTTAAATATTAAAAGCCTATCAAATATGAAGAGCAATGATGAAAGTGCATTTCACCTAGAAACAAGCCATGGGCTAAATTAGTGCATCATACAACATTCTTTCAATTAACACACTAAAATACTGTATAAACTGGTAGTGGTAACATATAGGTGGTGACATTTCAGGGATGAACCTTATTCTAAGGGATTAATTAGCATTTATTCAAGTGCATAATAATGGAGTTTTAAAGGAAAATGGGCCCACTGGGCTTGTTTACTCACTTTTTAACTTATAGAGGGCATTTTAATTAACTCCATTGCTTTTAGCACATTTCCCAGGTGCTAGAGAAAACATTCTACTGCCTGAATATAAGATATGATAAACCAATATATTTTCTTCATCATTTTTTGTTGCTTTCCGTTCTTTTAAATATAATCATAATCTTAACTTATTTTTATTCAGTACAAGTTAAATGAGCATAAAAGTGTACACACCATATCCTTTCAGAAATCCTCTCCTTGGAGGCAGCTGTTGTTAACAGTTTCTTAAAAAACTATTTTAGGAATATTCTTCATGTCAATAAAATAAAAGTATATACTTTTTACATTATTTTTTGGCAAAAGGTAGATTTTGATTACATCTATTCTACACAATTGCTTCTTAGAGTCAGTGATCTAAAGTGGATATTGTTCCGTATCACTATAAAAAGAGCTTTCCTGTTCATGGAGTTGGTTGTGTGGTATTCCACTGCACAGACAGATGCCCCACATATTTTATTTAACCAGTTCTTTATTGATAGACCTTTAGGTTGTTTCTGGTCTTTTGTATTACAAACAATCTTCAACACACAACCTCACAGGAGTCTTTCTCAAACATACTGTGTGGTCATGAGACAAATACCTAGCGGTGGAATTGCTCTATCAAAGGAGATGTGTTAGTAATTTGTGCTGGCATTAGTCAAGGTGCATTTCATACCCATCACTGGCAAGTAAGAGAGTACTGGTTTCTCTATACCTTGCCAACAATGTAGTTAGCAAAGTTTTAGGCATTTCCAATTAGGCTAGCTAGAAATCCCATAACAGGGTTATTTTAATCTCAATGAATGTTACTATGAGTTATACTAAGCATTTTTTAATAGCTTTAATCTCACTTTCTTTTAATTTATTGGTTTTGTCCCAAACCTTTTGATTGGAAAACTTAACTTCTTTATTAATATTTATTCTGATTTGTTAATATAAGTGCAGTATTTCTAAACAGAAGTAAATTTCTTTTTGAGCATTGCATTTGAGTGTATCCCCAAAAGTATTTATTATTATAATTATTATTTTCCATATTTTTGCTTTTTAATTTAACTACTTACCTTCTGACCCCTGAAATATAATCTTTTGTTATCTGAATTTGTAATAATTTATAATTTTGTAGCTTTGAAATCAAGTAATATACAATTTCTACATTTGAAGAATGTATACAAATGTTGGGTTACTAACGTAAAGTCATTTTTGGGACCCATCAGAATAAGATGTATTCTCTTTCCAGAATCTGAGGTTTGACATATATCCACCAAATAACCCCTGGCAACCAAGGGGCATCTATTAGATACATCTAATTTTACTTAGGTCATATGTTGTTAGTTATATTTTTACCCACTAGAAGTATCATGGATTGAGAGTGGTGAACATTGCACTATAAGGAATACCTTCATATTATTTACGTATTTACTATCAGAATGAGCTCATGGATTCTTATTTTATTCAGAGTATTATAACTCATTACTGTTCTTATTTCTTTTTATGCTCATATTGCTTGTTATTTGGGAACACTTTCAACCTGGCTCTTCTATTCTGGAACATCATCTCTTCAGCAAAAACACATAAATCCACCTTTTTTTTTCCCCTAGTAGTGATGACACTACTGGCTTTGTTACATGGCAAGATGTTTCAGGTTTATCTTCTACTTTCCTTTCTCCAGCTTAAGCATCATTTGCTCCTCTAAGGTATCCTGTTTCCCTTTACTGAGGGAAAGTATTTAGAAATGAGTATATATTGCTAAGCGTTCAAGTTACTGCTTGTGTGTCATTGTTCAGCCATTTACAATGAATGTATATATCGAGATGAGAGAGGGACACTAGAGATTACACTGATACTTTCAATTTAATCCACCTGCAAAATTCTTCATATATCTGTGTCACCCGTCTTCCACAGTGAGAACCTGGTGCTCAGCCAGATTTCCTCAGCTAAATCCTGCAATACAAACAAATTAGTTTCAAAATTCTTATCGCCATGCTACTTCAAAAAAATAAAACCCAAAAAGCAGAGTTCCATACTTATTTGCAGTTTGTTTCCTTTAAGTTGATATATAAGATGTTTAATTGCATTATGAAATCCATTTACATTTAATGTATTTGGTCATACACCTGTATGTGTCTACCATATTACTATTTTTTATTTGACCCTGTTTTTCTTTATTTTCTTGATTTCCTTTTGATTAATCGAAAGTTATAGACATTTTTTTAAAAGATTTTATTTATTTATTTATTATTTGGGAGAGAGAAAGAGAGAGTGCACAAGCAGGGAGAGCAGTAGAGGGAGAGGGAGAAGCAGGCTGTCTGCTAGTGGGGAGCCCAATGTGGATTAAATTCCAGGACCCTGAGATCATGACCTGAGCTGAAGGCAGACACTTAACTGACTGAGCCACCCAGGTGTCCCAGTTATGGTATGGACTTCTAAATATTCTCCCACATTGGGCTCCCTGCATGGAGCCCACTTCTCCCTCTGCTTATGTCTCTAC
This sequence comes from Vulpes lagopus, assembly GCF_018345385.1. NCBI lineage: Eukaryota > Metazoa > Chordata > Mammalia > Carnivora > Canidae > Vulpes > Vulpes lagopus. The sequence continues at coordinate 19,018,932 of NC_054845.1, forward strand.
CCACCCCCCCTCTGTGTGTGTGTGTGTCTCACATGAATAAATAAAATCTTTAAAAATATATATTCTCTTAGTTGTTACTCAAGAGATTATAGGATTTATCCTTGGTTATTGATATTTTAATGAAAACTATGTTTGCCACTTCTCTGATAATACTAGAACCTTAGAACACTCATCTCTACTTACCTCATCCCTGACTTGTCATATATTTTAATTCTACCTACATGTTTTTGAGTCCATTAGTCTTGTGAATTATAAATTTGTATAGTAATATTCACTTATATTTTCCCACATATTTACCTTTTCTTTGTACTTTATTTATTTTGCATTTGTTGGATTATTACATAGATTCAACACTCATTGAAAGATCTTTTATGATTGATTTTGAATGATCCTTTAGTTCTTTTACCAAAAGCCCTACGGACAAGGTATTTCTGAACTCTTACGGTTTTAAAATTGATGTACCTTCCATGTTTGAATAATATTTTACTTAACATAATAGTATAGTCATAGATTTTTTCCCCCTTGCTTATAGTAAAAGTTTTATTACACTGCTTTTCAACACTGAATGCTGTTCTGGAAAAGTCTGAAATCATCCTGATTGTTTTTCATAAATGAATGAATTGATCTTTCACCCTGATTGTTAAAACTATTCTTTGTTTTTCTTTAATGTTGAAAATTATTTTTAACTTTTCCTGGGGCATAGTATGGCCATTTCAACCTGTACATTTAAACTGTCTTATTTTTATTTCTGCAAACATTTCTTGTTTTTTAAAGTTCATTATATTCCCTACTCCATGCAGTTTCTTTTCCATTTTGGGAATTCTATACGTATATTAGAGCTCATTTGTTTTTCCTCCTATCTATATTTTTCTATCTAGTTCTTTAAAACTATTTTTGTTCACTTTTACTTAATCATTCTTTTCCTCTTTGCCCCTTACTGTATTTTCTGTAGTATCTTCTGTAATTTTCTCAATCTGCTGCGATTTTTTTGTGCAAAATTTTGATTTTTTTCTTCATTTTATGTCTAAGTTCTGTCAGCTTATATTTTAGTTCCTTCAATTTTCTCACTATCCATTCCTTGAATCTTTGTATCTATACTTTATACTCTTGTTTTACAGAGGTAGTCACAAGTTTATAATTCATGAGAAAATGCAATATTTTTCATCTATTGATGGCAAATATTTCTTCTGAGCAGTTTTCAGTTCACTTGTTTTCTACTTGTTTTTATGACTTTTTTAGTAGTGTGTTTGTATTGTCTCTCCAATCATCTTTCAATAAGGTGAATTTTCCTGGACCAGCTATTTGCAGAAAGCTGCTGTAATGAACAACCTGGAACTGAGATTTTGGCTAACAAGAAATTTTTATGAGTTAGCTTTTTTTTTTTTTTCCTTCTCATTAGCTGTGGTGAAAGGCAGACAGCTTCAAACTTCAATAAAACACATTCCCTACTACCCTAACTTTCAACATAGGCTCAGTTATTACCTGAAATTTAGCATTTAAAAAATTCTTCTTGTTCAACTCATTTTTTTTTCTGCTTTTCAGAACCAAACTGATAATAAAGAAGTTCCATAAATCAGCCCCATACATGTAGTTCCTTCTTCTGCAAATAGAACTTTCTATGTGTTGCTTTGGTATATGCATTTCACTTTGGAGAACTGCAGTTTTGAGATTTGCAAAAGTGTTTTTTTTTTTTTTTTCTGAGATTTGCATTCATGGCTCTCTTCTATCTGCTTTTGCCCACTGTTTAATCTTCAACTATTATAATACAATTTCCACCTATTTTTCCCTCTAATTTCAACAAAGTTGGAATTTGTTTCCATTTTTCATCATCCTTGCTGTACGAGTAATTCCTGTGAAAAGCAAAAGAAATATAGTTGTTATGACCCATCACCAAAATGGAAACTGTTTCTTAATACTTTTTCTTTAATATTGACCTACTATGCTAATCTAGAAAATGGTGCAGTACAGTTGTTATTAGAAAAACATTGGCTGCTATCAAAAGCACTATGAATCTTAGTTGTTTTCTGCAAGTGAAAACTCACTTTGCAATCCCTAAACATTACTAGTGACTCTAAAATTCTCTTTATTTTAAGCCTTCATAGAAGAATTACTGAGGAATTATGATGGCACATTAATAATTAATTATTTAAATAATTTTATATAAATAAAATATTTATTATATTTCATTTTATTCTTTTAAAGATTTTATTTATTTACTTGAGAGAGAGAACTCGAGTAGGGAGAGGGACAGGGGGAAACAATGTCAAGCAGACTTTCCTGAGCATAGATCCACTCCAGATCCATCTCACAATCCCGAGATCATGACCTAAGCCAAAATTCAAGTCAAACACTCAATTGACTGAGCTGCTCAGGGGCCACGAAGATATTTATTTTAAATAATAAATTTAAATAAACTTGGGATCCCTGGGTGGCGCAGCGGTTTGGCGCCTGCCTTTGGCCCAGGGCGCGATCCTGGAGACCCGGGATCGAATCCCACGTCAGGCTCCCGGTGTATGGAGCCTGCTTCTCCCTCTGCCTATGTCTCTGCCCCTCTCTCTCTCTCTGTGTGACTATCATAAATAAATAAAAATTAAAAAAAAAATTTAAATAAACTTAATTTTAAATAATCTTGCATAAATTCTAACCATAAACCAAAGAAAAAAAACGTAATGGAAATGACTGAGAAATTTGATCCAATATTATGAAAAGCAAAACTTGCATACAGTGAAAAGAAGAAATAAAAAAAATTAAACTGGATATCATGATTTGCAATATATATGATAAGTTAAAGGTTTATAATTTAATATGCAAACAATTCTGACAAATCAATAGTGTAAGTATCAATACAAGATTTAAGGATGAGTAGGGTGGCTAAGTGGCTCAGTTGATTAAGCATCTGCCTTTGGCTCAGGTCCTGGGATAGAGTCCCCAAGTGGACTCCTTGCTCAGCGGGGAGCCTCTACCTGCCACTCCCCCTCTCCCCCATTCTCTCTGTCAAATAAATATATAAAATCTTTTTTAAAAGACTGAAAAATGAGCAAAGGGAAATTTCCTACTCATATTTATCTTCATAAATTTACATTTAACCCAACCATTTCTTGTATTTCCACCTGTATTTTATCTAATATTGCTGTTTTTAGAAGAAATGCATCAAAATGAGAATAATGATTCTATCTTGCAAAGAAAAAATTCATTTGGCTAATAAACATGAAAATATTCAAAAAGTATAATAAAGTAAATATAAATGAAAATGTTAAGGCAGCATTTTTTTTCCCTATGAGATTAGTAACACTAAAAATAGAAGTTATGGTCAGATTAAGGGAAGGGATTTTCACATAAAATATAAATCAGAATGTAAATTGGCAGTGGCATAAACTTTGACATTTTAGCTCCTTAAGACCTTTTTTTTTTTTTTTTTGGCCCCTTCAACTCAAATATTAAATTCTGGAAATTTATCCTCAGAAAAACTCTGTACAAGAATATCAATCATGATACGGTTTATTTTATGAAAAATACGAACAACCTGAATGTCTAACAAGCAAGAACTGAAAAAATAAATTATGGTTTGTGGATGTAATGAATATTATGTGGCCATTAAGAATAAAACAGAGAATGGTAGCTATACTAGTGGTGAGCACAGCATAATATATAGGGCATGGCATAACTTATTGTTAATTGTTGTACATTGAGATGCACTGTAAGGGCAAAATGCACTCCAAATTTCAAGGATGCAGTATAATAAAAAGAATGTAAAATATACTATCTATAATTTTTATACTGATTATGTGGTGAAAGTACAATACTTCAGATATATTAGGTTAAGTAAAAAACATTATTTATGTTAAATTTACCTGGTTCTTTTTACTCCTTTTAATGTGGCTACTAGAAAACTTCACATATGTGACTCACATTACACTTCTAATGAACAATGCAGCTCTAGAGAATAAAAGTATGAGTACAGAGGCCACAAACTAGTAGAGAATGCTCAACCCACAGACCGCTCTTGCCGGTCGATGTAATATTTTAAAGCATTTTTATAATTGCCAGCATTATATATATATAATATATATACATAATTTTTATGTTTTACATTATATATATATACAATTTTTGAAAATTTTTGATATCTGGCTGATTTCTAATTTCTCCTGAAAAATTAGAAAATGGGACAAAACTGCATTCATGGATTTATTTTTGACGGCAAGATTTTACTGAACTGACAATGACTACTCCTAGCTAGCTCAGAGCTCTTCATTTTGCATAGCCCAGCTGCCAGTAAGAAACAAAATCCCTCTGCCAGACCTTTGAAGACATTTTAGGTTTGAAATCCTTGGGGCACAGGAAAGCATGATGTAAAAAAGTGGGGATTTTACCCACTACATTTGTTCTAGCAAATGTTCTCTATATTGAGTCGTTTCCCTTTTCCTAGCTACAAAAATTGATCAACATTTTACAAGGTGAAAATCTTACTGAACATTTAAACAGTGTCTCATAAGTCAGGTAACAAAACCAGAATGAAGCAACAGCTTGCATCATAGTACAGAAAATACTAGTTTTGTTTAATGCGGAGGCTGCTCCTTTAAATTTTAGGAACCTCCCAGGTCCTCTCTGCACTATTGGCCTATATGACAGGCTTTAATTAGCACAGATTTTTCACGTTCATGGATAGATTAGAAATTTGGAAGTACTTAATGAAAAAGGTCTGTTACCTTGACCAGTCTGAAATTGCAGTTAGAGGACATTTGCTTGCTCCAAAGGCTGACTGCATACAAATATATGAATATTAACACTATGAATACAAAAATGAAGTTTTAGGCTTTTTACTAAAGGAATATTCATTTTGATCCACCGTTAATACCCCTGAAGAATGTGAGTGGCATCTTTATGTAATACCGATGAATTAAATATAACTAGATTTTTTGACACTCCTTCAGTCATCATAGCTTTCCTTTGGCCTGTTGAATTAAAGAAAATGAGGTGAAAAACGATCCTATTCTTCTTCTGTAGCTCGCTCCTCCAGTGCAGTTTACAGCCTAATAGAATAGAGACTAACAAATAAATAGACAAATAAAGACATATGTATATGCCAGCATGCATGTGTAATACATATATACATAAGTGAATAAGTAGAATAGCTACACATTATTGTAAGTGCAGTGAAGAAAAATGAGCTGAGGTAAAGAATGATAGGGGGAGTTAAAGTGGGGGTCAGGAAAGCCTCTTTAGGGAGGTCAAATTTTAGGTAAGATCTGAAGAAAGAGAAGTAGAGAGATATGTGAAGAGCAGAAGAATGTTCCAAAAGCCTCAAGGTAGGCAATGCTATTCCAGAACTGAAGAAGGTCAGAATGGCTGTGACAAAGGCTGACCTGGCCACCCAGCCTGTGAGCCGTGGAGCAGACCTGCCTGGACACCATCATGCTGACTCGGGTCGGGCATGGCAATGTCGTAGCAGAGGCATCTGGACACCACCATCCTGGGTAGGGTCTCTACACGCTTAGCATGAAGCACACAGCCCACAGCACTCACCTGAACCAGCAAGACCACACCAACCCCCCAGCCTCCCTACTAGAGGCTTTGCTCTTCTCACATAGTCTTGAAATGTTAAGTTTTTTTTTTTCTCTCTCTCTCTCTCTTTGACTTTATAAAATCTCCCTTTCTCTCTTGATCAACCTCTTCATCCAGAGCTGGGACTCTGCTAAATGGGGCTCCTTCCTGGACACTAAAGTTTTCCACTCTCTGCCAATTTTTGAGATTCTTTGCCTTTATTTTCTCTTTACTGTTTAAATCAAAGGGCTCAGGTGGACAGCAGTAGGGACGAATTGAGAATGTGGAGTCAATGATCAGAGGAATGGAAAGAAGTTTGGGTTTCATTATAAGTATAAAGTCAGATAACTGAAGAACATTAAAGTGGGGAATGTGACAAGTCCCATTTATATTTTAGGATGATTATTCTCACTGTTATAAAAAATGTTTGAAGGCGGTGAGAATGGGAGCACAAGGATGTTAGGGAGGGAGGTGTGTGTGGGCGTAGGAGTGGCTGTGTTTGCACAGAGGTGAGATCAACATGTTGAATGAACAGAATCATGCTAACAATAAACATTGGCAATTTCAACAATTGATGAGAAGAAAAAAGTCAATATTTATTGGATGCAAGCTACTTTTTACGTTTCCTACATCCAATCCTCACCCAGGCCTGTAGATGAGATTGAGCTCATTTTACAATTGAGGAAATGCAGACTCAAAACAGGTTGTCTAGTCACACAGAGAGTAGCTTAGATTCAAACCAGATTGCACGATGACTGAGCTCATACTCTCACACATATAAATTTAATTCATTAATTCATTAACGAGCAATGCTGAGAGCCTGTTGTTTGCAAAGTTGCTCATTGCTATTCAAAAAGGGAAAACAAATAGCTGAAAAAAATCTTAAGCCTTTGTTTACTGTGATGTAATAAAAACATAAACATGATTTTTTTCTGTCAAAGACAAGAACATAGTGATAGCCCAGACATCTCAAGTTTTTGTCTCATTATCAATGGCACTTTTAATAGGTATTCTCTGTTTGTGTTCTGCATCTCAAAAATAACTTCTCATAAAGTTTGGAGGAAACCACACTAAATCAAGCATGTTTCTTCTTTAAAAATTCCTAGCAAGGCGATTCCAGCTTCTCCAAAGACAGAAATGGGAAAGAGATGGAAGAAACCATGCCATGATCTAAATAAAGTGCCACGTGCTAAATAAAGTATTGATTTGCCAAGAGCTTTGCTAAGCTCTTTTGGGTGGGGGGCAGTCAGGAAGATGGATGACTATCAGGAATGTTCACCACCTGTTTACCCAGCCACCTTGTTGCGTACCCACTCTTCCTTACTTGTGGGGTATGAGTGAGGATGGAGAATTCATTTTGTGTCTTAATCATACCTGTTAGCACATCTCTTATTCTATGTGTTTTTGCTTTTTGTTAGTTTCATTTTTATTCCAGAACCAAGTGTTTGATATTTGTATCCTTTTAGTTCAAGCTAGCCATTTAGTAAGGCAAATTATTTTCAGCATCGGAGTGGAGAAAGGGGCACATTTTGCCTTCTAAGACCATCCACTGGGCCATTCGATTGCCTCACTCTAGGCAATTGGCTACAAGATTATCACTGTCCCCAGTGGTAAGTGGGAGTCTGCAAACCCTCTCGCTCAAAAACAAGGAAGCTTTCAGTAACATTGTGTTTCATCTTCTTTTCTCTCCTTCCTGCCTCTACCTCACACCCCATTCTGGCAGGATAGCCCCCATGGAAATGTTTTCTTTCTGCATCAACCCCCCACTTCCAAGAAATTAATTAAATGATGTCATGCTTCATTTTATCTGATTTGGAAGCAATTCATCACCCTTTTGCTGGTTGTATTAGTCCAAGTGATCAGCATATTAATTCATTTGTGAGAATAAGCTCAAGGGTAATTACAGTGAGGAGGTTTAATGCCTAAACGTGTTAATGTCTGTAATCAGAAGTATTTTCTCAGTACGGAACAATTGTTAGACAATTACTGTTGGATATGATTGCCCTGGTAGACAACAGACGCGGTGTCAAGAGGGAAATAGCACAAGCTTGTTTTGCAAGTACTGTATTATCAGCAAGTTCTCTCTTTTTCCCCCCAACAATATTTTCTACTATGTTCAGCTCCTGTATAGTCATCCTAGTATTTACTCTCTACATTGTTGATTAAGTGAAAAAAAGTTGTATTTGTTATGTAAAAGGATCACAGGAGACAGCTTGGCACTTCCTGAAAGTCTTACCCTTTTCTTATTCTTTCTCTTCTCGTGCTTTGATTTCTTTCTGCATAAAATTACCAACTTAATAGCTTCCTTTTATTTCCCAATATGCCCCAGAGTCTCCATTACCTATTTTTTTTTCTTATAGTGAGAAGATTCTTATGTCTGACTGAATATCAAGACCCAAACATTCTTAACAGAGAGCAATCCCTCTCGATTAGCAAGTTGCAGTGAATTGGATAAACACAGTGGGAGAACTTGATTATTGATTATCACTCATTACACAGCTGGAGCGATCTTGAATGTGAATTTGGATTTAATCTCCCTTACTTTTCATTCCTTTTTCCAAATTTTCTCAAAGCTTTATGAGGTAATTAAAAATGGAAATGCAGCCATAGCTTCCTCTCTCTATGGTATTGCTTTCCTGGACCTCCTTTAGGCATGTAGGAGATTATATGGAGGGGGAACAGTACATGTGGCCCCAAAACATGCCATTTGGGGATGTGAATTATTCTGAGATAAAGGCAATCAAGATCTAGCTAGCTAAAGAAAAACTTACCTCAGGCCTCTGGCGGCAACTGCCTCTGTAAAATCATGATCTTTCCTTCTCTTCCACCTACAAGTATCACTGCGGAGGAGTCTCTCATTGGCATATTCTAAACAGGAATCAAAAGAGCAGATGGGTCATCTGGAGGGCTCCTCGTCGAGCCTCTGTCTTTGGCTCAGGGCGTGATCCCAGGTCCCAGGATCGAGTCCCACACTGGGGTCCCTGCATGGATCCTGCTTCTCCCTCTGCCTGTGTCTCTGCCTCTCTCTCTTTCTCTGTCTCTCATGAATAAATGAATTTAAATTTTTTTTAAAGGAATCAAATGAGGATTCTGGGAAACGTAGTTTTTTGCTTCTGCTTTGCAATACCTTATAACGCAGTGTTGGCAATATGGAGTTGACACAGAAAATCCAACACATTTGACATCTTAATGAGTACTTAAAAAAAAATAAAAAGACCTTATTGGGATGTAATTTACATGGCACAAAAGTCACCCATTAACTTAAAGACTACAATTCAGTGTGTATGTATGTCAATGTGGAGAAATATAGCAATAGGTACATACAAAGTTATCCAATCCAATCCAATTTTAAAACATTTTCATCACATTAAAAAGTAAATCCTATATCTATTAGTAGTCATTCCCCAATTCCCACTATCTCCCACTTCCTAGAAGTAGGCAACAAATGATTTTTCTGTCTCTCTATATTTGCTTCTTCTGGACATTTAATACAAATAGAATTATCACAATACCTGATCTTTTGTTGACTGGCTTCTTAATGTAATATTCTAAAGTTTTATTCATGTGCAGCATGTACCACTACTTTATTCTTTTTATTGCTGAATAATATTCCATTTTACAGATATATCACATTTATTTATCCATCTTTCAGATGATAGACATTTGAGTAGTTTTCATTTTTTGGCTATTTTGAATAATTCTGTTATGAAGATATATTTACACTTTTCTGTGCAGTCAGACTTTTATTTCTGTTTGGTAATGATGCATTATATTTTCTAAGTAATTTATGTTGTGAGCAGTCCTCCATGGGCCTTTTGTGCTCCTAAAATTTATGCTGATTGTATCAAAATGGAAAGATCCTGACTTCTCTTCCAGTTCAGCCATTTCTCAGGATTGTTGTGCATCTGGCTTGCTTATTGCTTGCTATAAAAGCAGGGGTCTCCATAAGATCCAAATCTCTCAGGAGCAACATAAATCTACTTAATGTGTGGCATTTGTCAAGGTCCGTTGTTCTGTCCTGCTTGGGGGTGGGGGAACTGTGGTAACCATGCTGATGCTCATGCTACTTGCATTGCTGGAAGAATTTTTCTCTGAATCCTTTTGTCTCTTATTTACATTTAGTATCTATGGCAAATTGAGGCAAGTTTACTGCCTGTCATACTGTATGAGGTTGGATGTATTGACTACTTTATATCAGTTTTTTTCTTTGGATCCTCACAACGAGTCTATAAGATAGAGAATGGAGGAGTATTGAAGCCAGGTCACTTGCCCTAGGTTACAAACTAATTGGATCACATCTACACCTACTGCTTCCTTTATGTATTCCTGAATTAGAAACAGGAACCTCAGAGTGGATCCTGATAACCAGACCCTAGAGACTATCTTCTAGGGTCCTATCCTGAGAAAGGATCATAAAAAAAATTCAGAGAACAAAAATTACCACCCTAGAACTAGACATATGCAGATCTTATTATATTTTATTATGTATCTCCTGGTTTTGTCCATTTTATCTGTGTTTACTCCTTTCCACCTCGTGGCTAGATTCTGGTTGACTCACTTTTATGGAGAATACATATCTACATTTCTGAAAGTCAAGTGTAAGACTTGTGGCTTTTACTTATCTCTAACATTTGCCAAAGCTCTCTTGATCCAATACCCCAAAAAGGAATAGCATTTTATCCAGAGTTACAATTACCTGGTTTACAAAACCATTAATGTAATGAACTACTAACTAAAAACAGCTTCCTCAATGTCTCTATTACTACATGAATCCTTTCCCTTTTTTTTTTTAGGACTTTATTTATTTATTTACTTGAGAGAGAGAGAGAGAGAATGAGTGGGAGGCAGAGGGAGATGGAGAAGCAGACTTCCTGCTGAGCAGAGAGCCCAATGAGGGCTCTATCCCAGGATGCTGAGATTATGACCTCAGTTGAAGGTAGATGCTTAGCCGACTGAGTCACCTACATACCCCCAAATCAATCTTTTCAACTCAGTACTTACGGAAGAAAATTTTCCTGTGAAAAAATTTCAAAATATCATTTGACGTGATTATTTTATTTTGAATTCCTCAGCCCTTAAGGATAGTTGCTGTACAAAGGGGAATCCCATTTAGCTGCATGACACTGCTTTGTACTGCTGTTTATATAATCATGCTGCTTTGCTTTAGATCAGCTAATGTGAAATGCATTTACACAGAAGGATATGAAACGTGCAAAACAAAACAGAGAGCTTACTGGGCTCTCTATTAAGTTGGAAACTTTAAGTGGCTCATACTTAGATACTTTGAAAATATTAAGTTCACATGGTAGATCTAAGAATGCAAACTCATGGCTAAAGTATAGTATATTTGACAATGAGCTTTATCTGTTATCGAAAGACCAGTGTACTTCTCCTTGTCATCTTTGTGGCTTTGGGTAAACCATTTAATTACTCCAGGGCCTCAGGTTTCTTTTTGTCAAATAGACTTCATTCATTCATTCATTCATTTATTCATTTGACACATATTCAAATTTAATAGGGCCAGACTCTGTTGAGGTGATAAATATCAGTATGTACATGAAGCCTATCTTGAGAATTCATTACATAGAAAGATATAGATTCTATAAATGAATAACTCAGTGTAATATGATGATAGCAATCAATATATGGACAAAAGTGCTATGGAAATATGAAATTATGAAAGTAAGATAGGACAAATTCATAAAATTCATGGAAGAGTTTAATTTTAAATCCTGATTATGAATTTGCAAAGAGAATAAGAGAAACTTCAAAGAGTTATTGTGATAGTTAAATGAGCCAGCAAATATGTCAATACTTCAAATTTTTAAAAAAATGTTTAAGTGGAAATTAACATAAGTTAAACACAATTGCATATGAAATGAACACTGATCAGCCTTGAAAATATAATTTACCACTTTGTATAGCCTTACTCCACCTCCCCCCACAAATATATTTCTATAAAGTTCTTTGTGCTCAGGTTCTTTGAGATAATTATTTAAATAATGAATCAATTTGAATATTGAGAAAGTTCCCATTATGTTCTGGGTATAGTTAAGCCTGGGGTTTAACAATTTTAAAGATACTCCTACTCTCATAATTTTAAAGAGAAGAGATAGATATGAAAAAGGAAGGAAGGAAGGAATTTTATAATTACTATCACATAATGGCAAGAACGAAAAGGAAAATAAAATATATTAAATATATAAAAAAAACAGAAATATTTTGAATGTAATCATCAGGGAAGAACTCTGAAAAAAAAATGACATTTGAGAAGAGAGTCTCATGAAGTAAGAGAGTAAGCAAGTGCAATGGTTTTAAAAAGATATTGTAGCAAATGGCAGCTCTTCGAAGCTTCCCAGCATCTGCAATTCCTGTCAATGTAGTAAAACGCCAACCTTGAGTTCAACCAATAGTTCATCTCCATTTCTACTCTGAGCTACTGAGAAGTAGTGGAGAATATCACATGACTGAGTAGATAAGTCTTCCACTACCAATTTGGTCTTCTCTTCAGTAGAGTCCTGGATGCTCCCGTCAAGCGTTCTGATTTCTACAGTCAGAATTCTTCCCCAATCTCCACCAGAACGACGTCAGATCTTCTCCATGCTTGGCAAACTCTGTGCCCCCATCTTTTTCTCTCTCTTCCCTCTTCTTTTTGTAGAAAAAAATATAGAATTTATTATTAGGTACTCTTGCAAATTCCTGCCAATAAGTAGCAAGATTCTTGCATATGCAATTTAACTTTCCTTCTTCTCTCTTATTTCTAATGGAATATGTATGCGGTCACCAACGTCACCTCAATCCTCAAACTTATGCTTTATCAGGAGCTTTGCTCTTTCTTTTGTCTTCAATCTTTTCCTCTCCACTAGATTTTTGCAATATACACATGCGTGTTTGATTTGATGAATCTTAAACACTTCCTTGACTGCCATTTTGCATCATTCATTTAAATTAATTTATTTAGGGGATCCCTGGGTGGCGCAGCGGTTTGGCGCCTGCCTTTGGCCCAGGGCGCGATCCTGGAGACCCGGGATCGAATCCCACGTTGGGCTCCCGGTGCATGGAGCCTGCTTCTCCCTCTGCCTATGTCTCTGCTTCTGTCTCTCTTTCTGTGTGTGACTATCATAAATAAATAAAAATTTTTAAAAAAATAAAATGAATTAATTTATTTAATAAATTCATTTATTTAATATGTGATGACATTGTGCTAGGCTCTGGAGTTACACTGATAAGTAAAATATAAGATAAAGACATGGTGTACACTAATAAAATAGTAACACTAATGGATATCCAATTTAAGCTGTGATAAATGTTTTAAAGAAAAAAAAATCAAAACAACAAAAAACCAGTGCTATAAAAAGAAGCTCTCTCCTTTAGAACCTGACATAGTCTAGAAATTCAGGGAAGGTTCCCTAAAGGAAAAATATGCTCCAGAACAATGGATTTTGGAGGGATAGGCTTTTTTAAGCTCAGAGAGAAGCATGTATAAGTCCAAATGTAAGAAAATTCTACAGTGTAGGTGGGATGGAGAAGGCAAAGGCAACTATATAATTTATTATCTAATCTTGGACCTTTAGAGAGTAAAATGGTGTAATAAAGACATTTAAGAATATATAGTTATATAAACTATTACAGAGTAAATTTGCAGTGCTTGAGTGGCTCAGTTGGTTAAGTGTCCTACTCTTGATTTGTGTTGGGCTCAAGATCTCAGGGCCCTGTTCCAGATTCTTGCTCTCTGTCTCTCACTGTCCCTGCCCCTGTTTGTGCTTGTTCTCTCTCTCAAAAAAAAAAAAAAAAAAAAAAGGACAAATTGACCTTATTTTATTCATTGGCTTGTAAGTTCTTTCTAAATAATATAAAAGTAAAAATGCTGTGAACATTAATACAAAAAATTTCATTAATGGTGTATGTTGTTAATTTTTAATTAACAGAGATTGCTTTTTAACACTTGATTAAACCTGAAAGGTAATCAGCAATAGCCCATCTCTCTTTGCCCAACACGTTCCAGGTGAGACATAACACTTTTCTTTAAAGACAGAATGCAAGATGCCTGCTCATAAGCATCCTTGGACACAAGCAGCTGAGAATATCCCACCCATTCTGGTCTAAAGTGGTAATGGTAGAGATATTTAAAGCCGCCCCCTTTCCTGACTTCTTGTTGTACCACTTATATCCAATCTAGCCCTCCAAATGCATGGAGCTATTAAACTACCAATCAGGGAGAAACCTGGGAAATTATAGATTACATATGGAAGGAATATGTGTGGGAAACAATCGCTGAGCAATCCTTTTGAGTATAAAGAAGGTCATTTAAATGTTGTTGCTGTAGTGGATATTTTATGTATGCTATAAATGTATACCCCTTTATTTCATTGTTCATTAATTCTTTTTTTTTTATTTTAGAGTAATTCCCTTTGGCAACAGAGTTAAAATAAAAGTTCATAATAATGAACAATTAAGTACTGAACTTCTGTTACTCACAGGGTCTAGGATGATTGTGTAACAATTTCCAATAGTGTCTGTGTCTATAGGATTCAACTATTTGCAAATACCTTATTTATTTTAGTATTACAAGGTTGGTTAATTGTTGCAAACAGCATATCCTACTACAAAGAAACAGGTTTTTGACGTACCATTTGAATAGTAAGAACTTCTATTTTAAAATAAATAAGCCAGAGGGAATAATTATGGCTTTTATGTAACTTAGAGCTAATGTCACTTTAAATAAACAAATAAAGACAAGAGCAGAGGCAAAAATAAGATTCTAAATCTAAAAACAAACAACAAACAAAACATTAAGCAATTTCTAGGGGGATATAATTGTCCATTGGCCAAGAAGACCCAAAGAAAGGAAAAGTATAATCTGGTATTGGATATGCCCTCAGAGCTCATTAGCACGGAGAATGGAATTTCCAAAGGCTGGGTAAAACTTCCCAGTGGTGTACTGATGTAACTTTGAGAGTTTGAATTCATATGGTAAGACTGGTTGGTCTATTTCATTCCATATCAAAGCTCTTTGATTCTTTTTATACTCTTGGTTGTATTATGCTAACCTATCCTGAGATTTATAGTTCATCATTCCTTTGGTGGGTATTATTGAAATGGGTCCAATTTATAATAAAAATCTTATAACTGAAGTTAAACAAAGAAAAAGAAGTAAAAAATTCTTGATCTCTCATATATATAAACCCACCAGATGGGTGAGATGTCTTTAAACCAAAATCTGACATGTTAGTGTTTCTGACTAATGTTTCTTAAATCTGAAAAATAAATTCATGACCGCACTTTAAAACCATCTTTGCAGTGTTCACAGAGGCTGTCTCCATTACAATATTATTTCTGAATTTTTCACTTACTGCCATGGGCTGTTCACATTTTCTACATTCATTTATTACTTCCAGACAGCTTACTTCAGTAAATTGAAGCGATTTATATATATATATATATATAAATTGATTTACTCATGATGTCTACCCTTTGTGTTACCCAAAATTTTCTGAAAAGCTAAGAAAGTAAAAGAAAGATATAGAATTTTTCTTTAAGAAAGACAGTGGAAAAAAAAAGAAAGAAGACAGTGAAGATACAGACTGGTTTTTATGTGCTAGCTAGTCCATGTTTTCATGCCTCGGTGTTAAGATGTCAAAGCCATTTACCAGAGTTATCTCAGAATTCTCCTAGATTCTGGTTAAATTGACCTTTAAAATTCTTTCCTTTGCTGAGTTATTCTCTGATCATAGGCAGAGCCACTATTCAGTCAACTGATGTATTTTGGAATATGTATAAGATATTCAAGGTTCTGAGTATGGACTGAAGAACACCATGTCTTCACTGGCACATCAACTTTTCCTCTCAAAAGCACAATCTATCCCCACTCTTTTCTTATCTCTATTATAATTCATGGTTATAATTTCCATAACACTATTTATTGTAAATGTAAATACTCTTGTTATTTTGTTTGTTTGTTTGTTTTCAGCCTGTCTGGAAAAAGCACATATTTTAGTGGATCCAGTGACCCTTTTTCTCCAGACTTACACTTGAATAGCCATTACTACTAAAACCAGGCCAGAGTGATTCCACTATCAATTCATTATCCCCTATCTGTGCTGAGACTTCCAGAGGGCTCATTCCTGGGTCTCCCACTTCTGTCATCCTCAACTTCTCAGCAGGCATCCCAATCCTGGCTATCAAGCTGCTGCCCATAAATAGATTGTCCTTAAATTTTTATCTCCTGCTCAGACTTATCCTCCTAACCCTGAACTGGCATATTGAACTGCCTACGTGTCCTAAGACAAAATCTATGAAACAGCCTATGGTTATCTCTGTTAAGCAATAAAGTGCTTCATTTTTTTTTCCTATTTCAGACAAAGGCAGACCACCTATCCAGTTACGATAACCATAAATTTGAGAATCATCCTTAACATCTTTTTTCATCAACAAATCCAGTAATAAGAATATATCTACATCTGTGTCTCCATCTATCATCTTCACTTCCCTACATCACTATTCCCACTCTAGTTTAAGCCACCACCATCTCTCAGATGGACTGCAGCAAATAGTCTCTTAATCAGTCCAGTCTCTACTTTGGCATCCTTTAAACTAGTCTTCTCACTTCACACAGATAGACTATTAGATTTCAAATACAAATCTGGGGCACCTGGCTGGCTCAGTTGGTAGGGCATGCAACTCTTGATCTCAGGATCGTGCGGTTGGAGCCCCACGTTGGGTGCAGAGATTACCCAAATGCAAATCTGATCGTTAGTAATCTGCTTAAACATTTCAATGACTTCCTATTGTTCTTAGGAGAAGGATCAGAATCCCTAACTTGATCTTTAATGGGCTGTGTGGTCTGAGCTTTATTTATTTTCCAGCATCATCTCAAATTTCTCTCTGCTTTCTTCTTATTGACCAATAATCTACCCTCTCTCTGCCAGGAATACCTTGGTTTGACCCTTTATATCTTGTTTCCTCTCACGTGTGTTCCCTCTCTTCCTCTATTTATTTGAATAATTACAACTTGCCCCTCCATATATTAGTGCAAGTATCAGTTCCTTGAGGTTCTTCTCTGACCACCCTGACTGGATCCAATTCCTCATTATAATTTTTCATAGCACCAGATGACTCTTTTTATCACAATTAATACTCTTGCAAATTGACTTTTGTGTATCTCACCACTAGCCTATGAGCTCTAGAGCAGCAGAAGATATGTCTGTTTTATACAGCATTGATTTTTATCCCCACTCTCATGTTAGAGTTTAGTTAACACGTCTACAAGATGAGTGTGTCTGTGTGTGTGTGTCTATGTGTGTGTGTGTCTATGTGTGTGTGTCTATGTGTTATGTGTGTGTAGATGGAGAAGAAATCAAAGCTAACGGCAAAGATGGAATAAGAATTAATCTTTATGATTTAAAATCTTAATAAATTATTTTCCCTTTTTCCTTATCACCATCATCATCATCATCATCATCACCTACTAATATTCACCAAATGCCTGCAATGTGCCAGGCATTAACCTAAGGACTTTACATGCATTAATCAATGCATTATCTCATTTGTCTCATTTTTTCTTAGTAGAAATTGAATCCCATCAAAGAGATGACAGCAGGATGGAGTTGTAAATTCAGATCCAAAATTGTCTGATTCCTGAGCCCGAGGCCATTTTCTCTCCCGATTCCGCAGGCCTAATATAACTTACCTTCTCTTGGGAACTGTCTCTAGCTTTACCCATGAAAATCAGTGCATGTTTAATCATCTTTCTGATGCCATGAGCTAGTACTTTTGTTTAGCACTTCTTATTTCTCTTTTATTGTGGTGAATTATTTATGACTTACTTTCCTCTTTTTTAAATTTAAATTCAATTAAGCAACATACAGTACATCATTAGTTTCAGATGTAGTGTTCAACAATTTATCAGTTGTATATAACACACAGTGCTCATCACATCATGTACCCTCCTTAATGCCCATCACTCAGTTATCTTGTCCCCCCACCCACCTCCCCTCCAGCAATCCTCAGTTTGTTTCCTGAGCTAAGAGACTCTCATGGTTTGTCTCCCTCTCTGATTTCTTCCCAGTTTTCCCTTCCTTCCCCCATGATCCTCTGTGCTATTTCTTATATTCTATATGTGAGTGAAACTGTATGATAATTGTCTTTCTCCAATTGACTTATTTCACTCAGCATAATACCCTCCAATTCTGTCCATGTCAATGTAAATGGTAAGTATTTTTTTTTTTCATGGCTGAGTAAAATTTCATTGTATATAGACCACATCTTCTTTATTCATTCATCTGTCAATGGACATCTTGGCTCCTTCCACAGTTTGGCTCTTGTGGACTTTGCTGCTATGAACATTGACTCACCTTCCTCTTTAAAGTAGTTACCAAGTCTTGTTCCTCTCTGTATCACTATGCAGTTCCTGGAATAGTGACTTAAACATGACAGATGGTCAAAAATATTAAACTATTATATAACCATGTTGATTAAACTGAGGTCGAGTATGGAAAATTATGATTATGATATTATATTATTATGACCCCATATTCCTGGGGTCAATTACCAGAAAATTGCTGTTGAATCAGAATGAAATAAAGCGATAAAGCACAAAGCATCATGCTTTTGTAAAGGTCCTCATGTGATCCTAAGCATATCAAATTTGGAGGCCTCACTGCAATTTGACAGGACCTGAGATCTGACAGGATGAGATCTCATCCTGAGAGTTGAGACTGTACCATCAGCTCCATTACATGGGGCTACCAGGGGCCATGCGGCTGTGTTCCTGGGTCATGAATCACTATGTTTCCATGAAATTCAATAGATTCTAGAGACTAAGGCAGAAACTACTTCCAAGCCTGGGCTATTTGTTTCCCAGTGGCTAAGTTACTCTCTGTTGTATTTGTGAATTAAGAAGTTTATACTTCGAATCAGAGATAGAACTAAACATAATATAAAGATTTTATTAATATATTCTATTTCCCAAATTTGAAATTATTCTAGAGATACTATGTAGTGGTGCATTCTCTTTAAACAATGTTCTTTTAAAATCCAAAGGTTAGCTTACACTAATTAGCCTTGTAATTCTAACTTTAAGTAATGTTCCATAGCATCTGATCCAGCTGTCAGTGTCCCTTTACCAGAGTCTATCACTCTTAGTGAAATCAGTTCATAAGGACTATGTTCCAATACAACATGAAAATACATAATTTCATTCTCTTAAAGTTCTTAGAAGTGATACTTTATGCATAGTGTATTACCTTTCTAATTGCTAACTTTCTAACTGTTGCTATAAAAAGAATGGCCACAAACATAGTGACTTAACAATAGCATATATTTATTTTCTTATGGTACGGAGGTAAGAAATCCTAAAACAAGTCTCATGGAGTTAAAATTGTGGTGTCAGCAGGGCTGTGTTCCTTCTGGAGGCTCCAAGGAAGAATTTGTTCCTTGCCTTTTCTATCTTCCAGAGACTCCTACATTCCTTGGCTCGTGATCCCCTTCCAGCAATGGCATCACTATGACTCTGCTTCTATCACCATGTCTCCTTCTCTCTAATTTATACCCTCCTGCCTGTAAACCTTTCTGCCTGTAATTTACAAGAACCCTTGTGATTTCATTGGGTCCATCTAGATAATCCAGGATCATCTCCTTATCCCCCAAATCCTTAATCATATCTTCAAAGTCCCTTTTACCTTTTAAAGTAAAATTTTCACAGATTCTGGGGGTTAGGGTATGGACATCTTTGTCTTATCTCAAATCATATCTCAATTGTAGACTCGCTGATGCCTGAAACCTCAAATAAAACACAAGAAAACATAGTTGTCAATTTATTACATTCAATAATCTTTTTTTTCAAAAAATGCATAGATGAAATAGATGTAAATGATGCTATGATATTTTGATTTATAATAAAAATATATATTTGATCTTTATCCCTGTTTCTGGCACAAAACGTGTAAATACCTCAAAATGTTCTAAGTGATAAGAGCTATAAAAATATCTTGATATTCATAAAAGATCCCTTGCAACCACACCTGAGTGTATAATGAGATGACTTTGGTAAAGCACCTAAGGATAGAGGCTGGTTGCCAGGGGAATCAGTCATGTGATTGGAGCCTTTGAACTTTTAAGTACCACCTCCTTGACCTAAGGACAATGATTTCTGTAATTTCTGTAAGGGGATGACTGGAAGTTGAATCAGTCTCCAATGGCCAGTGATTCTACCAATATTGCCTAGGTAATAAAGCCTCCATAGAAACCCAAAGGATAGGGATTGGAATGCTTCAGGGTTGATGAACACGGAGAGATTGGGGGACAATGGAGAGATTGGGGGACAATGGTGCTCTCAGAGAGCATGGAAGTTTAGCACCTTTACCACATACCTCGTCTTGTGCATCTCTTTCATCTGAACATTCCTGAGTTATATCCTTTTTTTCCTTTTTTTCCTAAACTTTTCTTCCATTCTTTATTTTTTTTCTTTTTTTTTTTTGGCCATCACCCACTTATCTCATCACCCGTATCCCTCTCCCCTCCAGAGATCCTCAGTTTGTTTCCTATGATTAAGAGTCTCTTATGATTTGTCTTATGCATTTAATAATGAACCAGTAACCTGGTAAGTAAAATGTTTGTCTGACTTGTGGGAGCCATTCTAACAAATTCATGGAACCCAAGGATGAGGATCACTGGAACCTCTGATTGAAAGTGGGCCAGTCAGAAGCACAGAGTTGCAAGAGACTTGCAACTGGTGCCTGAAGGGGTAGTGAGGGAGGCAGTCTTATACCAATGAGTCCTCTAATTGCAGTATTGAATGATATGTCTAAGTAGATGGTGTCAGAATTGAGTTGAATGGGGGACATGAAGGTGTCCAAGTCATGCTTGATGGCATAGAAAAAACCTCCATACATTGGAACTGAGTGCAGGTATTAGGTAGACAGATAGACACACCCATACAAGTGCACACACACACACACACACACACAAACACACAGGGTTTACAAGTTGGCCAGATCGACTTAAACTAGTAAATCGCATAGGGTGTTAAGGGGCTAGAAAAGTCTTGATCAAGATGACTGAAAACTTCAGTTGAAACTAAAGAAGTCTCATGAGAGCTTCTCTCTGCACAACGTACTTCTCCCTACCTAGGCGAGGGCTCCTAACTCCATACATGTACACTCTAATTTCATTAATATTAACAAAATTACCTTTTATAGACATTTGCTTTTTATTATTTAAAGCACAGTTTCTTTAAGAACAAGTGTGGAGGACAGAAATGCATCTCCTAATTTGTCAGGTAACTAAAGATCATTGAAAAGAAATCAAGAGTCACTGAGAAAAAAAAACACTTTAAAAAAAATTTTGTATCCTCAATTGGCTGTGACAAGAATTTTATACTTGTAGTATTTTCCCTGTTTGTTTTGTTTGTTTGTATTTTCATCAAGGGTGGATAGGAAAGGCCTAGATATCATCAGGCTTGCAATTTCTATAAACATTCTTCCTTTTCTCCCCCTTTAACTTCAATTTTCTTTTCCTTATTTTTTAGAAGAAAATACTATTTTGAGAAACGGTAAAGCAGAGTTATCCTCTAATCTTTGTATAAATCTTAGGGACATAAGTTCTTAAAGAAGGCAATTAATGTCCTGAATTTCACTCAACAACATACAACAGTGCTCACTGAAGTTGACTTGATTTAACTGAAACAAGAAACTGTTTATTGCTTTATTACTTATCCATTTTATATTATAAGAGACAGAGCTTGAGGTTTTTGTTTTTTGTTTTTCTTTTTCTAGACCGAAGCATGTTGTGGAAATTTACAGAAGAGCCTCTGAAAAGCAGATTATCCATCATTCTGACAAGTTCTAAACCCACAGCCTGTTTTCTGGTGAACATGTAAAGATCAGCCTTCCTGTGAGAGTTAACATTTCTATAATGTTTCTTGCTAGAAGAGTATGCTTATTAAATTGATAACAGAGAGTAACCACATTTTAAACCAGTCAATTTTCTATCTGCCTCATCAGAGTAGCCATTGTCCCTCAGCTCCCACCTCCTCAGACACCCCCACCACCTTATATTTATTAATTTTGGCCCAGGATTGATGTTAACTGGTATGCAGTAGTTTCCATTCTCACAATGACTGAAAATGCAAACCAAATCCCATCTTTCACAAACTGGTGATTGCAGAAGCTTTTTATTGGAAAGCCCCAAAATATGTAGTTTATTCTGCATTTGGAATTTCCTGTGGTTAAATATATATTAATTATTAATTATTACTATATGAATAATATATATTTATATATAAATATACGTTTATAATCAATTGTATCTGAATCATTATTGCTGTATGGTAATTTTTATCAAGCAAAATTCATTGGCAAAAAATCTAAGGTGGGTCCGTGTGTAGCACTCCACTTTTGCTGATCTGTTCCAAAGTGCTTCTCTTTCAAATCATTGATTTCCTTTGTCTTTTAAAACATTACTGTATTTTTGTATTCCCTAATCAAGACATCTAGTACCTATTTTATTTACCCACAACTCTAGGATTTATGAATATATGCTAGGAAGTCATTGAATTTAACTGAACTTTGAACTCCCACTTAAAATATGCTCATCTTTGGGAAATGTGATTTTTTTCTGGGAATTCTATTAAAGAAACATTACTTGAAATTCTCCTATGCACAAGAAAAAATACTTCATCATTTTCATATTCATATATACAAATTTTTAAACATCAGAACAACAAAATGAAGAGTTCTTGGTGTTAATGACCAATCCCTTTGCCCCCTTGTCACCTGCAAGAGCGCAGGCTATGGCCCAGGCCAGCCATGACCGCTTTGCAGTTGAGTTCAGCAGAAGCATACTGGAAAATTAGTTTTCACAAAGATATTCATCCCTATTAAGAATGTCCCATCCATGACAATAGACTTTGGAAATCTTTGTTACAAAATATACCACATATTGGCTTCCTCTGAAGGTACATAACAGCTCGGATATTCATCTTCCCAAGAAGAGAAAAACATGTTACATAGTGCTGGCAGGTTAAGTTTTCATTTATTTGTTTGTTTGCTTTTTTTTAGCAAATTATGATTGCATGTAACAGACATAAGCAAGATGTTACGCTTTTCCTAGGAAAGTAATCCACCATCCCAAGTTATTACAATCTGCTACATTTTAAGACTTATTTTTGAATTTAAGGTGTAACGTGAATATTCGTTTGTCATAAAGTATTTTCAGTAGTTGAATCTTGATATGATATTTTGCAAGGTAACTCAAGCCTAATCATGTTTCTATTTTTTTATTTTTTTTTGATGATTTGATTGCTTCTTGTGTTTTGTGCAACTACAGCTAGGACTTTTGGGGTATCTACCCCTAACTTACATTACATTAACTTACATTTAAGCACTGGAGTAAAGATGATGCCAAAATTTGTCAATGATATATGTGGTACACAGGATTGTTGTTATGCATTCTATTTTTTAAAAAATATTTTATTTATTTATTCATGAAAGACATGGATAGAGAGAGAGAGAGAGAGAGAGAGGCAGAGACACAGGCAGAGGGAGGAGCAGGCTCCATGCAGGGAGCCCAATATGGGACTCGATTTGGGGTCTCTAGGATCAGGCCCTGGGCTGAAGGCGGCGCTAAACCCCTGAGCCACCTGGGCTGCCCCAGCATTCTAGTTTTTTTTTTTTTTTCTTATCGCTCAAAAGAAGCATAATCCAAGAACAATCACCATGTGCATGTGATATATGTGATGTGATATATATATCTATGAGACACAGAAATACATATTTGTTTATTTGTATATAACCTAGTTGAATAATAGTGTAAACACCAGCATTCACTAGAATACCAACTAGTAGCTTCCAGAATCTGATGTGAATGTTTGTCAAACATTAACCCAGAAGTATTTTTTTGGCTTGTACACCAAAACCTGATATTATTTACACTTTTTTTTTTATTAAATATAGGTTAGTAAGATGTTTCACTCTTATTACTAACAGAGAGAAGTTCGCTATCTGATTTTCCAGAGCATCTTGGGAAAAAAATCAGTAACAATAAATTCATCAACTGATTTGTTCAAAATCCAACCATGAGTTAAAAACAACAGCAAACGTCAAACGTTTGAACTTTCAGTCCTATCAAATATAAACACAATTATTGTCTGAATAGAGCTAATAAAGACAAAACTACAATCTGTCCATTTTGGGTGGTGAAAAAAAAACACATCAAAAGTTAATGAATTCACCATTTTTAGAGGTTAGATTCAAAGGCTAATCATGATAATCCCTTGAAATTAGCCACTAAAATGAACTGCTGCCTCTTAGGCTGCAGAGTATAAAGCTTTTCTTTTTTTCATTTTTATTTATTTATTTATTTATTTTACCTATTAGAGACATTTCCAGAAGGAATTAAAGCATCTGACTTTACATTTTAAAATCTAGATCTTTTCTGTCAGGGATGCAAAATAGAAATTCCAAGGCTATTACAATAGAGGATAGAGGCTAGAACTCAGTTTGAGCTCCACTCCACGAGAATCAAGTGCTCAGGGGTGTTTAGGGGCTTGGGTGGAAGTGGAGGTGGAGGTGGAAAGAGTGGAAATCATGTGTGATTGTTAATTGACCTTACCTAGAGGAAAAATAGACTTTATCTTCATGACCCGAGGTAACTTTATAACTTGGAGCAAGAGGGTCCACTGAAATCAGGCTACTACCCAGAAACGCCACTACCTTACTGATTTCAACAGGTTGGTTCCCAGATCTTTGAAAAAGACAGTCCAGAGTTGTATATCTGGCAAGAGGGTTTTAAAAAGATTCCCATCTCAAAGGGGCAGAAAAAGAATTTGCAGTGGCAAGTTTTCTAAATGAGACACTAGAGAAAGGGAAGTTAGGGATCTAGAGGAAGGAAGAAATTTGGCCACACTGAGGGAAATATTCAGGATATCTTGGTCATATCTCACCTTCAAAAAACTAAAACAAAATAGCATTATGTTCACATTTTCTTAGAAACTCTCTTACAAAGAGAGTATCAAGCAGCTGGAAAAAGATGTTTAGCCACTCTGTTTTTTGTTGCATTGCCTAGAATTCTCTAACCAAACCTGTGTTTTCCAAGGGCCATGGCCTTGGGTCCAGGGTAGGGGTAAACATAAAGAGGGTGGGTTAGCATGAACTTGAGCTGGACATGGATGATGTTGGGTCAAGCCTTAAAAGAAAGGATGGGTTCGTGAGGGCTCAGTGGAGGTTGCAGCTCCTGGAGGATGAGGTTCATTTTCAGGCAATTACTCTGAGGTACGGAGAAGTTCACTGAGCTGCACCTGGGTTAATTGTGTCAAAGGTTAAACTGAACAGGAATCAAAAGGTGGAAATCTAAACAAGAGCAAATACAGTATGAGAGGAAAATGGCTAATAGTAAGCCCGTTACTGTTTTCTTAAAACCACTAATCTCTACCTATATTGATACATTTCTTTAAACATTTCCAATTTTATTTTTTATTTTTTAAAGGTTTTTACTCTTTTTTTTAAAGATTTATTTATTTATTTATGATAGAAATAGAGAGAGAGAGAGAGAGAGAGAGAGAGAGGCAGAGACACAGGCAGAGGGAGAAGCAGGCTCCATGCCGGGAACCTGACGTGGGACTCGATCCCGGGACTCCAGGATCACACCCTGGGCCAAAGGCAGGTGCTAAACCACTGAGCCACCCAGGGATCCCCTAAACATTTCCAATTTTAAAATCACCTATTACTCCAATAGGTAGCAACTTCTCTGGGCTTTTTTCCTAAAAGTAAAACAAAGGATTGAACTGTCTAGTCGTCTCAAAGAATGATTTGGGGATTGTCGACTTCTACATCACCTGGGATGCTGGTTAAAAAATGCCTGGTCCTACAGAGACTGTACTGAAGCAGATGCAGAGCAGTGGGGGATGAGAAGCAGGGCAGTGAAAGGGAGCCCAGGGAATGAGGAAAGAACCATTTAAAAAAAAAAAAAAAAGAAAAAGAAAAAAAGTAAATACTAGAGTAGATTGCGGAAAAAGTAAATTTTTATCAAGCTAAAGCTTGAGAACTGCCAAATGTATAAGCAATGCACACGCTGTCACAGGTTTAGTCTAAAATAGGTGGGAAAAAAATAAAATAATAAAATAGGTGAGAAAAAAACCTATGCAGATACAACTCTTTATCATTTTGAATAATAAAATTCAAAAAATAAAATAATATCATTTTGAATAATAAAATAGGTGGGAAAAAATAATAAATAAAAAATAATAAAATAATATCATTTTGAATAATAAAATAGGTGGGAATAATAATAGGTGGGAAAAAACCTAAGCAGATAAAACTCTTTATCATTTTGAAGTATTTTAAAAACACTGATGATTAATTTTTTCCACTAAAATTTGCACTGGTCCGGTTTTTTCAGTGAAGTAGTAACTGGTTTGTAAGAATTCAAGAACTAGAAGTTAAAAAAAAAAAAGCATAAGATATGAGAATGGCAAAAACCATTAAATATCCTTCTGCCCAATCAACTTAATTAGCTCTGAATTTCTAAAAGACCTGAGAAAAAAAGTAGATTTCCATATCGTGTGTCCTAATAAAGTAATTCTCCTAAAATATTATCTTTTTAATAACAGCAACCTGGGAATGTCTGCACTGTCATTAACACCTTAAGATGACTTAACTTTGGGGACAGTCTTCTCTCCTAGAAGCTTGCTATAATCTTATAAGTAAAATAATAGTATTTGTAATAAGGGAAGAATAGTGAAGAGGAAAATGCATGGAGCATTATGAGCCTGAGGCAGATTTAAATGGAATACCACAACTGAAATATTTGCTTGCCAGGAGGTTACAAACAGGAATTAGAAGGTCAGAGAGAAAGAGAGGAAAGAAAAATATGAAGGAATGAAGGCAAACTATTTCAATTTCCCCCATTACCAGCTCTTTGTCTAATGAGGTCTGGTTTACCAAAGATTTACTAAGAAATATGTTCATATTCAAAATGACTCTCTGCATACATAAAAATTGTAGTTGCTCTATTGAGAATAAAAAAGTATTTATTATTTAGTAAAAAAAAGAACCACTATAATAATATAGCATAATAGACAAACAGCAGTTGAAATAATTCAATAAATGATATGATTCTCTTCAAATTTAATCAAATCTCAAAAAAAGTAGTCAAATCTGTTTGTCTGACAATATACACTTGTAAATTTTGTAGTTAAAATGCTTTCGTGTGCCACTATTAGAATCTTTACACACTATAGTTATTCCCTTTGTGTGTGTGTGTGTGTGTGTGTGTGTGTGTTTTCCTTGTAAACATGTGTTCGTGGGGTCACATTTGATTCCAAGTGATGGAAGCACAACTTGAGTGGCTTGAGAAGCTTGAGAGGCAAGGGAGAAAGAAACCCCTACCAAGGGTGGCCACTTGGAGGGAAAAGTAGTTCCCCTGATGATACCAAGTTTGAATATTTTTAATGTGCAATCTTGTTTAACTTTCACAACAATCCTGTGAGGCAGAAATAAAAGGAAGCTTTATATATGTGAAAACTGAGTCACTAGTAGCTTATCAATCTGGTTAATGTTGGAGGTTGGGCCTTCTGACAGCAGAAGGTATTTCCCTAACCGCTTACTGTTCTGTATCCCACAGTTCCAGCCCCACAAACCCCAATTCCTTGGGTTCTGGAAGGCTTTATGAACATATCCGGAGGGATCATCTCTAAATGTGTCATCAGCTAGTGCTTTATCCAGATTACATTCACAACTAATAGAGGAATAACCATGTCAGCTCTTTACAGAAGTGAGAAGACATTTGCCTGATTCTGGATTTTCTGCCCTTGTCCTGACAGGAGGTAACCACAAAATGAAGCAGAATTCTGTCTTTTCCCCCAGCATATAGTGCAAAAAAGTCACACATCTAGGCATTGATTTAGCTTTCAACTGGCATCTTCTAAACTAGATGTGAAAAAAGGGTTTAAATTCTTTGGGATGGCTGGCAAGACCCTAACTTCTTGCTTATTGATTTTTATGTTATTGCTTCTGGTTATGAATTGTGGATTAAAAAAAAAAACTTTTATGGTGGCTAATAAAAGGGAAAGCCAGGAGAAAAATCCAGCCCCTATTCCACACCCCTCACATTAGTTTCTTTTTAAAAAAATATAAATCTATAAAGAGAATTAAAAAAAATAGTATATATAAATCCAATTTGTGTCACAAAAAGGCATGACGAAATTCCAAGATATAAGGACTCTGTATGATACAGCAAAAGGGAAAGACTCCATTTCTCCTGGAGACAGAGGGAAGGAAGAGAGGGCATTAACCTTTTCTTGGCTGAAAGGTAGACCTGATGATCAATAATGAATTACATTCATTAGTCACTGAAAAAGGAAGGAGTAGTATTTTTTCTTTCATATATCCAGCCCATAATAAAGCATCAGATTGCACAATTTGTTTTATTACATCACAGCAGGCATCTGGAATATGAGGTGTTGAATTGGTGCTCCTTTGCAAGAATTACAGCTCATGAGTTGCTTTTATTATGGTTCATTGGTGTTCTAGGTCAATCTGAATATATAGCTTTAGCATTTTCAAATTCCAATTTGACAAATAGTGTCCTGAAAAGTTTGAGGATAGGGAGAAATCAAATTCTCTATATGAACACATTAAAAAATGGGCAGGGGATCCCTTGGTGGCACAGCGGTTTGGCGCCTGCCTTTGGCCCAGGGCGCGATCCTGGAGACCCGGGATCGAATCCCACGTCGGGCTCCGGTGCATGGAGCTTGCTTCTCCCTCTGCCTGTGTCTCTGCCTCTCTCTCTCTCTCTGTGTGACTATCATAAGTAAATAAATAAATAAATAAATAAATAAATAAATAAATAAATAATAAATAAAATGGGCAGGTTTTATGCTTCATAAGAAATGCTAACTCCTAAAAATATTGTCTACTTAATAAATAACATTGAATAACATTGCCATTTAATTCAAAAACTTTAGGGTAATAAGGTCCTGAAGGACAAACACCACTGCCCCAGGACTTGATTTATGATTGGAAGGGGAGGTCTTCTAGCCTCCCTTCTATCAGTACATTAAAATTCTGAGACGCCATTTCTGATCTCATGGATAGCAGGGATCCAGTGGAAAGCAATCAAAAAAATAAAAGATTGAGAAGCAGCATGAATGCAATGGATAATGGAATTACCAGCTATATGATCTAGAAATTGAGATACTATTAATGATCACTTGATATAAAAAATATGGGTGCACTAACATTTCCAAAATAAGCATTGTCATATTCCTTTGGGGAATTTTTTTTTTTTTTTGGTAGCAAATGGTTTATGCAGAGGAGAGAATACGTTAATTTAAACAGTTCTGTGCATTTTTTTAGTCTAGAATATAAATCAGAACTCCATAATCACATGTAGGCCTGTATGGCGAATGCTGGAAGGCTTTCATTGGGCTTCCCTGGTGTGAATGCTGATGTGCCCAGCACCATGCAAGGTCCTCTGCATATGTTAATCGTAATACATTTATCCTGGAGAAAAATATTATTCTCAAAGTTTAAAATATGCAACTGTATTTCAGGAATATTATTAACTTCTCTAATGCCAAACTGGGATTCAAGCCAATGTGTTGGATTCTGATGCTCTTCTATCATACTGTCCCTGCTCAATTTATCAGACTTGAAAAGAAAGACAAATTAATCTCTGGCATTCTTCTATTTTTTAAAAAACATTCTTCTGCAATTTCCACTTCTCTCCCTCATATAAGAAGACCTGTGTGTATAACTCTTTCCATTACACTTCTGTTCTCATACTATGCCTACAACACACACATGCATGCACATGTGAACACACACATACATACACACGCGTGTGCACATCCTTTGGACCCTGACCTGTGTGTATAACCTTGCCTTCCCTAGCTTACATTTTCTTTTCAAGCTAGTTGTACTTTGATATATTCCCTCAGGTTCCTCTTCCCTCCTAGATGACAAGGCTAATTCAAATTCCTGGCCTTAACCAAATTTCCTTACAATTCCTCCCTTCTCATTGCCAATAACCTCTACAGTATACCTGCAAATTAATTTATCCAGGGCATCGCCAATTACTCCTCTAGAATGCAGCTAAATAACTTTACGGATATAACCTATACATCTCTTCCTTTATGCTTTTTGCTCTGAATTCTCACCCTTTGAATAGTTATTATCTATCAAGTTCTACAGTAAATGCAGACACATCTTAATGATGACACAGTATGAGAAGTACCAAATTGTAGAATATTGGGGAAATGGGTTATTATTTTTTTTCAAAATAAGAGGGTGACTAGTATTAGTATGGAAAATTAAGAGCCATAAAGGGTCTATTAGTTAGTTTCTATTTCCACAGAACAAATTATCTCAATACTTGCAGCTTAAAACAATAGACATTTATTATCTGACACAGTCTTCTAGAGTCAGGGAAGCAAGAGCATCTTAGCTGGATGGTTTTGCCTCAGGGTCCTCATGAGGTTTTAGTCAAGAAGTTGGCTGTGGCTGCATTTCTCTGAAGGCTTGATTGGGGCTGGAGGATCCATGTCCAACATGGCTGTTGACAAGAAATCTCAGTTACTTAAGACGTGAGCCTCTCCATAAGTGCTCTATGACATAACCATTGGCTTACCCCAGGGTGAGCGACTGAAGAACAGAAAGTGGGAGTAACAGTGTAATGAAGACAGACAGTGGAT
This sequence comes from Vulpes lagopus, assembly GCF_018345385.1. Lineage (NCBI taxonomy): Eukaryota > Metazoa > Chordata > Mammalia > Carnivora > Canidae > Vulpes > Vulpes lagopus. The sequence continues at coordinate 19,049,164 of NC_054845.1, forward strand.
TGTCTTTTATAAGCTAATATCAGAAGGACTATATCATGATGTTTGCCAACTCTGTTCCATTGTGGGAGAAGACTATAGAACATTACCAATAAGAGGAGACGGGGATTACTGGGGGCCATTCTGAAGGCTGGCCACATCACAGGGGAAGACTGGAGTGAGAGAGACCAAGCTACTGAATTCTTTTAGGCATAAGATGATAACTAGGAGATGTTTCTGAAATAAAAGAACAATTTGAATGCCAAAGGATGAGAAAGAGGAGTAAGCAAGAATCTCAAAATTTATAACCTTAGACCCCAACACTGATATCATTACAGAGTATAAGCGGGTGAAGGAACTGTGTCCAATTCATATATGCTGTTTCAGAGGCATGGAGATGTGCCTCCAGATGGAAAAGTGCAGAAAGAATGCCTTCTTCTTAGCCTCAGGATCTTCTGGAATTCTGCTCATCTTACAAAACTTACCTCTAATATTTTCTGCACGAACATTTTCTTATTTCCAACACTAGAAGCTATATCTCATCCTTAGGATCTCTGTGCATTAAGTTCCTTCCTCAGAGTTTATTTTACTCTGTTTAGTATTAAACTATGCATGCCCACTCTTATTTGGTTATAATCTGCTCAATTTAATTGTGCAAGAAATTTTTTGAGGGCAATGAACATGTCTTCATCCAGCACTAAAACTCTCTAGTTTAGCGCTTAGCACCTAAGTCTTCCAATGAATACTTGTTGAATATCATTGAAAATGTCATTTCAATGAAATCCTTAATGAGACAATTTCAAGAAACATAGTCGGCTAAGAAGATACTGTTTATTAAGGTGTGTCTCTGTCTTCACATGGCTGTTTTCTTGCAAAGATACCAGTCATATTGGATTTGATGCCCACCTTACTCCAGTATGACCTTGTCTTTACTAAGCATAACCTCAATGGCCTTCTTTCCAAATAAGGTCATTTTATGAGGTCATGGAGCTTAAGATTTCAATATTTCCTTGAGGAGACACAATTCAATCCACAGCATTAGATATCAAGGAAATGGAAATTAAAACCACAGTAAGATACCCTCTAGATCCATGAGAATGACCAGTGTTCAAAAGACTGACAACACCAAATATTGGCAAGAAACCCTCATACATTGCCAGTGGAAATGCAAAATGGTACAATTTTAAAAAATAGTAAGGCAATTTCTTAAAAAATTAAGAACACCTGAATGATACAACCCAGCAATACTCCTAAGTACTTATCCAATAAAAATGAAAACACAAGTGCTTGTATACAAATATTCCATATAGCATTCTTTCTGAGAGCAGAGAAGTGGAAACAACTCAATATCCATCAATTATGAGGATCCCTGGGTGACTCAATGGTTTAGTGCTTGCCTTAGGCCTAGGATGTGATCCTGGAGTCCCGGGATCGAATTCCACACTGGGCTCCTTGCATGGAGGCTGCTTCTCCCTCTACCTGTGTCTCTGCTTCTTTCTCTCTGTGTCTCTCATGAATAAATAAATAAAATCTTTAAAAAAAATCCATCAATTAATAAATGCTGTGACCACTCATATTACAATGCATTACTCAACGGTAAAAAGGAACAAAATTTAAGACATGCAGCAACAGATGAATTTCAAAAAAAAATTCATTTAGCATTTACATTCATTTATACCATGCTAAGTAAAAAAAGCAAAATATAACACACTGCATTTTGCATTGTTCCATTTATTTGAAATTCTAAAAGAAGGAAAGCTATAGGGATAGAAGATCAGTGATTGCCTGTGGATGAAAAATGGGGAAGAGGATCTACAATCAAGAGGCACAAGGAACATATTTAGAATGCTGGGAATTTTTCTGTATCTTAATTCTGGTGGTGATTACGAGGCTGTATACAACTACCAAAATTATCAAAATGTACACCACACGTGTATATTTTATTGCATGTGAATTATATCTCAAACTGAAGGAGAGGTAAAATGGTAAAAATAAGTTTAAAAGTTATGGACCCATCTATGCAGCCCAATTCTATGGCTATTTTAGTTTTAACACTTTCACATTTTTTTAATCCAAATTTCAAGCTTCAAACAAGGGATATGCTTTCAAATCAGTAGATAACCTTCATGTGGCGCAAAGAGTTCGCAGATAAGATTGGAGTGCTAATGGTATATAGAGAATGCATCAGCTAACAGTAGTCCTTTAAAAAATGTTTATTATTTTTATTATTTCATCTGTAGACTTATCATTTTCTCTCTGCTCTGCCATGGGGCCAGAACAGTGTTAACTTGGCAGGAAGACACGATCTGCTGCCATGTGGGTGGTAGGCTCAATGGCTCATCCATGAAAGTCACCTTCTATTTGGGTGCAGTTTCCTGCACTCGCAGGTGCTGATTGGATCAGACACTTACCTTGCCTGGGGTTCAGAGCCTGTGCAGCTGCCTTATCTCACTGCTAATTCAAATTTTGTTTGACTAGTTGGGGCCAACTTTCTTTTCCCAGAGTCTTTATTCCTGAGATCCAATGTAGTGTTTTCCACATTACCATTTCCTTGAGGGGCTTTGTCTATGTTACGCTTCTGGATGAAGGCATAGAGATTTTTGTTCCTAATTCTCAGTGAAATTAGGAATTCATACAGAATACATTAAGAACAAAGAAATTGACTTTGGGGGACAACTTGGTGTCCTATTATCCCCTCTCACCAACCTCTCAACCACAGTCTTTTCAATCTTCTGGAAGCCGTAGAGATGAAATGTCCTACATTTCTTCAGTTCACTCTCTTATATTTGAAATATAAATTAAAAATGTTCAGAATGAAATTAAAAGGAATTTAGTTTTTTAATTCCTTTTAAAATCTTCTTTATCATCAAATCTAAGATTTATTCTATGTGTAATTACTGAAAAAAGATGATATCTTTGTTTACAATAACAAATCAAAGACTAAGTCTATAGTTAAAATTTACTATAATTTGTGTTTTACTAAGCAATGGGGAATGTGGTTGTTTTACTAAGCTTATTTAAAATGTGAACTAGGAGAATTATCTGGAAATAATGAAAGATTATACTGTAAACTAGGCTGAAAGGAAGATACCTTAAAAAATATATATGTTTAAACACACACACACACACACACACACACACACACACACATCAGACTTTCTCCATTTTTATACTTTCAGGCCCTTTAATCCTCTGGTCCTATACCTAACTCATATTATTTTCTTTTCTCCTTCTCCTACTCATAAATGATGAGGACTTTCCAACCAAATGTTTTTGCCACAACTGGACACTTTTTCAGTGAATTTTATGGTATGTCATGTCATCTTTCCCGAACCATCTTACTTAGGACTTTCTTTTCTTTAATTAATATAAAAATATTAATGATTATTACCAAAATTAAGAAAAACTTCTTCAAATATGCCATCTTCTCTTTTTTCTCAGTGTCACCAACTTCAAATCATCAAGGCAAAGATTGTAAAAAATTGTGCAGGTGCAAATATTTTTTAATAATAACTATTACATGTTCTTGGGAACAACTGATACCCTTAGAGCATTTGAGGGGGGGGTAGATTTCATAGATAAAACCAATTTGTGACAGTCCAAGAATAAGATGGGGGGAGAAAATGGTAATTAAATTAGGTTTTAAAATATATCACTTGTTCCTTATTCCTATAATAATTCAACATCCAGGTGGAAGCAGATGGTTTGATTAGATTTTTATGGCACCCTTAAATGGTGCAGATTTTTTTTTTCTTTTTCCCTTTGGGTGCTTGAGGGAAAATAACAATCAATGTAAATTTAATTTTCCTAAATGTTTGCTAAAGTTCATAGAATTACTAAACATGGTTTAAATTCACTTCACTGAGAGTTTCACTCAAATGATTAAGCTTGAGTTTTAGCTGACCCAAGAGGGCTATCAAATAAAATGCTAATCTGGACTTGGGTAAGGAGAGGCTGATTCAAAAAACTGTTGCAACTTGGGAAGTAAATTATTGTAATAGGAAGGTGGACTATGGCAATAGGCAAAGAGGGATTTTGGATATAAGGAGGGAAACTATTTTAATAGAAGAAGAGACACTATTACAATAGAAATAAACACTGCAATCATAAGATCTAGAATTTTCTCAAAGGTCAGGTAGAAAGGGCTTTTCCTTTATTGGGAGGCTAGAAAGAGCTGTGGTGGATGTGCAGGATGATCAAGTGGCAGTATCAGAGAGTTGAGCAGAATTTTTTTTCTTCAGCTCATTTTCATTAAGGGGTTGTTCTGCTTACACTTAAGAATGTACTAAAGTTCAGGGGTCTCAGGGAAGGAGAAGCCTGATTAAAATTGGATTAAATTCGAGGGCATTTGCTCAAGATTGAACAGTAGGGACAGACAATTAAGTTAATTGTTTATGAGACAAAGAATGGCAATTTGCAGGGTCTGCAACTGGTGATGAAGGCTCACCCTCAAGTCTTAGAGTCTTAGCTAAGTCATATGTGAAGGGTGGTTCTTCCCAGTAAGGCATTTTCTAAAAAAAAAAAAAAAAGAAAAGAAAAGATTGAGACTTTCTGAAATGTCACTGTTTTCCAAGAACGCAGAGCTTAGGTAAAGTCTGACATTGTCAGGGCCCACTCAAGCTAAGCAAAAATGAATATCCTGTCATGTTGATCTAAGATTTTTATTTGATGCATTGGTCTTAACCACAAAATTGTTAATTGCCTCATAAGCAGTCAATATGACTGTTTATATTACGAATTTCTTATTTTTCTCTTTTTTCTTTTATATTCTCAACTATCAGTAAGAAAATATTAGATTATTTGAGTATATCTTTGTTCACTAATTTATTTGTTCAGCAACTGAATCTAAGATAGTGGAGTAGGAAAGAGTCTGGAGATGGATCATGTTGGGTCATTGGACTGTAAACAGGAGATGGGGAGAATTTCAAAGGAGACCTGAGGTTTTATTAATGAAAGCAGGTTTTGGCTTCCCCACTGTCCTTGCAATCACTTCTTAAGCCTCAGTTGTTAAAGGACCCTGCTTTAGTGTCTTCCACCCCCTACTGGTGTGAGCTTTGGTCTCAGTAAAGAGAAGAATATCAAAGAAGAGCCTGCCAAGCACTCTCTACCTTTTCTCAACATTCTAGGATAACACCCGCTGCTCTTTCCCGGGGTTCAGCTACTTTTCATGAGAAGTAATATTGAGAAACTGATGGGCCTGGGTTCACCTCGGATTTTATCATTCTAATAAACACATCATTAGTGTTGCCTTTTTTTTTTTTTAGTATGATAATCAAAACTTTTATTAAGCAATGGTATATATTCTTTAAAAAACTGTTATATAAACATGGTGATTTGTTTCCCTGCTCCTTGTTAAAGGGTTTATGTATGAAGAAAGTTACCACAGTATTTATTCAAAAATAATTGTACATATGCGGTTGCAATTTAGAAAATTGCAGTAGGGTTAGCTGCATTTTGGATTTAAGAACCCGCAACTTTGAGAATCATTGAATTGTAATTTAATTGGCCTGCCACAGTGGAAGTCCGGGCTTGTTTTATTGTCCACCCTTCCAGTCTTCTTCTTTGTCCTACAATAAGATGGAAGACAAAGATGAAAATGAATGGCGTGGAGAAAAAACAATTTTAATGTTAAGTACCGTGAATTTTTCTCTCCTCTAGAAGTAATAAGAATATGTCAATTTCAGCTTCAGGGATTTCATGAACCAGACATTCAAATGATGGAGTGTCAGGCAAGCACTTTGAAGGGAATAGAAAGTTGAGTCCCTTGTCAGCTTTTGGGGCGGTAACATGGTTTAGTGCATATGAATTTGCAGCTACATGTACAGGCATGTGAGAAGGCTTGTGGTGCTTCATTTCTTTAAATCAAATTAAATCTGGTTTTATCTCTGCTTCATGAGGCCCTGAAGTAAAATTTTAGATCAGTCTTCCTAAAGATTCCAATTGATCTATGTCAGTTATGCAGAGTAAAACATTCATGAATGACCGCTCCCTAAGTGAGCTCATTACTGAAACCCTCGTGGTTCTGTGATATCCGTTGACTCCTCTACTTCTCTACTGTTTTTGGAAAAGGAAACACTGCCAAAGTGAGGGGCCACAGATCAGCCTCCTTAAGTGTCTTGTATATCCATTCTCCCAAGAAATTGTGCCATTGTTTAAAGTCCCTGTGAAGATACCTGTGGTCTTCAAACACTGCCCCTTTCCCAGCCTAAAACCTTCTCCCCATAGTCTCCCTCTGAGTTTGCCACCAGAGTCTCTGTCTTCTTACAAGAAACAATTCAATTGATTTAGATTTTCACAAATGCTAAGAAGATGATTGTGTACCAGTCCTTGAAAGGAAAAAATAAGGCAATACTTTCTGGAATGGCAGAGGAGAAAATACAGAGAATAAAGTACAAATAGTTCTCTGGGTCTTTCACAGCAGAGAAAACAAAATATAAATTATCATCTGAATACAATTTTTTTCTGCCACCTTGGATACTCAAATGTTTCAAGGGGATTAGTTGAATTACTATCCTCTCCCTTCATCCGCTATAAAGGAGGCTGATGGATGGGGGGAAAAAAATCACATAATTGGTTTCCCAGTCAGGCCATTTGCTTAGATTAATTCATTAAGTAATTAGTTAATTAATTTTAACTTGATTAAACTGGAATGATTTCCATGATCTAGGAAAAAATAGTATATGAAATCTCTATGGTAATTCCCAGCAAGGTAAACTGAGTAGAATATGGCAGCAGGTCTGGAAACTAGGAGTGAGGAGCCAAAGGGTAAAATTGGCCCATTTGACTAAACAAATATCTGGGTTGGCATCAGAATATAATCAATCAAATATTAAACACCTTGTTTTAAGGAATGAAGACATTATACAAATTGCATATTTTCTAATGGTTTGGAGATGCGCTTTACGTTGGGAAATACATATAATACTTAGAATCTTTAAAACTTTTAGTGCCTTTCAGAAGCCAAACAGGAATCTTCTGACAGAAATAAGACAAACATGATATATTTCCTATGGGACGTTTCAGGTATGAATCAAGATCTACAAATGTGTACACAATACTTTAACCCAGGCACACAGCAGTGTGAGTTTAAGATTTTGGTGCTTATGCTTTAAGCTTTAAATTAAAGACCAGCTTCCTTGTTTATGAAGCTTTCCTTATGCCTTTCTTTCACAAGTTGAACCTCCAAGGTCTTAAAAATAATAGCTTATACCCAGCTAATTCCTGTGGGGAGTGTGAAGATGACAAAGAAGGATATTTGGAAGAGGAACTTCGCATCCTAATCTGGCAGCTGATCATCCTTGTTTCATTCTTGTATCCTTTATGTCTCTCAGTGTCTAAGAAATAGTGTTTCTTCTTTATCTCCAGTCAAGTAAAATTTAATTGCTCATGTCCTGACAGCTTCGTTCTTTCAATTTCTCCTGCAAGTGAGCCAATGGCCCCTTGTGGCAAGATGAGTAATGGAAGCAGGGGTGGGGTTGGACTTAGAATCTGAAACTCCCTTTCCTGTTTCTGTGCCTTAATAACTTTGAGATTGCTTCAGTCATTTAACATCTCTTGATTATATGTTTATTTTACTACAAATAGTATTAGCAATCTGTTAATAATGCTCTCATTCCATATAGTACAGGGTGATCACAGTGACCTACTGATACATGGTCTATAAATACTTGGTAAAGTAGTATGTAAATAAAAGAACTAGTCCTGGTATTAAAGTAAAATACATCTGGCTGGATAAATTTTAGTTAATAGCCTGGGCATTTCACAATTTCCTAGTCAAAATGATCCCAAAGAGATAAAGCCAGAAAAAACAATTTTAAGGAGATGCTTGAGCAAATGTCCCCATGGGGTTCAGTGAAGGTGACTTAGTGGATATGTACCTTGTGGGGTAAAATCATTTTTTGAGATATTTATTTGTGTTTGTCTTCCATATTTTCTTTCTCCCATTTAGTCGGATGGGATGCGAGGTGCTCAGGGGAGAGTTGTGATAGTGCAAAAAAGTACGAGTAGCCTTCAATTTTAATCCTGGTTTTTGTTTTCAAAATTTATACTCACTGAAAGGATTATGTGAAATTATCTTCAGAATCATCTGAAGAGCTAGTGTCTCAGAGGGAGTCATTAGTTCTAAGGGATTATTGGAGACAGCAAGGGGCCAGGGATCTGGGGGTGGGGAAAATGGACAGCTGACACTTTGATTCTGGCATCACATTGAGAAATGGCAAGAACTCGAGAGAAACCAGCTGCCTGGCTCTCCAGCTTTTTAAATTACCCTCTTCCTCAAGTATGTGCAAAAGTTGCAGAGCCATGTGAACTGGACCAATAAATGACTTGTCAGTAAGGTGTGGCCTGTTCATTACAACCCAAGGGGTCTCCCTAAGGACCTCAAAGTCAGTCCATTCCTGCAAGAAGGGACAGCTCCAATTGGTCTCATTTGTCTTCTTAACTAGCATAATCAGCACTTATTGTGAAAATTAGGTTCACTTTACAAAAAGTGTTCATTCTTGCCACCTGAATTATGAGGTGTCTTAAAAACCAAATTAAATAATAAAAAGGGAGTCAATTAAATTGGCAAATATACCTCTTCTTTCTTGCCAAAACTAAGCTATACCCCATCTGATTGCTTCAGCAGATTTAATTATTATTAATTGGTCAATCAAATCTATTTAAAATATCACACCAGTCAGTTAATATTTATTGAACATCCTCCACGAACATAGCACGGAGCATGGGAATAATTTAATTATTACATGGTAATTGAATTAACTTGTAATATAAATAGTTGTTAGTCTGTGGGCCTCCCTCCCTTCCTGGAAATTATGTACCCAAATAAAGCAAAAGCAAAACTTACAACCATGCCTGAATCAATCATCATTCCCCAAATAATATTTTAATTACAATTATTAAAAAGTAACAATATAAATTAAAGTGAATCATCTCTTTTACATAAAATTATGGAATTTTAAAGCTGAAACTGGCCTTGTGTTACAGAATTTCTTTTGCTTTAGTGTCCTGGGGTTCTTGGTCACGCCACTTGGAACAATGAAGAGGTAGACCAGATGAAGAGTGGTGGGCAGCAAAGCAAAGTTTATTGAGCAATAGTGACATGGGAAAAAGCTCCCGAAGAGGGAGGGTGTGAGAGGGTTGCCACTGGAGTTTCTAAATCTAGGGGTTTTCAAAGGCTTGTTGGTGGGCTCTTTTAATTTGATTAGCCCTCCAGGCCCCATCACCCAATCCGGTTTCTGTCATCTGCCTACATGCACATATCAAGGGTGGAGGGCTCCTCTCAGGGTGGTGTAAAATCCTTTTAAGGGTGGTTTCATCCTAGAGAGGGACCCCTGCATCTCTGCCTGCCTTTCTTCCAACTATCCTTCTTAATTTTGAGAGTGTCTAACTCTGACAAGCATCCCCAGAAGTATGAACAACTGAACCAAAAACTTAAACTAATTTATGTCGGGCCACAAAGCTCATGAGAAAAGGATTTGAAACTCTAACTCTTTGATTTCTAACTTCTGGTCTTTAGTCTTCCTTTTACATTATGAATTTGCATTTCCTTATCTCTGTAAATATGATCGTATCCAGGTTAATTATACCTGAAGAAAAACTAGCATTGAAATATAGTATTATTATAATAACCAATATTTACTGAGTTTTTACTATATGCCAGGCACAGCTCTGCCTGGATTTTCTCATCACATTTGAAAAACAATTCTATAAGGGAAGTAACATCCGTGTTCTGCTTTTATATGTTAAACTAAACTGAACTAAACCCCACAGACAAGGAGTCAAGTCATATGTCTAGTAAGAGGAGAATTTCCTATTTAAACATAAGCAGTCAGACATGAAAGCTCAACCTACTGGACTCAGTTTCTTGAATTATAGAAAACTGACCAAATTAATGTGTTAGTTATTTAATCATTTGGCAAATATTTAAGTCCTAAAACTTAAGATTTCTAGTACTAGGCACTGATCTAGGCACTGGAATTGAACTATAAATGAGAAGAATAAAGTCTCTTACCTCAATGGATTTTGTATTCAAATATTTGCTAGGTATTTTTAGAGTGTAAGGAATAAAACCATGCTTGGTTATTACAATTGATAGGAGTGAAAGGTAATCGGAAGAAAGGCAGGCAGGGACAAACCCCCCCACCCCACCCCCGCCCTAAGAGGGAGCCATCCTTAGAAGGATTCTATGACACCCTGGAAGGAGGTCCCCCCCCCACCCTTTCCCATGTGAACAACTACCTGATAGGTAGATGAGCGTGTGGACAAAAACTTTATCGGGTGACAGGTGCAGGGAGGGTTAATCAGATTAAAGCAGCCAGCCAACAAGCCCATAAAACCCCCCTTAGACTTAAAAATTCCCAGTGGCAACCTTCTTGGGTTTCTTCTTTTTTCAGGAGCTTTGTACTGTTGCTTGATAAGCTTTGCTTTGCTGCCCACCGCTCTTCATCTGGTCTAGAAGACCAGATTCTTCATTCTTCCAAGCGGCATGACCCAGAACCCTGGAGCACTAAAGGAAAAGAAATCTTGTAGTAAACAGAGGAAACTAGAAGGTAGAAAATGCCAGAGAGGAAGCAGCCCACCCAGCTGCACAGCCAGGCTTCCCGAGGGTCTAGTAATCTGATATGGGATTCCCTAAACTGGTGGTCTGAGATTTTGAGGATTTGGTATAGTCACCCCTTTGCTCTGACTCACTTATTTAGTCTCTGGATGGTTTCCCAAATTCCCAGGAGAGTATGTGGCTAGCTCACCTGTCATTGTGTGATTTAGAGCAGGCCTGTTAGGCCAAGGTGTCATGTCAGGTCACATCACTGCTGGTGACCAGCTTCTAGGTGGCTGCATTCTCCATCGGGTGCTGACTCTGGTTGAGCCAACCCTGGTAAGGATGCAGGATCATATTAGATAGAACAGAAAGTAAGTTATGGGGTGATTCGTCTTAGAAGCCCTGCCCAGCACAATTGCAATATTCCAATTCTATAAATGACAAAGACTTACTCATGATTGTTTTGGCTACATAACTCTGTCATTATTCTTTTTTTTTTAAACTTTAACATTTGCTGAGAATTCGATAGGTGGAATTTAACAAAAACCATATTATTTGCATTCAAATTATACTTATCTTGGTCAGATTCATTTTGCTGAGAGATAAAATATAAATTTCACAAAAATTGACAGTTTTTATTACTTTTACAGAAACGTTTCTGGTAGTCATTCTTTTCACTTATACACAGTGCATTTTTAAGTATTAAAAGTTGAGGATCCAAAAATAAAAAGGACAGAGTCCCATCCCAAAAGGGTCCCAGAGAGTCAGATAAGAAAGTAACCAGAGGGAAGACACAACATAAAGCTGCCCTCTCGGCACTAAGGGGATACAAGGTAGTGGCATTTTCTGGGACTATAGCTGGGAGCCATGGAGACGTTAGAAGAGGCTTCCAGAAGACAGTAACACCCACATTACACCCTGATGGACACGATGTGGAAAAGGAGAAAAGCTTCCTAAGGAGAGAAAATACACAGATTATCAGACAAAAGAAAGCAAAACACCTTGGGGAAACAGAAGTAATTAATTTAGCACAGCAAACAGGAAGAGTTTGTGGATAGCTGTAATAAGATCACAGTAAGTTCAGAAAGTTCTGGAAAGGTGGAGAGGGAGAGTAGGAACAAGCATACTGAGAATATAGTCAAGAAAGAGGTTAGGATGACACTTTGGAATAGAGAAGGAAGGAAATGAGAAGACACTGCACAGATCAACTGGGAGAAAACGAGGATATTAAGATCTCATGATGCTGGTTGATATTGGAAGACAAATTAATTGGGCAAAAAAGAAAAAGAAAGCTAGAGAGTTGGGGCCTAGATGAATCTCGAAGCATACTTTTTTAGATGCCGAGACAGTTCCTGGTGATGACAGGTTTGGTGACGTGGTTTATAAAAGGGAGAGGTTGGGGATAAAGAGCTGGGATGAAAATATTAAGGCTGAGTTGTTAGAAAGAATACCACACAAACATAAAGGTCACCTAATGTGAGGGCAGACATAGAGAGAAAAACTGTGAGCCGGTGCTAGAATCCTCAGTGGAAAGTGATCTAGAAGTTAACAGGATAGACTGAGGGTGGCTTGGCTTGAATACATGAATCCTAAAGGAGGAGAAATGTTTGCATAAGAATAGAGGGAATTCTTGTGTGGAGATAGTGTGTAGAAACAAGGAAAATGAGGGAGAGCTGTAAGAGAAGAAAAGCAAGATTTAATTGCCTCCAGTAGGTACCATCCGCAAAGAAAAAGAACAACAAAATGTAAAGAATAACATTCACAAATCCTGATCTGAATTGGTGCCAGATGTGTCCTGGCTATCATACTTTTTTTTTTTTTTTAAATTTAGGTAGATTACACTAGGATGATAATGTTGCTGAAAGGCATGGTGCTGGTAACAGTTCAACAATCCGTGGCTGCTCATTCTTGCCTACTTTTACCCTCCCTCTAAAGCAGGTTAGCACTGAAGGTGGTATGGAAAAGTCTGCATGCATGTTCAATTCCTTGTTTCTTCTCCTTCCCTTTCCTCCTGGGCCCCCCCTCCCCTTCTTCGCTCTCTCCACCTCTTTTGTTCAGTATATGTACCTTGAAGCTAATTTGTACTACTGGATATGTGACTGGAGCCACAGATACAGAATCTATATTGTTCTTACTGAAACACAGCATGGAATTAATATTAAATTTAAATAAAACAAACTTAAATTAAAAATGCCCCCCCCCAAAAATTAGCGACAAACATACTGTATATTACATGTGGCGCAGGAGGATCAGAAAAAAAAAAAAAAAGAACGCAAAGATAAAACAACTCCATCAAACATTTAGTATTTCTGTGGCAAAGTATATAGCTTTTTATAACAAATAAAATATCAAGCAATTTTAGGGACCTGGGTACTCAGTTGGTTAAGTATCTGCATTTGGCTCAGGTCATGATCCCATGGTACTGGGATTGAATCCCACCTCAGGCTCCCTGCTGCACAGGGATCCTGCCTCTCCTTCTTCCTCTGTCTCTCTCTCTCATAAATAAATAAATAAAATCTGAAAAAAAAAACCCCACCCAATTTTAATAATTTTAATAATTTTAATTTGAATAATCGGTTCAAGCCAAGTTTTCCCATCAATCAATTTTCCATACACTTAGAAAATGCGCCTATTTTCCCATTTTTGAAGGTTTGGGAATTTGGGGGACTTTGGAAGTGTGGGTAAGAGTTTATGGATCTGCAGGTCTTAAAGTCAGAATCTTTTATAGACAACCCTCTCCACAGAAGGCCTACATTGAATGTCAGCATTAATTGATTCAGTCTTGACTGCTGATGATCCCTACGTAGTTTAATCCAAAGTGGGTTAACAATGGAGAAGGTATAACAATGGGACCTATTTTATGAGATTTGGTGAACCCTCGGCTCTCACAAGTCACATAAACCATTTATCTCAGTGTCTGATATATATTCTCAGATTATTAACTATTACCATATTAGTAAAGGCAGCCCTGAGCAACAAGATTTTGGCTTCCTCTTTTCTGAAATCTGCTCTGGCCCTACTGATTTTGCAAAGCACAGCAAACTTCGCATGAAAAAGGCAACCCTGCTGTGTATTCCCTTTCCCCAGGGTAGAGGAAGACCACTCCAAAAAAGAATCTCTAACTCTCTTCTTCCGTGTAGTAGAGACCCACAGCCATTCATTCTCCATCTCAAGTAATTTATAATCTTTTCATACTTTCCTTCCGAAGGAGCATGCCCCACCTACAGGGGAGAGGCCACAAGGGAAGGGAGATTTCTTTTATTTTTACAATTTGTCATGAATGACGTGGATTCTCAATGGTCTTGCTAATTCAACACCATTTCTTGGTAACCTCTACAGTAGGCATTGAGTTACATGTTGAGAATTTAAAGATGAACAGAATGAATAGTCCTTGGCCTTAAGCATATAATAGTACAAAGATATAGAAATGTAAAGAAGTAATTCCAGAGAAAAGAGTACTTGTTTCAAGTGTTGAATAGAATATAGAGGAGGACAAGGAATGATGGAACTAGAGCTGAAGGTGCAGGTTTTGCAGATGAGAGGGGTTTGGGCTTTATTCTGGAGGCAGTGGCCAGGACTGAGCAGATAAATTAAGCAAATAATGTACCTTGTAGTCTCCTCCTTTCTTTGAAAACTCTGTCATCCCTTAAGTGCCATGGATTCCTTTGTCTCGCTGCATGGTGTTATTAATCACAGGTGAACAACTGTTTCCTCTCTCTCCCTTTCTTTTTCACACATACCAGATAGAATGAATGCTCACTGTACATACCACACGTTTCCCAGCATGAAATCTAAGAATCAGTTGAGCCATTTTTTTTTTAAATCTATGTAATTTAAAATGCAATCACTTCAGCTCACCATAGGTAAGTGCTTAAGGTCTGCCCTCCCTAAGGCAGGCACTGATGGACATTCCCAGAAAATCATGTGATGACTTTAGACTTGATAATTTAATCCTTGAACTGAGAAAGGCAGCCGTCATTGATAATTCTGGTTGATTGTGAAAATTACCATCTTCTGAGAACCTCAAAGAAATCAGGCATAGCCTAACATAATGAGCAGGTCTTTATAAAGATTTTTACTTTTTAAAATGATGTATTGGGGTGACTGACTAGCTCAGTCAGTTAGGCGTTTGAGTCTTGATTTTGGCTCAAGTCATGAACTTAGAGTCATGAGATCCAGCCCTGAGTTGCTGCTTCTGCTTAAAATTGGGTGTGGAGCTTGCTTAAAATTCTCTCTCTCTCTCTCTCTCTCTCACTCTTTCTCACTTGCACTTCCCCTCCCCCACCTCTAAAATAAAAAAAAATAAATAAAATGATGTCTGGAGGACATAAGAAATCTCCCCCTCCTCTGATAATAAAAAGTGTATAAACCTTGCAGTCAGGGAGATCTGGGTTAAAATCTCAGCTTCACCATTGACTTGGTGCCTTTGTAAAAATGTGTTTTTACTACTGACACTTAGTATCATCACCAGTAAATTGGGTACAGTAATCACAGCCTCATAATATTGTGATGGACATTTACTAAGCTAATTAAGTTTCTAGTAACTGGCAGGGTTTTCTGTAATTGTGTAATAAGCAATCCCCAAATTTACTGGCTTTAAACAACTATGAGTCAGGGATTTGGTGTCTGTGTGGGTGCAGCCAGGAGAGCTTGTATCTGTCTGGAGCCTTAGCTGGGAGGACTCAAAGATGGGCTGACCTGTCAGCTGGAGGAGGGTATCAGCAGGAAGTATCTTCATGTGAGTCGCATATGTCAGTTTCTTATATCTGACAGTTGATCCTACTGTTGGCAGGGACTTCAGGTGGGACTGTCCAGCAGGAGACTCATGTGGTGCTTCCATGTGGCCTGGGCGTTCATTCTCAGAGCATAGTGGTCTCAGACTTTTAATTTTTATTTACTTATTTATTTATTTTTTTTAATATTTTATTTATTCATAGAGACACAGAGAGAGAGAGAGGCAGAGACACAGGCAGAGGATGAAGCAGGCTCCATGCAGGGAGCCCGACGTGGGACTCGATCCAGGGTCTCCAGGATCGCGCCCTGGGCCAAAGGCAGGCGCTAAACCGCTGCGCCACCCAGGGATCCCAACAAGCCCATTTAGATACAGGGTATGAATATAAGGGCCCACCTCTCAATAGATGGAACATCCAAGTCACATTGTCAGAAGAGTAACAGGGTAGAAAATATTGTTGTGGCTAATCTGAGAAATACAGTCTGCCACGATAACTGATACATGATAGTTCTTAATAAATATGGATTTCCCATATTTATCATACTTATGACCATTTGACCAAATTTCTGATCAAGGTAATATCATTTTATATTCCTTAATTCAGCCAGCAAGTACTTATTTAATACCAACTATGATCATTATTATAGGGGATCAGCGTTATTAAATACTTAGTATGCAACAGGCACTATTTGAAGCACTTTACCTGCATCATTTTATTTGATCCTCATAACACACTAACAAGGTAATGACTATATAAATGACTGCCTCCTAAGAAAGGAGCAAACTGAAGTTTAGAGAAATTAAGTCACTTTCCTATGTCAGTCACGAAGCCAGGATTGAAGTAATGTGGCTCCAGAAAGTACTATTTTAGCCACTCATTACACTATGTCCTATCTTCACCAATATTTAAATCCAGGATTGTGATTCATGAACTTATTGCTTTGTGACATAATAATAATAAAGATTTTGTTACATATATTAATACATAGATTTTGTATAAAGGAATAAAACTATTTTAAATATAACTTCTCAGGAAAGTCTTAGAAGGATGAGCATCACAGTCATGTATTATTACTGTGGAAAGATAACTAACATTCATTAGATGCATTTAACATGCCTAAAATATGCTAGATTTTTTTCTTGAAAATAATGTTGTATGTAGGTACTGTAATTCCTATTTCACTATATGCAATATTTTCTCTCCCCCTCCTTTTTTTTTTTTTTTTTAGAGAGAAGGAGAGACAGTTGGTGGTGGTGGTGGTGGGGAGGTGATGGAGGGACAGAAGGAGAGAGAGAGAATCCCAAGCAGGCTCCATGCCCAGCACAGAGCCAGACACAGGACTCATTCTCATGACCCTAAGATCATGACCTGAGCCAAGATCAAGAGTCAGATGCTTAAGCCACTGAATAAAAAGAGGAGTAGGGGACCCAAAGTGGCTCAATCACTATTTATTGTGCTCTTTCTCTACAGTGTGCACTCAATCAAGATTATAGACAAATACTCCGGGTCTTGGCATATTTATGATCCTTTCCCTCAGAGATCTTAGAGTTTATCAAAGAAGATAGATAATTAAGGAAGCAATTACAATAAAGTGTGTAAAAAGTGATATGATCAGGGAAATCCTAGGAACCATGGAGCCACTGCAGGAGACCTGGTCTTATCTAGGGATGATTGTGAAAGAAACCCAGTGGAAGTAACACTGACGTTTGATTATGAATAAAGGAAAAAGACAGTGAATAATAAACAGGATCTCTATGTATATTTAAGTTAATTTCCTTCCAATTCCTAAAAAATATATAAATCTCTATTTTATTGTTAGAAAAGGAGTATTCAAGCACATCCTGGCATAATATTATTTAAAAAAAAAGTAGATTCATGTCTAGGCATTTCTGACTATAAAGCCAAGTGTTTTACTATACAGCAGGGCTTCAGAAAGTGTAATTCTCTAACCACCAACATGGTCAGCACTGTTAGATTATAGAAATGCAAATTTATTGGCCCCACCTGACCAACAGAATGAGAACCTCTGGGAGTAAGGCCTCACAATCTGTGTTTCATTTACCTTCCAGTTGATTCTTGTATTCTTGAAATCTGAGAATTGTGGCTGTAGACATAAAGTGGGAGACTTTGGGTTGGATGAGTAACAATCGCCAAGGAGTTAAAAATCAAATATAGAGATAAAGCAAGCTCCCCCAAAAAATCAAAGTGAAGGCTGAAAAATTGCCATGTAAGTAATCCTATGACTTTATAAGAATTCAATATGAGGGAATTTGGTGTGATGTTTGGATAATCAAGAAAGTGATTAGCAAAGACCCACTGAAGAAGGTGGTATTGAACTGGAAATTGAAGGCTAGGGAAAATATTTGATAGAGAGTAAGAGAAGGCCTTCCAGAAAGGAGTAGCCCCAAGCCTATGTTTGGCAATGAGCAAGTAGACAATCCAGAGCCTAAGGGCGGCCAGTGGACCAGAGCAATGGCAGGATGCTTTTGTCTTGTAATAGATCGCTAGGCAATGCTCATGGACATTAATGCTTGAGAACAGCCAATCTTGTCCAAACTGACAGCTCAGCTGGGACAAGTGGGGAAAATAGGTTGAGAAGTATTGATCTAATAAACCTCTAAGGTTTTATAAATGACTATAGGGGAGGAAAAATAATTTCCCCTCTACACTTCTAAGTTCTTACCTAAAAACTCTGCAATAAATGTCAGATTAACAAGAGAAAAATAATATATTTATTAGCATGCATACCTCATACATACCTGGGAAATACTGAGGGAAAAATGAGTAACTCTCAAATATGGCTCAGATTTCTGGCTTGCATATCATTTTGATGTGGAAAGAGTAGGCTTCCTGGAGGAAAGTGACTGGATTTTAGGGAAGATGAACTCTTAGAAGAACAGATAGGAGGTATGATAATTTGTGACAATTTATCTGGGTATAGTATGAACTTCTAATCTCTTCTCTTGTGATAAGATTTAATCTTCCTTGTTTGATAAAACTCCTGGGGAGATTTATGACAATTGAATTCATTTTGGAGGTTCTGTATGTAGGCAGATAAAGAGAGTTCAGAGAAACTATATCCCTCCATTGGTTGTTTTTCAAGGGCCTACAGCTCAAAATAATCAATATACCAATGTGGCATATTTCGGAACGGCATGTCGTACACCCTCAAAGTCATACATTTGTGTGTGGCATATTATGCTCCCTTTATGAGGGGACTGAGCCCCAATAAAGTTGAATGATTTGAAAATATCACACAGAGATTAAGCAGGGATTAGAACAAGGACTTCTTATGGCTTTTCTATATCAAAGTCAGGGAAACAACTTTGTAGGCTGTAACACTACAGGTCAACTCTTCAGTTCAGAGTTACTGAGAATAACAGATCTAGGAATAGAAAGGAGAGATGGTTAGGAACAACTTGATAGAATTTATTAGAAAATAAACTCTCTAGAGGCCGATAGGCAGCCGAGTAGATCAGAAATGAATTTTGAAAGTCATATTTAAGAATTTTTCTAGAAAAAAATCCCCCACCCAAATAATGTCATGATTTAGAGAAAAAAAAATTTCAATACAATCATCTTGAGGTGAATCATACTCCAAAGTTATAGATCTCAGTGTGGATTGAAAGGCATCTATTTCTCCTTCAGACTGAAGAGATCCAGTATTAATAACCTATTAAGAGCCTAAAGAAAAGAAATTTTGTTCTCTGGACATACGAGGCAGAAAGTGGAACTACTGAAACAAACAAGGACAGTGGCAACACCCAAGAGCAGCCTGGAGTCTCAAAGGCTCTGGCCTTACTGCCTCCCGTCAGAACCATTGCCAGTGGGCCTAGGAGGAAGGTCAAGTCAGGTAAAGGGGCAATAAATGAAGAACCCAGGATGAGATGAGCCAAAAAGATATCAGAAAAAGATAAGTCTTCAGACAAAAATGGGCAAAATAGGAGAAAGAGGGAGCAAAAGGAAGAGAGGCAGTGGTGGCTGACCAAGAAACTTAATCAGGTTGGTATGCAAGAAAATAGTCACAAAATCTAAGGAGAAACCAGCCTCCAAAGAAGCCTGAGGGGAAGAGGCCACAGGTGACACACATCATACTTTTCAGTGTTATCCATGTTACCTTTATATCCCTTCTCCCTCCAAAGGAATGTTTTTATCGACTACTTTGTAAATACAAGTTTTAATAGCTACACAATGGCATTTTTTTCTTACCTCATCCCATTTTTTGAGTATATTTTTATAAACTTAGTGTAACTGCTTTGAGAAGTGAAATTTTATGCTGAAGGGCTTTTTGTTTGTTTGGTGCGTGTGCATCCCAAAACTATGAGGATGTGGAATTAACAGAGCTTTTGTCTTTTTTTTTTTTTTTAGAGCTTTTGTCTGCTGTATTAACTTAACATTTCAATATTCAATGGCTAATAAAACAGAGTTAGAAACCCAGTGTTCAGTAGGAGAGAAATGTAAAGATATGGAAAAATAGGCATGAATTTCATCCCACACATAACTCAGGGCTGTGAACTTTGTGTAAATTAGCACACACATCTCTTTCTGGCATGTTACATGCAAGTTAACATATTTTATATTCCAGACAAACAATGAGAAACATGGACATTTCCAGGTAAGAGAATTACATTTCTAGGAAATGACCTTTCCAGGCTAGTGAATGTAAAATATCGAGGTCGTTCAAGAAACAAATAGTTGGCACCTAGGGAAATTGGAATATTTAAAAATATGCCTTGAAGAGCTAAATGACCTTTACTTTTTCTCACTAAATATTAAATGCTCACCTGCGTCCAGATTACATTTATCAGGAAAGTTTGATTTCAGGTGTTCAAGCATTTAGACTCAGGGCATTTGACTTACCAAAACTCATAGCATTGAAAATGAAGAGGAGTTTGCCTGGAAAAATTTTTATCTGTACAGCTAACGCCCCAGGAGAAAAACAAATGGAAATGCACTATGATCTAATACACTCGGATAAAACACAAAGCAATTGTCACCTGCACTTGCAAACAACTTTGCAGTTAAAGGATATAGTCTCCCCTTTTCCCTAATTTGGCCAGGGAATTAGGGGTTCATATTAGGCCTAGGAGCTATTGTGATGTTTCTATCTTGTTAACACCGTATTTTGATCATCGGGTAATTATAGGTGCTTCTCTAACACCTCTATAGTTGAGTGTGGACTTTTTCTCAAGCATTTACTCTTCAATGTCAGAAAATTATTATTCCTCATTTATATACTAAAAACGAATAATGCTTACTCAATAAATAGTTAACAAATCTAAATTTCTTTTGAAAATTATTATAAAATCCAGATTTCTGTCTTGTCCTCTTAGAAAAGGGCCCCAGTAGAGTTTATCCAGGGTCTTGCTTTCCCCTGGGTTTTGTTTCAGAATCACTTTGGTACAGGCATTAACAGAAATGCCCATTTATCTAGATCATTTGAATGTTTCTCCTCTCAAATTCAACTGATGCTTCTCTTACTGCATTTAAAGCACAGTCATGAATTTGAAAAATGATATAAAAATAGTAGCACTGACTACTATTGGAAAAGAATATGTAATGGAGTGGAAGCAGTCTTGGTGGTAGCTTGAAAGGCTAGTGAGTCCAATTCTAACTCCTTTCAAATGGATAGCATGGTCTCACTGATATTTTGAATATACATTATAATTGTTCATTTGGGGCTTGATTTTCAGTGGGGAATGAGTGATGTTATTTCTCAAAGAGCTCTAAGCAATTAAGACTATTAGAAAGACAGTGAAGATATTTGCATAACTTATATAGTTTCATTTTAAAAACACGTAAGTAAATGTAAGGACCTGGTCTTCAAAGTGCAGCTGTTAAATCTCTATGGTTTCTTTTTTAATAGGAAATTAAATATAATCTGTTATCTTCTCTGATTTTCTGCAGCCATAATAGTATCTTTGGTGGTAGTGATGGGGGTAGTGAGGGTGGAAATTGAAAATAAAAGAATGGACCCAAGCACAAAGTAGTATCAATACCAGCTGGCATATTTGATATGTAGCAAAAGAATGCTGAGGAATATATTTCACATTCCCCAAGGGAGATTCACAGGGTCCTAATACATGGCTAATGCAACTCTGGAGCTACTATTGTGGTTGAAGATAAAGTGCCTCAAATGAGGAAAAGACATTATGCCTTCAAAATCTGTGTCCTTGCTCATTCCACTCCTGTGTTAAACACATCTTAATAAGGAAAAGCATCTTGGCCTCAGATCAATTATCTCTTGCCTTATTAACCCATCACTTGCTCATTTCTCTCATACTGGAAAAAAAAGTCAAAATCAGGGTCACTAAGGTAAAATGTTGCCAGTGAGGATAAGGAACTCCCCTGCAATGGAGAAGGTAGGGCTCATCTTATCAACACATTATCTCTGTGAGATGGGAGCTGGAAGTCAGCATCCTTAGCAAGACTGACACATGTTCTGTGGCAATACTGGCTTCCTGTGGGCTTTTATTTTGTTTCAAATGTTTCTAAGTTTGTCCACAAAGATCCCCCAAAGCCAGGCATGTAAATTGTGGCAAATTAAAACATGCTTTCACAGTCTCTTAAAAAATGTGCACATTGATAGACTTCAAAATCCTACTTCTAAGAATTTGTCCTAAGAAAATAATGTACGATGTACACGAAAGGCCAGAGCAATGTAGATGTCATCAATGAAGAATCGGGGTTAAAAATATAGTATTTCCAGACAATATAAGAATATGTACCTGTTATAAACAAACTTTTAAAAGAGTATTTGTGGACCTGGAAAATGATTATGATATGTTAAGGATGAAAAAGAAGTGAAACCAATATAGCAAACAATCTCATGTTTGAAAAATATTCTGAGTGTATTCAAGGATATGATGGCATATGACTATTTAAAAGTTTTATTCGCTGCACCTGTATTTCCTCGTTTTATACAAAAAAATATGAATTATTTTTAAACTAAAAACTAAAGTAGCTAAAATATTGGCTCAGTTGGTTAACATCTATTTTTGCCTCAGGTCGTGATCCTGGAGCTTGGGATGGAGTCCCGCATCGGGGTCCCTGCTCAGAAGGGAGCTTGCTTCTCCTACGCCCTCTGCCCCTCCCCACTGCTCGTGCTCTCTCTTTCACTCTGCTCTCTCTCAAATAAATAAAATAAAATCTTTTAAAAAAGATATTGAGTTTGCGCTGTATCTTCTGACTTTTTAGGGTCATTTCCATCGTGCCTGGAAAGTACAACTTGGCTAGATCTCCTTGCTTAAGGACTTCAATACAAAGTTGGCCTCCTGGGTTCACTTATTCATTGGGAAAAAAGACAAAGCAGCTCACCATACCATCTTCCTCTTGTTTACTACCCCAAAATGAATTTAAAAATTTGAAATTTGAAATTTCATTTGAATTTCAAATTCTCAATTTGAAAATTTTCCTAAATGTCAAACCTGCCATTTTTTACAACATCAAAGAGTGATACTCACCAATATCTCCCTTAAGCTGTGGGTTGGGTAAGGGAACAGGCAGAGGAATGTAATCATTGGGTCACATTCCCATCCTACTCCCAAACATGCCAACACAGATGCGGGGAAAGACTTAACATATCAGCTCTGGTTGCTTAATCTTTGCATGTTTCCACAGGAGCCTGGCATCATTATTGACCCTTACTGACCCTTAACTGACCTCTGGAAATGTGCCTCTCAGAATCCTTTTTATGTTACTAATTGATGATGTCGTATGGTGTATGTATGCCTGGAACGATGGGGCATGCTGTGCCAGCTTGTCAGAATTTGTCAGCATTGATTTATGCGAACATGGGGATTGGTGATGCTCCTGATTTTACTGTTGGGATTCTGAATTTCAGTTACCGTGGTTGGTTGCGTAGCAGGACGTGCCTACATGATCCATTCTCCATAGAACCCTTGGATCCTGAGACCTGAGCATGTTTCCCTGGGCAGAGACGCTTTGCAAGCTTCTCCACAGTTCCCAGCTAGAGGGAAAAATGCATCTTGTGTGATCAGAGAAGGAGAAGGACTCAGAAGCCAGGGCCTGACTTCTCTGGACTCCTTCCAATGCATACTTTTCTCCTATAACTTTTGCTCCTGGCTGTGAAGATCGCTTGCTATTGAGTTTCATGAGTCTTTGTAGTGAATCAGAAAGCTTCAGGGTGGTAGTCAGACCCCCAAAACTTTGCCTCTTCATCCCACCCATGATTCCCAAGCCATGTGGTCTGTGTTACCATTTCTGTTCCCTACCAAGACGGTATTTGATATTTGTCTAGAATTCATTTGTTTAACAATCTTACAGAGCAACTGAATCTAAGAGGCTCATCTCAATGGCCTTCTCTTTTTGTCACATGAGGAGTTTGCCCCTCTACATCCCCAGCTGAGGAGAAGCAAAATGTTAATGTGAAGTAGAGAGCACTATAAACAATAGTGGGAATAAAGGCCAGAGTGCCAAAGAGGTGCCCAGGCACAAGACTGAGAATGGTGGCTGCAGGGAAAACCAACAGAAAGAAGCCAACTGCCTAGAACCCCAGCAGCCACTTTTGTTCCTTTGGGTCTTCAGTGTCAGTTAATTTGGAGAAATTATTTAGAGGACTAATCACTGATGCTCTGTCACTTATTTGATAGTTTTTTTGTCCTGAGAGTTATTGGTTCTTTCCTTGGACCTTTGTCCCTTGCTCTCTCTATATTTTGTTCTTTCAGCTTTTTCCTCCTAGAAAACAGTTTTATTTTATTTTTTTAAAATTTTTATTTATTTATGATAGTCACAGAGAGAGAGAGAGAGGCAGAGACACAGGCAGAGGGAGAAGCAGGCTCCATGTACCAGGAGCCCGATGTGGGATTCGATCCCGGGTCTCCAGGATCGCGCCCTGGGCCAAAGGCAGGCGCCAAACCGCTGCGCCACCCAGGGATCCCTAGAAAACAGTTTTAAATCATTAATCATTTGTTGAACATCTCTGAGATGTTTTGAAATTTTATAGCCTATGCTTCAGGTATAAAGCTACTTTGGTAACATAACATTTTAGCTGTTTCTGTAGAACTACTAGAAAATCAACAACATCCATTTATATATGTTTCTCCTTTGCACACAAGCCTTTCCTATATGCCCTATCTGGGACCATATCTATAGTTGGGTGAATAGAATTTTCCCAAGTGTTTAGATTTCTGGGAGTTTCCTGGAATGGGATAATCAGAGTGCACTCACTAGACAGTATAATTTTGCTTTGTGGGCATTTGGAACTTGAAATCAATGGATCAGATTATAATAATAAGCTTTTACTATCAGAGTGATGAATTTGGTCGTTATTCTTAAATTTAAAACTTTCTCAGAAGACTAAAATAAGAAAAAGAAAAGCAAATATCATGTTTGAAAAAATATCTTCAAGCAGATTAGCTCATTTGGAACCATTTTATTTGATTAAATTGTCTCTATATTATTCCTCTGTTTGGTATTACCAGAACTATTTTTCCAATATTTTCTCTTCTTTCTTCATCTTAAAATTCAAGCCTAGTATCTGAGTAGGCAGGGAAACAGCACAACATCTGATTAGTACTTTGTTATCTGTTCTCTGACAACGATGGTAAGACTGTTACTATATTCAGTGAGAATTCCAATTCAATCCAGGTCAGTGTTCAAATCTTTTCAGCAACGTCCCTGCTATTTTAAGAGGAAGATATCAATGTTTTTCATCATATAATTCTTCAACTTATACAGACTTTGAATTAGCTCAGGCTGTTAAATAACATTGGAACAGAAGTGCATATTTGTCAAACGGTAGTAAAGTTGACCCCTCTGATCATTGGAGTATTAAGTAGTTTCAGGATGATTACTACTTGATCTGTCATTCAGAGAGAGTTATGGGGAGTATAGCGTGTAACAAGAGGGAAGCCAATCATTTTCTGCAGAATATTAAGCAATTACATTTCTATTGCCAAAGCTAAAATGGTTTAAAATTACCCTGCAAGGTAACACGTTATATCTAACCCTTTGGATACTAAAATGCTCTTTTACCAGAATTACAATATCAATAAATACAGTACTTTTTAATGGGAATTTTTTTTTCAAAAAAAGTTTTGAATTTATTTTCCAAATTATGTAAGTACAATTTCTCTCTGTCCTCCCTAAATACCTTCTTCCTCACCCCTGAAACTCCGGGAGACAACTGGGTCCCAAGAACCAAGAGATTGAAAAGCAAAATGTGACAAAGTGAAATTTAAGTCTGAGCCGCCAGCCTGGACATGTGTATTCACAGAAACTCGACACATGATAGCTCCTAGTGGTCATGCAAATGACACGGCATTCAAGACAGGAGAAAGAAAAGATCCAAAATGAAGAGTGAAAAGAAAGCCTGATAAAGCCCTTCTAAGGAATATATAAGAGAGAGTATATAAGATAATGGCTTCACTTACAGAGGTCGTACAGCAAAGATCTCCCTGTGTGACTTAGATGAAGTGACTTAACACTTCTACATTTCAGTTACTTGGACTGAAAAGGGGAAACCATGACAGCTTGTAGTGTAATATTTAATAAGTGCTGTCTTGACCCAGTTTTGAAATCATGGCTAAAAATTCTCAATACTCCTTTGTGGGAAGTTTGCTAAACCTACACTCGAATCCCTTCCCTTATCAGACTCTAGCACTCCTGGGTTACAACACACACACACACACACACACACACACACACACACACACTCATCCACTTGCCAGAGGCCCCAAGATGCCAAACATCCTTCTTCCTGAGCCCTGTAGAATTATCCAAAACAATCTATAGAAAGCCCAGGAAACCTCCCTAACTCCTTGTGGCGGGCCACATATAAGCTGTGTCCTTCAGTTCCAGCTTGCTGTTCCTCTTTCCTCTGGGTATACTCCCCTCGGTGGCCCTGCATGGTAGCCTTTTCACTGATACAGCTGGAAGTAATAAAGAATCCTGCCTTCCTTCTATCTGAGGGTCATTTATTATATCCCCGGATCATCAGAAACTAACAAATGTTAAAATAAAGCTCTAACTTTATAATTTATAAAGATTAAGTGAGATGATGCATGTAATTTGCTCAGCATACTACCTGGTACATAACTGTTCCTCCCAGTTTTTTTTTTCACCCAGTGAGAAACTCTCTGTGCCACAAGATGGAACACCACCATGGCACCACGGGGAACAGAACTAGAAAAACAATAGAAACTTGGCTTTTAAATTCACTATTTAGAAAACTATTGATTAGATAGAACCAATTCTTCACAATACTCTTCCTTCCGCACCAATCCCCCTTTGCAATCAATAAAACCCTGACTTGGAGGGGACACACTGAGATGAAGAGGAAAATGGCAGATTCTGGTGGATGCCCATGAATAGAATTTGATTCTATTCATAGAAATATGATTTTTGTTCTGCACCCTCCCTTAGATTTGGAAATGTAAATGATTACCCGCTTTCTGCTGGAAACTTTGAGAAGTATCTTCATAGAATTTCACTTATCCTTGAGCTGGGAGTAATAGGGTAGACTTTTTAGCATGTGGAGCTGCAGGTAGCAGGGCTGACTTTCTACATCCTCAAAGTGGTGTAAGCAAATTTTACTGAAGCCTATAGAAAGGTCCAGGGGTTTACAGGAAAGCCCAAGAACCATGGTCACATGGAGGGTATAGGATACTGGAATATGCATTAGACCAAATAACTGGACACCAGATAGGAATGTAGACAGTTCAGTGTAAGATAGAGTAAGAAGAAGGCTCATTACCAATAATCAGAGCAACATTATATATCCTAACAGATGTCATCATCATGTATTGGACAAGAACTAGACACTTTCCTTCTTTGATATAATGCTACATCAGCCATGTGTCAGAAGAATTTATGTACCCTCAATATCTATATGTGTGCCCACAGCTACTTTGAACTTGAGTAGGACCAGGTGACTAGTTTTAAGTGATGGGTTGTGAGCAGAAGTGATAAGTCACTTCTGGGCTGCGGCAGTGAAAGCCCCTGTCTAGCCCCCCAACATCCTTTTCTCTGTTACAGCAATCATGGAGGTAACAGGTTGAGATAGATGAGCCACAGATGAAGCTAGAATGGTTGGTCTTCTGAGGACCATTTGGAGGAAAGCTCTCAGATCTCATAGCAAAAATAAGCTTTAAATGATAAGCCAATGATGTTTCAGGGTTAATTTATCATTGCTACTGAATCTTAATTAATAAAGGCCCTAGAATTTAGCTATCTACCCTGAGATAAAGTAAAGAGAAAACTAAATTGGAGGAATATATTTTGAATTAGTTTTGAAAAATCCTTAATTGGTCAATTTATGTTTGCTGCTTTTGTTTTTCTTGTTTTTTTTTTTTTTATTTTTTTATTTTTTTTTATGTTTGCTGCTTTTGGATAAACTGGAGATTTGGGAAAGACACTACAATTTATTATGGAAAAAATAAACTTACGTTTATTGCACTGAGTTTAAATGCTTGAGGAAAAATCATACCTGCTTCCTCATTAATATTACAAGAAAATACAATACAGCTTCTGGGATAAAGTGTATTGATGTCAAGCGGATACATGTCCCAGCTACATCACTTTTTGTGTGTCTTGCACAAGCTTTTGAACCTTTCTAGAATTTTACTTTTCTCACTTCTGAAAAAAGGGAAAATAATAGTACCAAACTTACAGGTTGTGGTGAACATCAAACAGGACAATGAGTATAGAGTTCTTAATAGAGGGCCAGACATAAGAGAAATATTCAATGTTTATTATTATTTTAATGTTGCAATGGCTGGAAATCTGCACAAATACAATAGCTTTGCACTGAGTAAAGGCAAGATGAATTAATAAATCCCTGTAATACATGGAAGATGATGACATAAGGAGATATTTAAGACAATTGGAATGAGATATTAAGATTTTATCTTCAAGATATTTTATGGTACATATGTGCCTCTTCTAGTAATCAGTGGACAGCTGATAGGATATGTTTTTAAAGCTTGGAATCTTTATTTTTCTTTGTTTCTAAAGGAGGCAAAAAAACTTGGATTGTATAATTTTGTACAACATGCTACTTCTCTTGGAGGTATAAATAGGTAGAAACAGGTTTGGGAGATAAGTGTATTTCTTTTAAAAATCTGTGGGTAACTTGCAAGAGCAGGTATTTCAATATTCACATGTCTCATGTGTACCATTTGGTTTACAGTCTCCTGATTGCTATCTTGTGGTGAATTGTTCTGTTTATAGCTTTAAAATTGCTATCTGGGTGACAGTCTTCTGTTTCTAATCTTAAGATGGTTGTCTAGTGGCTTTGCTCCCCATGGTTTATCATGCAGCTTGATGATACTGTGGAGGGAAATACAATTAGCTAACTATGCACCTGCTCAGTTTACAATTTTATGAGTGTAAGTTATAGTATGATATACATCTTGAGGTTTGTAGTGAAATCACTTGAAAATAGAGACTCTGTATGAAATTCTGTAATATATAAAAATATCTAAATATTTTTGTAGTGTATTGTCTCTATATATTCTCTCTCTTGATATTTGTGTATATGTATACATACATGTGTATGTATATACAAACACACCCTGGCTTAAAATGGTTTGACTTTGAATTTGACTTTACAGTGGTGAGAAAATGATACAAATTCGGTAGAAACCATATTTTAACTTCGAATTTTGATCTTCTCCAGGGCTAGTGATATGTAATAAATACTCATGATGCTGGGCAGCAGTGGTGAGCTACAGCTCCCACTCAGCCATGTGATCACCAGGGTTAACAATTGACATACTTAAAACCATTCTGGTTTTCACTTTTTGTGCAGTACTTAATAAATTACATGAGTATTTAATAAATTACACCTTTTACAAAACAAGCTTTGTATTAGATGATTTTGTACAACTGCAGGTTAATGTAAGTGATCTGAGCACATTCAAGATAGTCTAGGCTAAAGTATGATGTTTGGTAGGTTAGGTGTATTTAATGCATTTTTGATTTACAATATTTTCAAGTTACCATGAGTTCATCAGGATATAATCCCATTTTAAGTCAAGGAAGATCTGTATACAGAGATATGTATCTTTCCAAAACAGGGCTTATACAATTAAACTGTGAATTCAAATCTGAATTGTGACATTCATTTTGGATTCTAACCTTCTACTCCCTTTATACCTCACAGCTTTTCCATAATTTTTTCCCTCTTACCATCATCATTTTAATTGAAGTTTTGTCATTGGGTCAGGATCAGATTCTGTGCTGTTTCTCAGAAAAAGTTTCCAGTGACTCTTTAGCATGTAGTAAATCCTAGAAGGTTTACCAAGTTATTTATAAATTAATTTTTTCATGTGAGATCTCAATTATATTAATATTAATGTATATAATGAAAGTGCTAGACATAAGTATAGTACATACATTCTCTGATATATGGAGGAAACAAGTGGTGCTTTTACCAGGCAGATTTAGAAGACCCTGAGAAAGGGACACAATCCATAGGTTCTCCCCACAGTCATTTTTTTAAAAAAATCTGTTTACTTATGATTATGAGTCATAATCTTTCAATGTTCCTTCAATGAAAGGAACATGACCCTCCATCATGGATGAGCTGCTCTTGTGTAGTTTGTGAAAGTAGAGAGAAATTTTCAGTTTTATCAGATCAGTTGTCAAGGTACTGATGAAGACCACTGGTGGTCTTAAATTGAGTCAATGTGTCAGCATAAAGTACTGTGTGATCAGAATGAGGTTCCCTTCGCAGAGGAAGAAAGAGAAGTGGTTAAGTAGAAGAAAGAAAGATGTTTAAATCAGAAGATGCAGCTTTGAGGGTGAATATAACCAATTAGTGGTCACATGACTCTAAATTTGTTATTTTAGTCTTATTTTCCTCATCCAATGACAGAAGTATTCCAATAGCACTTATCTCAAAGGGGGTAGTGAGCCAAATGAATCAACGTATGGGAATAAGTTCATACATGGTAAAGCTCTATGCAACTTGTGCTTTGAACTAATACGGTGCCACTGGAAATGTCAACTGTACCTTAAGGTATTAGAAACATAAATTGTTTCTTCCTCTTCTTCAGTCTATCAATGGCTTCATATGCATGGTGCCTTGACATATGTCATCCTGAGCACAACAAAATGACAGTGATCCCAAATAAATGGGTCTAAACATTTAAGGAACAGAATATGTGTGTGCGTCCATGCAAATAGTAGATCCTGTTGACTACAACAGGATCTATGAAGACCTATATCTGAATAGATTTAAGAGAACTTACTCCATTTTTTTTTTGTTGTTGTTGAATCATATACTTTCTATCCACTGGCCCATTTGAGATCTTATGTAATCAAATAACCATGGTAGTTTGAAAGAGTAATGATAGAGTCTTGAATGGGAAGTTATTGGAATCTAAAAGTTCTTACACTTTGGAGGTATGAGGGAGTAAGAAAAACGATATTTGAAATAGAAAAGTTAAAATAAGAAACTTGAAGGAGGAAGCTTTTCATATCATCAGTCTCTCTAAAATTACTCTCACACATTTTTGTGGGCTTATCCCAAATCAGCAGTCAGTTCGTTGACTATTTATGGACCCATTCCCTCTTCTCTGTAAGCATGGTACTAACATTTGATTTTTGATATTCTTTCTAACAAAAGATTTGCTGGAACCATTTGAGTAAATTGAAAAGAGGGCAGAAAGAAAAAAATATTATAAGAAAATGTTACTGTTATTTGGATACAACCTACCAAATATATATATATATATATATTATTCTCAGAAAACAAACCAACCAGTTATTTAAGCATAGTCTGCACAGAGGAGTAAGTCTGTACACATCAGTAGGCATATGCACCAGATGGCAAAAATATAAGGAATGTATCACATTCCAAACAACCAAAGAGTTCCAAGGAATAATTAATGACATTCATAAATGTGGAAAAAATAAGCCCACAGTCACATCTTCAAATTATTAAATCTAGAACAAATCCTCTTCTTTCCTAATTGGTTTTTCTTGTAACAAATTTCTGACACAAAAGAGAACATTTGTTTCATATTTTATTGAATTTCATTTATATTAAATTAAAAATATATTTCTGACAGATTCATGTAACAAAAAGGCAGAACAGTTTTCAAATTGTTCAGCTGGGATGATCAGTACGGAATGAGGCAAAGCAGGTCGCATTCTATAATTGCCTTGTACAGGTACAATTCTTTCCCAAGAGCCAAGAAAGGATCCTTGAGAACTAACTGAAAGCCTAATTACAGAAATTTAAAATACTGTTTGTCCCTCATTCTCAAATAACAACAGAAAGTGGGGGAAGGAAAGTAGAATGGGGTGAAGGGTTGGCGGAGAAGAAAGAATAAAGGGAAATTATACTAAAAATATACCTAACATTAAAAAAGTTAGTATGTGTTAAGTGCATAATCCTTCATAGATAAAATAGAAAAAAAATCAAAATAACATTACACCACACACAATTGGCATATCCTATTGTGTAAGCGAGTGCAGAGGTTGAACACGTCACAATAGTGCTGAACACAGAATCACAAGTAATGTCAAATGATAACTTCCAACCAAAAGGAAACAATCACAAGCCAATTACTTATATACAAATCAATCCTAAAGACATTATGTCCCAAATAAAGATGTCCACAAAAGAAAATCAAAGCAACATTACCCTTATTTACAAATGCAACTAGCCATGTCTTTAACAAGCTATAAAAATACTATTCACATTTTCAAACATACAGTAGTATTTTTTGTTTGTTTGTTTATTTCAAAAAGGCAGCTAACTTTGAACACCGGGATTTAAATGAAACATTGATGGCTTACCAGCTAGGTATTTTTGCACCCCTGTCCTTTGAAGATACTTCACAAGAGAGAGGGCTTGTTTTCTGTTTGCAAGTTAAGAACAACGTAAGGAAATGAATACAAATGTATATAATACCTTAAGCCTCTGCCTTTTCGGTAAAATGTCTCCCTTTATCACCTGAACTGAGCTTAGTCAACTACTTGGATGCTTGTATGAGATGAGTGTTTGAGTGAAGATTTAACATGACTTAAGTTTTTTTGTGCTATGAGTTGTCTTGCAGACCGATCTCATTTTTGTTTGATCTTGCTGTAATGGTGCCTAAGGAGATGAACAGCTAGTCATACCATGGAAAGATGCAGTTTTGACATGCAGCAATGCGAGAGTCCCTGGTGCTCACAACAGGAGATGTAGACACACCGGCCAGTGAGGTGTGCATTCAAAGTTAGCTGCCCTCACACAGCTGCTCAGTTTTATGATCGACCCATTTAACAGCAGTACCAGTTTATGCTACATTTTTCAAAGTACCTTACTTTAAAAGAACAGCTTACATATCTACATTTAGAAAATAACTTCCATACTTGATTACTGGAGTAATCCCAAAAGGGTTCTTGGAGTGCTATGGTGTAGTCCCCTCACTCCCCCCTCCCAGCCCCTGAGAGATCCAGAAATATACAGGAAAATGACTCTCACATTAGGGAAAAGGTACAACCCCCGTTAACGGAAGAATCTGGAAATGATACTCGAGAACCAGGTTATGTCAATATATAGGAGGTATGATTTGATTTCCTTCACAAGAGCCGCAGGCTAGGGGGAAAACATCTACATATTAGGAATAAAAATCGCAGTAAAGGCAAAGTGGTTTGGACAAGTCAGACTGTTGCCTACAGGTATGAAACTTTGTTTTCTTATATTTGTATATTTGTACAAATATAACCACTTCTCATGATATGGGTGAGATTTGTTAGAGCATTGAAATAAAAAAGTCCTTAAAGATCAAAAGTAGAGAAAAAAGTGGCAACTTATCAGACAACATGGATTTTCATTGCAGTGAAACTGCCCTCATTATATATTTATCAGATAGATGAATGATCCAATAGAGGATTACAGGTGGTTCTCAAAGCTGAATAACCTTTACTTTTATGATAATAAGACTCTTTGTTGTGAAAAATTACAGCAGCTGTAAAATATTTGCGATCAGGAATAAAATAAATACGTAAAGTAAATAAGTTAATTTGCTGGCAAAACTAACTTCTCATTGCATGTAAGTTTTTTATGAAAAGATTAAATCTAAGACCTACCAAGGGTATGTGCACATATGTGAGTTTCAAGGTTCGTCGCAGGGCTGACTCGACTCAGATTCCTGCAGAGAAGGATATAGTGAGAGAATTGATCTTTATGGAGAAAAGTAATTTTAATATCAGAAAGTATACTCTGTGCAGTAATTTATTTGAGAAGTATTTTAAACAGCGTCCACTTTGCTAGAATCATTTATAGAAAAGTCAGGCATTTGAGGGCAGAGGCTAAGTCAGTGTTTCACAAAGCAATGTGTGGGACCTCAGAGATCCACTATGGCTTCAGAGAGGGACAGCCTCAACAGGGCCACTTTGAAGAAGGTTGTAAAGTGAAGAGAACAGAGGTGGTTGTGCCAATGGGGAAAGGAGGAAGGGTGGTATTTTTCTCTGAGGTCTAGAGAAATTAATTTTTCTGTGACTCCTCACAAGATAATCACTTACTTGCAAAGCTGGTCATTAGACAGTAATTTCCAAGGGAAGCATAAAACTACCCTAACAAGTTGGGGCTTAGAGTGTTTTCAGCTCATAACTGAAAGAGAAACATTTTCTTCTGCCCAAAATATCACCTGGCTGGAAGGAGGTGAGGCAGGAGTCTGCAAAAGTGACCACATCCTACATTTTTGTACCTCTACAAAAGCAGTGGGACTTGAACAGTGTCTGAAGTTTTTACTATTTTATAGAAACTTGCCTTTTAATGAAAAGAATGAAGCCGTCCATGGTGTTAAAAGCCATTTGTCCATACAAATGCAAGTGTTCCTGACCCAACATGGTGCCCACAACAGCTTCATGCTTGTAAGTATGGAGAGAACTACTCTTGCAAAGGTGTCTCTGGGATTAGAAAAAATTGTATCCATTCTACCCAGAAGTATAAAAACTGGCCCCAGTTGTAATATTAGTAAAATCAAGATAAATGTTATTTTAAAATCACACCTAATTTACATCTGTATAATGTCATTTGTTCTTTAGCAAATGGCAATCAGGAGACAGGAGTTTGCCTTCACGTGTCTACATGGGTACAAGGCTGCCTTTCAAAGTCCATATACACAATGAGAGGCACAGCAGAATTTTCTTGCCCTTGGCATATACGGTAGAAGTTAGTTTATCTGGCTTTCTAATGACCAGAAGTTTATACAGCTGGACTTCTCGTTTGCAATATTAAAAATCACTGGTCTATTAACTAAAGTTCAAAACAATGGAAATAACCACAGTTTGAAATGCTTGGTTTAGCATTATTTATCAGAATATTGTTAACTAATTGCTTCTTTTTGTTTCTGGAAATGGGAAGGTATCATGAGAAAAAAGGGACATTTCATAAGTTAAATGTATTTTGTTTGTTCACTAAATGGCACCACTCAATCTTTGTCTCTGCATAAGGTAATAGAACATTTACATTTCCTTTACTTCGTTTTGAAGACCTCTTGCTTAACGTCATGTAACCTATTTGCCTGTTAAATTCTGCAACGTGGTGTTTGCAATACAAATCAATTTTTTTTCTCTTTACACTTAATACAATTAAAAGAATAAGAGAATGAGAACAAAATTTGATTGCAATGCTTTAAAGCAAGTTTTCACAAGTGGAACCAGCTCTTTATATGTCTACTTTCAGCTAAATCTAACAAATAACAATTTTAAATGGCAAACTTATTTTTTACTATGCAAAATCCATCCTACATTTTCATTATCCTGCATTTTATCTTGTTACATAATATTTTGTGGTTAATTTTCTAGTTTGATTTATTTAATAATATTAAAATCATTTAATATCTGATAACCTAACTAAATCTACATCTTACAGCATTATCATGGTTTTGCCCAGTTATATACATGCTCTCATGATCACCTTTTCTATTACCTTATGAACTACATACTAGTTAAATAATCAACATTTATAGATGGATGAATAATTCAAGTTTTGAAACAAGGGTTAGATAGCTCTAGAAAACATGTATTTACATCCTTCCCTGTCGGGCTGAAACAATTTCACTTTTCTTTTCATGTTGACACTTCAAAAAGCATATTGATAGCCCCTCAGACTTCATCTAGCAGCAGAACCTCACAGACCTTCTACTGATTTGACCTCGGCATCAGGACTATGCACGATCTTTTTGTCACATCCTACTTTTAGAAGGTATTAACACATACATTATAACACTTAGAGCGCTATCTCTTCTGATTCTCTGTATACAAACAATCGGTTGTTCTTCATGATCTACTAAGGTTGTTCTTCATGATCTACTAAGATTGTATATTTTAATAAAATCTGAGTTTGCATTGTTTTTTACTCTATTTCAAGAATATTACTTGAGAGAGAACTCTCACCCTAACCTGTGCTGCTATAATTTGGAAGACCAAGTGTTACTCAGTAGTCCAAGCACCTCTCTTTATGGTGCAGGATGCTTTGTGGTTCTGGGTCTACTCTGGTTTAGAGAACATCTTTTCTCATCTAAGAACTAAAGAATGGTTTTTTAAACAACCATTTAGCTATACAGTTTTCCCTTATCTGGAGGTTGGATTTCCCAAGATAGGTATAAGCTACAAAATCTGGTGATTTAATAAAAAAATACAGTCTGTGTAAATTTAGTACCAATTTTTCTCAAATTGACTTAATTGGTTCTGCATATTTGCATTGATACAATTAGGCTCTGGGATTTGATATTCAGATGCACGTTGCAGCCTTCAATTGGCATTTTAAAATTTCACTCTATTGGATTGAATAGGTTATTTTTTTGGAACAGATAAAACTGTATTTTTTTCTTCCTTTCATAAACTTTGAAATATATTTTTCCAGGGGGACAGAAAAAAGAAAGAAATCCTAAAACAACTGAAATGAAATATGTACTACAGAAATCATTCAAAAGGAATAATAAAGTATTTTTGTGAAGCATTTTGGGTCATTTTGAATTATACTTGCATCTATCTCTAGTTATTAGTGGTAGATTACCTGATGTGTAAGGGGTTTTTATTCTTAAAATAAAGGAAACTACATTCACTGAATACATTCTATTACCTTAACAGTAAAAAAATAAAAATAAAAATAAAAATTTATTTCCTTCTTAAATGATTCTTTTTTCCATATCCAAGTAGAAACCATATGAATATTGGAAATCAGAAGGAAAAAAATCAAGCACAAGTATCCAACAAGGGTGCTGTCCATGGTAAGTTGGTAGAGATTTATCTAGAAAAGGAGGTTTATATCCAAATTTTCATAAGAACTGATGTGAGGTCTCTTTTTCTGGAGACTCCTCTGAATGGGTGGGAGAGTTGAAAGCTCTTGGGCTGTAGGCCCTAAGTCATTCTATGTCTTCAACCCAGAAAAGTTGATAGTTGAACCTCACCAGCAGGGACCTGACAAACTGCTCCCTTGCTCTTCTTCACTCTTTTAGCTTACCTTATTTCTCATAACTTAGTAAGAAACCAGTCCTGACACCTCCAAATTTCTTGGCCAAAGACCAACACCCACTGTTGACCTAATGGTCAAATTAGAATCCAGACAGGCCAATTAGTCAGTGAGGCAATATCCTTCTACCAGTTCCTGTTTGGATGATAACATTGAAACTATCCTATTTGTCAACTTCAGTAACTTGCAGGTTGTTTAATTCATGTTCCAAATGAGTTCACAGGAGATCTTTTAACAAACAATTGATTTTATGATGACTGCTCACAAAATAGTCCATAAAATCTTATTCCTTGAACTTATGGGGAAATTCAATGTCATTCCAAATAAACTGACTTAAAATCATTAAGTTAGGGATAATATTGCATTTATGTTGATGTTCCCCACATACACAGTGCTTTTAGTAGACTCTAAATAAATACCAGTTGAAAATATAAGGGAGTTGAATAGATGGATTCACTTATTTTTTCAAAATAGGCAGAAACCTAGATTTCTTTGCATTTTTTTCTCTCTGTAAACCCTCTGCTTTACCAATGGAGATTTTTAGTCTCATTGCTTTCTTTTTTATGATAGACTTGAATTTGATGCCAACATTTTAACAGATGAAAATTTTTTTTAAAATCCAAATGACTCTCCAAGCAGATTTTCCTAGAAAAGAGAGACTACCAGATTTTCCTAATTATTGGCCTCTTGTTCCTGGAGACTCATTCCTACAATTTTGTTCCCATTGCTCATCTTAACTCAGTAGGTATTCTTTTAAAATTATACATAAAAAGATGGCTCTAGAACTAGGATGATGTGTTTGAAGAAAGTACTATTATACAAAGTATCAAAAGATTAGTATGTTGGATATTAAAATAATTACATGAGAAATTTTTCATGTTTATTTACAACTTTTGACCCAAGAACCTATCTATAAATTGTGAACGTTTGTGTATTTTTAATTATACCAATTTATGTGCAAAGAGTTACCTTCTACTTAATATAAATAGAGTCTCATACTAGAAATTCCATGGAGTCAAGCCAATCCTTACTTGCATTCCTTCACATGGAGTATACAAACTGGATAACTTTTCTTGCGTAGCAAATGTGATATCACTTGTTGATAATGTGCTGGCCCTCTCACCATAATTTCTTGGATACTGTTCCAAAGTCCTAATTTGCTTGGTTTGGCATTTCCACAGTCTTTCCTTATCTTAGCTCTTTTAAAAAATGTACTTAAATTATTTTGCTGGTTGCTTCCATATTGCTTCATTCAAAATCCAAAATGGAGTTCAGAAAAGAACAAATAAAATTATAGCTTAAGTGCAAACTACATTTCTGAGTATCTGCCAGGTAGACATACCCAATCCAGTGTCTCTTCCAGTTCAATGGATTCCCCATTGGACCACCCCTGAAAGTGTCAGTAGTCTTCATGAACCACATAGAACTGTCTCTTAGTTTCCCATTTACTCTTTACACTACCAACTGCCTATCAAGTACTGTCATTCATGGAGAAGAAAATGTTGAAGAATGTAAAGGATGTGGGGGTACATATTCCATAGTGTAAAACATGAGAGTTAGATTTGATGTTACACTTAACTAATATCTTGGCCTCCCCTTCTATTTTAAAGGCTATATATTTAAAATAATGGTCATTTCACCATAATAAAATATTTTTTACAATTCTGTCAATTTATAGCAACACATAAGAAACTTTGATGTAAAAATATTTGCAATTAGAAATTAAAGTTAAAATATAGGGAGGTAAAAGTAATATAAAGAGACAGATCAAAGCTGTCAGAACAAAACAAAACAAAAAGACCAAAAAAATCCCTCCAAACATAATTACTAGTTATAACTTTTAGAGAGATTAAAAAATTATGAAAGCTGAGTTGGCCATTCTTGCTTGTTAGGATAGAAACTGTTGGAAAAGGAAACTGGATTTTCAATTTCAGTTACTCCCATTTGTTATAGAAAAGGTTATCCTTTTGTTCTAATGGAAACTTCATTATGATTTCCAAGGATAGTGTAAATGCACACATCAGTTCCTACAGATAGGAACAGATAGCATGGGTCTTTCAGGCATCTGCATTAAAAAAAAATAGAAAGAAGAAAGAGAAAACGTTGAGAACTAGCTTGACAGCAGGCAGTATTGCCTTTTATTTGCTGGTCCTTCTCTAGCTGTTCCAGTCTCCTGACCAACCCATGCAGAGAAATGAAGAAACAGTGTGGTTCCTCCTGTCTTTCTCTTTCAGTTCTTCCTTCTAGTGTTCAAGTTAGATAAGCACATGACTATCATTGCATCTCTATATCTTCCATTGGGAAGTGTCAAATCTACTGGCCTTGGGAATAGAAGGAAGACCACAAGAGAAAGAGAGGCGGCAGGGAAATTGGAGTGGGTGTGTCTGTATCTTAAAGCCACTGCTGAGCTTACACCACAGTATTTCGGTGTCTGTAGGGTGGAGGAGGCAGCACAGTGCCTGGCTTCAGCGAGAACTCAGAGAGGTATTCAGGATTCTCTGCCACAATAGGCCGGATCCGTCCATTTTGTTTATAAAAATATTTTGTGCTGTACTCCTGCAGGTAGTCTGGGTGCTGAAGGGTGCTCCGAGGTGGCAGGCTGTGGTTCCAGTAGTCAGGGTTGTCGAATGCTTTCTTGGCCTTCTCTGGCACAGACAGTACATTGTTCTTCAGGTACTCGGCATTCCCCAATGCGTTCGCAAAGGTGTTGAGGTACAGTGGCTCATTCACATACTCATCCTCTGCCTTGGGTGGACCATTGGAAGCATTGTGATATTCGGGATTATCCAAAGCTTGAAGGTCTCCATTCTTCCTCCGAGAAACAAAAGGGTTCTCCTCCACAGGGTTCAAGTATTCTGAGGAATGCAAAAATATCAGTTAGTATCTACTTTCTGGAAAATGTTAATCAGAAGAAGGTAATGCAGGATGGTTAGCTTCTTTCTCCAGAATCATAAAGCCATGGATTTGTTTTCATGAATTTTTACAAAAACTATTTTGTCTATTACTTTTGTCATATGAAAAAAGAGTAGGTGGACCAAAACTCTTTAATGACTTAGCAAAGCACCACAGGCCAGAAGCCCTAGTTCCTGTCCCCTACATTGTTCCTTTTTCCTTCTAATTGCATTTGTGTCTCCTACATAGAAGGCCACTTGTTTGAATGCTTCTGTTTTCTAAAAGTCAGTATTTTATTGTTGTTGAAAAATAAGGCAATCTATCAGGGGTAAATAGCTTTTAAATGTGGAGAAATTGGAATTTTTAAAAGGGTATTGGAAAATCAAAATGTCTATGGCTTAGCTCCATGCCAAGGTAAATGGATAAAGTGAAGGAATAATGTTTTTCAATCTGTGTGTTTTGCTCTGATGTCCATATAGGTAAAGTGGATTTGATTACAGATGTTTTTCAGAAAGCACTACATATAGGAAAGGAAACATCTAAAGAAAAGACTCAACTAATAAAATCTGATAGACATCTAGCATGTCACTAGATTGACTTGCTTGACAATCAATCTAAGATTGTCATATGCCTAAGAATATGCCTAAGAATAAAGTGTAATTAGAGCATTTACTTCCAATGGCTAACCATAATCACAAAATAACAAATTATTAGTTTGAATTATATGAAATAACTGTTTTGTAGATTGGCACCAGTCATTAGAATGGCTATTTTGCATGATCTGATCTGATAAATTAATACAGAATATTGACCCAATTTTTAAAAAGGTGTTATCAATGCTGTTCTTCTCAAATATAATTCTATGTTTATAGTATAGACGATATATAGACATCTATTCATGCAGAGAGTAGACCTTTTTGTCCTCTCTTTTAATGTCTACACAGAAATGACACTTCAGCTATTCCTATTTTGGTGTTGGGGCAGGGAAAGGGCATAGTTGTTTGTTGAGATGCCACCGTTCTGCACAAACTTTCTATCCTCTATACATAGCCTGACAAGTAGAGAAAAAAATCGCATCAACTTAGGGTGATTAGTCCATGGTCTTTGATATACTTAAGTATTTAGCATCATGTGCAAGTTCAAGGATAGTAATGACTATCCCACCATCATACATAGGTATGACAGGAACTTACATCTTCCTCACAACAATCCTGTGAGAAAGGAAGTATAAGCTGTATTTTTTTTCAGTTTTATAGAGAACCAAGAATAAATGATGTATGAAGGATACAAGCAGTATTGAACTAGAATTCAGGTCTAAAACTCCTGTTGAGCCATTTCCTTGTTCTACTGTACTGTTTTAATTATTGTCCCTAAAGGGGTAGGAAAAACTTTTCACTTCATAACATGTTGGAATTTGAATGGTGTTTAAAACAATTGACATTTTAAGAAAAATATATGAAAACAAACTTTTAAGGGAGACAGAATCTGATTTTCCTTACCAGGTTCCTGAAACTCATTAATTGAAAGTGTAATGAAGGTCTATACTAACATTCTCAACTCTCTGAGAAGTAGTCAATAATCTTCTATAGAAACTTGTATTCAGAGACAAAATCAAGGGATGCTCCACAGTGAGTCTATACAGGCTGGCTTGTATTTTTTCTCTTAGAAGGTTCATGGTACCTTTTTTCAACACAATCTACTTATCTATTTCCTGATGCAGACATGCAGCCATACAGTTGTAAACAGAGAAACAACTCTATGGTTGAGCTAAGAATCTTCCCAGAGAGCATTCCACTTTTAGGAATCTGCCAAATCTTCTCAAAACCTACATTTGTGTAACTACTTGGCTACCTTCCAATTCTTTCAATTCCTCTAATTCTTCAGTGCAGTAATATCTTTATATACATTAAGATAGATATATCTTAATAGGCTATTTATAATATGTACTTAGGGATCTCTTAATCAAATTCTATAAAATGGAATATAACCATATATTAAGGAACATAATGGGCTCTTCTACAGAGTCTTAAAAAAAAAAGTTTACTTGAAAAAAAGTTTACTTGATACTGAACACCCTGAGATACAATCATCAGTTTTTAATAACAATCATCCTTCTTCTCCTTTCTCCTTTCTATGATGCTGTTAACATGGAAAGAAAGCAGCTTTTTCTAAATTGAAATGTCATTGGATTTGGATGTCTAACATTTCTACCACTAACTTTGTAAAGTCATCACTGAGCTTTGTAGAACTACAAACTGAGTATTTTCAAGACACGGTGGTATACATATAAGTAAAGGCTGTGTCAGAGTTTTAATTTTTGAAATGTGTCATACAAGGAATCATAATCTCCTGTAATAAATGATCATTCTAATGATGGAAAATTTTAAAGAACTGACCAAATTTTTTATTGGTGACATCATAATACCAGTGTTTATGATCTCCACAATAAGTCCAATAAAGCCATGGTGCTGAAATTTTGTGATGTGCTTCCTCACTCAAAGAGTCCAACAAAGGTAAGTTTAGATCAGTGCTTCTCAGGTTTGTGCATAAAAGTCACACAGGGATTTTGTTAAAATGCAGATGACTATTCAAGTGGTGCTCGAGATTCTGATTTCTAGAAAGGCCCTGGATGATGTAAATGTTGTGGATTTGGACAGTATGCTACAGAGAGCAGCAGCCTAGGCCTTTTCTGGGTCACAAATGTTACATAGTCCAGTGGTTTGGCAATTTCCCTTCTATATTATACTGCTCATTTTGATGGATGTGAATGTTGAATGAGAATCATTTCTGAACATTGTATTTGTACCTTGTTTAGGTTTATCTCGCATAGGGGTCATGTAACCTTCTTCATCCAGCTCTCCTCGTGGGCTTCGTTCTGGGGCAAACACAGTGGGATCAGCGCTGTACCTCTGGGTGCTGCTATCCTCTTGGACATGGGGTGCCACTGGCTTGCGTAGGGTGCCATTACAACAGGAGTCATCAAAAATCTCAGCTGTAGCCCCCTGAGCAACTGGAGCTTCTGGGATCGTGCTGGTCGTGGCTCTGTAGGGCACAGGCACTCCTTGTTCTGCAGCAAAACCCCCATCTCGGTATACAAACTGGTTCTGTCAACGGTAGAGACACATTTAGCCAGGAGTTATTTTAGAAATAGGTATAAAAAAATAACCAAGGATATGAAGACTCGTCTTTCAGACAAAAGTCAGAGCTTCCTAATTGAGTTTTTCCCCTAAATGGCTAACAAGTGTGACTTACAATCACCTAAAAATACAATATTTCTTAAAAAGTTATCCTGGGGAAAGAATTTGGAAATATATTTAAATCTTATTGGCCACCTAAAACATGACCTAATACTTAGTATTTCATGCTATTTTCCCACAGTTGCCTATTTTTGATATAAAATTCAAATTTCATGACAAATGGAAATGTTATTAACTGTAGACAGTTGACATTAAGAACAGAAGCACAGTGATGCCATTTGGATGGTGATATTTTCTCTTCTGTGGTCAGTATGACTTTAGGTCTCCAAGTACCTAAGTAGGGAATCATTATTGAGACTCCAACTTTTTAGCACACAACCTATAATCATGGAAATAATGATAACCTCCTCATCCAAAAGCATAATTTATGAGTCCAGATAAATCCTTCAGGTAAAAATTGAAGCTTACTGTTGATGCATGGCATCTCAGTTTTGGATTACCTACTGAGAGAAAACATATCCACAAAGCCAGCTATTGAATCTACAGCAAATTATTAACTCACTGTTGGCAAAAGCAAAATGAGAAAACTATGGGGAGACGAGAGAGAAGAAACATGACAAGTAAAGACCAAAAATACTAAAAGATGAAGGTTGATCATGAAATACTTACTCCTGACATGGGGGTGTAGGCAGGAGGAGGGCTGTGTCCAATTTCACTCTAATAGGAAAGAAAAATGGAATGATGGATATAATAAGAGGTAATATGAATGAAAGAAAAATAAAAAAAGAAAAGAAAAGCCACATGAGTTGTATGAACCAAAGGGGAAAACATGCACAACAGTGAAGTTTGCTAAATGGTAAAATTTTATGCACCCTGACTACAAATGAGTTTATTTTTGTGTTTTGAGAATATTCTATATTTTAATTCAAGCCCTGAAAAGAAAAATTAGATAGAAAAAGTAAAATTTTTAAATGGAATAAAAATTAAGTTGACAATGAATGTTTTTCTGATTAATCCTAGAAGAAAGATATAAACGGTAAGTAAATGACTATAGTTTTAAATAAAGAACCATTTCCTTCCTCACATGTTATATGAGTGAAATGGCCACATAACACAACATTAGTTCTTTCTTGTAAAAAGAAACTTATCTAAAAGGAGATAGAAGTGAATTTCAATTTTCCTTGAATAAGCTTTACTGACAAGTTACATTTATTTTTCATTATTTCAGCAAAGGGTCAACTTTCCTTTAAAAAAATACATACTATTTTCTCTATAGTCTTATTTTTATACGTTAAGAAACAGAAGGAAATCATGGAAAATTAAACCTCTTCCTGGAAATATGCTTTGTATACATTAATTTCTTATATGTAGAAACAGTTAAAATTAGATATGAATTTTTTTAAAAAGGCATCTATATTCTTATAGCTTTATACTTCATTCTATGAGCTAAATAAAAGTGGATATAAAAATATGATAAAATAGTAAGGACAAATTTCCTTAGGGTAAGTAGAGGGGGTTGTATGAATATCAACATCATTTCTAAACAAACAAATAAATATTAATTAAATATATTTCTTGAGAACCAACTATCTATGTGCCAGGCACTTTTCTAGACCATGGAGGTAAT
Organism: Vulpes lagopus; assembly: GCF_018345385.1. Lineage (NCBI taxonomy): Eukaryota > Metazoa > Chordata > Mammalia > Carnivora > Canidae > Vulpes > Vulpes lagopus. The sequence goes on from NC_054845.1 coordinate 19,093,568, forward strand.
GAATAATGCAGAAATAATAGTTAATTTTATGAAGTCTTCATTCTCTGCATCCATGTATGAAACTTAGCTAAGTATTATTCCAGGCTAATGATTTACAATTTAGAGATTCATAAAATAAACTCTAAGAAGGATATGGTTCCATGGAGATTGTTTAATGTAAACTAATAACAACTGGATAACACAATTTTCCATAATTAACTTAGTCACCTGGACTGATGAAGGACCAAGGTCTGAACTCCTACATTAAGTTTACATTTTAACTCTCCTCAAAACTGAATCACTTACATGATGGTAATGTAACTGAGAACATCTTGAAGAGCATGACATGGAAAATTAGAGATAAATTTGATATGCTATGCATATGTGGTAGCATTGTCCAAGAGATCTGTCAGATATCTGAGCCCCGATTCTAGTCACCAAATCTACTGATGTGGTCAGTTGTGAAACATCTCAGACCCTCATTTTTATCCTTGGCCTCTCACTCCTTATATCTCAGCAAAGACAAAGTAAGAAGGTTTATATAAATGGATTTTGCAAGCTCTTCACTTCTATCACAATGTAAAGGATATATAAAATTTAAATATTCACATCTGCTAAATCAGATTTTTAAAGTCGGGCAATCAAAATATCAAAGCTACTCTTCAAAGAGGCATTTAAAAATGCTTCCCTGTTCCCCATATCACCTTCAGTATAGGTATATTTTGTTATCTTTTAGAAAGATATGCAATTAAATACTTTTCTTTCATAAAATTTGGGAGGGATTTGCTATATAGTCCAGTGATATGTAAAACAGAGGGATGGTATGGGAATATGACAAGTGTCTGGTGGAACTTTATCATATTATAAACCTTGGCCTTCCCCCATCATTAAACCCCGATTACTGAGTAAGCATTTAACCAATATTTATTAAACCCCTACAATGAAAGTGCAGGCAGGATCTGCGGTAGATGCTGGAGATACTATGAGACACGAGGAGAGACATGACCACTGGCCTTTTGCAATTTACACTGAACTATCAAATATTACCTGAGATTATTAGAAGAAAAAGCAAGAGTAAAGGGAAGATGGGGTGAATTTATTTGAATTCTATGATTACATATTAGAAGAAAGATATTCCTGTTCCTTTGACCGCTTACTTCCCAACAGTTGCTCTACTGAGTCATGATTGACTAGAATCCCAGCTTAGGAAACAGCACTGACAGCTCTACATTTTGTATTTTATAAAACTTGAGGGATAAGTAATCAAAGGAATAACTTGCAAATCATTCTTCATCAGGAAATATTTTATTATATATATATTCATTATCTGGGCTCGACTGCCTTCAATCACAAACACATTGTGCTAAAAAATAACTAGACCTCTTGGGGCACCTGGGTGGCTCAGTTGGTCTGCCATTGGCTCAGGTCTCTCCCTCTGCCCCTCCCCACTGCTCCTGCTCTCTCTCTCTCTTTCTGAGTCAAATAAATAAATAAAATCTTTAAAAAATAATAACTAGACCTCTTGAAGAGAGGCCATGCCATATTAGAATGCAGGCACTGTCCCTGTGCTGGCAAGTCTCCCCATCAGCAACCTGCCAAATCTATATCTGGACATACTGCCAGATACCATCACAGTAATAGGAGTGTCTTCGTGCTTTTCCTAGTTTTCTGCATTAAAATGGAAAAAAATGCTAAGCAAAGTCCCTTTAGCATTCATTGTTTTTAGGGTTACTGGCTGCTTTTTATTTTCCTGTTTCCATTTTTTTTTCATTTGCTTTTTTTCTGTTTTCCATGATAAAAAGCACCTCATTCATTTCTCCCTGGAAGGGCAACGCAGCTACAAGGGAACATCTGTGAGGCCAATTAGCCGGGCTGGAAATGTGATATAATTGTTGTTTAAATATATTTAAATTACATGTTAATCACTATGTCATAATTTATAGGCTTTGAAAATAACTTTTTGTACTTGAGAGCCAAGCCAGATTTTACTTGTTTTTGCTGCTTTTAGTTTGTAACAAGCTCTTCTTATTCCCCGCCCCGCTCCCCCCAACTCCCCACACTTGGAGAGCTGAACTTTTAATATTGGAAAGAATGACAGCTGCAAGCAAATTGGTTGAGTAAAAATTAAGATCCCCACAGTCAGAACGGGCTGGAGTGACCTTAAGGTTCTAAGCAGAACAAAGCAGTGCTCTCAGTTAAAAGGCTTTTGTTTTTTCATTGTGCCACTTTCTGCCGTCCATCAAAGCCCAGCTTTATGGATCTTCAGGAAGTACCGGTGCATCTGTTCAATTAGCTGGCGAGGGAATTTACTGTCAGCAGCACACAGATAGAAAGAGGGGGGTTATAAACTGGCAGGTGATACGGAGTTTGTTTCTGGTGGGGGGATTTGTAAGGGTGATGGAGGGAGTCAAGTTTAGTTTTGTTGCCCTATCACTGGCACATTGCATGATTAACCTGGACTCAAATGCCAGAGGTTATAGAGAAGGCAAATATCAGCAAATATATCAAATGTGGTCTTAAACGTACTTTGAATACATCATGTCTTGAGATTTACATCTCAGTTGAATGATAAAAATATGAAATTTTGTCTTATTATCTGTGCCCTATTTTTGATATTTATTGTTTTTTTTTTAAGATTTTACTTATTTATTTACGAAAGACGCACAGAGAGAGGCAGAGACATAGGCAGAGGGAGAAGCAGGCTCCCCATGGGGAGCCTGATGCGGCACTCAACCCCAGGTCCCTGAGATCATGACCTGAGCCAAAGGCAGATGCTCAACCACTGAGTCACCCAGGTGCCCCATATTTATTATTTTAATTAAAACATTGTATTGTTTAATATTGCTCCTGGGAAATTTTAAACTGCTAACCAGATGAATTTTGTCTTTTAATATTTTTTACAGAGTATCATATAGATCTATGTTCTTAGGAAACAAAAATACATACCTAACGTCTAACTTCTATCTAAATTAAACATGCACTTAACAAGAGAGAGATTTTTTTTTATCTCCAGATAATTTTTCCTATCAATATTAACTACAGGATTAAAGTTTCTAGGGTCAAGAAACACTCTAAATCCTTTTAACTGAAGCAGAATGTATCTCTGTAAGATGTACTAATCCATCAGCACTAATTTATTACCTAAACACATGTAACTATTAAGGGTTCTCAACCATTTATCCGCCCTGGCATGTATTCTTAACACTCTGATGGACCTATTCACATTTTTACAGGTTAGGTAGCAGACAGATAAAATGTTTTGGGCATTATGTTCAATTCCTGATGCATCGTTGTACCATATATTTTTTCACAACTGAGTTCAATATACCAACATTTGAGATATCTAGACTTAGAACCTTCATTTTTCATAAAGCAGCCAAAAGAAAGCAGGCAAAATCTCTATATAGGAAAAACCAGCAAGAACTGGGAGAAACCCTATTGAATCTAGGCAGCTGGCTTACACACTTGCACGCACCCCCCTACACATATGTATATACAAATTACACAAAACATCTTTTGTTTATTTATGTATGAGTTTATTATGCACTCATCTATCTACTTGGTTTGATTATGTGGAATGCTGCTTTTTAGATCAAGAAGTACAAACTTCCAGTTATAAAATAAAGTCATGGGGATATAATGTACAGCATGGAGAATATAGTCGATATCACTGTATTATCCTTGTAAGGTGAACAGATGGTAACTACACTTATTGTGGTGATCATTTTGCAATGTATATAAATGTTGAATCACTATATGGTACACCTGAAAATAAGATATTGTATTTCAATTATACCTCAAAAAATATGATTTTTATAGGTATTGTTTAAAAAAGGCATATATTTCTTTGATAACCAAGAAATAAAGCAATAGGGAGCACCATATAAAACTACACTCCATAAAAAAAAAAACTACACTCCAAATTTAAGAATCAAACATAAAGCAAACTTAAATAGGGGCTGATTCATGTTCTTCAGTGAGGAAGAAGAAAAAATAATCACTCTGAAAAACAATTTAAAAAGTAGAAAAATAAAGAAACTTTAAGTTTTTACTGTATTACATGCAAAATAAATAAATAATGATATAACAATAAATAAAAATATATAAAATTATATAATAGTATTTTAAATACATAAGCAAATAGTTAATAATAGGCCTGTGATTAAGTTGAAGGAATATTAACTTGGGCTCTCATTCTTTGTTTCTTTCAGAAATTTTAATAAAGGAAAGCTATAAATGGTATAAATAAATATGAATGTGAGTCAATTCAGAATTTGCAAATTGTAGGGATGCCTTTTATAAACATTAATAAGTCTACTTTCCTAATTCAGTTCTTGAAGTTCAATTAACTATACTGTCTATTCTGTTTCATAGATGAATATATGACTACTTTTAGGCAAATTGAGAAATAGGAAGAGAGACTAACATGTATCATGTACCTACCATGTGCTAGAGATTATTTTAGGTTTTATTTACTCATAAACATTCAAGGTACATGTCATTACTAAATATTGTGACTTCCATTTTACAGATGAGAAAACTGAGGATCAGGGACATTAAGAGTTCCTGGTGCACACAGCCATTAGTGACTATCCTAATATATTACCCTTTTATCATTCATGCCACTGTAGATTTTGACTTCAGCATTTCTTTTTTTTTTTTTTAAGATTTTATTTATTCATGAGAGGCACAGAGACAGAGAGAGGCAGAGGGAGAAGCAGGCTCCATGCAGGGAGCCCCACATAGGACTCAATCCTGGGTCTCCAGGATCACACCCTGGACTGAAGGCAGCACTAAACCACTGAGCCACCCGGGCTGCCCAACTTCAGCACATCTTTTCTCTCTTATCTGTACACTCTCTGGGCCTTTGCGTAGATAGCGCCTCTTCTCTCAGATGAGTTCTCATGATTTCTTTTTCTTGTGAAAAATTAATTTCAAGGAGGACTCTGACTCACTAGCCTTAACCATAAAATACTAATAATGCTTAAGAGTATCACCTCTCCCAGCTCATTTGGATTTGAATTAAGTACAAGGACTTAAACTGAAGAGGAAACTATAAATAGAATGTTAAGAGCCAATAGATGGATTGATCCATTGATGGACAGATCCAAAGATTTTCCATGACAGCACTCTTGCTTATGGATTTATTGTTCCAACTCCAGGGCTTAGTCAATAAATTCCTTTTCCTGCTTGACTAAAGGTAAGTAAACCTTTTTATCTCCAAGCAACAATTCTTATACCCTGTCCAAGTATCAGTAGAACAAGAGGATATTTCCCTTTAAAATATGCATGGCCAGATGAGTGCATTAAAAAATGCTCAAAGTTCCTTGCTTTGTATCTTTCTGCTTTAAGTCTGCTGGTGTTATGTGAGAAGGCAAAGGGCGTTATTAACACAGCCAAAAAAGAAAGGGTATAAAGAAACATGATGTTGCGTTAGTGCCAACATTCCTTAGCTTCATTCAAGATAAGCAATAAGAATTTTGTTGCCATTCCTGAGATTAGTAATCACACAATCTATATCTCTTCATCCTGGTGCATTTTCTAAATGTTTTTGTTGGTTGGTTGGTTTCCACTTAGCTTCTAATTAACACATGCCGCTAGAAAGGTAAGAGGAGAACTTCTAGGAGGTTTCTTTATTTTTTTTTTAAGATTTATTTATTTATTCATGAGAGACACAGAGAGAGAGAGAGAGGCAGAGACACAGGCAGAGGGAGAAGCAGGCTCCTTGTAGGGAGCCCGATGCGGGACTCGATCCTGGGACCCCATGATCACACCCTGAGTCAAAGGCAGGGGCTAAACCGCTGAGCCATCCTGGAATCCCTAGGAGGTTTCTTAAAGACCTCTTACTAGTTCTTTTCAGTTAGAAAAAGTATGGTCATTTTTCTTAATCTTTTTAACCTCTATCCTTAAGAACATTTGGTTCAATTGCAGCATCTTTGCTTCAGGGTAAATACGAAATCACTAAGTCTTTATTCTGTTCAAATTCTTGGGAAATCTAAGTCTTCAAGTCAATCCTAAAATTTGCCTCTCTCCTTGAGTGTTTTTTATCCCAACGTAATGAAGATTATTTAATGAAGACTTCTTAGTACATGAGCAATGCATTGAGGCCAGGACATTTTTTTTTTTTTTTTTTTTTTTTGAGGCCAGGACATTTTGAAGACAACAGTCCCATAGACCTGAAACAAGTGGTCACCCACAGGCCTCCTACCTTTAGGGCTGTTTTCTTGAACTTTTTGCCACTAAGCCATGTGACCTTTTAACAAATTCCTTAATCTAATGGGCCCTCAGTTTATTTATCTCTGAAAAGAAAATCAGACTATGGAACAAGGAGTGAGAAAAATCATTTTTAACTGTCAAATTATTTGTGCATAAAACAAATATTCTGCCTTAAGCCCACACCATTGATTATTAAATACTGGAAAATGTGATTAACATGAAAGCAAAGGCATCTTATAAACTTTCCCCACATAAATCTTCTCAAAGTATATTAAGCACTCTTTTTCTTTCTTTCTTTCTTTCTTTCTTTCTTTCTTTCTTTCTTTCTTTCTTTCTTTCTTTCTTTCTTTCTTTCTTTCTTCTTTCTTTCTTTCTGGAGTGTTTATAAAGTACCACTTAGCCTATATACAATATACGACTGTGTATCTTGGGAAACAGACCATGTTTGGATGGTGACTAGGGAAAACACAACTGTGAAATGAAGTTTTATAATGTAAACTCTTCATTCTACAGATCAGACACTGAGTCTCTAAGAGGTTAGGTTAATTTGTCAAATCGCATGACTGACCGTACTAGAAGCAGGGTTCCCTGAGTCTCCAGCTTGGGGACATCCCATTATACTGTAGAGCCCCAAATGGCATTTAATACGTGATTAAAGTCAAAGTTAAATATAAAAATATATTTAATGTTTTTCTGAAAAACAATTATTTTCCTTATAATAGCTGAAAGCATCTGCATTACCTTTGATGGCACTTATTTTCAGTTGAAATGTGTACAGATGTACTCTTAGATTGAATTTAATGGAGTTTTGATTGTAAGACAGATGTCGGGCAGCCCTGGTGGCTCAGCAGTTTAGCACCGCCGTGGGCCCAGGGTGTGATCCTGGAGACCCGGGATCGAGTCTGCATCAGGTTCCCTGCATGGAGCCTGCTTCTCCCTCTGCCTGTGTCACTGCCTCTCTCTCTCTCTCTCTCTCTCTCTCTCTCTCTGTGTGTGTGTGTCTCTTATGAATAAATAAATAAAATCTTTAAAAAAAAAGACAGATGTCAATTTTTCCTATTAAATAGGCTATAGGTTTATTGGACAAAAGCAATACCCTGATAGTATTAAATACCATAGATAAATGCTGTCCACATGCAGATAAATTAAAAGTAGTATTTATTAAAGTAATACTTTATTTACAAGACAGATTGCCCTCCATAGAGAGGGAATATGTTATTTATGCATCCTAGCTATAAAAGTCAGTTATTAGAAATCAATATATATTAAAAAATCATGTGTATCGATTTTTATATCTATATGCAATATTATTGTACTTATGCAATGCATTTTATAGTTATACTGTACTTAATATTTTAATACTGTATTAATATTTATTTAATACTTATAAATTTTCATTTATATATTTATTTTAAATTTATATTTGTATTTATTAATATGCATTCTCTTATTTATGTAAATATTAATCATGTATATATATGTAAATATCTAAATAAAATAAACTTCTTGTCAGTTGATATATTTTTACCTTTGTAATGCTTATCTATAGCTTCTATGGCTATATCTACCTATACCTATCTAATGAGATAATGTGTGGAATTACAGCAATAGTTAAAAAAATTAAATAAACTATAAGCATGTTTAAGAATGAGAAAAAAACAAAAACTATAAACACTATGAATTTGATTGCCATTACTCTGAATTTGAAATGCTACTCCTTGGCCTGGGTATAATAGTATAATATACTTCCTTTTGTATTATTAGTAAAGACTTAAAATCACAATTTTAGGCTGTGTGTGTGTGTGTGTGTGTGTGCGTGCACAGGTGCATGCATGTGTATATGCATTCATATACTCACTAAGAAAATCAATACTTTAAAACAAAACAAATAAATAAATAAATATAACAAAGTTTATTTAATCCACTCAAACTGACACTTTTTTTTTTTTACAGACTGTCAGATCATTTGTGTCCTGTTTCTATTTTGTTTTTACTATTTTTCACCTGTGGATATCATTTATCAACTAAATGAATCTTGTTAGCTAAAACACCATGTATAATAGTTCCATTTAGAAATATTTGGTTGTTTGGGTTATTTTATTTACTTGCAAATAATAAGGCAATAGTGAAATATTGTATAGTTCAACCTCCTCCTTAGCAATAATCCAAGCTTGGGAAATTCTATTATATATTTAAAATAACAATAATAGTATTTAGAGCAATCTGTGTGTTAGAATGTAAAGAATATGAAGGACATAGTTGTGTCTTGAGAGATGCAAAGCAGTATTATAGGGCATAGAATTTTATAAATCTAATTTGGCATGTAGATTTTATTCAGGTGTTGACAGGTGTTGACAATAAGCAAACAATTTAACATAATACAGATAAGGCTTACAGTGCTCATATCATTTCAGTCAGGATCAGGTTGGAAATATCTTCAGTTATGCTAGTTTATGGAAACTGTTTACTAGATAAAAAGTGAATTTGTAACAATGGTTGATTCATCCAACCACTGCTCTTTAAGCTACCAGGTGGCACAGCTGTTGCTGTAAGTAAAAAGATTTCTAACAGTCCACCTGGAATTAGGACAGCTGGTTCATGAGAGCTGATCTGAATAATGTACTGTGGATACTCAGGCACAGCTACTGACAGAGCAAACAGCACATGGCTGTCCCACCAGCCCAGAGCAAACACCAGTTACATTTCACAGAAACAGGATGGTATTTACAACTGATCTGAGCCAAAATGAATATCAGATTGAAGGTAGCACCCCAAGAGAAAAAAAACTCTCCCTAAGAGCTACTTGTTGACTATAGTCTAAGCAGTTTTACCATTTCTGAAAAGTCCCCAAATTTGATTTTGCTACATATAAAAAGGAAGAAGGAAATATACAAAGAATTCCTATACCTATTTGTGAACCACCTTGGAATTTCCTAAAATTAAAATTAAAAAATAAAAGGCTGATACTTTTTAGTTTCCCATTTACACTCTTTGCTACCAAAGTCGACTTAAATTAGCCAGGACCATGGTCATACTAATTTTCTTTTATATTCTACAATGAAAAAAGAATAAATAAATTCTACAATGGCTGACACTTTAATTAAAAAATATATGAAGGAGATAAAATATAAAATAGACTCTGAAAAAGAGAATCTAACTTAAATCTGACATGGATGCCAGAGATCACCCAATCACTCACTCTATTTTCAGCTCTGGTAACAGAGATGATTTCCTCAAGGTTAACATAGGTGGTTACTAAGAAGCCAAAATCAATAGGCCCAATTAGAAAAATACAGTTTATGGTTTATTATGGTTTATTATGAGGAGAAAAAAAATAATCTTGATGTCCTTAGAATATCTTTGCCTAAGTCAGGGACAACATAGTGAATCTGTAAAGGTGAGGTCTGATCTCAATGTTTCCTCACCTACTTTGACTTCTTAGTTTCTAGCCCAGGATTATTTACTTTCTGCTACCAGACTGCAGAGCCCACTGACTGGTTTTATTGGAAATATGACTATCTCTATATCCTCCTTGCAAAGAAGGTGATACCATGCTGAGTCTACTGACTCATACCCTGAAATATCCTCTCTTACACACACCCTCATATTCTCAGGAATTTGGCTCTAGCTAGTCCACAGGGCATCTGTTTAGTCTGATGAATGTGGGGAATTTTCTCAGATTGGTGTTAGTAGATCATAATGGCCCTGCCTCAGGTAACACTAAACTTCTGAATACCAACCCTCACCTCTGTAATGAACTTCTGGTGTGATATCTCTACTGGAACATTCCCTGGCATTTCAAATGTCACTTTTTTAATGAAACTGAAACGAACATCTCTTTTCCCTATACGAAATCTAATTCTCTTATCTGTTTTGGCTTAGTAGATGGTATCAACAATGTATCTACTTGCTCAAGTCAAGTATCTTCATATAATCCTTGACTTCCCCTCTGTCTCATTCTTCATATTTAAATATCTAAGGTCTACTGACTCCAATGTCTTCATATCTCAAAATCCAACCATTTTCTCCATGTTCATTGGAACTATTTTTGTTATGGTTGAAATGCCATATAATCTATCCTTCTACATAGGATCCTTTGAGGGTAAAACAAAATGCTACTGGGCAAAATCATTTGCCCAGATTATATGTAATTATTGATTCAAAAAATATTAAGAACTTATGAGGTACCCGATATTAATGATTTATCACTATATTCTTGTTGTTTATTTACTTCATTACTATGTCTTCTTCCACAGACTATGTGAGCTTACTCAGAAGACTTACTCTAAGTCACTATACCCTCGATTCCTAACACAGGCCACAGACATGGACATGGTGAAATATTCAGTAAAAGATATTTGGATCAGATAGATAGATAGATAGATAGATAGATAGATAGAGTATATGAAAGAGTATCTCAGGGACTCCAGCTAGCCAGCCAGGAAGATATGTTTTAAAGGATATGATTTTAGCTGCCTGAAATTATATATTATATACATCTTAGCCCATAGATACTGAGGGTGAGTCTTAAACTGAAATTTCACCCCAATACAGTAATCTGAATATTATCTCTCATCTAGTACACTCACTCTTCTTCTCAATAATTACTATTTCTGGAAGCATTGTTTGACATCTTAATTCTTATGGCAAAAAAAAAAAGTCTTGTTATAGTGAGTAGTTCCAAATGCAACACACATTGCCCATGTAGTTATAAAACTTCAAGATTCTATCACTAGCATGGTAAAACTTCCTTGAGACATCTATGTATTTCCTAATGCTTTGGAGGTCTAGCAAATTCAGGCTTTAGCTTTATCCCTGAAGATATACATTGTTAACTAAGAATACTAGGAAAGACAGACTCAAGGATAAATTGCCATCAGGCAGATGTAAAAAACAGTTTTGGCTCATGAGATCCAACGCAAATCCCAACCAGTATCTGTTTTACGTGGTACATACCACTCACCTGTATTTCTATACTGTGGTGCAAAACACAAGACACCAGGAGGGAAGGACCATTTTTTTCACAAAGCATTTTTAGGATAATTATGCCTAATAGTATAGAAAATCAAAGTTGTAAGTAAATGAAATTCTAAATCAAAGTTGCAGAGTGGGTGTCTCAAGAAGGGAGGAAGCTGCAGGAGGAGAGCCCTTGATGAGGAAACAGCACTGTCACTCTCCCGCGCTGCTGCCATAGGTAAGTTTGCTTCAGAACTTAGTGTCCTCCTCTGTAAATGGGAACAATAATGTCTGTCTTTCTTGCTTTATGAGTTTTACAAGTTGGTGTTCGTGTTAGGTATCATTACATAAAATAATGTAATACATACATGTGTGACACAGTATTTTTCTAGTAAATTAAAGAAAATACAGCCGAATCTTGACTTGTCCAAGTATTGCTCACACAAGACCACACTAAATGCTGCAAATCAAATAAATTGCATGTGTCTTGCACACCAGAATAAAAGTCATCAGGCAGCTACATACTTCTGTGTGTGCCAAGAGGCTAGTTTGCAAATTCGGAATCTCGTATTTCATTGGAAGCAACTGTTAAAAATGATCAGTGTTATTGATGAAAAGAAAATAATGGGAGCTAATTGACTATTAGCAAATAGTCGAATGCCTATTGGCAAACACACCATTCAAAGCCATTGTAAAATATTCCTTTGAAAATTAAAAATAATGGTATATTTTTCTTGGTGCAGCAGTAAATCAAAACTTGACCCCAGAGAACTCTTTCACCACTTAGTCACAGAAAGGTGCATATTCTATATCCAATGATAAATTCTTTAACCCACTAAGATAAATGAAATGAGTGAACTAATAGTAGAGATTATGATAAACCGAAATGAAATCTTCATTACTTTTGTTTTCTTTAGATGATGGGGGTGAGAAGGTCAATGAAAGACAAACATTAGAAATTCACGTCTCTGCAGAGTATGTGCTGGCCTTGATTTTGTTGAATCACTTCTAGTGAACACTTGAACGCATCCAGACAGACTCCTAATAAGATATGTCTCAGAATTCATGCTGAGGCATTGTCAACAGGCCAAGGAGAAGTCCTCAGTGCTGAACGTGTGCTTAGATTGATTTTTTTCTTCCCTGTGATTGTTGATCTTTTCAGGGAAAGCTGGCACATTAAGAGAGGTGCATGATAATGCAGGAAATGTTTGAACTCTCATCCTCTGGTGGAGAGAGAATTCCTGTGTGTCACCTCTTTAATATATTAAGCATTTTATAGATTTTAAAAGCATACTAAACATCTTGAAGAAAGATACGTCTCGGAAAGAGAGTAGCTAAGTTACAGAAAAGTGCTTAGATTTACAACCTGAAATAATTTGATAAACGACTTGGGAGTTGGGAAAATAAAATAGATTGGACTTTCACCCATATTACACAGCCTGGGCTCTCTCCCAAGGACTGACACACAAACCAAAAAAGTAGTAGACAGATAAGAAAAGCCCCTAGTATTTTTCCCAGGCCCCTTTGTCCTTTATTACACCAGCACAATTATTATTTGTCATTTTGAAAGGAAGATATTAAGCCAATGTGCAGCTATGTTTTGACCAAAGAAAATATTAATGCTTGATCTTACAAATATAATCACAAAGGAGAGGAAGGTTGCCTTTCATGCTATAAATTTTAAGTGGTAGACACCCTAGGCTCTCTTAGGAATCTTCACTGTTTTTTTTGTTTTGTTTTGTTTTTTGTTTTTTTTTTTTACTTTATTTAAGAGTTTGAGATGCTGTTCCTAATTAATTTGCATCATCTTTTAGGAAAACAACCTCCTGAAACATATGAGCAACCAGTTGTGTTAAGATCTCACCTCTCTTATTTGTTCCAAATTTACTTATCTGAGTGTTAAAAAGATACCTAGCAGTTCAAATTTTGCCAAAAACAGTAAGTGAGGAGAGGAGACACTTCGATCACTCCTAGGACTGATCTCTCAAATTATTATTGAAAACTAGGTAACCAAAAGCTCAGTCAAGAGAGCAATTCAAAGTAATATTAACACTCGGACAGAATTTCTAGGATTTTCATCCAGCCCGTTACCATACAAAAGCATATTGGATGTCAATTATGCAGGAGGAGAAGATATTTCCAAGAGAGTGTGACACAAGCCCAGGTTGTGAATTATTTGCTTTGAAATACCTTCATACTCTTCTGCTTATAAATTCTGGTCAAGAGAAAAGCAAAAACAAGTAACAAGCTCATCCTAAGCATATGGTCAGGTGAACTTTCATAAAATGTTTATCAGCCCACAAATAAAATTTTTAAAAATGCTGGACCATCCTCCTCCAGAAGGGAGGAAAGAAGCACAATAAATAAAGGGTTCGCTGTTTTTATATTGAATTTTCAGGGCCAACACCATCCATCTTGAGTTTCTAAATACCAGAAGTCCCAAAGGAAGCTTTTACTAATATGCTATTTAAGCCAAGAATACATTCATTCCTGGCAGCCATTACTCTTGCATGTTTTCTCACCTTCTCTGCCCAGAATGAATTTACTTTAAAGCCATAAAGTTTAGGTCTTCAGGCTCTTCAATTGTATGGCTCCTTCCGAGGCCTGGGAATGAGCTCATCATAGGTTCACATGGTTTTGGAATTCAGTAAATTTTGAAAAAAGTGAGATTTTTATTTTTCTTAAAGAGACTCCACCCCCTACTCCCAATAATGTGTCTGGCTCCACAGAACCTTGATCCATTCATGCTTTACCCTCACTTTTCTGAGAATGTTTCCTAAATTTATTCTCTACTAGAAATCTGGCATTCATGGTGTGCCTGGGTGGCTCAGTCAGTTAAGCATCTAACTTGGGATTTTGGTTCAGGTCATCATCCCATGGGTCCTGAGATCATGGGTCTCCATGCTCAGCATGCAGTCTGCTTGGGATTCTCTCCCTCTCCCTCTCCTTCTCCTCCTACTCCCTCACCACCACTTGCACATGTACACGCACACACACACACACACACACACACATACACACACTCTCTCTTTCTCTCTCTCAAATAAATAAACAAACAAACAAAATCTTTTTTAAAAAATAAAGAAAAGAAATCTGGCATTCATAAGTAGCCATCCTGCACATCCAGAAGGCTTCCTTGGAATATCCTTTCTATTAAAGAATGTTCATTACATGATTCAACTCAGGCATCAGAGCTGTTAATATGCTGTAAACTTCCAGGTCATAGGTCTTCAAAATTCATTCAAACCCCTCCTATTTCCGGGGTTCATACCAAGTGATTATTCCACATGTTCTCATCCTTGTGATTATCAATAGTCTTTGCAGGCACTTTCCAACACTCAGACTATCCATTGGTATCATTCCAATTGCTCCATCATATCTGACTCATTCTTAATCCCTTTCACTATGATTGCCACTGAATATCTAAGTTTCTGAGCGTCCTCCTTGCCTATGATCTCTAACTCACTTTGCCACATGACTATACCATAACAACAGGAAAAACTCCCACTACAGAATTTTTTAAAATATCCTTTTCTCTGACCACAGCCTTCTATTCATTCACTTTGGAGATTCCCTTTCTCTGATTCAATCAGGTCTTCTGCCTTTTTTTTTTTTTTTTTTTTTTGGTGCTCTTCAGTTAATTGCTTGACACTTTATTACACCAGCATGAGCTTTGACGTAAGCTAGATATTGGTTTGAATTCTGTGTATTTACTAGCTCTGCCACAAGCTATTCAACCTCTCCTGAGTCCCAGTTTCCAGTTTTCTAAAATGGGCACAAGAACGCCCCTTCTCTTGTTAGCATTTTTTTTATATGAATGAATATAAAGAAAGAACCTATATAACATTCAGTTCACAGTAAGTACACAATTATCCATAATCAGGTAGATAATAGATGATAGATTTTTTTTAAATAACTTGTACCAATGGTTAATTACTTAATTTACCCTTAATATGACCTTTATTGCCTTCAGTTTCCATATTGTTTGGATGCAGATACCTACCAATTCTCAATTCTTTATATTTCAAACGTTTCTTTCCCTTGCTCACAGTTCTCTTGGTGAGACTGAACAATCATGCAGCAAGTGGAATGGTGCCTCTAAAAAGTCATGTTTTTCTGCTTTTGAGAGTCTTTGGATTTACTGGCCCCTTATTAGTCTTTGTTCACATGCCTTACCATGGCATTTCCTTCAATGCTTAGCCCATCTTTTTAAGTTCCCTAACACATCTCTGTTCTCTTCTTTCTGACAACCAGTGTGCTCTCAAAATTAGAATGAAGTGGAAAACTTGTAATTATTTGTTATTACAACTGGTCTGAATATCTCTTGGGAGATAAGTGATTTTGTAAAAAATTACCAAAACGAAACAAAACAAAACAAAAGCTTGGTGAAATGATTGGAATAGAAGGTAAATTAACCAAGAACTGAGTGCCAAGCCTTCAGATAAGAGAGAGAGAATTATAGTATACAACACCGAAGGAAAAATTTGGACACCTATGTTAATCTGAGAGAGAAGAACTGAAAAAGGCAATGAGTAGAGGAAAGGGTAAGTTAGCAGAAGACATTTCTCTAGATGTGATGCTTCAGTCTGGTTCACCTGTTCTGTCTTCAAGCAAATCCACCACACACTCAGTCTTAGTAAGAATTAGTTTTGTTGTTGGGAAAAAGAAAGAACGGACTAAGTGAAGTATAAAAGGACTTGTTTCTACTGAAGGGACCATTTTCTCTCTGAACTCACATTCTGTCTCCTTTCTTTCCTTCACGTGGAAGAATTTTCAAAGAATTTCCCACTTCCTGCCTTTACCTTTGTCAATTGTATTCTGCTCTCCACCAGTGCTATATTCTACTGAAACTCCTCTCTCAAAGAATAATGATATTTAGGTGCCTGGGTAGCTCAGTTGGCTAGATGGCCGATTCTTGGTTTCAGCTCAGGTCATGATCTCAAGGTCCTTGGATCAAGCCCTACGACAAGCTCCACGTTTTGTGGGGAATCTGCTTGAGGATTCTCTTTACCTTCCCTCTGGCCCTCCCCCAGCTCATGAGCTCTCTCTCTCTCTCTCAAATAAATCTTAAAAATATATATATATATATGTCATGAATCATGAATAATAATGGTTTCCAAATCAAAACTTAATTTCACTTTCTCTAGAGTGCTATCTACTTATATTCTAAAGTATTAATTGTATTTCCTTATTCTACATCCTCTGTTCTAATGCACTAATAATATAATGTTAACATCTTCTCAATAATCCAATTAGAAAACATGGTGTCACCTTGATTTCTCTATCTCATTTTGTAATATCTGACTGGTTGGTGCCCAAACCCTGTTGAGTCTATCTCAAACCCATCACTTATACAAACTAATAAAACAAAACAAAATAAAAACAGAAACAAAAACAAAGAAATTATTGCTTACATGAAACTTTACATACTATCTCCTTTGCCTCAGCAGATAAGCCATCTCTATTTTAGTTCACATTTCAAAAAGCTGCCAGAATTGTCTCACTAGAAGCACATCTGACTCTTGTCAACTTTCCCACTTAAAAACACCAGTTTGTTCAAATGACCCCTTATGCACTCTCTAGCTCTATTGTAACACTTTACTCATTGCGTTTTATTGGCTCGTTACTAGCCTGTGAATTTTTTTTTAAATAAAGACTTTATTTATTTATTCATGAGAGACCCAGAGAGAGAGAGAGAGGCAGAGACAGAGGCAGAGGGAGAAGCAGGCCCCATGCAGAGAGCCTGACGTGGGACTCGATCCCAGAACTCCAGGATCACACCCTGAGCCAAAGGCAGATGCTAAACCACTAAGCCACCTTTCTTGAGGGCAAGGCTCAATGTGGCCATAGTAGGTAATCATAAGATTAAGATATAGTAGATAACTCATTAATGTTTGATCAATGAATAAATGATTGAATGAATAGCTGCTCTTTGCCACTTGCCTGAAATAATCTCTTATTTGACAGATGAATGAAAATGTCTTTCGGAATTCATGGATAAGCACTACTAGTGAGACTATTCAGATAACCCCCTAAAATAAAAAAAAATAACCTTTATAAAGAATTTAATGATAAAAAAATTAAAAAGTCAAAATTCATTACTGGTGTACTCATCTCATCTTTAAAATACTGAATACTGAGCTTATAGCAATAATAACACAGAAAAAAAAAAAGTCAGAAGCAGAGTGAGAGGTGATACATCCCTGTGGTGAAGAGCACAGCTTCTACAGATGACACAGCCAGGCTGCCTGGTTTTTAATTTAATTTAATTTTTTTTTACTTATTTAAATTCAATTGATTTAACACATAGTGTATTATTAGTTTCAGGGGTAGAATTTAGTATTCATCACTTGCATATAAGACCCAGTGCTCATTCCATCACAGGCCCTCTCTCATGCCCATCACCCAGTTACCTCATCTCCCCACCCACATCCCTCAGGCTGCCTGATTTTGTCATTTAATAGTCATGCCTTAGTTTTCTCACATAGAAATAGGCAGTAATAATGGTAAATACCTCCCAAAGTCTTCATGCGATTTAATGAACTAAATATTAGACAACAGGATACTTGGCACATAATCATTTATTTTTTAAGGTATCCTATAGTCTTACAAATATGTGGTATTTCTAGGAATAAAAGAATGAGTCTATTCATTTTATAGCAGAATATCCACTAGCCTGGTTTCTCCACCACAATACGACTGGCTCCAACTAAAAGGACACTATACCAGACTCCAAATGAATCTGAATTATGTATATTTTCCATCTCCAATATACTAAGACTTTTAAACATTATTATTTTCTTTCAGGAGCAGATAACAAGGATGGATGTTACTAACCACGGTGTATGATTACTGTTGGAATCAGTTGTGAATTAAACTTCCAATTTCTTTCCCTCTCTGATGTGCAGTACTTTTGTCATCACAAATGTAGAAAACATTGGTGCAATAAGAAACACAGTCATAGCATTTAGAATTTTTCCCACGGTGGCCTACCCATCTCTCAATTCAGCTTTTGCTCAAGTGTAATGAGAGGCTCGTCCACAGCCATTCATGCACCGTGGCTGAGTGAAAACTACAGAGCACAAATTAGCCTCGCTTTAGAACACTCTGGTATGTCAGAATTCTCAACTGAAAAAGGGAACTTTTCATTTGGGCAGGTGAGCGAGGGAAGGGGCTGAAACACAAGATGCTTGTGATTAGGGTACGTTCTGGCAGGAAGTGCACAAAGGGAAGCTGATGAGCGAGCCCACCCCCCACCATCCACAACCATCTTCTCCATTCTGCTTCCCCGAGTAATCAAAGGATATTCTGAACCTCTCAAAATGCCATCAATCCTTATTGAGCATGAAATAGAACATCTCTCTCTCTCTCCCTCTCCCTCTCTCTCTCTGTCTCTCTCTCTCTTGCCTTTGCAGGAGCAATCATCCTAACAGGCCAGCCTGCACAGGGAACTCTGGCAGACAAAGATGGATTTGTAAAAATAAATAAATTACAGATCGACATAAATTAAATAACCTTCACAAAATATGAATAGAAAGTTGATGATAATCTCCCAATTCTATTGTATAAAGGGTAAAGAAACTCACAATTGTGCTCTCCAGGTCTAGTACAGTAAAGAATAGGCTTCTTGATGAGATGTTTCCAATAATGTACAGCAGAGCTACGAATCTTGTGGCTATAATACTCAAAAATAACCGTCTAAATGATTTAGATAAAACATTCATTAACATTCCAAATCTCAGTATCTTCTCTAGCTGCCCCTCCTCACTCTTTGTTTCCTTTCCTGGCTGTGATTTTCTTCTTTAGTACATGTGAACAAAGGGAAAAAGATTGTTCACAGAGGTTTCTTATGCCCAGCTGACAATTGCTCGAGTGTAAAATAATTTCATAAAGATCACTGAAATGTTCTTTAACACCAGACTCTTCTTAAACAAACAGCCTTTTTCTGGTCCGTGGTACCTCAGTGTTGTAGGAAGCCCTGTGACAGGACCCAACTCCTGTACTGAAAAGAAGCTACAAACAGTGATGACTGCAAGTTCTCTCAGAATAAGCATTATTCAATAGAGGGGTCACTCACTTTGGAGTCTTAAAGACCTTACCTCGGTTTGGTTCTTGAGTAACCAAGCTCTTAACTAAGTTACCAAGCCATTTAGTAAAGCCTTGTAGTAAAGGGCAGGAATTTTGTTTATTCTGACATGGGGATTCTGGTGTGAAAATAAAATGTCAATTTTGTAAGCATTTTTAGCTATCACTTATTTTTTGTGAATGTTTTGAGAATGAAAGTGACTCTCTGATTTTATAATTATATTGTTTGTAGGCGCTGAGTCCCCAGAAGATACAAGGAGGGGTGAGGGGACTTTTTGAAATATTACCTCGTAAGCTAGAGTAAAAAAAAGGTTTCATAAAGATTGTCCCAGATATTTTTTTAAATGACAAAACTTAGAAACCTCTACCCACTATTTTTTTAATGAACTTCATTTGAATAATTATTAGGCTTTTAAAATAATTTAATTATATACATTGGATATATTGATGTCCCCAAATTAAGGTTGGAAGTTAAAAGCATAGAGTGTAGACCAGACAAATCTGGGTTCAAATCTCACTTATCATTCAGGCTGGAAGTCTCCACAAAAAGACTTTGCATCTCCATCTCCAGTCTCTATCATCATAAAATGTGAACAGCAATGCTCTCTACCTACCCTTGTTGTGAAGATTAGGGCTACAAGTGTAAAAAACTCAGAGCAGAACCTGACACATAAATATGTGGTCAATAATGGTAGCTGCATTTAGATTGGTACGTGAAAATTTTGAAACACTTGTGCAACTTGTAAAGATCATTTTATTTTTAAGCCTGTAGTTCCTAAGTCCCAATATAGATATTGTTCTCCCTGTTGTTTAAAAAAAATTTTTTTTAATTGTTCTTGGCATGTTGGTTCCATTCAATCCTCCAAAACCATTAACTCTTGGTTATGAGGAGTCTCACTGAAGAATAAACAGAAGAGGCAAAACAGCAGCAGGGTTTCTGGCTTCTCATTGCTCTCCCAGCAGGAGCCTTTCAAACCAATTGATGCTAAATCTCATTAGACTTGAAGTCAATATCAAGATTTCCATGGTTTTGACCAGTAACAAAACAGACAGGGCCAACAGAATGTTTGACTTAGGCATGAGAGGTTGGAACGTGATTTCCCATCTCTCCCTTAAAAGGAAAGAATGCTGAGCTATACGTTTTATCTTTTTCAGTATTGGTTGATACATCTATAAAATGAGACAGTTTGTGTGAGGAGGGCTTCAAGACCCCTTCCAGCCCTGATACTCCATGAGATTATAATTACTTACGCATCTATCCCATACTACAATGGGGCATGTCAGTGTTGCAAATTACTGTATTTATTTGATCTATTTACTTGGGCCAAGGACAAACTACACAGGTTCTATTTGTATTCTACTGGTTATATTCCAACTAGGGAAAACCTCGTTGAAATAAGTATTCAGAAAAGGATATACATGCTAGGAGAAAGGAAGGAAAAGGCCGTGGTAAATGATAGAGAAGAAGATTATGTTGTTGATATGGTAAGGGGAGCTCATGTCTGTGTGTAAGTGAGGGCACAGACTTTAATGTACGAGAAATAATGTATTGCTGTGTATGTACTGCCAACCTCCTTTCCTTCATCAAGGTTGAAGCTGGGAAGTTCTAAATATCTTGCTACCACTTTAGCCTGTGGCAAGAGTGGAGAAATCACTCTGAGTTACCATGACTTAGGAAACATCCCACTTCTTTTTTTTTTTAAGATTTTATTTATTTATTCATGAGAGACACAGAGAGAGAGAAAGAGAGGCAGAAACACAGGCAGAGGGAGAAGCAGGCTCCATGCCAGAGCCTGACATGGGACTTGATCCCGGGTCTCCAGGATCATGCCCCAGGCTGAAGGCAGCGCTAAACTGCTGAGCCACCTGGGCTGCCCGGAAATATCCCATTTCCATCACATGTGCAAGCATGCATTTATAGTCATTAGTTTTTAGTTTTACACATATGGAGAGCTAGACTGTGTTTGTAGATTGAAGAGAATAACGGTAATATTTTTTATAAAAAGAAAATGTTGAAGGGGATATAGAAAATAATTTGCTAAGAGAAAAAGTAGATTCTGTAAAGAATAAAGAAACAACTGTAGAGGGAATCATAATGTACTACAACAAGGAGGTGCTACCCAAAATACAAATCTGCTAGAAGTGAATTTATAATACCTGAAGGTACAGAGAAAGAAGTCTAAAAATTATCTTTTCTTTTACTTAAGAAATTGAAAGATGGTTTGGTCATTTCCAAATATAAGGTTAAATGAAGAATCTAGAGCTGATACTATAGAGGGTTTCTCATTATGTTTACCCGGATATCACGGTCTAAATTCAATGAAAATCCATAGGAAGTTAGTGAGTAATAAAAGAATGATAGCAATGATGCAAAGAAAAAGAGAAAAAAAAAGTTTACATTGAATAGTATAATTAAAATAATATACCCAGATTTTAAGAAAGTCACTGGTAGAGAAAACATTGCACAAAAAGGTCACTTCATATTTTACTGTATAAAAACCATCATTTGAGAGGTTGAGGGATATCCTCAAGTTCGTGGTAAACCAGAGATAGCAGAATCTTTTTTAATATCCC
Organism: Vulpes lagopus; assembly: GCF_018345385.1. Classification (NCBI taxonomy): domain Eukaryota; kingdom Metazoa; phylum Chordata; class Mammalia; order Carnivora; family Canidae; genus Vulpes; species Vulpes lagopus. Next base: position 19,115,378 of record NC_054845.1, read on the forward strand.
TGTCACTGCTAAGAACTTGGAAAAATAAGCAAAGGCAATTTGACATCATGTTCTCATTTAGAAAAAAAAAAGAGAGAGACAAATCTATAATGCATAAGGAAAGATACCTCTTTGTTAAAATAAATTACTTACCCACACCTCCAAACTAGAACAGAAAGCACCCACATGATCTATATTTTGAAAGCTATCAATAGTGGGTAATGATTAGAACTCTCGGCAATTTTGTATGTGAGAGCTAGAGAGTAGTAAAAACTAAATTCCAGAGACTGGTCAATTGGAATGACCATGGAATTTCCTAGGATAAATGTTCAAAAATCCTTCAACTATTGGTGATAATAGGATTATATATCATATAAATAGAGATCTAATATAACATATCTCATTCAAATTTATCCTATTGATAAAAATAAGTCGATGGGGACTCTGGTTCGATGAGGACAAAGAAATGAAAATAATTAGTGTTCAAGATATTCAGTAATATTATCCTTCATTTGGTACAATATAAACACTATATTTAGAAATTGAGCCCATTTTCAAAAAAAAATGTGGATATCTGTTCAGGGAGATATTATAATAATTTTTGTGAAGTGATGAGGGCCTGAATTACAGTCATGACAAAGAAACAGAAGAGACATTTGAGAGCTGTTTTTCAGGAAGGCCAGAAAAGGATTTTGTTTTGAGTTGGATGATTTTAATGAGAAGCACAAGATTTCAATATCATATTTCAAGCCTTCATAAGAATGACAAAAATAGGAAATTTGAGAGGAAGCCCATCCCATCTCCTGATAACATAAAAGAGTTTTCAACATGTCCAATGTGGAAATATTACAAACATGCAGATTTTTAAAATTATACTCAAAAATACATTCCCTTGCCCTTGTTCATATAGGTTTTGTTTGTTTGGTTGGTTTTATAGTTTAGCACTCCTTCTGACCCATTTCAGACCTGCACTACCAAAACTCTACTTCTGTTCCAAGCTACATCATCATCCTCTGATAATGATACAGCTAAAATGATGTTCTATAGCCACTTCTGCTGATTTGGTTTCTTTCTTTTTTGTTAAAAGATTTTATTTATTTATTCATAAGAGACAGAGAGACAGAGATGGAGACAGAGACATAGGAAGATGGAGGAGCAGGACCTGATCCCAGGACACCGGGATCATGCGCTGAGCAGAAGGCAGACATTTAACCACTGAGCCACCCAGGCATCACTGCTCTTGTTTTCTTTGTCTTTTTCCTACAAAATCTGGAATATTGCTTGCAGAATATTATCTCCTTAATTAGAACATAACCTCTTTTCAGGCAGAACTTTTGATTTGCAATTCTACATGTCATTGCCCAACACAGCGCCTAGCCCATGATAAACATTCAACATATTAATTCATTTAAACTTTCATCATAATAACTTGAAAAATTTATAAATTACTATATATGGGATCCCTGGGTGGCTCAGTGGTTTAGCGCCGCCTTCAGCCCAGGATGTGATCCTGGAGTCCTGGGATCGAGTCCCACATCTGACTCCCTGCATGGAGCCTGCTTCTCCCTCTGCCTGTGTCTCTGCCTCTCTCTCTCTCTCTCTGTGTCTCTCATGAATAAATAAATAAAATCTTTGATAATAAATAAATAAATAAATAAATAAATAAATAAATAAATAAAATTACTGTGCAGATGGGGAAAGTTTTGGGACAAAAAATATCTAGTGATATGGAGTATCATAGTAAGAAGATCTCCTTCCTTGAGCTTAATAAATCAAAAAAAAAAATCCCAAACATCATATCAAGGATACCATGCGGGAATCCTTGACATATTTTGGAAGAAATGTAAAACCAATATCCTAAGACTACAATCATTTATCATCAACTAGCAGCTGTTGTTAGAATTGATATTGATCCTTGGTAAATTGTAACCAGAGTAACCTTGTTATATCATCAAAAATTCTCCCACTACATCATTTAGCTATGAAATGCTTCCTTAACTTGTGTCCTTAAATTTTCCTCTTCTATATTAAATCACTTAAGGACAAAAGTGTGTAGAGGTAACCCAAAACACTTTTGGCCATTTTCCAATTAAATATTCTCTAGAAGATACACTAGATATCTTCCAGTGTATCTGTATACTAGAAGATGTATAAATGTATAAAATATACATTTATAAATGTAAAAAATATAATAACTAGTTCAAAAAGTCATTTGATAAGATAATTTTTAAAATTAGAAGGAACTTATTGGTGATCTAGTTCAATTTTCTCCTCTTCTAAGTGAAGAAAGTAAATTTGGTTAAATGGTATGATCAAGGCTGGAATACCAAAGAGTTTGTTCTAGCATGTGAGATTCCGACATCCAAATTATTTTCTTTTATTCAGTTACCATTAAATGAATGAAAAGTCTTAGTTTTATATGTAGTAAGAAGTTTAATAACAACTTGAAATGAGGAACTTTCCCCACCCCGCTGTTATTTTAGGTATGGCCTCCATGTGGGCTGTTGGCACCTGGGCTCAATTTCTAGCTTTGCTCCTTATTATTTATGTCATCTAAACTCTCCACAGCTCAATTTTCTTAACTTTTAAAAATGGGACAAATAGTAGTGCCTACCTGATAGAGCTTTGTGACATAAGAGTGAAACAGTCCACTTAAAACACTTAGCATAGTAACTTGGCTATAATAAGGACTCAATAAGTTTTAGCTGATATTACTATTATTAGTTTCATTATTTCATAAAATAAGAAATCATGGCTTTGATTTATTGAACAGTAAACACAAACGCAATTGAAACTCTTATATTTTCAAATATCATTATTGTAAGTAACATCACTGTTTCACTGTTCCTGCATTAACCATTTGCTTGAATTTTTTTAGTTTACATACATCATTAGAAGCATATTTAGTACAATATCATAAATCCTATAGAGGAGACCAAAGTGTTCTTGTATTTCCATTTGTGTGTGTGTGTGTGTGTGTGTGTGTGTGTGTGTGTGTGTGATGAACTGGTAAAAATCTTAAAGGGAATAACAAAGTGTGTGGCAACCTTCCTAGGATACTTTTATCAAAGTTACAAAATTTCATCTGAAGGAAACATGATAGTAGCACAAAATAAAATATATAAATCCAATTTTATAAGCAGTCAAATATTCAGCCTTTAATTAATAATTTAGAAACTGTGCTTTTGAGATACTAAGCACCTTTATTTTCCCTCATCCTTTATTTCTTCTGCCTACATATTTTAATTTTTCAACACATTTATATAACCTATTCTAAGAAATAAAGGGCAAAAAGGGAAGGAGAAATACAAGATCTATTAATATAGTCATTTCTTAGCAGGTCTGAAAGAAGTGGAGAAAGGTTTAAATTGTGAGGAGAGATCCATTGTGGGCCACCTGCTCCACCACTGGGCAGTAGGTACGATTCCTTTGTCTTCCCCTGGTCTGGATAACTGAGACATAGCTGGTATCTTTTTGAAAGAGGTAGAACTCTGCGTCTCTAAAACTATTCATCAGAATTACTGAATGATCCAGCCACAATTGAACCCTTGTCCACAAAAATGCACTGAAGCTTTTATTAAATGAAATAAAATTTTCTAATATCATCGAAGCTAGCCTACCTTTAGCCACATCGAATTATTAGCTATTTTTATTAACTGCTGCTGCATTTGGTATACAATTCGCTATGTCAAAGAAATATAAATCTAGGTAACTCAAAAGAAAAAGACAAAATTTTCATCCACATTAACAGAAAAACATCTACACAGAAATTCAAAAACCATGCAAGCATTTAACTGAAAATATCAGGCATGATGTACTTAAATAAATATATCAAGGGAAAAGAAGGCGGCAACAGAACCTAGAACCTATTGCGAAACTGAATACACAAATGGACAATGGCCAGATCACACATAAAAACAGAAGTCTAACTCCCAACTTACAGCAACTTGCCTAGAAAACCATATCTACAATAAACAGCCCAGCAAGCCAGTCTGCTAGAAGTCAGATTTGTGGGAGGCCACATCGTTACTTCTAGAAGCAATCCAGGAAGCTAAACAATGACATCTGTAACAACTGAACCAAAGTAGTCAAGATTGATTAACTAACAGCTTCTCTAAATGTTGTCACCACTTTCCTTTTAGGACAAACCAGAGAAAGATGAGTATGCACCCCTAGCTAATCACATAGGATGCCCCACTTCTAATTAGCCCCTCTTACAGCTTCCCCGTGCCAACAGCCTCCAATCAAGGCATACCTGAAACCTTCCCTTTTCCCCAGTATACAGCTTTCCCTCTCTTTTGTCTGCCTTTGAGTCTTCACCAAAATGCAAGTGTCAGTGGCTAACTAACTCCCTTGCTACCTAGCAAGCTCTGAATAAAGAGCCTTCACATTTCTCTTTTGGGGGGTCTTCGTTTATTTCCACACTAGTGAGCATCTGCTACATATCCATCAAAGGGGAACACACTTAGATATCCTACAAAGTTAATCTTCACAATATTCTGAGATTTTTTTTTTTTAGCCCCACTTCACAGATGAACAGAACTGAAGTTTGTAGAAGTTAGCTTCCTTGCTTTCTTATTTACATCATGCCAGAGTAAGTGTTTTGGTGTATTTTTTGTGATAAAGGTATTTAATATAATATTTTAAAAGGTAATAAAAACAATAACAGCAGCTATAAATAAGTTGGGTGTTTTTTAGCATTACTTGCATTTGTATCTATCAATTTGCTGGATAAATGTCAGCATTGTATTTTTAATTGACTCATTGCTTTAAAGTTACAATGAATCAAAATACATAGGTGTTTGAAATCACCAAAATCACCATAGAAGAAATGACTTCTATATCTTATTTGCTATAAAAAACACATCAGGAGAAATAATTTGCTTGTCAAGTAGTGACTGAAGCAACAGACTTTTTACAGATAATGTGTAGAAATTCGAATAAGAAAATGTAGTTATTTACTATATTGACAAAGAAAGGAGTAAAAATGAAATTTGAGTGATTCTGAAAAGAATAAGTATATGCCTGGCACTTTTTAAAAGGTAATTATTTAACAATCACATAAGTTAACTACCATTGTATTTATTTTACAAATGAAGAAAGAAATTTTAAAGACATTTAAGAATATTACTACAACTTAACAGTGAGCCAAACAGTCTATATTCAAAAACAGAATTATTTTTTGGTTTTAAAATTCAACAGGGGATCCCTGGGTGGCGCAGCGGTTTGGCGCCTGCCTTTGGCCCAGGGCGCGATCCTGGAGATCCGGGATCGAATCCCACATCGGGCTCCCGGTGCATGGAGCCTGCTTCTCCCTCTGCCTGTGTCTCTGCCTCTCTCTCTCTCTTTGACTATCATAAATAAATAAAAATTAAAAAAAAATAAAAATAAAATAAAATTCAACAAATATGCTCAAGAAACACTTGATTAAAATTCATTTTAAGATATTCCCTTGCCACATAAATTGGCCACAGAACCTAAAACTGAAGTAATTTATTTTCTAACTATAAAATAGTGAAACTTAGCTTTATAGGAAGCAGTAGGGGAAACAGCATTTGCACAAATTAGAAATTACCATGGAAGTTACATAAGACTAGATTTAAAAAAAAGGAAAATATAGATGATTAATAAGGCCTTTTAATGCCTGAAAATCAAATGGTAGTTAAGAACAATTCCCTCAACAAAGCCTTGAAAATCTAAAAAGAAATCTACAGATAATATTGTTTAAATAATAGTGTGGAATAAGAAATGATGACTAAAGGCCAAATAATTCCTCATGTGTCTTCTACTTTGTCTCACTAATTTCATTTAGTTAATTCAAACCTTTATTAAGGATTCCTTGCATGGAACTTAAATTAAAATGAACAAAAAGTTGGAATGTGAGAAGCTTTGAAAGAGAAAAAGATTCAAGCTCTTGGCTTTTATCAGATTTCATGTAAAGGACAGAAAACTATTTTCTGAAGCATCTCTATTTTAGTAAAAGTAATGAATTTGTCACATAAAATTATAAATACCAGAGTTATAATTTGGCCACTTTGCTAAACATATAGGTAGGGAAAAAACTGCTTCCTTTAGATCCCTAAAAGACTTTGCTCCTTCCCATAAACAGGACTGATGCTCCATGGCTATCAATTGAATTAATTTTTAAGCCCTTTAGCTACCTCTCCTCATTGAGATGCAATGACTTTTTTTTCATGGAAAAAAAAATTGAGGTGTTTTTGTTTTGCATCTCTCTACATCAGCCCATCATCTACATTTGAATGAGGCAAATAAGCAAAAAGTATGGAGTAGATGGGGAATGTATTTTATAAGAAAATCACCTGGGGGGTTTCAAGCAACATGTACCTCAAACATTAAAGTAGCTGTCAAGAAAAGCAATTTTATCATGAAAATAACATGTTCCAATAACTTTGAAGCAAGGGTATGTACAGTAGAGGCAGACTGCCTGCATTAGAATCCTACTCTTCCACTGGCTAACTTTCAGTGGAAGGTGGACATTAACTGGCTAATTTTCCAACAGTCAAATCCCTTAACCATGACGTTTCTTCATTTGTAAGATAGAGATGATAATAGAACCCAAGGAGATAATTGTAAGGATTCAGAGACTTAGTGTATATGTGTTGGCACAGTGTAAACACCTGGTGAGTGTTACTTTATTATTGCTGTGAATTTGAAACAAAACGAATAACTTCACTTTAGAAAATGAGCAGCAAGTTGAAAGTTTTCTTATGTTTTATGGGGTCAGGACAAATAGGGTGCTGTTTGTCCCACTCTGATAATGTCCATAAATGCCTGCACACTTCTTGAAGGTGGAGTTATGTCAAAATTCTTTGAATCTCAAGCATCTGATAATGTCTCACATTCAGAGGTACTCAATACATGTTAAGTGAATAATGAATGAATTTTTAAAAATAAATGAGTGAACACATGGATTGACAGTTTTTAGAAAAAGAATGGGATTCATATAGAGTGCGTTTAATATTTAAAATTAAATTCCAATTCTTTTCAGAAGTTTCTTTCGAAACTTAAATCTACATCTTAGGAGTGATTCAGTAGTCTTCCCAAAATGACTGATAAAGTCCAAAGTATTGCAGTTTTCTGTTTCTACTTAAAATTGACAAAGAATGTTTAAAGTCCTCATTTTTTAAAGAACTGTTTTTGTTTTTTTAAGATTTTATTTATTTATTCGTGAGAGACAGAGAGAGAGGCAGAGACACAGGCAGAGGGAGAAGGAGGCTCCACGCAGGGAGCTTGACATGAGGCTCAATTGCAGGACCCTGGGATCACAACCCAAACTGAAGGCAGATGCTCAACCACTGAGCCACCCAGGTGCCCCTATTTAAAGTATCTTAAGTGAGAGTTGTACTTGTATTACCTCTTGACTGCTGTTCTCTTTTTAAGAGAGCCTAGCTTGTCAAGAATTTTCATTTATTTATAAACACATAGTTTTATTAGTTTGAATTGGTAGATTTCTTAAATCTAAGATTTAATTGACATAAGACAAAGGAAACCTTTCTCCTCTTGAAATCTTAAAGACATGTCAGGGAACTTATTTTATTAGTCATGCTTATGTTTCAAAATTATTTATGGCCTATCTTTCATTGATATCGTATGTTTTAAATCTAGAAATTACACCGAAATGAGCTGCATAATTATTCTGTAATTCTAGTGCTTACAATATATTTGCATGATTTTATTTCTCAGGAATAATATGGGAGGTGGTATATAATTGTTTCTTACCCTATTTGAGTCAATTCTTGCTCTGGAAGTATAGATGGGAGGTGGGATGTTGAACGCTTGAGGGACCAAGTATTCCTCAGCATCCATCATGTCTTCCAAATCCTCTTCATCCAAGAGATTCTGAAAGAACTTGCTGTCATTTGGACTGGGAAGCTTCATGCGATCGTCACCCTAAAAGTTTGCCCACCAGACAAACAAAAATATGATTCTTCGTTTCATCTTCAATATGTGGACTTTGCAGAAAATGTATCTACTATAAAATAAGTAGTTGAAAATTCATGCACTTGTTTTCAAAAAAAAATTCCCTAATACAATTACCAATCATGAAGGAGCCTGTAACATACTTAGCTAGATAAATAGATTTAACAGAATACGATAAATACCATTAGAGATGAATAAAGCAGGGACACCTGGGTGGCTCAGCAGTTGAGCGGCTGCCTTCAGCTCAGGGTGTGATCCTGGAATCCTGGAGAGTCCCACATGGGGCTCCCTGCGAGGAGCCTGCTTCTCCCTCTGCCTGTGTCTCTGCCTCTCTCTCTCTGTCTCTCATGAATAAATAAATAAAACCTTAAAAAAAAGATGAATAAAGCAGAATGCTCTGTTTTTTTTTTTTTTTTTAAGATTTTATTTATTTAGAGAGAGGCAAAGACAGGCAGAGGGAGAAGCAGGCTCCCTGCAAGGAGGCTGAGGCAGGACTCGATCCCAGGGTCCAGGGATCACGACCAGCTGCTCAAACACTGAGCCACCCAGGTGCCCTGCTCTGGTTGTTCTGAGGGAGGCATAATTTATTTCAGATCTGAGAATAATGGTACACTTCATTGCCAGGATGTTTGAGCTGTGACTTTAAGAATAAATAACAAAGGACAATTGACTTTTCAATCTTTATTGTATTTAGTTGGTTTGATATTGTAGAGTTCTCAGGACATAGAGACTCCATGATTTGTCCTATAGCAGAACACTGTTAAAGTGATAGCTTTCAAAATCACAGCATAAGTGGCAAATAATATAAATGAAGGTGGGAGAGGCAGCAGAATCCCACTCTTTTTTATTTCATCTATTTCTTAAATGTGTTTTTTTCATTATTCAGAATTATGTGATATTTTTGCAAACAAGTTGTTTATGCAAATTAATTTGGGAAAAGATAACTGGCTTTTATCTTCATGTCAGACTATTGATAGGAAGATAAATGCTACCTTGTTTTATTGAGGAAAATTAATTCAGCGTAACCCAAGGTCCATTTGTTTATGATTTTGGTCAAAATAATCATAGAGAAATATAACTTTTTAATTATCTGATCCATTTTTTGTAGTGTTTAATATAAAATGTTCTTTGGAGCTATCATCTGATTCATATGTACATCAATTCACTTGAATTGGAATTATTGCTTGGATATTGCATATCTCCAAAAATGAAATATATTTCTAAATATTTTTTTAGGAAATTTAATGTCAATATGTTGAAACTTTTAATTCACTGTCTTCAACCATGGACAGGATTCAAACAAAAATCCATCTTGCTTTTATTCTTGAAAAGGGAAGATTATAATAATGGACATGACTTAACGCATGTTAATAAAAAGCAGAGTGCTAGAAGGCTTGTCTGGGGAGAAGGACTTTTTATGTATATGGATAATCATAATTATCTGGCTGTTCAGTAGCAGAGACACTTGAATACTAAGGGAAGATTTTTAGAAGTGGTTCTGACATAGAGTAAAAGGCTCTTTTCCATAAGTCATTTCACATGATATTCTGCTTTAGTTAATCGACTATGAGTGGTGATTTCCACAGTTCCAAAGACCAGATATGTACTCACCTGAATGACTAGATATCTTTGAGGGTCTCGAGCCATCCTCGAAAACTCAGCAGCCAGTTCCTTAAATTTAGGCCTACTGTCAGCATCAATCATCCAACCTAGAAATTCACACACAAGAGTCATTTATACCCATAATTAGCAAGAAGCAGGATGTACATTTTATGAAAACATAGGCTAAGTTTGAAAAATATTGTTTCAGTAACAATGATCTAAAAAAAAACAAAGAAAGTTAAACAATCCAATAGGTGAGGTTCTATCTGAATCAGTTTGTTGATATTTGTTAGCAAAATATAATATATGATAGAATAACAGAGACTTTTCACTTTGTTGATCTAATTTAAAATTAATTTTTCTTCTTAAAAATATAACCTAGGCTAACTCTGGGAACTTAGAGAATCTCAGATCTTTTTTTCTTAAGTATGGAGAGAATTTTTATTTTTTTAACTTCTCTTTGATGGTTATAAAAGAGGTGACTGGGATAGGATTTATTAGCTTATGTCAGGAGTGACATGGAATACAAGCTCTGGTTACAATGGAGTACACCAGCACAGAGGGGAAAAAGGAAGAGAAAGCAACTTTCTTGTGCCACCTCTTTCCTGGTGGGGAAAAAAAAATGCAAAGTTATGGGTAATGCTTGTTCAGCAATAGCCATTAGCTTATCTAAGTACTAGCCTTTGCAGCATAAAAATACTATCAGCAATTTTCAAGGTATGTATTATTATTTAGCTGGGACTCTAGATAAAGTGGGTCTTATCTCCCCAGGCACTGTTTAGCTGGTGAGATCACAAAAATTAAAGCACCAAGCTTTCCTTGATTTTCTTGCCAAATGACTGTCTTCTTAAGTATTAAAATTCGCAAAAGCAAGGTAAAACTCTCTATTAGGCAAAATATTTTCCTGACTTTTTTTCATTGTTTCATCAGAGTATCTAAACAAAGTATTTTAAATTACCTCTGATGCTAGTTATGAGATCAAATTATATAATGCATGCATGTTTTTAAAGTTCCTTCCATAGATGACTACTGAATGATGTTTGATCCAATAAAGCTATAAGGTTTGTTTCCCTTTTCCAGGAGTTCAATTTTTATTCTTGTTCTGGGAAGTCTGTGTGTGTCATTTCATGTATCATTAGTATCACCTGCATTTTTTTCTCTCTTAACAAAGCTCAACTATATGCATTCACTTACAAAAAAAAATGCTAATGAGAAAATAGGTATTTCTGGAACTATTGGAATCAAAAAAGGTTAACTTCGCCGGGAGGTATCAGTTTCTTTCTAACTAAATATTGAGTAAATAGAACTATGCTTAGAGAAAAGGGCATGCTGACCTGAACTGGAAAGCACATTTTTTATTTCTTCCTCACTGTCAGAATGTATCACACATGTCATGAATATAAATCTGAGTGGATCTGGGTCCAAAGTCTCTTATTAATAAGATGCTTATTCACCTTCACCAGTTTGTTTCTTTGCTAACCCTGTGTAAATCAAAAGGGGAAAACCCCAGATTACACAAGAAAGATTGCTGAATGTTAATCTCACTTAAATTAAGTAGGAAACTCCAGAGACTTCTCTAATTCTATTTAAATTAAGAGCCTAGGCTGCCAAAACACATTTATAATACATATGTGTCTGGGGCATAGAAAGGAGGAAGAAAAGAGCATTTGATGTAAACAAAAGATCAAATCGAAAAAAAGTAAGCATTCATAATCTTTTTCACTGTAGATTCACGTCTTTCCATTTCCCATTCTGCTCTGCTAATTTCCTGTTGACTAAAATTGGTAAACCTATTTCCATTTAATTCATTTTTTTAAACTATCAGTTTCAAGCTTTCTCCCTTTGTATTTAGACCATTTGTTTAGACTGCTATTTTCCTATAAAGATGACTAACATTATTGTGACTAATTACATTTCTTTATGAAAGACAATTTGATTGTCATGGAAATGATAAGATTCAAAGTGAAATGAATCAGAAGAGGAAGAGTCATAAAATTTTGACTTTATAACGTGGAAGCATGCATATTGCTTCCTATTAACAATAAGCACACAAACAGGTGTTTACATGATCTTTTTTCATAATTATTTTGAACTTTCATGTTTTTCAATATCAGAAAACATTATGCAGGTAGATTAATCCATACTATTATTTTACTAAGCATGATGATGGTGATGGTAAAATTATTTTGCAATCTTACATTTGACCATGACCATGTAAACGTCAATAGTGCAGATAGGAGGCTGGGGCAAACGTTCTCCTTTCTCTAATAAATCAGGGATTTCTCGGGTTGGAATTCCATCGTAGGGTTTTCCTCCAAATGTCATCAGTTCCCATATAGTGACTCCTAAATTGGAGATCAAATATTTACATAAGCATATTAACAACACACTTCGAAGAAACCAGCTGTATGCCAATGACAAAAGAAAGTTCCTTAGAAAGGCAGTCAAAAATAGTCTAAAGAGAGAGGGCGCTTGGGTGACACAACCCATTAAGCATTCAGACTCTTGGCTTTGGCTGAGGTTGTCATCTCAGGATGGTGGGATTGAGCCCCGCATCAGGATCTGTGCTCACTCAATGTGGCATCTGCTTAAGACTCTGCCCTCCCCCTCCACTCTCTCTCTCAAATACATAAATAAATTTAAAAAAATAGTCTAAAGAAAGGCTCTTCAGATTTCTATGTCCATTAGAAGAAGCCCAATGACAAAATCTTTATGGGAAATTCAACTATCATATTATTGTCTTGAAATTTTTAATGAGGGCAGCCCGGGTGGCTCAGCGGTTTAGCACCACCTTTGGCCCAGGGTGTGATCCTGGAGTCCCGGGATCAAATCCCATGTCCGGCTCCCTGCATGGAGCCTGCTTTTCCCTCTCCCTGTCTGTCTCTCTCTCTCTCATGAATAAATAAAATGCTTAAAAATATAATGATTCTAATTTGAACAAGAAAATATACCCTATACACCTCTTTATGATCTCATAATTATACAATTAAAAAGTCACCATTTCTTAAGGGTAGGCTTGTACATTCAGAAATAGCTATCTGTGTGTAAGAGTTTTACCAAGTGAATTTTGATTGGTTCACATAGCATACAAAGCATATTTTTATATAAAATCCATTAATTAGGACTATGTTTTTCTTTACTTCCATCTGTAATAATTATTTATTCAAACTGGTCTTTTTTTAGTAGTCTTATCATCGACTACTAATAAAAATACAAAGCTTAAAATATAAAAGTATATATGATCTTCAAATTATACTTTATAATATCCTTATTACCTAATTATTACCATGGTTACCCGATTTTGCTTATTATTTTTTAAATCTTATGATTTTTAAATATAATGTAAAAATGTAACTAGTGACACAATTTAAGTGTTTGATCTTGTTTAAATCCTACTTAATTTTGCACATTAAGGTATGGCTCTGTAGAACCAATAATTAAAATTCAGTGTCCATGAGACAGGCTGGAACAAGTTAAGAAGTGGATGGCTGTCGATCTATATTCAGTCAGTCAATATAAATACATATTTACAGAACATGTATTTGGTGAGGATATTTTGTTAACTTATATATGCAGTTATAAAAGAATAGACACTCTCACATCTCTATCAGAACTTCCAATATAAACAAAATGCAATCCAATTACAAATCAAAATGATAGAAAATATAATAAACACATAAATACAAAAACAAAAGCAGGAACAGCAAAACCCCCACCTCTGCCAACAGCAATCCAACTCTATCCTTGCAGGAATGAACACAAGATAGGGTTAAACAGAGATGGCTTCACGCAGAAGGACAATCTCAGAAAAACTGAATCAGAAACATCCTCAAAACTTACAATTCTGTCATTTGAACCTATAAACCATAGCTAATACATATTTATTGTTATAAAAATAAAGATGCATCCAGTGGCAATTTGTCACAAAGGTGCATTGTAAATATTGTGTTTCTCTTTGCCTTGTATACCTTTTGCAATCAACTATGATATATCATAAAAATCTTAAAATGCCTTATAGATATGGGTTGATGACCTGGGCTATGTTTCAAAGCAGAGTACTCATCTATCTATCTATCTATGTACTTATTGTAGAGGTTGTTTAAAATTGTTTGACTGCTATATTTAAATGAGGGAAACATACATAGAAAAAGGAAAAAATGATATGTATGTCATATATCAAAATACATATGATAACATATAAGTCTATCATATAAAATATAATCTATAAATCTATATCTTATAATATATACACTAATTTGTATCATGTAATAAACATAGTAGATTTGTGTTTCTATTCAGTCCTTACAGTTCAGCAACTACATTCTTTCAATCGTTTCCCTACACTTGCCTAAATTTCAAACCCAGCACACTTTTTATTTCTAAGCCTAGTAGAATACACATGACCTTCACGGGTCTCCAGGATCGCGCCCTGGGCCAAAGGCAGGCGCCAAACCGCTGCGCCACTCAGGGATCCCTTTTTTTTTTTTTTTTTTTAATTTTTTATTTAACGGAAATTTTAAATCAACAGCATACATGTGTGGAAGGAAAAAAATACTTTACAGAAATGTCTTAATTATTTTTTTTAAGATAATAAGAGGTGTAAGTTCTTTAGTGATTGAATGGATTAAGTCTTTCTTTCTAAAAACAAAAACAAAGATAAAGCTAGGCTTAAATTTTATGAATTTTTTTTTTAAGATAGTAACTTTATTTCAAATTTATTATAGTTATTGTCTTCATTATAATTAGCCTCTATTAATAACAGTACAATGTTGTGATGTCTTGATTTATTTTTTCCCTTAATTTTATGTGTGCTAATATTTGTGCATGTGCATTTTCTACCACATTGCAACAGGCAAGCTTTGGTTCAATTTCTTTGTCCTACACAAAGGAAGATTTTTGAGTGCAGAATCATAGTCACTAGGTCCTGGATTGCCATTTTATTTTCCTCTCCTTGGGTGGATTTAATTGGAAGGAAATGGGTAAAGGGGAGGGAAAAAGGGAAGGGATGAAAGAGGGATGAAGGGAAGAGTTCTCAGTTATGTTGAATCTTGATTCACGACTTTGCCTCCATTCATGGTTGGTGTTCCAGAACTTTTCCTTGAACGCCCTTGTTTTTCTCCAATTTCATGTAGTGATGGCTCTCTGTACATACACACTTCAATAGGTTTTGGTACAAAATGTGATGAGGGCTTAGTTTTCTTCACTCTGTTTCCCTTCATAATTTGACCTTCTTTATTGAGTCCCAAAAACCATGCTCGGCCTGATTCTTGCTGACGGTACAGTGTGGAAGAATAAATCACATAGTAGTTTTCAAATACAGATTCCTTAAATTTGCATTCTGGAGTGAAAACATCTGAGCTGTACAGATAGCCTTCACCATTCATGGCCACATAGAGGCTGGCTACCATGCTTTCTAGTCACACCATCACCTTTTTGCTTAAATGGGGGTTGTGGTTTTTATTTGTAAGAAATATGGTTTTATGTTTATATTTAAACTTAGAAAAGGTGTTGATTCATTCCTTTTTTTTTTTTTTTAAGATTATTTATTTATTTATTCATGAGAGACACAGAGAAAGGCAGAGACATAGGCAGAGGGAGGACCAGACTCCCTACAGGAAGCCTAATGCTTCCTTGATCCCCAATCCTGGGATCACTTGAGCCAAAGGCAGATGCTCAACCACTGAGCCACCCAGGTGTCTCTGATTCATTCTTAATAATACCTGGATGAAGGTAAGTTGTAAATCGCCACATACATGTAAGTATCTCATCTCAACAATTGAATTAAATGCAATTAAATTCAATATTTAAAATTACTCTTTTCTTTTCTAATTTTTATTTATTTATGATAGAGAGAGAGAGAGGCCAAGACACAGGCAGAGGGAGAAGCAGGCTCCATGCACCGGGAGCCCGATTTGGGATTAGATCCCGGGTCTCCAGGATCGCGCCCTGGGCCAAAGGCAGGCGCCAAACGGCTGCGCCACCCAGAGATCCCTAAAATTACTCTTTTCTAGTTCATAGTAGTCACTCTCTATTGTGTGTGTTTATTCCAAAGTAGTTTGTAAATTAAAATCAAAGCTGCAACTAGAAATCTTCTCTCTTATTTCTCCCCTCACATTTATTGGTCTCACCTTACTGCTTTCAGTAATTGTTCTTTGCTACAATAATAACCTCTTTCTTATTATAGAACAGAAATTCTTTTATTTTTAACATACTTTCAAAGAGCTTTTGAAAATTAAGGCTAGGAGGCTCTATGACATTTTTCCTAAACTAAAATTGGCTATTTTTTTCTGTCAAATGATCAGAAAAGTTGCTACCAAACCAAAGGTTATGATAGACAACTCAAGTGAGACTTTAATATATTAGCTTATAACAGAGAACAAGGAATGACAAAAAAGGTAGATAAATGATACAATTTAGAGTGTCGTTTTTATAACTGGAAGAACAAAGAGTTAATTCCTTTAGGAAACAAGGCTTGTAAGGTGGTATTTCCAACACAATAAAATAAATTGGCTTAGGATTTTACATGAGCCTAACATATTTATTTTTGCTTTAAAACTTTTAATTCACAAGGAAGATTTATTTACCATAGCTCCAAACATCACTCTGATGGGTGAATTTCCTATAGTGTATACACTCGAGAGCCATCCATTTAATTGGCATCTGAGAAATAAAAAGAGAAATAAAAAGTGAAAGTTTTATAGCTACATAAAAGGTTATTACTATATTCATTTCCCAAAATATGAGTCGCTGGCTTGTCTCAATTGTATTTTTTGATGTGTATTTTTGTGTGTATAGAAAATACATATATAATCATAATAAACATATTTTTCAATACAGAGAACAATGAACTGAAATTTATAAAATTCTTAAAGTGAATTAACCTAAAGATATATTTATTTTTAAAAGCTTCATAAACAATGAAAAGTAAAATAGTATCATTTTCTATAGTTCTTAATAATGTTTAGCTATTAGTTTAGTTACTAGTTAACTATGACTCACAATATCAATTCTAAACATTTAAGAGATGTGCTTCTAGAAATATGGTTTACTACATTTTTTTCCCCCAATGAGATTCCTTACATTTTTACTTACCCTTTTTTTCCCTCACAAAATTTCTGGCCACCAGGAAAATAGACTCTTCCTAAACTTAACAGCACCTTCTTCCTCTCATATAATTTGGTCCCTTAAGCCTCTAAAGCAATGAATCCAGAGTTAGGCTTGCTTTGTTCCCCAGCCACAAATGATCTCCCTTGTCTTGGTTAGCCAGTATTGAAAAAATGTACCATTTTCAAACTCGGAATTATATAAAAGAATATGAGAGGATGAGTACAAATCTATCATCACAACAGGAAAAACAACTCAACTCACATACCCTGCTGATGATGGGTCAGCAGAATAAGTCTCAACTAGGAAGGGCAGCATTATATAGCTGGAAATATAATTAGGTTCTACGAAATAAAGATAAACACTTTTACTTTGCAGTTGAAAGCTTAAAACTAAATAGGCTTTTGAAATCATGAGGTTCGCTGCTCACCAAGGTGACACCAAGGTAACTACGACAGAATCATGGTATTCAGTGAAAGGGAACAGAAGACACAGTGAAAGTGATTTCCCTGTGGGCAAGGAGTTAGCCGACTTTATGGACTACGGCCATTGTGTTAAAGAAGTAAGTTTAAATCACAGGTGGCTTGATAAAGACTTAATGGTTACTAGGCATTTAAAGCTATAATGAATCTTGCTTTAGACAAATCCTACAGCTGTATGTTCTTAAGACAAGTGAAGTCATGTGATTTATAGACTTCTGTGCAATCTTGCAGTGAATTTCAAAGCTATGGTCTCAAACTGCTGCAATTTGGTAGTAAACAGGCAAAACCGTCTAATAAAATCAAGGAACGATTAGGAAATACTACAAAACTGAAGAGTTTTTAAAGAATTTTTCTTTTGTGATAAGATTTGAATATATATATGTATATAGTTACATAAGATTGTATAAAGTTATATAAAAATCATCTACTACATGACATAATAAAATCATTGTTAAGCATTTGGAAGCCTATCATTGCAAAATATTTATAATATATACCTGGATGGCTCATGATAAATAAGGCATACGATAAATATATATATATATTATATATTTATATCAATTTATATATATTTATATCAATCACCTTTTTTTTTTATAGTTAGCATGTGTTTGTACTTCACCATAGGTGAAGGATGCATTTGCTATTTCATTTGGCCTCTCCTGATCTAAGTTTTCTCATATTAAGCTAGAGGGACCTCCAGATGGAGAGCAGATAGCCTCACTGTTTAGCAAGAATGGTAATTTAAACAGTGGGTTAATGAGAAAAAAAAAAAAAAAAAAAAAGAGCTTGAACTAAGGCCTGCTCTGAGGCCATATGGAGGAGCATGGTTGTCAGGTAAGGCCAGAGGCAAGTCAGAAAAATAAAAAAGAGGCAATGATACTGTTAAGATCCTCAGAATATAGTAGCTGACATTCTACAATCAGATAATAAATACAGCAAATTGGTCCATCATATGTTACAATAAAAGCTTAAAAAATTGAGCCAGATAAGAAGAATCTGTTGTATCTGGTAAAAGAGGATTAGAAGTTAAATTTCTAATGAGTTATGGTTCTTGGTAGTAGCCAGGCTTCTCTCTAATCTAGGAAAGAATAGTTATGTCTTTCTGTGTATCAGTCCTGTGTTCTTAGAATCAATGAAACAATTTCTATGGTCCTGGATTAAAGTATAATTTCTATATTTCCTAAGGATCCACCCTCTTCCCAACACTGGATGTGATATAAAGACCACTAGAGAAAAATTATCTTATTTTGGCTACTTTTGAGAAATGGACATTTTATATAATTTTTATACATTTTTTTTATTTTTATATAATTTTTATATAATTTTTATATTTCCCTCGGTGAGAGAGAAGGCAAATGATGGAACTGAGATTTTTATACTCTCATAACCTCAGACTGAGTGGCTTCTTCCTATAACATGTAAGAAGACAAAAGGATATCATACATATTTTCAAGCAATATTTCTCTAAAAAGAGACCCACCTTTCCTCCATCAGCATTATACTCTTTTTCATCTCCTTCTAAGAGTCTGGCTAGTCCAAAATCTGTGATTTTCACATGGTTTGGAGATTTCACTAAGACATTTCGGGCTGCCAAGTCCCGATGAACAAGCCGTCTTTCTTCCAGGTACATCATCCCCTGAAAAACACCAAGTTCCAAAATGATAGTTAATGACTAGGCTTTTTTATTGTCTAAAAAGCAGTTTCTTTGCCTTCAGTTGCAAGTGCTTGTTTTCTCTAAGTGAAGCCAGCATCTCGGAATATTTTCAAAATTAGTAAAAACCTAGGATAAAAAGCAAATCACAAATAGTTCTTGGCCTTTTCTACCTAAAGTCCTATCAAGAATTACCTGTGCATGAGCTAAATGTTAGATCATTTTTTTTCTCAGAGACTTTATACACTTTTGCAAACACTTTCATTAGTGAGGTGTGCGTGTGTCTCAGTAGATAAGCGAACATACACTTGGACTGACCCACATATTTCTATTTGTGCTCTCAATAACTCATGCTTTATGTCATCTTCCCCGTATGCTCGAAACAAAGAGACCCATCCATAATTTTAAAAAATTAAAAAAAATTCATATGAAGGTTTAATGGTGCCAAAATCACCACGATAGATTCTATCAAAGCTTAAGAATCATATTATTCTTATTAATTATGCAAAAATGAACTATACCTTAGAGGCATTAAAAGCCTCTAATTTTAAAAAATGGCTTCAATGACATTAGTAGTCATTATAAGAACCCACAAGTGAAATTACATCGTTTATAATGATCCTGAAATGAACCTTTAATATGTTTTTCCATTAAACATATAGGGTAATTAAAAATAAAATGTATTACTGATTGTCAACAATGATATGTATCCACATATATCTAAATATGTTCATGTGTATATTCATATGCATGTATATACATATGTATATTTCCATAATCCATAGAAGCAATACATATTAATTTTACTTTACCAGTAGGGAAACTAAGAGTCATTAAACAGCCTTAACTAAAGGATTATATAAAATTAAGGAAGTAAACTCAGAGGCCTAGGTTAGAGTGAATATATTCTTATTGAAGTGTTAGAGGAATTCTATACTTGAGGATTTCAGAGGTAAAAAAGTGTTGTCATTCAAAAACAAATCAGAATTATTAGAAAATGGTTAAAGCATACTCTATACCAACTGCAAATCAAAGGTATTGGTAGTTAACATTATAACTGCAGGGCTCTGAGGATTAACAGTTGCTGATATCAAAGCAAAATCTGTGGAAAACAGGCACATAAATCACATAGGTTAAAAAAAAAAGAAAAATATGGTGAACTGTATACTCAATGTAGTGTAAAGAGAAGATTGCTTCAAACATGATCATGAGCCAAACACTATACTATCAATGTCCATTAAATACAACCAGTGCACATACTGCCTGATATGGTCCAACTGGTCAGCAGCGGGGTGACCACCACTTGTATTAGTGTTTTCTGAAATCAGCCCACAACTGAGATTTCTAAGGTTTTATTCTCTTCCCTAAGCAGTGCTTTCTGTTTGATTGTGCTAACTTGGAAATTCTTAGAACAAAGTGAATCTAAAAACATATAGCCCTTATATGATTTAAGGGACCAAATCCAGACTTATTGCCTTGGAGATAAAGATTTTTTCAATGATTTGCCCCTGTAAGAAATGCCCACAAAAATATTCACCTTTCCTCCCACCTTCATATAGGAATATGCAAAGTGTGTTGGCAATGAGTTAATATTCAGATCCAGACACAATGATGAAACACACACTACATTCCAGGCTCTGTGCTAGACTTCAGAGAAACAAAAGAAGAGAGAAATATGTTCACTGAAGGAGGACAGAGCTATTAATGAAGTGGGCAGACGTGGAATACAGATTTGAATGAATCAGGGTGATATATGTAAAGGCATTTAAGGAGAACCGTGTTTTGAGGATCATCTATAGCCTAGCCTAGCAAGTGCGTGTGTGAGGGGAGCCTTCAGAGATATCCTGAGGCCTAAGTCAAGTTTAAAAGATGTCCACCAGTTGGGCAAGGTGAGACGGAAGTTGGAGTTAGAGAGAACACATGCAGTGGCACCAATACCAAGGTGTACTTGGCAAAGGCGTGTAGTTCTTTAAACATGGGCAGGAGAGGGGTGAATGGTGAGACTGACAAAGAAAGAAGAGGCTCAATTTAAAAAGGGCCTCTTATATACCATGGTGGAGAACCGGAGCTTTGCATCTTATGCAGTATTCGATGCGATGATGCAGAAGTTGTTTTAAAAAGGAGAGTGACACAATTATCATTGGAGTCTTGAAAAAAAGCACCTGGTGTATAGATGGAGGATTAGACGCAAATACAGCTCAAGTCGGGAGCCCCTGCCACAATACAGAGGAAAAAGTGATGAGATGGAAAATAATAAGAGATAAAGGTTGTAAATTGGCAGTCCATGAGCTACATGCATATTATATACATAATTTTTGACCTTCACACTGGGCAAATTTCAAACATTCTCTTTAGCTGATGACTGGTTGTACACCACTGAGGGTGGGCACCCTCATGTGTCAGGATCCCACCACTCACTATTACTACCCATGAGTTCGTTTAAGACAGTCATCTAGCTCCTATGCGTGAGTGTCTGAATCTTCAACCAAACTAGGCCAGGAGAAATTTCAGGGAGAGTACAATTCCGAGATGCACTTATACAATAAAATAACCATCCTTGATAATTGAATAATGAAGAGGAGAGTCAATTACAAATGATCCTGTTCTCTGACTTTTGCAATTTAGGTAGATAATAATTGCTTTAACTAGACATTCTCCCAAAGCAAATAATAGTGATATATTCTATATGAACAGGGAACTAACGCTGGCCAAGACTTTTAAGACCCTAACGACACATGCTATGTTATGAGCAGAACTTCTAAAACCCCAAATGTTCTTTGATATTCTATACACAAAGCCTTAGCAGGTGATAGACTACCCTGAACTTCAATTCCTTTTGTCTCTACAAAGTGTTTTCTTCAAAAAATGAGAACTCCATCCAGGAAACCAGGAATTTCTATATAGAAATTTCTATATTTCTATATAGTTTCTCCACCCACCTGATCATGAGTAAGAGAAATAAAAACAGAAGCATCTGTATTATTATCAAATCATCAAAATTATCTCTACAAAGTGTTTTCTTCAAAAAATGAGAACTCCATCCAGGAAACCAGGAATTTCTATATAGAAATTTCTATATTTCTATATAGTTTCTCCACCCACCTGATCATGAGTAAGAGAAATAAAAACAGAAGCATCTGTATTATTATCAAATCATCAAAATTAATTTGTATGGTTGCTTTGTAACTATGAAAAATCATTGTACAGATGCGTTTTTAAAAGATTTTATTTATTTATTCATGAGAAACACAGAGAGAGAAGCAGAGACACAGCAGAGGGAGAAGTAGGCTCCCTGTGAGGAGCCTGATGCAGGACCTGATCCCAGGATCCCGGAATCACGACCTGAGCCAAAGGCAGATGCTCAACCATTGAACCACCCAGGTCCCCTGTCCCTTACTTTCACACCTGAATTAGAGTGTTGAATCATCTATGGATTGCTCACAATAGGTGTCTCCACACCACAGTCATTACGATAGGACTTCCTTACCAGAAGATCTCATCAGAACCACATTCTCTGCTAGATTCCTTCAAAATAAAATCACTCCTTAAGCCGAAGTATGATGCAATGAAGGAGGCAGGTATTAGAAACAGCAGTGACAAACTGTGTGAAGTCCTTTGAAGTTTGAAGATGATTAAAAAGAAGGGCCCTTCACTATAGTGGAGGGGTGCTGCACCAAAAGAAATGCACTCTGCCTTTTTGCAACCCCCATGTCCTTGCCATGCAGGCTCTGGTGGAGTCCTTTACAGGAATACTAACACCAACAATAACCACAGCTAACGCTGACTACTCGGAACACGGCAGGCATTAAACTAAATGCTTCTACAATGGGAGGTTAACTTATCCTATAAGATGTATAGTTTTTATCCCATTTTAAATGTGAGAAAGCCAAGTCTCAGAGAGGTGGTTACTTGTTCCAAGTCGTCTAATGAGTGCTAGAACTGGGATCTGATCTCTTGCTATGGGGCTCCAAAGTCTGCACATTTAAGTCTAGCCCTTCTCTTGATGGGTCATGGGGTCATGTTGGCCTGTGGAAATTAATATACATAGTGAATTCATACCTTTAAAAGATCCTAGTTCTTTTGGAGCAAAAATATTATAAGATGTCTCTGTGAATTTCAGGGCACAATGCAAGTGACCAATTTGTTTGCATTTACCTTTAAAATTCAGCTAAATTAAAAAGCCTTCTGTGATGTAGCAGGAATTTGGATCACATAAATTGGAAACTCATTCCTGCATTGGCCACCCTCATTGGTGAAGGAAGGGATCCATCCTATTGTTCAGAGGCACCAGCTCCCTCCCCTAAATCAGGCTGAGAAGGAACCAGCCAGCTCTTACCTCCTCCTGGTTGTTTTCTTTCCCACCCCAGTTTATTTTTTGTCTCCCCCCGCCCCAATCCCAGCCCCTACCTCTGAAGCCATTTAATGAACTGTCATGTGCCACCTGAGCCTCCAGTAAAAACAAAAAACAGGCTTTAAAAAAAATTGTGCATTGTGGATATGCACAATGATGGAGCTGGTTTGAGTGAAGATTCTGGGGTCAATCTCCCGGATCGAACCCCAGCTCTGCTATGTTCTAGCTATGTAACTCTGGCAAGCTAATTAACCTGGCACTCACCTTTGTCTCTAAAACGGCCATAAAAGGACCCTATACCATGGATTGTTGTAAAGATAAAGTGAGTTAATATATGTAAAGTATTCAAATAGTAACTGCCATATAGTAAGTCCAGAATATGCAAACTTTTATTATTTTTCCACAGATATGAACAGTCCTAGTGTGAATAAGAATAACTTACCCTCATTAACTTGAACTGCTTATTTCAGAAAATCTGTGAACCTCAACTAATATATCACAGTAGGTGTTCAATAAATGTTTACAAATGGTGATACATATACCCATAACCAATCCATCATGATTAATGTGTAGGTACAAATACCAAATAATTACTGTTCAAAGTATTACTTTTGTAATGATTCACCTAAGGATGCTGCCATACAAAAAGAAGGAAAAATTAGGGAATCTAATAAAAGATTTGGTGGCCTCCAAAAATATATTCACAGATTCAGGATTTTAGGGAAGATAAGGTCATGAATAAGATAGGTGGAAAGTTTTCAGTGTTGTAGAAAGGGTGAATAAAACAGTAGATTTGCTGATCTAAAATATCTGCCTTTTATTAGCACTGAGAACAGTTTTTTGTAGACATGTTTTAGAAGCATTTTGTCTACTTCTGGACCCAGCTGCTATACTCTTGATTTTATTAAAACTATTCAGAATTTACCATTACCCAAACCACTCAGGATTTTACCATTTTTTTCATATTTAATGAGTTTTCAAAGAGTACTTATTTTCTGTTTTGCTTCTCTCTCTTTAAAAGGTGCTTTAATAAATACAAACTAGCTAGGAAAAGTCAAACTTTACTCTGACTTTCAGAAAAACACTTTAATACAAAAGTCCAAGGATAATTTTATTACAATTGAGTTTAAAGTTTTAATCTCTGGTTAAAATCGACTCCTCTAAACTGCTCTATGGAAAAATATCAAAATATCAGTATCGATGAACACCTAGCAATGACCTTCTTTTCAATCTTAGGATATTTGAATCACAGCTGCCTAGCAAAAAATGCATTCTTATTATGTTTTAATCCAATGTGAAAATGTATTCTGCTCAGCTGCAGGAAGCTAACGCAAGTCAAGAGAGACTAGACTATTTTTGACAATAAATATTTGCTTCCCATATATAGGCCATGTGACAATTTCATCAAACACATGTGTGTAGCTAAAAAATTCAAGCTGCAGTCAGCTCTCACAGGCATTAATCTCTGGAGTTAGCAAGAGTACACTTTTTTTTCTGTTTTCATTCTAATAACCTGAAGCTTTTTTAATAACATAGGAAGCTTCAGGAAAGCTAGCTCCAAATGAAAATCACTCCTCTTTTCTACTTTTCCTTCTAAAAGCAATTCTATGCTTGAGGAAAGAAAAAAAATCCAAGTATAATGCTCTCTCCTGTTAGGGCTAAAGATATGAGCATGTTCAATGGGAGAAAGGGGCCTTTTTGGATGAAGTGACTGGCTTTATCCAAATAGGACATGAAGGGAATCTAAGGGGGTTCCTAATTAAATAAACTGAGAAGTCTTTTCAACCAGGGAAAGCTGGTTCACAGCAAAGTAGTCAAAGAACACAGAACTGAATGTTG
Source organism: Vulpes lagopus (assembly GCF_018345385.1). Taxonomy (NCBI): domain Eukaryota; kingdom Metazoa; phylum Chordata; class Mammalia; order Carnivora; family Canidae; genus Vulpes; species Vulpes lagopus. The sequence continues at coordinate 19,140,330 of NC_054845.1, forward strand.
GAGACAGAAGTCCTGGGCGTGCTGTTCACTAGGCTTTTGACCTATGATACTCATTTTACCTCTCCTATAAAAGTGACAGATTGGCCTAAATGATCTCTGAAGTGTCCTCTAGCTTTAAATTTTTATTCCATGATAGATGGAACTGTACAACAGATCTATATAAAATATTAAATTGTAGACCAATAAAAGACACAGACAGCAGTACAGAAAGAGGTAGAGTAGATACCTCCCTTCAAATGTTTAGTGAGAGCCATGAATATGTTTTAGTTAAAGTCAGTTTCATGCATCCAATATTTAAGATGACAGACTTTTGAAGTAAACCCCAGATCTTAGTAGCTCTGTGTCCTCGATCAATTTATTTGTGTGTTTCTATTTCCTTATCCATTAAGTGGGGGATAATAATAGTATTTACCCTGAAGATTATCTTGTGGACGCAATGCCTTCATGTTAGTAAAACACCTAGAATGTTCAGTATTCTAAGATATCATGTGTTTTCTAAATAAATAACCTCAAATTCAACCGTCTTATTAAAAATACAATTTGACTACTGTAAGAGAAAGAAGATAGCCAAAAGAAATACCTATTGGCTACTCAGCATTGTTAGGTGAAATAATTTCAGTTTCTTGCTCACTTGTCCCCAAATGTTCTCCTATTATTTTTTTCAGAAGAAGGAAAGCAGATTCCTGTGGCTGTCCTAAACTAGCTTGGAGTTAAACCTCATGGTTAATTCTTACATCTTCCAATTGCACCTATGATCTTTAAGAAACTTGGTTAGGTTGTAGTTCATAAGGAGATTTTGAAAAACTGAGCACTAACTTCATATAAATTTAATAATGTGAAATAAAAACAATATTTGTTGATATTTGATATATATTTTTCACAGAGTCCCAATAATATATTTGAGTGAGTGTGTGTATGCTACACATACACACGCATGTAGTAGGTGCTGTGGTGTTGTGCCCAGAAACTTCTTTAGGACCAACGGACTCATACTCTGAGCTTCTGGGAGTGTTGGCTGCTGGTAGCTCTCATCGCAGCTGCATCACTTTGGATGCTTTGATACCTCCAATCCAACTGCTGCTTTGCTGGGGAAAGTTTTGCCTTCTCACAGAGTCAGCGCACATCCAGCAACTGGCTGATTTAATTACAAAATCCATCGCTCCTTGGACATCTGTGAAGAACTGCTCCAGTTCCAGGGCCTTCTCCTAAGACTGGGTGAGATCTCTGTTGCAATCTCATCATAGCTCAACTTTTTCCTCTACCTAATATTTTCCGTTGGTTTACAGGTATTGCCACCGAGAACACTTGTCCAAAAAACTTCCTGTATGCAAATCTGTTGTAGACACTGTTTTCTAGGAGCCAGCTCAAGGCAATGTGTATGACTTTTGCCCTTTTGCCTTTGTTTTTTGTTTTTAGGATCTCTGCTTCATATATAGGAACCCACAAGAATCCAATGAGATCTGTACTACTATCATTCCCATTTTAAGATGAGGAAACTGATGCACAGAGAAATAAAATTACTTGCCTGAGAGTGACAGTGCAAGACAAAGCTTAGAAAAAACCAAGCTCTGACTTCAGGCGGCTTGACTCCAGAGGCAACAAACTCAACCATGACGCTATATGACTATATGCAAACAATTACAGTCAATAGCCTGTAAACCATATATGAAACTAGCAAAGGCAGCATGTATAACTGAATAATTTTTATATAAACAATGGGCGCTCTAAAATTTCAGGGAAGATAAAATTCTTGTATATAAGAAGCAAATCTCTTTAGTTTTATTGGGTTCCCCGAGAATAGCGCCTCCAGACTAACTACTTGTGAACTCAACTGTGTATTCTCCCCAGTGTGAAGACTGCCTGACATTTAACTATCACTCAGTAGATGTTTGTAGTTGGATTAAATGACCAATAAGACCGAGGTTTTGCAAAGCTGTTCAGGCAGTAGCAGTTTTTCTTTGCAGGGTACATGGGGGTAAATTTAGAAGTCTAGAATATTTACAAAGGGTGGAAGAGAATAAAACCTGCAGCACTCAGGCCAAACCCCAGATGGTGATATTAGCATCCCAGGAGGAGTGAATGAGGACAGCATTTACAGATTCCTGAGGCTGGCTGGAAAAAGAGATTATTTTTTTTTCTTCTGGTTCTCTACATTTTCTTCAGAAATTTTATTTACCGCCTTCCACAAGCTTTTGGAAATTTCCGTTGCAAGAATTTGCAGGACAGCCTGCTTAGGACTTGTCTTTTAAAGAAACAAAATAATGATAATAAAGAAACAACCAACCAAAAAATAAGTTTAACAAGCATGCGTGAGAAGCCACAAATAAATAACGGGTAAAAAAGCTCATCTGCCTGGATCAAGAGAATACTAAACATGCTATTGTTTTTCCTTCTCACTGACCTCTTGCCAATATGATTACAGGGAGAGGAGTGAATTGTATAGTGTCCATGCTCTCCCAGAAAAGTATACTTAAAATAGATTACTTCTGCTCCTTAGGCAGCTGATCAATAAAGATGTGGATTACAATGAGAACGGAGATGTCTGTGGGCTGTAGGAGTTATCCTCTGTGTCTCTTTAGAAATTAATTAAAAATCAATGAAGTGTGCAAACTATTAATACAGCAACCTCTAGATTAACAGATAAAAGCTGAGCCTTTCTCTGAGCATACATATTGTGCAAATACATTCAGACACTATAAGGAAGAGCTGGAATGTCTGATGCCTTTGTTATAATTGAGCAGAAACAAATCATTCCTAATATTCTCTAGTTCCACAGAGTTGCATGCTACTGACCGAAAACCATGAAGTCCAGGGGGTGGGAATACATGCACATAATTTTCCTTCTTAAGACAATTATATCAATTTTAGGAGGTCTACTTATTACAGGGCAAACTGTCATCATACAGACCTAAAAAATTTCAATAACTATTTTCTTAAGTGTGATTTACCCATTTATATGTCTAGGCAGTTGAGTGTATTTATAACTACTGAATATTTTTAAGTAAGTCTTCCCTTGAAAAAAGTGAAATTCCTAGAACACTAAAAGCTCTCATGTGATTAGAGTCAATTTTGTGTCCATAGCTAGCGGAGCATTCTTTTTTTTTTTCTTTAATATTTTATTTATTTATCCATGAGAGACACACAGAGAGAGAGAGAGGCAGAGACACAGGCAGAAGGAAAAGTAGGTCCTATGCAGGGAGCCTGATATGGGACTCAATCCCGGGTCTCCAGGATCAGGCCCTGGGCCAAAAGCAGGCGCTAAACCACTGAGCCACCCAGGGATCCTGATAGTGGAGCATTCACTTCAATTCTGCCTCTGTCTTCTTCAGATGCCATGGACCTGGCCCACCTATGCAAATGCTTGCCCAGCACAGGTAAACCTCGCAAGGGTGGTACCCACATACTCCCCTCTAGAAGTCACCCAGCTACTTCCCATCTGCTTGCTCTTGACCCAGGCTCCTCTTGCTTAGGCTCCTTCCTCCTTAAAATTCTCAGAAGGATTGGAACTACAGCTTTCAGTTTTCATTTCAATCTCTTACAGCTGATTTGGAAGCCCCTTTTGATGCATTTCCTTTGTTTCAAACTTGCACTGTCCCTTTGACAGAATGCTAAGACTCTGCCTCTGGTCTCCGCAGAAGGAAATAAGAGAAAATGATTCTCAATTGATGACTTGGCTCATTTGCTAGCCCAACATCACCATAAAAATATCAGATATTGTACAACTATAAAAGGAGAATGAATGGTCCATCTATATTTACAATAGCAAGAAGTTGTCATCTGAGTTTTTGCTCTTTTTATGGTTTGGGGATACATATGGTGCCACAGTAATAACATAAATTTCACTGTTTCTTGGCCCAACCTGCCTGCAGGTTGTTTACCCCTTAGAAGCTGTTTCTAGATATTTCTGGGGTTTCCCTGGGGAGCCTCACTGATGTTCTTTCTGGGTTTTTCTCAGGTTTCTTCACTGATACCTGCCTCCTTTAAAACTGCAGCTGGAGCCGCTGTGGAAATGCTGATGTCTTTCTAGAGGCGGCTCTCTCTTGGTGCTTGAGAACTTGCAGCTTATGATCGATCATTCTAGACAGTTGAATGAGGCCTTTTCAGCCTCCTGACCCTGAGAGAGCTCTGTGGTCCTCCATGCAGCCTTCACAAAGAGCTCTACATGCTTTTCAACACTGTGCCATCATTTGCCAACCCCCGCCCCCCAGCCACATTAATTGCTATTCTTAAGACTCTAGTCTCAGATAGTTCCCTTAAAAACTTACTCACTGACTTTAGCTCCTGACTCCATAAAGGCTCAGACTTAGTCCAAGAGGTAGGCAGGGACGACTAATGCTCTGGTTTTAATTCTCCTCCTCGACCCCATGTACTTTTTGTCATTTCCCCATTTTCCACTACCCTATGACGCATGTGCACGTGCGCACACGTGCTGTCATGTGCATGTGTTGACCCACCTCTTCTGTCCTATAACTGAAAAAAAGTCCTCAAGCAACTTGATTGTCATTCTAGCCTCTTTTCTCAGAATTCTTCAGCTGAAACTCCATGGCTCAACCAACCTGAACATTCTGTTGGCTCTATTGTCTTTGCACATACTGCTCCCTTTACCTGGCACACCCCGTCATCACACACTGCTATGCTCCTTCTACCACACTTCAGACGCAGACTTGGGTAAATCTATAGTCTTTCAGATCACAAATCAACTGTCACTTCCTCCACGAAGTCTTCCCTCACTCCCAAGGAGATTATGTCACTCTTTTAGATGACCTTATTATGTCCCATTTTCTCTTCTATCATTTATTTAAAACTAAACCCTGAGATTTTCAAGCATTGTTATGAAATAACCTTCTGTCTAAGGCTAAATCAGAGTTACTTCACAAAGTAGAAATAACACACACTTATATTCATAAAGTAGGCTGCATCTTCCATGCTCAAGCTTTAGAAATACTGTATTGCATATTACACAATTTTAGCAGTTTCAGGTGAAGAGTAGAAAGAGATTCAAATACACCTCATTCCCAACTGAACCTTCATCTACTAAGCTGACTAGTTTGTAAAACTATTTTTTAAGAGAAACACCAAAGTGAGGAATGGGAGTACAAGACCATGTTTTGGCATGTACAAATCCTAAAAGTTAAAGTTTTAATCTGACCACCTTTCATTCTTTTGCTTTAAATCCTTATGAGTCCTTAACTGCCTGAAGCTAAACACAGTGTGGTCCTGGTGAGATGGCTTAATTCAGTTTGATCCTTCTCACATTTACCAATCCCATCACATTGTAGACAGTCAATAAATAGTAGTCAATGCATTTATTTCCCCCACCCTACTCCCCAGCTATTTATATAGTCTTCTACTGTCTTTCAATCACCGGTTTAAGAGAAAAGGATCTCCTGGCGATAAGAAGTACACTCACAAACATATAGTCTTACAACAATTAAAACTAAAGAAGGAAAAGGATAATACTTAATATTATTGGAAGTAATTTCGTGTTGTTAGCGATTTTTATTATCTCATCCCTTTGCTCTTTATTTTAAGGTATTAAATATCTGCTAATTTTCAAGCTTACTTACATATGTATTACAAAGTACGTAGTGACTGTTTTGACTTCCAGAAGACTTTGGGTTTTTGTGCTAAATAGTATCTTTTTTTTCCTACAAGGTAGGAATATGGAGGTACTGCTCACACACTGCCAAAGCAGAATTTGAAAGTTGCCTTCTTCATTTGCACTTCTCTCCCCTTCACAGATGTATGCGGTTAATACTTCACATGGGGGGAAAAAAAAGCTGCAAATACACATCACAGAAACCATGTTCTAAAGAGTCATTCTCATTATTTCTCATTCTTGTTCAACTTTGATAGCTGAGTAGAGTACAGTATGCATGTCAGCTTAAAATAAACCTTTCCAGGCTGCAGTATTAGCTCAGCCATTCACTAAATACAGCTATCTGGGTGGCCTTAGCCACGTTAGTTAGTTTCTCAGCTTAGCCAGTATCTTCATCTACAAAGTTTGCCAGTATTTTCATCTATAACTTTATAAGGAAGGTTGTTAGCTAGTTCAGGTAAATTCTTAGCACAGTGCCTGGTCAGTAGTAAGCACTCAACATGGTTAGTTATTACTATTGCCCCATTTGTCTAAGCACCCTGCTTATAGGTGATTCTTATTTTTCAAAACATTAGCTTTAGAACAATTTATAATTTTCTCAGACATTCTCAAGCAGACTTTTATACTTAGAATATAAAAGATCATCTATCAATCAATAACCACATTTTAGTGTTGCTGTCTTTCATACAACAGTTTAATTTCTTTTTTTCTTTTTTTAAGGTTTTATTTATTTATTTATTTGAGAGAGAGACAGAGGATAAGTGGTGGGGAGACACAGAGTGCTGTGCAGGGAGCCTGACCCAGGGGTCGATCGCAGGACCCAGCGATCATGACTTGGGCCAAAGGCAGACGCTTCACCAATTGAGCCACCTAGGTGCCCCACAACAGTTTAATTTCAACAAATATTTGTTTTGCAATTGTACACTTTCATTTCTTTGTATAATCTTCAAGTGAATGACACTTCATCTTGATGTTCAAAAGAAAATAGGGAGAAAAATGAAAATTATAAAAATTTTCTCATGAAATTATAAAACTTAGACAAATAGAGAAATCAATAAGGTTGCTTAAGTTAGCATATTTTCAAGCACTACTGTATGTATATTCACTAAACTTAAGCTAAATCACTATATATGAGTTTTTAAGAGGAAAACTATAGGTAAACCTATAAATACTTCACTGTGTGAGGAATACAGGTATAGAAAAATTAAATATTTAGTGATACTCTTGAGTTATCTGTGATATTTTGTAAAGATTTTATTTTTAATTAATCTCTATACCCAACATGTGACTTAAACTTACAACCCCGAGATCAAGAGTCACATGCTCTACCAACTGAGACCAGTCTGGCGTCCCTCAAGTTATCTACAGTTGAATTCCAAGTATAAGATGCAGACCTATTGTTCACATTTAAGATTTTTACTTTTGCCTCTTTTATTTTTTATTTATTTTTATTTTTGTTTACTTTTTCCTCTTTTATGAATACATTCTGCATGAAAATTGGGACGACCTTATACATTTGTATGTATGGATGCATATTCCATTAGTTTATAGACTATTAAAAAGAATAGGAAGAAAAACTGAATATTATTTTCTCCTAATGCTTTTCTAGCTTATTGTGCATGCAATATTTTTTGCGTACACAATTCACTCTATATATAGCTTAAAATGATAAAAAAAAATTTCCTTGTTTCTCTCAACATCATCTGTTAAATAGCTGTTGGGACACTTGGGTAGCTCAGTGGTTAAGTGTCTGCCGCCTTTGACTCAGGGTGTGATACTGGAGTCCTGGGATTGAGTCCCACATCGGGTTCCTGGATGGAGATTGCTTCTCCCTCTGCCTGTGTCTCTGCCTCTCTCCCTCTCTCTGTCTGTGTGTCTCTCATGAATAAATAAATAAAATCTTAAAAAAAAATGAGTAGCTGTTATGTGCTCCTGGCCACTCTGCTAATACTTTTACATATAAAGATGACATAGGGTTTCCTTCAAGTTGTTCAGAGTCTAGTGTGAGAGATATACAGGGGCACAATAGAAAATGTAAAGGAATTTCTTTACAAAGAGAAATGTGACACTTACTGTGTTGGTACAGAAGGTCTTACAGGAGAGGTGGAATGGGAGCTTGATGGTGAGTGAAAAATAGGTATTTAAATTTTGGGCTCTAACATAGTAATGCTATTCTAGACAGGATAAAAAGCATTAAAAACAACAACAACAACACGACAGTTACAACAAAACAGAACATGGAGTCCTAAAAAAATAACGGTTTACTTGGAAAAGAAAAATACAAGTTCTATGAGGATAAGACCTAAGTTGACAAAGGCTAGATGTGCCACAACCGTCTAACTTAATTGTAACTCCCTAATACACTGTACAAAGGAGCCACTGAACGTTTTGATGAAACAACTGACATGATCGGATTTGGCAGTTGAGTGAAGAATAAATGAGGGTAAAAGAGATTGGAAAGAATCAAGGAGATTGGTTAGGATGTTATAATACTAGCAGCCCACAGAACATTGGTTTAGGGTTTGACTAAGACAGTAACTTGGAGAATTAATTTTAGGTTGAGAGCAGCAAATAAAGCTGGAACTTTTTGCTGATAAAAAAGCCATTAGACAAGGTGAGAGAATGCAGTTTTTCCAAATCAAATATAGGAAAATCATCAGTGTTAACTGAGAGGGTAAGGGGCATGAGGGGGGAAAAAGGCAAAATTAACTAAAAATGGTCAGATTCACAGAAAAAGAAAAAGGGCCAACTGGTATTGGGCAGGTAGACAGGAAACAAGAAGGAATTCTAAGGGAAGCTGGGGATAGTGTCAAGTACAAGAGAGAGGTCAAAAAGGATAACTGAATGGAGACCCTTGAGTTTGGAAATGGAAATACTGGTATATTAGTCATCTCAGACTACCATAAAAAAGACCATTCTCCCCTTGGCCCCTCAAAGTTCATGTCCTTCTGACATGCAGAAGACATTCATTCCATCTCAACAAGCCTCCAAAGCCTTAACTCACTCCAGCAACAATTCTAAAGTCTAAAGTCTGAAGTCGCATCTAAATATCACTTAAATCAGATGTGGATGAAACTTGAGGTACCATTCATCCTGAGGTAAAAGTCCTCTCTAGCTAGAAGCTGTGAAACCAAGTTATGTGCTACCAAAGTACAATGGGGGACAGATGGAGGATAGATATTCTCATTCCAAAAGGGAGAAACAGAAAACGGAAAGGGTGATGTGTCCCAAACCTAGCAAGCTAAATTCCATTGGATCTTAAAACTCAAGAATAATCTTCTTATGTTCAATGATCAGGCTTCAGGATCCAGTGGGGTGGTGGTTCTATCTCCACAGCAGAGTGGGAAGGGTCCCACTCCATTCTCATGGCTCCACTGGGTAGTCTAGCCCCGTGGCTTTGGACATCGGCCATCTGGCCTGTGAAAACCAAGACAGTGGCTCTGATAACTTCTGAATTGCTTTTGGGGACATTTTCCCCCTCTTCTTATGGGGCACATTCATACCCAAATGGCCCCATCATCCCAAGGAGCTGATAAAAAAATCCAACTGTCTGTCTTCATTTTTTTTCCTGTCTCCATTCCCTTCAGTTCAAATTGGTAGTGTTTCTGCTTATATAATCTCATAAACTCTTTATGTAATATTCTAGCCATACCCTTGGTGTTCTCTTCATACTTCATATTTTTTTTTCCTAAGATTTTCTTTATTTACATGAGAGCAAGAGAAGACAAGCAAGCACGGGGCTCAAGCACAAGTGGGAGGTGGGTAAGAGGGAGAGGGTGAGGGAGAGGGAGAAGCTGACTCTCCAATGAGCCAGGAGCTCCAAGAGATCAGGACCTGAGCCAAAGTTAGACACATAATCAATTGAGCCATCCCTTTATTATCATTTTTTTATATGAATAGGCTGAGAATTTTCCAAATCTTCAAGTTTTGGTTAACATCTCTTTCTTCACTTCATTTTTCTCCTATTATACTTTATCATGAGCAGTCAGGAGAGATCTTCTCCAATTCTTCACTTAGAAATCTTCTCAGCTAAATATACAATTTTATCTCTGACAAGGTCTGCCTTTCCACAAAACACTAGGACACAAACAATTTGCCAAATTCTTTGCCACTTCATAACAAGGATCATCTTTCCTCTAGTTTCCTACAACGTGTTCCTCATTTCCATTTGAGGTCTTTCCCCAATCATCCTTAAGGAACATATTTTTACCACGCACCTCAAAACTTTTCTAGCCTCTACCCAATCTCAAAGCTGCTTCCACACGTTTAGATATCTGCTACCCAATTCTTTGTATCAAAATCTATATTAGTCATCTCAGAGGAGTGTAACAGAGTAAATATTGCCAAAACAGAAATTTATTTCTCACAGGTTTGGAGGCTGGTAAGTCCAAGAACAGGGTGCCAGCCAATTCAGTTCCTTGGGGAGGGCTCTATGCCTAGCTTCCAGATGGCCACTTTCTTACTGGGTCCTTACATGGTGGAAAGAGAGAGAGGAAGCCAGCCCTTTCGAGTCTTAGAAGGTCTTATAAGGTCATTAATCACACCCTCATGACCTTATCTAAACCTAATTACTTCGCAATGGGTGTTAGGGCTTATGAAAATAAATAAGGGAAATCTCACTTAAAATGACACTGGGAAGCCCTGAAGGCAGAGCTCTCATGCACTGCCACTTTGCAGCCTACACAGCCAGCAGGAGAAAGAAAATTTTTTTGACAAGGGAGGACATCTTTCACATAGGAATTTTATCTCCTGCTTCTAGGAAAAGGAAGTAAGACCCCCTCTTTGCTCCAACAACAATGCACTCCCCCCCCCGCCCCCCGCAGCCAGTGTGAAACCGCCACAATCTTAAACTCTTCTCCAATGAATCTTTTTTTAAGACAACCTTCCCCACTTTCCCCATAAAATCTAATAAAAGCTGCCCTTCCCTTGGTCCCTTCAGGCTTGCCTAAGGTGCAGCACAGCTTTTTGTCCCCAATTGCAATTTCTCTGCTATTCCCAAATAAACTCATTTGCTCTGTTTAAAGGTAACAGGCTTCAATACACGCATTTGCGGGGTGGGGTGGGGGGGATACAATCAGTCCCTAGCAAATTGCTCACTTAGGTGAAAGCCACTAGATTGTAGTAGATCAGGGGTAAGCAAGGTTTTGAGGAACTTTGGTCAACGAAAAACTGTGCTCTTTTTAAAAGCACATGAATGAACAGAAAGTCACTTTAGAAAGAGGAAGCAAGTCTGAGGTCATTCACCTTGCCCCCTGGAGAACTGATCCATAAGGTGCATGAGAGGAGCCAGTGAATCAGGAGAGGCTGATGAGAGAGTTAATTAAAATTCGAGCAGAACTCAATGATATCGAGACCAAAAGAACTGTAGAACAGATCAACAGAACCAGGAGTTGGTTCTTTGAAAGAATTAATAAGATAGATAAACCATTAGCCAACCTTATTAAAAAGAAGAGAGAGAAGACTCAAATTAATAAAATCATGAATGAGAAAGGGGACATCACTACCAACACCAAGGAAATACAAACGATTTTAAAAACATATTATGAACAGCTGTACGCCAATAAATTAGGAAATCTAGAAGAAATGGACGCATTCCTGGAAAGCCACAAACTACCAAAACTGGAGCAGGAAGAAATAGAAAACCTGAACAGGCCAATAACCAGGGAGGAAATTGAAGCAGTCATCAAAAACCTCCCAAGACACAAGAGTCCAGGGCCAGATGGCTTCCCAGGGCAATTCTATCAAACGTTTAAAGAAGAAATCATACCTATTCTACTAAAGCTGTTTGGAAAGATAGAAAGAGATGGAGTACTTCCAAATTCGTTCTATGAGGCCAGCATCACCTTAATTCCGAAACCAGACAAAGACCCCACCAAAAAGGAGAATTACAGACCAATATCCCTGATGAACATGGATGCAAAAATTCTCAACAAGATACTAGCCAATAGGATCCAACAACACATCAAGAAAATTATTCACCATGACCAAGTAGGATTTATCCCTGGGACACAAGGCTGGTTCAACACTCGTAAAACCATCAATGTGATTCATCATATCAGCAAGAGAAAAACCAAGAACCATATGATACTCTCATTAGATGCAGAGAAAGCATTTGACAAAATACAGCATCCATTCCTGATCAAAACCCTTCAGAGTGTTGGGATAGAGGGAACTTTCCTCGACATCTTAAAAGCCATCTACGAAAAGCCCACAGCAAATATCATTCTCAATGGGGAAGCACTGGGAGCCTTTCCCCTAAGATCAGGAACAAGACAGGGATGTCCACTGTCACCACTGCTGTTCAACATCGTTCTGGAAGTCCTCGCCTCAGCAATCAGACAACAAAAAGACATTAAAGGCATTCAAATTGGCAAAGAAGAAGTCAAACTCTCCCTCTTCGCCGATGACATGATACTCTACATAGAAAACCCAAAAGCCTCGACCCCCAGATTGCTAGAACTCATACAGCAATTTGGTAGCGTGGCAGGATACAAAATCAATGCCCAGAAATCAATGGCATTTCTATACACTAACAATGAGACTGAAGAAAGAGAAATTAAGGAGTCAATCCCATTTACAATTGCACCCAAAAGCATAAGATACCTAGGAATAAACCTAACCAAAGAGGTAAAAGATCTATACCCTAAAAACTACAGAACACTTCTGAAAGAAATTGAGGAAGACACAAAGAGATGGAAAAATATTCCATGCTCATGGATTGGCAGAATTAATATTGTAAAAATGTCAATGTTACCCAGGGCAATTTATACGTTTAATGCAATCCCTATCAAAATACCATGGACTTTCTTCAGAGAGTTAGAACAAATTATTTTAAGATTTGTGTGGAATCAGAAAAGACCCCGAATAGCCAGGGGAATTTTAAAAAAGAAAACCTTAGCTGGGGCATCACAATGCCAGATTTCAGGTTGTATTACAAAGCTGTGGTCATCAAGACAGTGTGGTACTGGCACAAAAACAGACACATAGATCAATGGAACAGAATAGAGAACCCAGAAGTGGACCCTGAAGTGTATGGTCATCTAATATTCAATAAAGGAGGAAAGACTATCCATTGGAAGAAAGACAGTCTCTTCAATAAATGGTGCTGGGAAAATTGGACATCCACATGCAGAAGAATGAATCTGGACCACTCTCTTTCACCATACACAAAGATAAACTCAAAATGGATGAGAGATCTAAATGTGAGACAAGATTCCATCAAAATCCTAGAGGAGAACACAGGCAACACCCTTTTTGAACTCGGCCACAGTAACTTCTTGCAAGATACATCCACGAAGGCAAAAGAAACAAAAGCAAAAATGAACTATTGGGACTTCATCAAGATAAGAAGCTTTTGCACAGCAAAGGATACAGTCAACAAAACTAAAAGACAACCTACAGAATGGGAGAAGATATTTGCAAATGACATATCAGATAAAGGGCTAGTTTCCAAAATCTATAAAGAACTTATTAAACTCAACACCAAAGAAACAAACAATCCTATCATGAAATGGGCAAAAGACATGAAGAGAAATCTCACAGAGGAAGACATGGACATGGCCAACAAGCACATGAGAAAATGCTCTGCATCACTTGCCATCAGGGAAATACAAATCAAAACCACAATGAGATACCACCTCACACCAGTGAGAATGGGGAAAATTAACAAGGCAGGAAACAACAAATGTTGGAGAGGATGCGGAGAAAAGGGAACCCTCTTACACTGTTGGTGGGAATGTGAACTGGTGCAGCCACTCTGGAAAACTGTGTGGAGGTTCCTCAAAGAGTTAAAAATAGACCTGCCCTACGACCCAGCAATTGCACTGTTGGGGATTTACCCCAAAGATTCAGATGCAATGAAACGTCGGGACACCTGCACCCCGATGTTTCTATCAGCAATGGCCACAATAGCCAAACTGTGGAAGGAGCCTCGGTGTCCATCGACAGATGAATGGATAAAGAAGATGTGGTTTATGTATACAATGGAATATTACTCAGCAATTAGAAACGACAAATACCCACCATTTGCTTCAACGTGGATGGAACTGGAGGGTATTATGCTGAGTGAAATAAGTCAATCGGAGAAGGACAAACAGTGTATGTTCTCATTCATTTGGGGAATATGAATAATAGTGAAAGGGAATATAAAGGAAGGGAAAAGAAATGTTGGGAAATATCAGGAAGGGAGACAGAACATAAAGACTCCTAACTCGGGGAAACGAACTAGGGGTGGTGGAAGGGGAGGAGGGCGGGTGTTGGAGGGGAATGGGTGACGGGCACTGAGGTGGACACTTGACGGGATGAGCACTGGGTGTTTTTCTGTATGTTGGTAAATTGAACACCAATAAAAGTTAATTAAAAAAAAAAAGTAAAAAAAACAAAAAAAATAAATAAATAAAAAAAAAGGAGAGGCTGATGATACAGGAGGAGAAGAAATGGTGGAAGAATGCTGCAGCTCTGTTGGAATCAAGAGTGTAGATAAAAGGTAGGCTCTGTAAGGGAAGAAAGGCAATGCTGTCTCTGAATCAGCAATGAAGGAGAAGCCAGGAGCTCTTGGAAGAGAGCAACAATGCAGAAGTTCATGTCCTCCTATCATTAACATTATTATTATTATTATTATCATCATCATCATCATTATTTTGGAATTAGGAAACAGTAACACATGCTGAGAATGAGAGGGAATCTAAGACAGAGAAAGAGGTTCTAAATGGCCCAAAGGAGAATATTCTGAGAATGTGCTCTGTGTCCCAGCAAAGCAGGCATCTATGGAGAATGGGAAAGAAAGCTCACAGAACAGGATGAAGATCGCCACATATACTGAGGGTCAATATCAGATAGAAAGCATAAGCTTGTAATTGCATTGAATATTTTATTGTCCACAGAAGCAGAGAAAGAGAGTAATTGGATATTTGGGCTCATCCAGGGCAAGGTATTATCAGGTAAGTGAGACAGGAAGACATAGATCAGGACAAAGTGAACAACAACAACAACAACAAAAATAACCTTTGTAAGAACACACAGATGTATAAAACCTCATGGAAACTCAGGATCCAGGCAGTCCGGGTGGCTCAGCGGTTTAGCGCGGCCTTCGGCCCAGGGCCTGATCCTGGAGACCCAGGATCGAGTCCCACGTTGGGCCCCCTGCATGGAGCCTGCTTTTCCCTCTGCCTGTGTCTCTGCTATGTTCTCTCTCTCTTTCTCTCTCATTAATAAATAAATAAAATCTTAAAAATAAAATAAAAAAAACCCAGGAAACTCAGGATCCTTTTGGACATTAGCATGCATTTTGTAGTTTGTTTTTTTTTTTCCCCCAAAGGCTATCTTACTAATGCCAACAAATACATAGGCCACAAAAATATTTCTTCCCATTTAACCATTTAAAAAACTAAATCAGTTTTTCCAGAAATCTATTTTTAAAAAACTTTAAGTTTCATATCAAAACCTGAAAGTATCAGACTACAATTGTATTAGCATCAGTAAAGATGTGTTCTAAAACATTAAGATAGGCTATTTTTTTTCTTTTTTATCATATGAACAAGGCACCTCTTACTATTTGACTGATTTTAACAATTTGGTTTCCAATAATCCTGTCTACATTTTTAGTAAGAAATGATCCATGTCTCCTACAGAATTTAAATTTTAAGTATCAAATATCTTTTAAACAAGTGAGGAATTTTCCCCCATGTTACAACATACAACATTTAGCTAAAAGGTCCTAACTTTAAGAAAACTATAAGCCACTGAAAGAGTAGGACAATTAAGTAACACACACGGACCAAGAACTGAATATATGGATTTAATGAAACCAGTGACCTTGGGTCACAAAAATGAGTGAGTTTATTTTGCTGTCAGAGTGAATTTATTTGAATCAGAACTTCTATATTTCTTTACAATTGTAATAATGTTTGGCAAGCTTGGACTACCTTTATATGGCTTCACAGTATTCAATTTCATTTTAAAACATCCAATGCAAATTTAATACTTTTATCTTTTATGACAAGACTTAGCTCAGTCTGAAATAATCACTGTATTAACATTTTTTACCCATTCAAATAGTCCAATTCATTATTACAAAAACAGCAAGCATCCCCAGCCTGTCATTAATTCCTACTGTTTTAATTACAAGAAAAAATACTCTATGGAAGGCTTTTGTGGATAATGGCACTATAAACACAATCTTATGCAAAGATGTGAAAATAAAATGGAGTAATTTTTTCTATATCAATATTCTGGTAGAAATACCATATTTTTGGCAAAAAAATAAAGTCTGTTAGACTATAATGGTTCTTTATTTGAATTCAGTCACAAAGAGGCTTCTCGGGACTACATATTAATTTTAACTATTTGGAAACACATGAAAGCTACAGACAAGACTGACATTTTTACAAATCAGCTCTCCATCCATTCAGATTTAACAGATCCTTTTTTTTTTTCTTTTTTACTTCACTTCAATCAAACTTAGTTTCTGTATATTGTGATCGCCTGTAAATGACTGTCGTGTCAGGAGATATAAGCTACTCAAAGCTTAAAATTAAATGCTATCTAAGATCTTACCCAGAAACAAAATCTAACTTTGGGCACAAGTGATTAGTAGCACATTTAAACATCGGTCTTTGCAAAACTGACCACTACATTTAGAATATATGTTATAGGGAACATGGCTGGGATTTGACAAGTGAGGCGGAACTTCAGGATACATATTTGTTTAGCCTTATTATTATCATTATTATTTTTAACCTACATCAAAATATATCACTGAGGGAGATCCTGATGACTTTTCCATCCCAGAGAAGATGAGTTTAAATTCAGACACTGCTGACAGATAACTCTGGGGAAAATACTACCACTCATTCACATTCTAGAGGTGACAAAGAAGGTCAACTGTATTGTGCACAGGCATTCAACAACACACACACATAGATAGAATGCAATGCAGATTATGACAATGCTATAATGGAAGTACAAAGACCTATGCACAAATGGGAGCAAAAGATGATTTCCAAATGAAGGAATTAGTAATGTTTGTGAACAAAGGTAAGGCTTGAATTTTATCTTGAGGTAACCAAGAACATTCAGAATATTTTTTTGCAGAGCTCTACTGCATTAGGAAAAAATGTGCCCGTTAATTCTTTTAAGATTAAATCCAAGAATAGGTAAGATATTTTCCATAACCAGGTATTACTTTAATAAATATTTAAAATGTGTAGGTAGGTCTGCGCTAGATGGCGGTTAGCACTGAGGTCATATATCATATACTTTTTTCTGAGTGGAAGAGAGAGGTTAGCTCACTAAATAGATGCAGAACAAAGAATTGTGAGAGGCAATAAATAAATAAAGGCATCTTTTCTACCCTTGGAATATTTAAAATCTCTTTGGGCAAACTATAATATTCAAGTATACATATTCAATATTCTCCGATGTTCCCAAGTAAGAAGACCAATCAATAAATTTATTTGAATTTATTATCTATTTATTTACTTATTTTAAGATTTTATTTTTAAGTAATTTCTACACTCAGTGTGGGGTTTGAACTTACAACCCCGAGATCAATAGCTGTACGTTCTAATGACTGAGCCACCAGAGACCCCTAATAAATTTATTAACTGCTATTCTATTTTCATTTCTAGTATCAACTTTAACCATCTTTATGAACAAAAACAATTTAGATATCAACATAAATTAGTACCTACCAGTGCCCCTCACACATAAAGTTTGACAAACAATGGTTAATTAAATTATTGGTAATGCCATTTCAGAATTTCTATCTTCTGATTTGCAAAACTAGACAAATTTACCTTAAAAGCAAGTTGCATTTTCATGTTATTACAGTATTGTTCTGAAATGGCTTAGATGATATATGATTACTAGCAGAATATTAAAAATGGTATGAAAATAAGATGTTTCCTCAAGGGTTTAACAGTTTTATAAAATCTAATATTTTGTATTTCATATTCAGTCCAAAGTTCAGCTACTATTTTCATCTATTAACTTTTGCAGTTAAGGCGTTGAGCTTATTAAATTAGCAAATGGCTATTCATTATAATATAACCATAAATTGAGTTCTAACTTAAGAATGTGTTAATTGTTCTTTTCTGTTGAGGACAGAAGCTTATAACCAGTTTTTAAACTGAACAGACATAGCTCATATGCAATTTAGATTAAATCTGAGTATGAAATAGAAGGCACACGTACCATCTGTGGAGAAATATCCTCATCCCTAATAAATATGTATCAATATTATAGCCCATTTCATTACCAAAGACAAGTTATAAAACATAAAGTTGGGTTTAATAAAAGAAAGTCAATTTAATGGAAATAAGAAATTATCTACAAGAACATTATAGATATCAGCTACAATATTCTTGGGCTGAAGAGGGATAACTTGATTCATCTGTAAGTTACAGGCCTGGAGGAAAGTATGCTCAGAAAAAGACAGGAAGGAGCCTCCAGCAACTGACTAGGGAATCCATTATCAGTCAACAAGCATTAATTGAGAATCTACCACATTCTAGGCACTGTGATATAATTGCAAGGATTTACATAATAGTAAACACACAGCACTTGCTAAATGATAAGCAGTGTCGTAAGCACCTTACACAACAGTCCTCTGATGTATGTGCTACTACTGTTGCATTTTACAGGTAAGGAAATGGAGGCATGAAAATATTAACTGACTTTCCCAAAGACACAGTAAACAATAGAGTTGGAATTTCCACTGAGGCTGTTTTGCTTCAGGTTTAGGGAACAGCATGCACAGAGCTGAGGTTAGAAGGATTATGGAATTTGGCAAGTCTGTAAGAAAGCCAATGTAGCTGGGCAGAAATAATGAGATGGGAGCTTGGTGTGAGATGAGGCTAGGGGGGTACGTGGGGCTAGCATGAGGATCTTAGATCCAGGCTTAGGGTTTTGATTTTTATTCTCAGAGCATAAAAAATCATTGGGGCATTTTAACTAGAAAGGCTGAGAAGTAACATAACCAGGTTACATTTTGAGAAAATCTTATTGACTACAGTGTGCAAGGCTGATTAGAGAGGGAAGATAAAAGTCAAAATTAGAGCTGAGAGGCTATTTTGTAGTCCATGTGAGAGATGGTGGCAGCCTGCACTAGGGTGGTGGTAGTAACAATGGTAGAGATGAGAAGTAGATTGATTTGTGAGATATTTAGGAGGCACTATCAACAGCATTTAATATTAAATAGAATGGGAGCGTGGGAAACTGGAGATATCAAAGATAACTTAAAATTTTTAGTTACTGCTGCACACTGGATGATGATACACACAGGACTAGCCTTTACGTCATTCAGGTTTCTGCTTAAATATCTCTTAACAGAAGTCTTCCTCAACCATTTGGGCTAAAACATCATCTTCCTCTAAGTCTCTAAATTTTGCCCGGCTTTATTTCCTTCGTGGCACATATGACTCCCTGACCATATATTAGCATATTGTTTATCTACCTCTTTATTGTCTTTCACCAACTATAATGAAAACACCATGAGGTCAATTTGTCACCAGCACTTATGTTGTGCTCCCTACCCTTTAGAACAGCACCTTGCGTATCTCAGGTGGGCAATCAGTATTTATTGAATGAATAAATAAATGTGAAAGTCACCAGAATATGTGAAATGGTTGAAGTTGTGGCTATGGATGAGGCTCCTTCACAGAGAGGAAGAGAGGAGAGGAAACATATGGAAGCACAGGCAAAAAGAAGAAGCACGGGAGAGAGAAACAGATGACAAAATTGGGGTGGGGTGGGGGGTGGGGAGAGAAAGTCCAACAAAGCATTGCAGGGGAAATCCAGGAAATATATCAGTTTAAAAATGGAATGATTGGCAAAGTCAAATGCTAGAATATAGGAAGAGGACTGAAGACATGATATTGGGATTGGCATTTAGGAAGTCACTAAAAACATTAGAGATAAAAGCTTTGTTTAAGTATTAGGAATGGAAGACAGTCTCCAGTGGTTTGGAAGGGAAATTGGAGATGAAACTGGGAGATGGCAAGTCTAGATTATTCTTTCAAGAGGGGTGGCTATGAAGAAGTGAAGGGAAGCCCCAGCACTATAGTGAGGGATGAAAGAAGGAGGGATAGTACAAAGAAATACTCAACAAGAGTTCCTGCAGAACCCAGAGATGTTTCTTGATGGTAGTCACGGGAGTTTGGGCAAGAGCCTGGCAGAGAAAGAACTATTCTTAGCCATGGAAGTGGGTGGTAAAAACCAAGGGTAGGTAGAGTGACATATATAACCTCACATAGGGACTAAGCTATATTCAGCTGATGTAAGCAACAAGATCAAGCCACATGCAACTTCTTGCAAAGCTTGCAGATAAGCAAAATTGTTGATTCCCTTTAGCTAACTGAAAAAAAATGTATTGTAGATTCATGCTACACTACTTAAGGCTAGCTGAAAGTCTATCTCAAAACAAGATTTAGAAAGAATTGGTTTTTTAATAGTTTCAAGTAGTAATTGCTAGTGTCTAACTTAAATGCTGAGCATATGGTGGATACTCAAAAAGTAGTCAATATTGGAAGTGTCAAGTTATCAGGAGGAAACTTTTATTATCTGTAGACTTGTCTTGTTTTGTCATGCCATAGCCATCATATTTCACTCAAACAAGGAAACTTTGGAAATTTATTTTTCATTTTCACTTCTTTTAAGTGACATTCATCCCAAGAAATAGGTTTGCTCTCATTTATTCAAGTACACATAATTATACTTGATTTAAAGATAAACAAATGTTTTTGCCTAAGAAAGAATTAAATTTCTGGTTTATGTCTCAGGCAATATATTTTTAATAAAAATATGTAAATTGATCCTATTTCTTCCCATTTTCTTCATAACTGGAAATGTCACTGGGTATATCCTTTGAAATATTACCCCCTATGTTCTTTAATGGCTCAACTAAATATTGACACACACAGAAAATAAAAACAATGAAGTAGCGCTGTTATCAATTATCTCCACTTCTGGCAGATTATATATATCAGTATGATATTCTCCAAATTAAGTCATGGTAGGTAAATATTATCAGGTACCTCCTTTGCAAATCTTCTTCACACACTATATATCATAGTAAAAAACCTTACTTACATTTCAAAGACATCACAGTAGGGAACTTCATTGAGTTTTACCTATAATGATGTTATCAGATGTCATATTAAATAATTCAGTATTTCCAATAGTTTATGAATACCAGAAATTGATACTGACATGGAAATTACAGAGTAAAATACATATGATTCCATCTCAAAAAATAGCAAATGATTAAATATGTATCTCAAACTGTTTTAACCTAGTTTGAAAGAAGACTTTGAAAATTAAAATCATAGGACTTTCTCCTTCCTCTTAGTATATTACATTCATGCAACCCCTCTTTAATTTATTTTTAAAGATTTTATTTATTTATTCATGAGAGAGACAGAGAGAGAGAGAGACAGAGACACAGGCAGGGGGAGGAGAAACAGGCTCCATGCAAGCAAGGAGCCTGACATGGGACTCGATCCCAGGAATCCAGGATCAGGCCCTGAGCCAAAGGCAGACACTCAACCACTGAGCCAAAGGCAGATGCTCAAATGGCTAAGCCACTCAGGCCCCATAATTTTTTATCCCTAATACCAGATTGCAAGGAGAAAATTTGTAGCCTAGCTTTCCAGTGATTTTCTATTTCTTTATTAATTATCATATGTGCCTTTTCATTTGAAGAGCTAGGTAAATGGTTTTAACAATGAAATGGTAACACTTCAAGAAAGAGGCAAATTAACATTTAATTAAATAAAAAATTATACTGTTCTCATTTAATAGGAGCATAATTAAATTCATATCTTTAAAGTTTAAGGTCTCTGAAGTCCTGAGCTCATTTTAAAAGTATGTTAAAGATACCAAAATAGTAGATATTACTTAGGGCCACTACATAGCACAACTCCAGAGAGCACTATTCACATAAAAATTTGGATTATTTAATTTCATCCTGTTTATAACTCCTCTTTAAATTTCCCTGATGTTCTCCTTTTCATCCTCTAGTACTCTTCAATATCTTCACTAATTAATGATCTTTTAAAGAAAAACAAGGAAAATGAAAAAGCATGTGAAGATTAACAGTGTACAATGTGTCTTTGACTGTATCCACTGGACCTATTTTCTAAAGAAAAGCTCTAACATTTTCCTAAATTCATTTTATAGAATTAGAGTGTGGTGGATCTTGACTACTATCCTAAATCAATAGCATTATTTCATTCACAAGGAAATAGCAGAGAAGCAGACACAGATCCCAGGACCCTAGCAGCATTTTGTGTTGCATCAGGCTAATATTAAAAATGTGTCTATGGCAACTAAACCATCTGTTCATTTGCTTTTTTGTAGAGCTGTTTATCTGCTCTAATGTACCTATACACTCCATTTTACAAAATGCACTAGCACTGTTTCAGGAAAAAAAAAAAAAAAAGCTAAACCATTGAAGTTCAATAGTAGTTGTAGAAACAGTAAAAATATAGAAACTCTACATATCCTTTAAGTGGAGAAAGTCCAATAATCAACTATATAAATTCTAATTTTATTTAGAGTATAAATGTCTCCAATTATCTTTAACGAAAAGACGATAAATAGATAGATCTCCAGGCATGTATCTATAATAGCCCTGTGTAGATTTTCCACCACTTACAGCTAGTAAAATTCATCCTATCAGTCTTTTTAAAATAAGTTAATATAGATTATACTAGAATTAAAGTAGCCTATTCTTGTTCTATGAATATCTTTTTATTAAAAATTATGTATTGACTAAATATATGAAATGTCTTCCTGCAAATATATTTGGAACCTAAGAATATTTATATAGGGAATATGAATTATAACCTACTAATATGTAAGAGTTCATGAACAAAAGCTAAGTAAGCATCAAGTAGCAGAATATTTTAGTTATATTTAAGACATTACAAAGTTTGAAAATTCAGTTTATTCCAATCCATATATTTTCTCATTTTATGCTTCCCACCTCTTAGATCATATTTTGGATGTAAGTATTTAGAAAATCAGGTGCTCAATTCCACTGACACTAGAAGATCTCAAACAGCAAGATTACTAGGGTAGATGCATTTCTGTATGTGTTTCTTTTTTAGCAATTTAAAGATTTTTTAGGGTGATATAAGTTAATGCAAGAAATCAGAATTTTAAAGAATACAAGTGACAGGAGAAAGTTACAAGGATGTCAGTCAAGGGTTATTAAATTTTGAATTCCACATCTCCTGCTCCCTGTTTTAATTGGGATTATTGTAACTGATGTTAGTTAGTGTCTAGAAAGAGAGACCCATGAGAGCTCCATTAGCCTTCTTGGGAAACAAGCAAAGGTAATAACTTTTCCTATTAAGCAAACAAAGACTGTGGCCAACTACCCATTTGGCTTGTCAGCGAACCTTCCTGCTGGAAGGGTTCACACAAGTGAGGAGCTGGCTACGTCACCAGCACACAGAATGTGCTGTCAATATCTCCTGGTGAGTTTTAAAACAATTTCCTAAATAAAACTGTAAAATTGTATGAACCGTTCTTTTGCTGAATGTACCAGTCTTTGCTTTTCACAGCAAAGAATGTGCTTTATCCTCAATGATGTTCCTTCATTCTCCTTTTTATTTCTGTCTCCAATAAACTCCATTAGCACAATGGAACGGAAATTACTCCATTTAGTATGGCCATCTATTTCAATAGAAAATACCCATACACATAGACAGCTTACATGTTTGATTAGGTGAAACCCAAAATTCAGCATTGCCATAATCTACTCTTCATTGACTGAAAGCAATACTGTGATGGATTTATAATAGTGATATTTTTTTACCAGCTGATATGAGAAATTATTCCTGTAGGTAATCCAATGGATATGTTATTTGAATGTCATCAGCACTTAAATATTCATATTCCATGCAATTGCGGACAATGGATTCACAGGAGTGTTTGACAGCTCTGAACAGTAGGTGGCAGCACTGTTCAGCTGTCTTTGGTTTGGTTTTGATTTTGGTTCGGTTTGGGTTTTTTGCCAACTGAAATCAGTGTCTTTACCATAAGGAGAAAAAAAAAAAAAAAGGATAGAAGGGAAAATCATTTGGAGGTCCAAATGGTCGTATAGATATAACACCTGTATCCTTTGCAGATGTCTCATAATTTGGGAGTACAGGCTAAAATGATTACCTAAGACTCAAAATCACCAAAATGGTTCCTGATCTCTTGCTTTTTTCTTGGTTTGTTAATATGCGATCACTTACTTTTTGTTTTGCCTTGTTTTACTATTTGAAGTAAAGATGACAAAAGTGAAATATGTCCACAAGTGAAGTGCTCTGAAATTAGTGCTTCTTATCCTTAATTGTCAATTTCAAGGGAGTTCTTTTTGCGTCTTTTCAGAGTCTTCACAATTCACACATGCCTAATTTTATCAATTCCACTAGTAATGAACTTGCTTTGAATGACTGTTTAGAGAGTAGTCAGATGTTTCAGCCAGTTCACCAGATAGTTTCAATTTCTTGAAGGTTTAGGGGCTTAAATCTATGGTGATTTGCTTGCTCATCAGTATCACACATCCACACTTACACGTGTACAATTCAAATACACAGATTTATTGTGTATGACTTACTGAGGAGCATACATTTGTGAAACTACCTATGCTAACTGAGCAATTTGGGGTAAGACTCTGCTTTTCAAGTCTAACATTTTTTGTCTAGTGGGTGATCCCACAGGTTTGATGTGAGAATTGAATGAGGTAAAGTATATAAAGCACTCTGTCATCAAAATAACTTTTTTAAAAAATCATTTTATGTCTGTCTTTTCATTAGGCAATAATCTAGTAAACAATATATAATTTTGTATTCCTGGCACTTAGCACAGGGTCATACACACTTTAAACCGGTCAATAAATATATATTTAAATCAATGAACACTTGAGTCTATAATGTAAACAAAGCTGATCAATCTACCGAAGTAAATTCAAACACCCATTTGTTCATTCAACATTCAATTAGGTCCTCATTACTTTGAGTCAAATTCTAGCAGATAAGGTAGATGTATTTTATGTATATATAAAAATATATACATACTCTTTTATATATGCAAATACTTTCCAATGGTTCAGTAGCTGTGTAAAACATGCATATAATCTCACAAAGGTGATGATTTATACATGATACTTTGATGTTCATGAAGCTGTTATAAAATACACATTATCTCATTTAATCTTTGTGATAATTATTGAGTTAAAAATGTTTAATACTGAGAAACCTGGGACTTAGAGAATTTCAGTAGATTAACAGAACCAGTCCTTGTTCTAAATCATCATCCCCTCATGTCAGGTGAAAAGAACCCACAAAAGCAATCAGTTTTTGTACCAGTTGGTCAATACATTATTCTTATTTAAGCCTATACATGTGGTTTATATACTATTCTTGAAATTGATTTGGAATTGTCCATTTAAAGAGAACTACTTCTTTATAGATGTTAGTTTTCCCTTTGATGCCACAGATACATTTGTTTTTCTTTAAGTATCTCTACCCTCTATATTTGACTAAGTACCATCATGTGTTCATCATTGTAGTGATAGGAGGAAGGAAGCAATCATATCTGCTATCATTCTCACTAAGACCCTCATTGAGGAATAACACAATACTTTAACTGCCAACTAGCTTAGAGATACAGGAATATGTAACATCAAAAACATTCCAGGTTAGAGCTGAGACCTGAATCTGAGCTTATGGGCCAGTGCCTTCCCCCTCTCAACAACTGTTCTTGAATTTTGCACAGGGAGTTGAAGGTCACAGAAAAAGAACACTTGAATCATACATACCTCAACTACAAGGTAAAATTAAGGTTAAACTCACAAGGAAAGTGACATGACTTTTTCTTGCTCAGAATTCTCAACTATAAATAGATTCTATAAATAGTTAGATTCATTCAAGAATGCTTGTATTTCTAAGATTTAGGTTTTACCCCTAATCATTCTAAATCAAGATTATAGCAACGACCATCACCGTCTTTCATGTCACTCTGTTAAAGACCAAGTCACCAGTTAGAGGAGTCATTGGTCCAATGTGGGTCTCACAGTAACGCACTAAATCTCTCACAGCATATGTGTTGCTTCAGATCTTTTTGATTCACCTGCTTCCTGGGCCTTTGGCACTTTTTGATTCTGGCTCCCATTACAGTGACCAGCTCTCTGTGGACTCCAGTCAGTTTCATATGGGACAACCAGAATGTGCTTTGCCTCATTATTTCTCTATATACCTTTCACTTCTCACCTCCTGCCCTGGGTTTCCCTGTCAACACGGCAGCTGTAAGACTTGCTCAGTATCCTGTGTGCACACCCCCAAAGAGTAGGGGAACTAGCCTACTGGACCGTGAGCCTTTGACCAGTGGGAGACAGGACACTATAAAAAACTTCTCTGCCTTTTTTCCCACAGAAGTTCTCTCCTGAGATGTAGTCATTCAGAGGACAAAAAGTTTGCCCCAAGAGATGAGCAAAGATTTCCCCAACTTCAGCTTTCCTGAGACTGTACTCTCTAAAAAGGAAATAACACAGAGCTTTTGCTTCAAAATCAGCTTTCAGAAGAACCCAGGCTAAAATACACACTACTAAAAAATAGAAAATCCAAACCAAACACACAGTGAAATCCCTTAACCATCCTCAATACTTGCAGAATCTCCTGCAAACATTGAAATGAGCAAAGTCACAGTGTTACCACTCTACAAAAGGCCTAACGACCTGTTATTCATTCAATCAAATATTTTGGAATACGAGGGTCTTGTCTTTTTTCCCTTGATATAGTAATAAAATGATCAAAATTTTAATATTCTGAATTTAGTTAAGAATTTGATTTCACTTATCACTAGCACAAACTGTACTTTAGAAAAACATGGAAATCATGTTGTTGTTTTTTAAATTAAGATGGTGTGCCTTTAATGAAAGTTTCACGTCATCCCAAATAATTGACCGAACTTAAAACATGTATATCCTAAACCAGCATGTGGCAGTGTTCAGGAAATGCTGAAATAAGAGATATTTATTTCTTATAATTTATAGCCCAAACTGTTCTAAGAAAAGATTTAGGACAACCAGGTAAGAAAATGCAACTGTAGTCAATGAACTACTTTCTTGCAATGAGGACATTCTCTCTATTTGAATACCTTATGTTTTCTTGAATATTTTTTTCTATCAAGAATAGTAATCCTACCACTCTCCTTTCAAGAAAATGAAAGAAAGTAAAAAAGAAAGAAAGAAAAGAAAAGAAAAAAGAAAAGAAAAAGAAGTAATCCAGGCACATTTGTCTCCAGGAAGAAAAATGGTATAATTACATTATTTCATGGTTGTTCATACCTATACAATGAACATTGAGTTGAACCACTATGACATACTCAACTTCTGAATTTCCATTTTTTACCCTCTATGTTATACCTCATATTGTACACACATATGCACATTCTCTTGGAATATAGTCAACAACAGGTAACTGAGGTTGAAAGAGGAGAACAAATAAATACAAAGTTTAGTAAGGACCACAGTAGAAGCAGAAAAAAAAAAAAAAGAATAGAAAGATCTTAAAAAAAAAAAAAAAACTTCAGTTTTTTCAGAGGACCTCTACTTTCTGAAATTTCTGTAATAAGTACCTTTTCATGACCTCTTCACCCAATTCTAGATCAGACTTCCAGGAATGTTTGAAAATGCCAACACTACTATTATAAATAATTACTTTTCAAATTTTTAGATTATTTTCAGTTATTGTCAATAAAAATGAAGTGTAAGCCTCACCCCCTCCTTCAGCACTTTGTACTTCTCTTATCAGTCAAATACTTTTTCCAGGGCTGATAATGATCTTCTAATTTCTATTAAACTATAATTACCTCAAAAGAACTAACGGATTTATCTTTGTAAAACTTTCAGTGTTCTATATAGTCCCTTGCAATAAGAGGATAATAAATATTTCCTACCTAAATTAATTTTTTGTTGAATCTTAACCAGTCTATACATTGCTAGAACATTAATTTTTTAGAGTGGGTTAATAACCATTATTAACTCAACGTTGAACATTTCCATAATATATTCACTATAAAGCAATTGGGAGTAGACCATGCAAAATTTAAGCATAATCACTGTTTAAAAATCAGATTAACACAGTTTTCACATCCGTAAATTTGTCAGTAGAACTTTCATCCTGGCAAAATTCTAATAAAACAAATTCTAGTCACATGGTGGTATTGTGTGTTATAAATAAATTCCTATATTTCAAGTTATCGTATTGAAGAACGCAGCCCGGACCTGGCTCCTAGATAATTGACACCATCTAGAGTCAAGGAAATGATTTTAGCCTTTTCTTTTTACATTTAATTCCATTTTTCTCCATTTCAATATTACTTAAATCTTTATAAGCTTTTAGTATAAAATAACATTTTGTACCTGGAACATACTTTAGAAGCTGTGTATTCTAGACCCGATTTGGAGACTGTAGAACTTTCTTTCAAAAAAGCAAAAGGAAACATTGTTTCTTAGTTTATGTTATTGAAACTCTGCACTGACTTCCTTGACCAGATATATTGTTTTTCCCTTTGGTAACTTCTCTCTATTCCACCTTAGAAAGTAGTAACTGAAGGCCCAGAAAACTCTGATCTGATAGAATGATTTATAGTAGAGAGCAAGTGCTCATTTTGACTCTTGTATTAGCCCTGGAGATAGCAGGAAACCCCTGCTCTCAATTAGGTCATCTTTACTTTAGGGTTAATTTAAAAGGCGTATGACACTCTATCTGTGTCATTTTAAAAGACAAACATTTTATTACTGTGTATTTTAAAAATCAATTTAAGACTAAATAAGTCTCCTGGTTTCAGGAAAATGAGACACTTTCTATTGGTGGGTATTTGTATTCATATTACCAACACTAACACCATGAAAGAAATCAGAAATCATCACAGGGTAGAAGAAACAATACAGAAGAAAAACACAAATGGATGAAAGAGCTATTTTTCCTTTCTAAAGAAGTAGAGACGGGGAAAAATCAGAGACATCAGAGGAACTCATTATAGTAATTTCTTTTTCCATTATTGTTGGTTTTTTTTTCTTCCTTTTTTGGTAGTGTCCCATCCTTTCAATATCTGGCCTATAGGAAATATTTCTTCTAACTATTTTAAATTAGAAATAAAAATACAGATACTGACCAAGAAAGTCACTGTTTATATTCGGTCTGGGAAAATGTATTGATGGTTAGGGAATGGGGAAGTGGGCAAGGAAAAAAAAAAAAGACTTTATTAAAAATGAAAAGATTAATGGGAAATCTTGAAGATAAGAAAAAGGGAAATGGTAATGTGTTTTAATGGCATCTGGAATAACCATTTTAAGAATGATTATAGGGATCCCTGGGTGGCGCAGCGGTTTGGCGCCTGCCTTTGGCCCAGGGCGCGATCCTGGAGACCCGGGATCGAATCCCACGTCGGGCTCCCGGTGCATGGAGCCTGCTTCTCCCTCTGCCTGTGTCTCTGCCTCTCTCTCTCTGACTATCATAAATAAAAAAAAATATATATATATATATATTTAAAAAAAAAAAGAATGATTATATATTATTTTTTATTTGGCAAATGGCAAAACAAGTGCAGCTGGAGGCAAATGAGCAAGAGTTCCCTACGACATCAACAAGAAGACCCAGCAAATAGCACGTCACAGAAAGCAAGTCTCTTATGGTCCAGACATGGGAAGAATGAAAGTTTTTGTCTGTTTTTGTTTGTTTGTTTGTTTGTTTGTTTTTTTAAGGAAATAGCTAGTATATCAAAACCTAAAAGAGATAGCTCGCTATCTAATCTAGAGTATTCCAGCTCTTACTTTGTAATGGCTTCCAGCTCTTAGGCTTCTCAGGATTCTTGGAAAAATTGTCATTCCCCAAATATCCAATTACCTTGCTATCCTCTTCTAAAAGTCAATATTAAAAAAAAAAAGACTATTAATTAAAAGGGAGAAAATATGTAATCGAATTTCCAAATGTTCCATTTTAGTCTATGTGTAAAGAGTTGGCATATTTATTTATTTAAGATTTTATTTATTTATTCACGAGAGACAGAGAGAGAGAGGCAGAGACACAGGCAGAGGGAGAAGCAGGCTCCATGTAGGGAGCCCGAAGTGGGACTTGATATGGGACTCGATCCCAGGACTCCAGGATTACGCCCTGGCCGAAGGCAGGTGCTAAACCGCTGAGCCACCCAGGGATCCCGAGTTTGCATGTTTAAACTGAAATTATACTTCTTCAATTCAAAACCAGTAACAGTTTTCATTTCTCTTCAATCCAGCCCCACACTGTATTTTCTAGTTTCCCCTTTCTGTTCAATGAGAAAAATTAATGAAACTAAGATCATACCAAAGTTAAATCTAATAAAGGACAATTTGTCGTTCCTTAGGCATAATAAACACCAATGAACTACTCTGCTACTGCATGGCCAGCCTAGCGGCAGCAATAATTCACCTCTCCTAAAATTATCCTAGAAAAGGAGCTTTCAGCTCTTTCCGTATTCTCAGAAGGAATACGCTCTTCGCTCTTCGGCTACATGCTGTGATACCCTTGCTTGATAATGAGTCCAGACTTAAGAAAGGAACAAAGAAGCCCAGTGCTTATCTGTGCAATTGGTAATTCTCCTTCATCTGCAAAAACAACAACAACAACAACAACAAAAAACAAAACAAAACAAAACAAAAACAAACCCAAAAAACAAATAAAAAAAAACAAGGCTATAGTTTTTAGTGCAAAGCTGCTCATTTGATTAAGAAGGCTAATTTCATGCTGCTTTGCAGATTCCATACATGAACCTCAGGGATTTCGCAAATTCTTCCTGGGATCTTACAGGAAGTTTCTAAGGTGCTAGGTCAGCGATGGTTTGCAGAAGCATGCAGTCCGTCTCTTGGTAGCTTCATTAACCTAACTGGAAGTGGGCTTCATTTAGCATTACCCAGATGGTAAAATTGAGGTTGATTATCTGCTCTTTGGAAGCTGAAATGTGCTAATGGGTCAGGCAGTATTTTACCAAGTTTAGTGGACATAGGATGCAGCTGGGAGCAATTTAAAATGCAGATTATATGACCCCACTCCCAAAGATTCTCACTCCCCAGATCTGGGTTAGAATCAGCATTTTAAATAAATATTCTCCCACCTCCTTTGGCAGGCCTTTTCTAGAAGTTGAAGAGTAGGTTACATGGCCCTTCTATCAAATAGTGGCTTCCCATCTCATTCAAAGCAAGAGTGGAAAGTCCCTCCAATGGCATTTAGGACCCTAAGTGGTCTGGTCCTCAGGACCTCTCTGACTTCCTCTCCAAGATTACCCCACTGCTTCCTTTGCTCCATCCACACTGGCCTCCCCACTGTTCCCCACAAATATCAGGAATGCCCCCAACTCCCAGGCTTTGCCTTTGTTTGTTCTTCCCTTTTCTTGTGGTGCACTTTTCCCAATTATCTGCATACTCAGCTCCCCTATTTAAGCCTTATCTCATATGTCCTTGTCTCAGGGAAAACTTCTCTGCCCACCCAATCTAAAATTGCAAACCCTCTCCACACTTCTTCCCACTTTCTTTGCTTTATTTTTCTCCTGAGCACTTATCTTGTTCTTTTCTGATTTCTCTAATAAAAGATAAGCTCCACAAAAGCAGGATTTTGGGGGGGTCTGTTTTGCTCACTTCTATAACATCAGCATCCAAGATGGTGCTGGGGGACATTGAAGAGAGGCAAGTTGGTGGAAGAGTAGGGTCCCAAGTCACAAGATGGTGCTGGGGACATATATAAGAGACACTCGCCAAGTATTTCTTGGGCATATGAATTACTGATGCTACATGCTTGGAGTCAGGCAATATTGTGGACTTACAAGCAACTGAGGATATTCATTTAGCTCTTTGTCAGACAAAATATCTTTACGGCTATAACTAGAGTTCTTAAATTTCAGCCATGTCAGCAGTTCCTAATCAAAAGTTCAAAAGGCAATGGCAATATGCATTGTCAAGGACCAGTTAGGTATGGTAGGCTGATATTTTGCCAGTTTTGCTCTGGGGGCTAAATATACTGGGGCTAAAGCAGAATAGTAGAACCCAAACCACCCTTCACATCAGAAAGCTGGGCTCAGGTCACAGCTCTGTCATTTACCATTTATTTTGTCTCGGTCAAATCCCCTAAGGATTCAATTTAAATAGTATATCGTTCGCCACACTGATGCACGTTCTCCTCATTTAATAAGAAGACAACAATAGCAAATGCTTCTTCCACCTTACAGAATCCAGAGAACAGATGTGGGAAAAACATTTTTTATACAATCAAGTATTATAGAATATAAGCACGTTTATATGTATCCTTCACATTAAATAACATTTTAACCCAGTGTGACAGACAGTTACCCGGGTGGCTGTCAATGAACCGTGCGTGCCTCAGTGTATCCATATAGCCCCACACCGACTCTGGGCTGGACCAGGAGACTTGCTTTACCAGTGGGGTATTGGCAAGCATGAAGCAGCCAGAAGTGTAATAAACTCCTGTACCCTGGAGCTTCTACTCTTCAAAGACAGAGGTCAGCTGTAAACTCCTCAGTAGGGAGAAACTGCATGAAGGATACGCTGGTGGGTGAGAGGCTTTTTTGTATATCCTGGCCACAAGGGAGGTCCCAGCTGAATGGATGCATGCAGGCCCTCAGGCCCCCCTTGAGGAGCAAAGGCACTTCCTAGCTGAGCCTGGTCAAGCAAGGAATCAAGAGACACAGTAAACTGTTATTTAAGTCGCTAAGCTTTGGGATAGGTGGTAATGCAGCAACAGATCACTGAAACCCCTGGGTGTCTGAAAAAGACATCATAGCCCAAAAGAATAACTTCAATGGCAAGAGTTCTAGACAGTGTATGAAGCAGAAGACAAGATAATGGGCAGGGAAGGAAAAGGCCTTTGAAAATCCTTAAAATCAAATCTAGCCTTGACCTATTTCACTTATTTGTGAAACCTAATGACAGATAGTATATAATTTATTTAAGAATAAGGGCTATAAAACGGAAGGACTATTTATTCCTTTGAGAAAAGAAATAGTCATTTATGTAAGTCCCTATCAATCGGAATCTGTGTTGAGCAAACAACAAGAAAAAAATATAATACATAGACACTTCCTATCTGGTTTTTCTACGACTTGACAATTGTGAGTAGCCTACCCACTATCAGAGCAATTCTGAACTGTTTCTTCTGTAAGTTAGAGTAGTTACCCCTTGGCAGGAGTCTATTGTTAATGATTAGCACTTCTCAAATGGAGCTAATCCCCCAGCAACTTCCAGATTTACCAGTGGGGATCTGGACCCTGGTGAATGAAGCACATTGTTGGAATTTCAGCTGGGGTCTTAATCAGTTCTGAAGCTAAGTTCAGATAATCAAAGGTCAGATCCTTTTGCCGTGATTCTTGATGTAAGGACCCTGTTTAGAAGCATTTTGTCCAGCAATTGGCAAAAGGGTAGAAGCAAGGGTCTGAAGTCGTCGTGAAAGTGCACGCAGTCACAGGGCACTTTATTATCATTCTGTGAGAAATGTTCTCAACTCGGAAAGAGCTGTGACAGTTTTGAAAGAGATATTGCTAACCCTTTACTTGAAATCCGTGTCCTCAGCGTTTGCATTGTTGTTCAGCACAATGGCTTTCACTTTCTAAGTGCCAAGGTTGGGAAGCTTTTCAATGGGAGGTAAAAGGTGTCTTCTTACTACAAGTAAGTGACACGTTTTCATCTTTCTTGTAGTTCTTGTTGTTTTTTTTTTTTTTAAACCAAGGAACACATTCAATGATACAGTGAAATATGAATGAGTTTCCTTTTCCAAATGTGTGGTTAACAACCTTGTTATTGTCGAGGAACTCAAGACTCAAAAGAATAAGTTTTGCTGAATCCAGGATAGGATGCCAAGACAGATTCTTTGGTAGTTACTTATATGTGACAGAAATGATCTCTAACAAAATTTCAAATGCCTCAGAAAACCATGTGCGCTATTCCTGAATATTCTGTGGTTGAATAGAAAGGGGCACCCCTGTGATTAACTAGTGCTTTTAATTTCTCCTGCAAGCTCAATGAATTGAGTAAAAGAGAAAAAATGACAGAAAAATGCTAGAGTTTATTTTTTTTTTTTATTTTTTTTTTTTTTGCAGTAACTTAAAGGGTAGCAGACTGGGCCATACTAAAACACGCCACTGGCATATTGACTATTTTGAGCTGTAGGTGCTTAAACACAGCGAATGCGGGGAGACACTGTCTCTGAACTGCCCTTATTTACCTAAAGATGGGTCTTCCAAAAGGAACTTAACTGTCTCCTCTCCAGGAGTTTCTTCAACTAGGGATGATTGTTCGATTCTTGTCATAGGAGAGATGAAAGTCACAAATTGTCATAACTCCCAACTGTTCTTCCAAGGGCCCATTCATCTTCCCTAAACATCATTGAGTCTTCTCCAGGAGGCCTGCATCTCCTCTCCCCCTTTCCCTGCCAAGATGGTACTTAGCCCTGAATTCTAAGGCACTTCAGGTAGTTACAGATTTTTTTCCTGGGTATCTCCTATGTGCACAAGAGGGACACATGTTAATAAACTTATGTTTGTTTTTGCGTTGTTAATCTGTTTTCTACTATAGGTGTCTGAGCTAGTAACTCAGAACAGCAAAGGAAAAGTTATTTTTCCTCCCCTACAAACTTATCCCACACTAAGTCATTGAATG
This sequence comes from Vulpes lagopus, assembly GCF_018345385.1. Classification (NCBI taxonomy): domain Eukaryota; kingdom Metazoa; phylum Chordata; class Mammalia; order Carnivora; family Canidae; genus Vulpes; species Vulpes lagopus. The sequence continues at coordinate 19,174,625 of NC_054845.1, forward strand.
AAGGTATGCCGATTATCTGAAATCTATGGAGGGGCTCCGAATTATAATGATTAAATATGAGTACTATGCTGTAGTGATATATGGTGATTTATCCCTTCCCCTGATCTCTTTTTCTCTTTCTCACCAGTGTTTAATTATAGAGAGATCCCTTTGCTTTATGAAATAGATAATACAATATAGTAAAGTGCTTTTTTCTTGAAGGGTTTTTTTTTAACTTGTTGGTTTTTTCAGGTATAACATATGTTATAATGTGTATTACTTGGATCTTCAGATGTTCCACCCACGGGATTCCAACGTCCATGTTTGTAATTATTCAAAAAATTGCTCCTTTAGGGTGATTGACCCTCAAAAATTTCCCCTTAGCTTCCTCATTGGATTCATTGGGAAGTACTACTTTTCATTCTATAGCAGCTTACCTCTTTCAAAGCAAGTAAAAACAGTTCTGGAAAGACTATTAAAAAAAAATCTCGTAGCAGAATGGGCATCCGATTGGGAATAAAAGAGAACAGGTTTCTTATTTGGATGTCCTGACTCAACCTCCACTTAGCATTTCCTCAGGAAAAAAAAAAAAAAAAAAGAGTATTGGCTTTTCTGGGGATTCTTTTTTTTTTTTTAGATTCTATTTATTCATGAGGGACACAGAGAGAGGCAGAGACACAGGCAGAGGGAGAAGCAGGCTCCATGCAGGGAGCCCAATGTGGGACTCGATCCCAGAACCCTCAGATCATGACCTGAGCCCAAGGCAGACGCTCAACCACTGAGCCACCCAGGTGCCCACCTTGAGGAAACACTATCAAAAAACCTTCCCTGGGAAGTAACACCCAAAAGGAAAGCATTCTAAACAGACTGAATTTCAGGAAAACAGAAGGGCATTCATTATCACACAAAACTTAATATTACCTAACCTAGCTTATACTACCACAAACAGTAGAGGTGAGGCTAGGCCACACTGGAGAAAAGATGCTAAATTCCTCTGGAACCTACAAACTCACTCCTCATTCCCTTTCAATATACCAAGGGGTAATCTCTAGATAAAACGAGTGACTTTGACCCTTGATCGGCCATCAGGAGGTGTAGTGATTCCCAGGATACCTGTGGACACCGCACTAATCTGGCTCTTAGCTTGAGTGGAAAAGTCACAAATGATTTCCTTTCGGGGAAACCTCCTGGGGTCACATAAGGGCATTTCCACACCCACCTGTGAAGCAGCTACTGACAGAGGACCAGAAGAAGAGAGTCAGGTAAAGAAAAACAGCTTAAGTAGAGTATGAAAGGCAGGTATTAACGTGCAAGTAGGTTTTTGCACACAGGGAGGTTTAGACTTCACACACAAACCATGTTGGGGATATTAAAGAGGAAGGAGGAAGAGGGCAAAGGGAAAATGAAGAAGGCAAATGATGAGTCATGCAGAACTGCATACAGGCAAGGATGTGCTAACTCACCTCTGTGAACCTCCACACATCAGAACGTCTCCGCAGAGAGAGGGGAAGGAAGGAAAATCCAGCCCTGCCCTGCTAGGAGAAGACCAGATCACATGCCTGGCTCTGGGAAGGGACACAGCCCAGCAAGGTGGCTGAGCACACCGATCCATGGGGCGTTTTTGGCTGTAGTGTGTGAGCCAGACAAGAAAATGTTCAAGCATGAGGGCGATTTGACAAAAAGCAGCGCAGTACTTATGAAAAGCCTGCGTGGGGGGCACCTGGGTGGCCCAGGGGTTGAGCATCTGCCTTTGGCTCAGGGCATGATCCTGGGGCCCCGGGATCGAGTCCCACGTCGGGCTCCCTGCATGGAGCCTGCTTCTCCCTCTGCCTGTGTGTCTGCCTCTCTCTCTCTCTGTGTCTCTCATGAATAAATAAAATATATTTTTAAAAAACAGCCTATATGGAAATCTAGAAGTTATAGACACAGGGGAGTCTGGTTGCCAAGAAAAGTATATTTCCTGGGACATAAGGGGGTGGGAAAGAGCCCCCCAGGATCTCCACACACCTACTCGGATGAGATCATTAGTCTTTGGACCTCGAGCAAAGAAGAGTGACAAAAGAGAGTAGTAGCGTTTGATGTTTGAGAAGAAGGATTGATAAACAGGGAAAGCCAAAGTAGGATGAATATTTCACATCCCCAAAATATAAAATAACAGAAGAATAACACAGTGATGCTTGTACTATTGGCCTCAGGAAATTCCTGCCCCTGGGTAATTTGTCTCCTGCATAAGAGGAACAACAAAACAACAACAACAACAAAAACCCAGCCTACTCTTTTACAAAATATATATGTATATTTTCTTCTGTAAAGAGGGGCAGGGGGAAAAAAAAAAACAACCCTTAAAGGTGGTGAGTCCTGTGTTTCATGTACAGCATTGTCAACTTGTCTGGCAGAGATGAGAAAGCTGACAGCCCTCTGGAGGGCTGGAGCTGAGGCTGCGTGCAGAAGTCTGGAACGGCAGAGACCTGATCCTGCATGTAATGAGACCAAACAGAGCTGGGAGGGAACTCGGCTTGCAAGCCCCCTCAGACAAGGACTCAAGCAGCCAGCTGCCTGCCTGTCATGCTTCACCTTTCTCTTCAGCAGCCTTCCTTCTTGCTGTAGACAGGCTGCAGCATCTTGCACTGCGGGCAGCAGCGATGCAGGCTCTACTGTAAATATATTCATTCATTTATCCATTTCTTCAACATGTACCAAAAGCTTTCCAAGTGCCTCTTATTGTGCAGAGTGTTTAGGATGCAGGCCTAAGTAGGACACACTTTCCACTGGGGAACCTCCTTAGTCTGGTGTGGGTAGGGCACGTGGAAACCAATGGCCATGTGTACATGAGCTTTGCACGTACATGGCAAGCCAGCTAAAACCTCTTTCAGACCTTTCAATGCAAAGGATATGGTATTTGATGAAAGACATACATCTTTACTAGGTTCTTTATCTTTAAAGCCCAAGGAAGGCATCAAGGGAAAGATTTTGGACTCGTGCATGAGATGGGTTAGGAACTAAAGTCTTTTTAAATTAAAAAGTTATAAAATTGGGTTTGACTAGGAGTTAATTGGAACCTGTGACACATCTAAATCACATCCTCATCATATATAAAGCTTTGTCATGCAAATGTACCTGGGAAAGGGGTATAATTGCATATCTACTCTTTTCTTTTTAAGACTAGGAAAAGGTTTAGCAGAACAAAGATGTTGCTCCCTGGCAGCTTCCCAGTGGGAACCAGTCAACCTTAAGTATGTTTAAGTGGACTTGGGAGGGAGGCTCAAGTGTTAAATCATATAATTTTATTAAGAGAGAGATACCTGAGGAACTAGGGAGTTCTAGCTATAATCCTATACTTGAAAACATGAGGAACAAAGCACAAGTACTTTCCCTCCTTTTATATAAAATATAAAACATTTATAATTAGCAATTAATCCCTCCTAAAGGCACTTAGTGATTTCTAAAAAAAAAAAAAAAAAAAAAAAACCTCCAGTGGTTTGCTGCAGCAATCAAAAAGTTCATATTCAAATGGAAAGAAGTACTTATCTGACTAATGTAAATGGTAGATAGCGTAGGGATGGAATCTGAAAATCAAGTTCTTAATCAACATTGCCATTTTTAAGAGTACTGCTAAATTCCTGAGGGGAAAAGGAGGACTGTGTTAGTGCACTAGCACTCTGGGAGCTTGATTGTATCCAGACCGCACCCTCTTCAGCTCTCTGACTCTCAGCATGTTAGAACTAAGATGTCAAATTGGACAATATTACAGAACGGTTGTTCTCATACAAAATCTCAAAGCAGATATCATGTCAAGGGAAGAAAATGACCAGGCTCACAAGCTGCCTGAGTGTAGAAAAACCCTATGATTTAGCAGTAGGTTATTTCCTACTTTCATCTACTTATATAATTTTTGATGCCTCAGTTTCCTAATCCTAATAAAGTGGGCATTGGTGTATTTTACGGGGAAACTTTAGGATGACTCTATGTCATGACTTTATTTGTTCGTTTGTTTATTTCTTTATTTATTTTTATGTTTTTTTTTTTTTTTTATGTCATGACTTTAAAAGTTATGTGTGATCTCTATAACCCTGAAGAATTGCAAGGTGTAACGGACTAGAGCAGCTTCTCCAGCCTTAATGTGTATGTGAATCACAGTGGATCTTGTCACAACGAAAATTCTGATTTAGTAGGTCTGGGGTGAGGCTAATATTCTATATTTCTAGGTGATGCCAACACTTCTGACCTATGCATCACCCTTGCAATAGCAAGGTTTTAAAAAACACATTGCCTGATGGTAATTTCCAGAGATAACTGCAACAGAAATCTCCCATGCCACATACCCTACGGCAATGTAAATTTGCTACTACTGCTTCAAGAAGTCAAGCAGAATCTATATCTCCATCTCCTTTGATCTGAGCAGGCCCTGTGACAACTTGTACAAATAGATTATGGTGGCACTAATGCTGCGACATTTATGACATTTATGCAACATAAACTGACGTGGCAGTTTCAACTTCCAGGTTTGGCAAGCCAGGTGCCATGAAAGGAGTATGACGGCTTTTAGACAAAATATGCTATGAGAAAGCTCAAGGAACATAAAGAGGCTTGAAAGAATGAGACTGCCTTCGTTCTTCAGTAAGAATGAGCTTACTTCAGTAAGCTCCAGAAGTATTGTTGGGGTCAGCTCGCAACTCAACTCTGGTTGACATTTGGAGTATAGGTACTGTATTTGCAGAATTAGCAACTAAAAACACACTTTTCCATGGGGATTCAGAAATCAATCAACTCTTCAGAATTTTCAGAGCTTTGGGTACCCCCAATAATGAAGTGTGGCCAGAAGTGGAATCTTTACAGGACTAAAAGAATACACTTCCCAAGTGGAAACCAGGAAGCCTGGCATCCCATGTTAAAAACTTGGATGAAAATGGCTTGGATCTGCTCTTGAAAATGTTAGTCTATGATCTTGCCAAACGAATTTCTGGCAAAATGGCATTGAATCATCCATATTTTAATGTTTTGGACAATCAGATTAAAAAGATGTATCTTTCTGACAGTTTCCATGTATCAAGAACAGATAGTTACATTTTTACTGTTAACTTTGTCTATTTTTGTTTGTGTATTTTTCTTTGTTGTAAACTTAAGCTGTACTTTATCTTCTGATTTCAAAAGTGTAACTTAAAAATGTAAATATTGTTTTTTTTTTTATTTTATTTATTTATGATAGGCACACAGTGAGAGAGAGAGAAGCAGAGACACAGGCTGAGGGAGAAGCAGGCTCCATGCACCGGAAGCCCGACGTGGGATTCGATCCTGGGTCTCCAGGATCGCGCCCTGGGCCAAAGGCAGGCGCTAAACCGCTGCGCCACCCAGGGATCCCGTAAATATTGTTCTATATGAATTTAAATATAATAATTCTGCATATGTTTATAGATCTCTCTGTAACAACTGTTTGTTACCATAATAAAACTATAAATCTAAAAAAAAAAGAGATTGGAATCACAGAGCATCGATACACATATCATGTGAGTGAAGCTGTACTGAAAGCAAATCTTTTGGCTCCAGTTGATAACCATCTAGATTAGAAAAGCCATCAGTCAAGACTTTCATGAATTGCTGATACAAAAATTTGAGCAAAATACAGTAACTGCTTAAGAACCTAAACTGTGGGGTGTATTGCCACATAGTAATAGATAAATAAATCAGAATTTATTTTTAATAAATAAATCAGAATTTATTATTAAGCAAGGCAAGTAGTAACCGACTTTAAAAGTGAAGGCTAGCATTTTAAAACTATGTATGTTCAGTAAATGTGCTAATTAAACATTTACAAAAACGAACACAAAATAATTTAGGTGACCTGTCTTCTTCTTCTTCTTTTTTTTTTTTTTTTTGCATTCTTGGAAAAAATAGATATTGGACTCTTGGAAAAAATAGATATTGCATCAATATTTTACTGTAAAAATCATAATTGCATTTACACAAAACTTCAGTAGTAGTCTAAAGTATTAGTGATAATTAATATTCTTATTTTTTAAAAAACAATTTTTTAAAATTAAGTGGTAAAATTTGAGGGTTATTTTTACTTAATATGCACTTTCTCTCCATTGCACCAAAGAGAAATAAAAGTAAATGTCGTTTTTTTTTAATTTTGAACATTATTGGAGAAATCACCATTTTAATCATTTGTTAATTCCAATTGTGTATCAGACACTCCACTAGGTCTGAGGACTGTAGAAATGAATGAAGAGTTCCTGTTGTTATGGAAAACATACAGATAAGAAATGTTCTGATAGATGATAGATAGACTAGATAGACAGAATGTATATTATGTCAAATATTCTACTTTACATACCATGCTTTACACATATGATCTTATTTAATCCTAAAACATCCTATGAAGTAGTTACTATAATTAACTACATTTTGGATGAGAATGCAGAGGGATTAGAGAATTTCAATGACTTGCCTGTGATCTCAGAGTTAATAGGAGGTAGAATGTGTTTTGAAACCAAGAGTGGCTAATACCAGGGAAAGGAGATAGTAAGAGAACCCAGATGGGAATGATATTTTTTTTTTTAGGGGGTGGGGGGATGATATTTTATGAGAACTTTTCCAAAGGAGAAGAGGGCTGAACTGAGTCTTGAGAAAAGTATGAGTCAGAAAAGGGAAGAAGTTTGGAGTGGATGTCAATAAGAAGAACAGCAGATACAAGCCGAGCAATATGCAAGAACAGCACCCTGATGGGAGGACAGAAGTCACTGAAGATTAATTCCAGGCTTTGTCTTGTGAAGGGTCATTGCAAACTTTTAAGATGACAAACTATATCTGATCAAGCTTATGTTTTAGAAACCACTCACTTAATCAGGATATATTGGAGGATTTTAAGACTAGACACGGGGAGACAATTTTGGAGATTGTTGCAGGAGTCAGGCAAGACAGTTCTATTCTAAACTAAGGAGTGGTAGCAAGGAAGGTAAACACTACTCCTAAAGATAGTGATAATAAAAAGTGTCATGATAATGACAACACTAATAATAATACATAATAGTTATTGTTTCCTGTTGTGGTAGGCTAAAAAATTCTTCCTTCTCCCCAAAAACATATCCATGCCCTAATCCCTGGGACTCATGCATGTTACCTTATGTGGAAGAAAAGGTGTCCTTGCAGACATGATGAAGTGAAAGACCTTGACGTGGGAAGATTATCCTGGATTATTTGAGTGGCTCCTAAATGCAATCACATGCATTGCAAAAAGAGGAAGATAAGAGGAGATTTCACACACAACCAAAGGAAAAGGTGATATAGAGAGGGAGGCACAGAATTGAAGTGATGCACTTAGAAGCCAAAGAATGCTGGCAGCCACCAGCTGCAAGAAGCAAGGAATGGATTCCCTTGTACAGCCTCCAGAGAGAGACTGTTCCTGCAAACATTTTGATGTCAGCCCAGTGATTCTAATTTCAGATTTCTGGCCTCCAGCATGATAAGAGATTACACTTTAGTTGTTTTGAGGCACCAGTTTGTGGCAACTGTTACTGCAGCCAGAGGAAATGAACACATGTGGAAATAAATCTTTCTGAGTTTCTCAGTGCTCCTGTAAAAAAAGGGATCAGCTTCCTGGGACACAGAAATATACACACTAGAAAGATAGAGAATATTTGCTTTTATTTCTCCTAGAAATATTTTACTTTCACATACTGTGTGGATTAGGGCTACAGCTATCGGTCAAGTTAAATGCTCTGATCTAAAGGATAACAAAGCTTCTCTCACCTCCCTGAGAGGGCCAAGTGTTTACAGCCTGGACTGGGCACTCAAGTCACACTCACAATGAACCAGAAGCACTGGAGTTCTATCTCCCTAAATATATGTTAGGGATGAGGCCTAAGACTTTGTATAATAGGAAATACCTCAACAATAGTTATCAGTTGATTCTGAATCTGATAACTATGATTATATATATATATATAATGATTATATATATATATATATCATCAGAGATTTGGCTACTGGAAAGGATCCTGGGTTAGAGTAAGAACTCAGTATTTTCCATTTTGTCTCCAAAAGGGAGCGGGACAGCTACCTCTCTCCTGTATAAAAGTGGCCAAAAATTCATTTTTTTCTGATTTTTCCTCACTTATAAAATATGTGACCACTTGTGAAAGAGATTTTTTTCAAATGGCTATTATTATATTGCCCCAGGATAAGGACTGGGACAAAGAGGGCAAACTCAGTTATTATGATGTATATAATAAATCATCTGCCTCTGCGCTAGAACATCTCATGTGAGCACTGAGGATAAAATTAACAAAAATAAACATTAAAAACCAAACGCCTATATTTTAAGTACTTCTCCAACCCCAGACAAGTATTACCATCAGTATTTTACAGACAACAACCTCCTACAGATGAGGTTTTATTTATTTTTTTAAAAAATATTTTATTTATTTATTCATAAGAGACATAGACAGAGGCAAAGACATAGGCAGAGGGGAGAAGCAAGCTCCCTGAGGGGAGGCTGATGTGGGACTCGATCCCAGGATCATGACCTAAGCTAAAGTCAGCCACTCAGCTACTGAGCCATCCAGGTGCCCCACAGATCAGGTTTTAAGACTTTAATTTTATTAGAACTAATATTAAGTGATATAGCCAGCATGTCCTGCAAGATATTTTTGACTCCAAAGGCCATCCTTTGAATCATTGACTTCATGATTGACTTTACAGAGCAGAAAGAGTCTAGGTTGACTTAATATTTATAACTTAGGCACTCGTGTATGGTTGCTCCATTTACCAAGGAATTCAAAATCTTTTAATCAGGAAAGATAATATATTCAGTTTTCTGCCATATTGAATTTGAGGCACTATGAAAAAATTCCAAGTGTTACAAAATCAGATATATACATAGCTACAGTGTACATTTCTAAGTTATTATCACATAAGTGGTAAGTAAAGCTCTGGTTTGGATGACCTTCCTAGGAAGTAGACGGTGAGTGAGGGGAACTGACAGGAGGATATCAAATATATGAATGGAAGAAGAACTGATGTGAAGGAGCCAGACAGGAATGTGGAATGATGAGAGGGTGTAGTGCCAAAGGATTCAAAGGGAACACTCAAGGAGAAGAACATAATAGAAGAATGGGGAAGAGAGAAATGGGAAGTTAATCAGGGATATGAGAAGGCAAAAAGTATAGTGATGAGAATTTGAGACAGGATAGTTGACTGGGAAGAATCACAATTGAGAAGCATTATTTTATATGCCTAATGAGGATATTTTCCATAGGCCCATTTATTATTAATAAAGAAAGCAGGTAAACAGCAAAATACACTTTGTCATTCTAATATATTATTTGAAAACATTCAACCTGGTAATACAGATATTATATATTAATTTAGAGGAAAAAGGAAGTTCTTATTAAGAGGAATAAGATCTACAACTGAAAAAGACCTATGCTCAAATCTCTGTTTATCACTCAGTATTGTTATAAATTTAGGCAAGCTAATTGTCCTGTCTGAAAGTCACTCTATTTATATGCTACAAATAATTAAGGTTATTGTGAAATCTCAGAAAAAATGTATATAAAAAGCATAATGATTTGTATAGTACAAATAACTGACTAGTGAATATCATTTGAATCAGAATCTGAAAAACTTTAATGATATATGAATACATAAGTGAATTGAAAAATACAAAAAATGACATACTAGCTACCATTTGCCTCCTTGTTTGTTAATATCTATTGCTCTAGTCTTAATTTTGGTTTGCATTTTTATGGGGCATGAGGAGCATGAGAATAACATGGGGCATGAGAATAATATTACCCCCTTTCAAAATTAGGCCATAGCTAAACAGTAAACTATTCTGTCGACAGTTTTGGTTCTACTACAAATTAATTGTCTGAAAAGAATGAAAACAATGAAATGAAATTATAGGATTAAATGAAATTTATTCAAATTAAGTTTCCAAATTATAAACAACGAATAAATAATAATATAAGTTGTTGAATGCCTCTTATATTATGTAAGGATGAATGGGAAATATAAAAATAAAAAAGTAAGAAACATGCCTCATAAAGAAAAATAAATTTAAAAATGACTAATGACTGAATATAAAAAATGACCATTATCACCATAATATAGTAACACATGAAGAGATATGGGGTCTAAGACAAAAAAAAAAATACATTTGATCAAGAATTCAAGGTAGGGTAGATGGCATTTGAGTTTCATTTTGATAAAAGGAGCTAAAATTTCAATAGCCAGAAAAAGGAGAGAAGAGCACTTTAAGATAAGGGAAAATATGAACAGAAGCCCTGAGGCCAGAATGGCTAAGACATACTCAGGAGAGAGTTAGCAATGAAGTTCTGTTGGAATATACAGAAACTTTGGGGGAGTAATGGATACAAAAGATGCAAAGCTGCAAGAGTGGCATAGTCAGGAAGATCTTGAGCGTTCAATGTAAAATGAATACTTCATTTGTGAGATAAAGGAGAAATCACTGGGATATTCGGGGTAGCGGGACATTTGAAACAGTTAAACTTGAGGAAATCTAATTTGAAAGGAAAGATTGTTTGGGTTGGTGAGTGGCAACAATTAGGATTGACAGAAAACTATTCAAGGCTAAAGGAGATCCTAGTTTACAGAAAAGTAGAAAGGGATAGTTTCTCTTTAGAAGTACTTCAGCTAATAAATGAAGGAGAAATTAATGACTTAGAATATCACCATGTTATATCACCATGATATATATAATATCACCATGTTAGTTGCTAACATCACCAAACAAGAGGCAATCAGAAATTTTGTTGAATACATAACCCATGGACTTGTCTTGTAAAAAAATAAAATAAAATAATTGAACCTGAATCTTCTGAGTTTCTAGATCAAACTAACAGTTTGGAAGAAGTACAGAGATCAGAGGAATATATTAAACTACATAAAAATGAGTCAGTCAACAGAATTACATCTGTAGGAAACTCTGTATGTCAAACAATACAGTCTCTTCAAAAAATAAATTACAAAGGAAGAAAGAGTAAGGAGAGGTAAATCTATGCCATGAATAATTTTATGTGTCAACTTTCCTGGGCCGTGGTGCTCAGATATTTGGTCAAACATTATTCTAGCTGTTTCTGTAAAAGCGTTTTTTTAAAATTAGATTAATAAAGCAGATCACCCTCCATGATGTTCTGGGGGCTCATTCAATCAGTTGAAAACCTTTATAGAACAAAGACTGACCTTCTCTGGGCAAGAAGAGAGTCTCCCAGGATATTGCCCTTTAGATTCAAACTGCATCTATTCCCTGGGTCTCCAGGATGACCCTGCAGACCTTTGGACTTACCACGCCTCCACAGTTGTGTGAACCAATTCCTTAAAATCAATCTCTCTTTCCCCCTCTCATTACATATATATGTGTGTCTGTATGTGTGTGTGGATGCAAACACACAACCTGTTGATTTTCTTTCTCTAGAGTTCCTGTCTAATGCATTATAGGTGATGAAAAGAGATTTAAAATGTATCCACAGGAAAAAAAAAAGCAAGCATAAATTACAGTATTTAGGTATTCTCACTTGCACTATAAAACTGTAAAGGAGAGCAAAGTGATTATAATAAAGTCAAGTTAGTGGTTACTTCTGGGTCTTGGGAGACAGTTGTGACTGGTTTGGGGCAACTGGAAAGGGGCTTCCAGGGTGTCTGGAAATATTTTATCTCTTGACCTGAGTGATGGTGCCAAGAGTATTTTAAGTAAATTTAATATTTATTAAGCTATGCATATGTTTTGTGTAGGTTTTCTTTATCTGTTGTAAATTTTATAATAAAAGAGCAAAAGAGTAGAAGAGAAGGATAATAGTCTCTAGATATCAGTAATAGCTAACTCAAATCAGAGAATAATTGCCTTGGACACCATAGGTTCGCTGAGGGTTTTAAGTTTTAAAGTTCAAATGCAACCTTTATTATATAACATTTCCCTTTCCCTCTATGGAACACCTGACCTATTATTTAGTAGAGTGAAAGAATGATACTATAATAGCTAAATAATTTTGTGCATAATAGTTGTGACTGAATAAATCCAAAAGATTATTTGAAGGTGTGAGAAAGCCAATCACTGTTGGTAGGTGAGAAGTAGCAAATCAGCTAAATAAAGGTCCCTTGGCAGTCCACGCTGCAACATATCCTGGCTTGTGAACTCTTGGCACTGACAGCCAATAGGAAGCCGTATGTACTATCCAGTTTCTGCAGTTAAGTCAGCCAAACAAAGAGATGCCAACCATATTCCTGAGATCTCTAGAAAATAGACTATAATAAATCAGGGTGAGAGTGGGACAAGGTATTAGGAAATGACAGTATCTATACTAGACCCATTATCTACACCAGCATTGGACAATAACTTACAGTTAAGAAAAGTAACTGTAGGAGCCTCTAAGGATTCCTAAAGAAATAATTGAATAGCTAGGGGGCGGTATCAGCAAACAATATAATGTTCCAATAGCAATGACAGATCTTGTTGGTTATTTCTACTTGAATGTGTCAAGAGCACCTAAAAATGCATATGTTCGAAAGAAAGCTCATATTCCTCCTCCAGAACAGTGCCTCTTCCTAACATCCTTATCACTATATCCTCAATCTCCATCAGAATGTCCAGAAATAAAGCCATCTTTCTTCCTCCTCACTCTTTACGTCCAATCAGAGGTCAAACACATTTGATTCTGAAGCTCTTGAAATACCTCTTACATCCTTCCACTTAAGCAAATAAAACACCACTAGAATCTATTCACTTTTCTCCATTCCTGCTTTTGATGTCCTAATTCGAGCTCTTACATGTCTTGTGTGGACAGCTATGAGCCTCTTAACTCTTTACAAAACTATTTTACCTCTATTCTAACTTTCTTGATCCCAAATTATAAATATTTCTCATATGTACTAATGATGACATCTTTCTCCTTCAGAACCAAAACTTAAACTAAGAAAAAACATCTTCATCTGTGCATTATCCATGGCATGTTGTTAAAACTCAGCTTGGTCATTTAAGCCATGTTCAAGCTTTTCCAAATACAAGTCCATTTCTGTCTGTCTAATCCCCTTTGCTAGCCTTCAGCCAGTCACTTGGGCCTCCTTATGCAGATACTCCATATTTTACCATTCTGTCCCTTTGTTCTAGTTGCCTCCTCTAATTTGGTGCTTCTAACTTGGTGCTTTGCACATGCATCAAAATAACTTGGAGGGCTTGTTAAAACACAGATTGCTAGGTATCAGGGTCATGATTTCCTATTTAGTTGGACTTTTTGAGACACCTTTTTGGGGGTGCTGATGTTGCTGGTTTGGGGATATTTTGAGAACGAATGCTGAACCAAACATGTTCCTTCCATCTCTATTTCTTCTATATTCCCATCACTTAAAGCTCCATTTAAAATTATTTCCTCCTACTTCTGGGCAAATGTCCCCAGTCCAAAGATAACAAGATACTTCTCTTTTCTCTGATTGTCCAAAGTGTCATATTTCTTTCTTTCTTATAATACACCAAATAGTCTATTTTTCATGTTGTCATGTGGTAGAATTTAATTTTCCCTATAGAGTATATACCCTTTGAGGGCAGTATCCACCGTTCAAATTTCTAAAGTAAAGATCCACAGAGTAAAGTATGATGTCTTGTCTATGGGACATAAAATGAGTGTTTTCTGACAGGTAGATAAATGCATATGAAAAAGGATATAATGATTCTACCGCAGTATCTACTGGCAGATAAAATGGCAAAGGTAACATAAGGCTGTCTTTTGGTGCAAAGCTTGGTTTTCACTTTGCATGTGTCCATGTTTTGCCAATGCATTTGGAGCTCCTGCTGTGTTTCCATCTGCTGGAACCAATTACAATGTTTTGGGGCAAAATACTGGGGCAAAATATTTAAGGAGTTTAATTAAAGCATTTTATCATCTGATGACAAAAAAAAAAAGAGACAGAAAGCAGCATTTGCTGTCCAAATGTCACATATTTAACTCTGTTTTCTCTTTTTCTTCAGAGACAAGGTAAATTTCAGAGCAAAGTGATCTTTAATAAGATGTCTCACGGTCTCATGGGAAATGCAAAATGGTAGACAACGGGCAAGCTGAACAGTGGCATAATTTGTTGCCTCTGCCAATAAACACTTGAACACTTTGAATAGATATCTGATCCATCTGCCATCACTGAAACTGACTTAATCCTTTATTTCTTTTTCTTCTTGGTTTTACTCTTTGAAATCACACTCGACCCTTACGTAAGTGCATTCAATCTTCATGTTTTTTCTTCTTGCTGTATTAAGTTAGTTGGCACAGGATCCTAAAAAACCGGTCTGCGAATGAGAAGTCCTGTGTTCTAGTTTTGCTGCTACCCCTATCCAGCTGATGAAATATTTTATCTCATCAGGCTTCACAGTCTTTATGTAAAAAAATGATAGAATGTGATATTCTCCAATTTATCCCTGAACTTCATAAATATATCTCTCTCTTGAGTCTCCACGGTACCATAGATGACATGACATTGTCCTGAAAGGCTTACTGAAGTGTTTGAAAACTAGTTTTATCTTTATTTTTTGAGTCACAAATAGCATGCCCATTATTTAAATTATTACTGAGAATATTAGGTCACAAATTGCTATTTCTATTATTCAATCAGCTTCCTATATCAGCATGACATAACTGTTCTCTGCAGTTAAGTGGGACCCATAACTGCCAGTCAATTGGATCACCAATTATATGCCTAGAGTAGTCCCCATCTCTTTGTTTCTAAATAGCATTACTTTCATTGTTAGCATTCCATTAAGAGGTCATAGGAACATGGGTGCAAAGTGATTGAATACTACTTTGAACTTAGAACAAAGCTCAATGGTTTATTTCAAATGCAATGATAAAGTAATAATAGAGAAAGATTTAATATGAAGAACTGAAACTACATGATGAAAAATAGCCACATTGTGAACATACATGTATGGATTCCAAGAGATCAATGCTATTCTATTAGTTTCAACTTCTAACTGAAACGTCCATACATTTTCCTTCCCTCCTGCATTCATTTCTTGAACTTTTATAGCATTCTGATGGTAGCATAGAGTTAAAACAGCACTAGTACTTCAAAAAATTCTGGATAAGGATATGGAAGTTCAGAAGAGCTAAAGAACTTATTTAAGGTTATTTATAAAATGGAAATATATTTTTTTCTTATAAACCCATATCTATTCTCTGGAACTGTTGGCTTATGAGGAAAGTACGTATGTGTTCATGGCTGCATATTCTGTGAGAAAATGAGGTGTTTATTAAGTAGCTTTGTGTCTTCCACAATCTTCAACATAATGCCTTTCACAATATATTCAGGAAAAATTTGTTGAATAAACACTGCTTCAGGATTTCATTTGCTCTGAAAACTTGTCACATCATTGGTGGTGGCTATATAACAAAGTCATGAAATCATCTCAGTTTTAAATTCATGGCCAAGGTGGAGGAAAAGTGACAGGGTTTAATCTTCCATTTGAGACAACTAAAAATTTGGACAGAATATGTGAAACAATGGTCCTCAGGATACTGAATATAAAGGAATGAAGGAAAATGGTAAGTAATGAATGAGGTGAACCCTAAGATTGTTCCAGTCTAGTGTTTGTAGTAAGTATCCAGGCCAGAGCACTTAAGAGGAAACTCAGGTGGAAATAAATGGTCTCTCTGGGTTGAGGAGACAAGGCTGAGAGAGCCTGGGGGTGACAGAGTGGCAAGACTGCACAGGGTAGTGTAAGCAGAAAGAAAAGAGACACATACAGAGAATTCAGGGAGCAACAGACTGTTCCTTTTTGAAAATTCACTGGAATACTGATCAGCATACGTGTGTAAAGAAACTACCTAAGGCCAGGAAAAGAGCCACTGAAAATGTTTATAGAGAACAATGCCTGAATTTCACATAAGCCCTGAGTTGTTCCTTTCCTATATTGCAAGAGTAGAAAACTTCACAATTCAGGAAGTATTAGTTAAAGAACTAAGAAGTCATGTCTCAGTGATGGAGAAAAATTAACTCTAGACTAAATGTAGTTCTGACAATGATCTATCAAAGCTTAAAGCAAGACCTGAAAGTCCAACTCTTTCCAAGTAACAGCATTCCAGAGCAAAGCTCAGGAATGTTTATGGCAATAAAAATAATACAGCTTTTAATAAGTTAAAATTCCTGTTCTGTATCCAATCAAAGATCACAAGGTATTAAAAGAAGCAGAAAAGTCAAATGTAGACTGAGGAAAAATTAATTAAAACTGAACTAGAAATAATATGAGTGATTTTTATTAATAGGCAATGAAATTTAAACAGTTATTATGACTAAATTCCATATGTTTAAGAAGTAAAAGGCATAAAAGATACAAAAAAAACAAACAAAAACAAAAATGCACAACTTCTAGAAATAGAGCCAAACATCTGGAATGAAAAAATCTATTGGGTGAAATTAAAAGCAGATTAATATAACTGAAGAAAAAATTTAATGAACTTGAAGATATAGAAATAAAAAGGATTAAAAATGTAGACTGAAAAAAATTAACAGAGGATCTGTGGACTGATGGACAAATTCAAGCAGCCAAATCATGTTTAATTACAGTCCCTAAAGGACAGAGGAATAAAGGGGGTAACAGAATTTTAAGAAAACTATAGACCTACCGATCAAATAATGGCAATGAGCACCAAGCACCAAAAATATGAATTAAACTACCCCATGGTCATAATCATAATTAAACTGTTTAAAATGAATATTAAAGAGAAAATCATAGAAACAACCAGAGAAAAATACACAATACATATACATATGTAGATTGATGGATAGATAAATATACATAGACAGATGGATAGAAAGATAACAGCACATTTCTTATTAGTAATAATGCAAGTGAGAAGAAAAGGACATCTTAAAAGAATTAAAAGAAAATGAAATCTGTCAACCCAGAATTATTTACCCAGAAAAAAATCTTTCAATAGTGAAGACGAAGCAAAGATTTCTTTTTAAAAAAGATTTTATTTATTTGTTTGAGAGAAATAGCACAAGAGGGAGGGGGCAGAGGAAAAGGGAGATGCAGGTTCCCTGCTGAGCAGAGAGCCCAATGTGGGGCTCCACTCCAGGACCCTGGGATCATGACCTGAGCTGAAGGCAGATGCTTAAACTGACTGAGCCACTTAGGTGCCCCAGAAACAAAGACTTTTAAAGATATAAAAGCTGAACAAATTTAAAACCAGCATATCTGCGCTATAAGAAAGGTTAAGGAAGTCCTTCAAGCAGATGGAAAATAACACCAAACAGAAATATGGATCTACATATAGGAATTAATAACTCCAGGAATAGTAAGTACTTGGGTAATACACATGCTTTTTTTTTTGCTTATTATTAATATCTCTTAAACGATCATCAAATATTTAGAAAGACTAACTGTGTTGTGGAATTTATGTAGAAGTGAAATGAATAACCAAAGCAAAAACACTGCATTGAGGAAACGAGGTAGGTTATTACATGATTCTAATACTGCATATGAAGTAGTAAACTTAAAGGTATTATAGTAAATTAAAAATATATACTACAAAGCCTAAAGATAACACTAAAATGAAACAACAAAGTTACAATTAATGAGCCAACAAAAGAGATAAGTGGAGCCATAAAAAATATTCAGTTAATTTTAAAAAGGAGAAAAGTAACAAAATAGAACAAAGAGCACATGGGACAACTAGAAGACAGAGACAAAGAAGGTAGATTTAAATTTAGTCACACGACTAATCACATTAAATGGTCTAAACGCCCCATAAAAAGGCAGAGATGGTCAGGTTAGGTAACGCTTCTCTATCTTGTCTATAGGAGACCCAATTTAAACAAAAAGACACAAATAAAAGTAAAAGGATGGGAAAATTAGTAACTTGCTAATAATAATTTTAAGAGAGTGGAATGATTAATATTGAGACAGCAAAGAATAATACTCTGGATAGATAGTACATTTTATAATGACAAATGGGTTATTTCTTCAAGAATACATAACAATCCTAAATACTTATGTAATTAACAGAGTTTCAGAATATGTCAAGCAAAAAGCAATAAAATTAGGACAAAAAATAAAATAATAAAAAAACAATAAAACACCCAAATCTGCAAGTGTAGTTGAAGATTTCAAGGTCCCTCTCTCAGTAATTGATAGAACATGTAGAAAGAAAATCAATATGGAAACAGAAGACGTAAATATTATCAATCAACCTGACCTTATACCTAACCTAGGAAGAGTCTCCCTATTAGTGTACATATCCTCACCACCTGGACAAGTTGATTAGCCCAGTAGTAGGAACCATGTCTTATTCAAACTGATACAATCAGTTTTCAAATATTTTGAAATCTTGACTGAGAGAACACAGACTCTCTTATGATTGGTTGGAGTTAAAATATAAAACTCAGGAGCAGTCAGATCCGTTCTTTCCAGCATGGACCAGAGTATTAGGGGACCATTATGAAAACAGATAAATAAGGAGATGAGACTGGAATGATGCTCCACATTACTTCTAGTTCATTCTCTTCCTGATACATACCTGCATCTCTCTTCTTTTTGTTTCTTAGTTTTTCAACTCTTAGTTGACCTTGTGAAAGATCTTAAAACCTGTTTCTGCTTTGGGATTCCAAAGCAACACAGAAAGGCTTGCATAATTAAACATAAAGTCCAAACATAAACAAAGATCCTGTGCTGCTCACCCATCATTGTTCTTGTCCACTCGCTCTTCCTCCATATAAAAATTACAGACCAGCAGAGAATATTTTTCCTTGCATAATTCACCCTACTTGGAAGGCAGTTCTTAGTTTTTGTTTTTGTTTTTGTTTTCCATCCTCTTTGTGGTCCAGTTCAAATCCTCTCTCTTCAAACAGGTCTTCCCAGATCAAACCAACTCTCAAGGATCATTTTCTTCTCTCAACCCCTATTGGCCATATTGTTTTTCCATCATTTTGACAGTTAGATAATTTTTTTTCTCCATACCATTGTGTATGTATGCCTTATACCCTAATTCAGGCTGTATGTTCTATAAGGTGATTGGGCTCTAAATTCAAGAGAATATCCTGGAATATCTCCCTCCTCAAAGTCAAAGAATAGGTATTACATAAATATTCTTTAATGAGAATAAATCATCAGGAATTTGTGCATTTGCTTAGGGATCTGAGAATCAGTTTATAATTTTGTCTTATGAGAGAATTTATTCTGAATTCAAACTGATTTACAAATCCATAATTGCAATTCAATTCATTTTACATTGGCGTTATTCTGTATCAATAATTAAGCATATTCATAAATAAGAAGCTTGCCTCTGTAGCTTTATCCATAACAAGATTTCACAAATAGGCACACTATATTAAATTATTACAGTTTACAGCTATTAGTAAAAATTACTTCATCTTTCTTTAAACTTTTTCTGTGCTGATAACTGTAGATTCAAAGAAAAGGAATACCTGTTCCCCGCCCTCCCTTAATTAATGCTGCTTGATGCCTTTTCATTCTCAGGTGGGAGGAAAAGAAGACATTTAATGAATGTTTTTAATGAATAAGAAACATTAAATAATAATTTTTGCCATTTTTTTGTTCTTAATATCATAGAAGGACTTTCCCTAAAGCATTGCTTTTAGTGACCTCATTGTAAATAGACTAAGGTATTTAAGACATTAAAAGCCATTGTAAATATCCTCAGTTCTACAGCAACCTCAGCTCAGAGAAAATCTTAAACAGAATAGAAATGACAATTGCAAAGTATCTAAGATAGTTTTGTATTAAAAATGTGTAAATGAGTCTAATCACCTTAGAGCTACCTCACATCTGATATGTAAGAGATGATGTATGCAGGTTAAGAATTCCAGCTTTGATCTTAAATTTTAGATTTGATATCAAATCCTATCTCAGCCATTTGCTATAACCCTGTATGCTTCTGTGCGAGTTATACAATCTCTCCAAACTTTAATTAATTATCCTCCTATGAAAAGTGACGATGACATTTAAAGACGTTTAAATAAAATAATAATAATAATAAGTAACATTCCTACTACATAGTAACTGCTCAGTAAACCTTAGGTTAAAACATTTGCAATAAAAAAGTTAACAGTTTTGTTTCATTGATTGATGAGTAGATTTAGTTCAGAGTGTCTTTATACAGAATATAAGTTTATCAAATAATGTATTTCCCAAATAGTTTTTTTTCAAAATGTATTTGAAGACACTTTATTTTTCTCTTTTAAAAATGGTATCCTTTCAGGGATCCCTGGGTGGCGCAGCGGTTTGGCGCCTGCCTTTGGCCCAGGGCGCGATCCTGGAGACCCGGGATCGAATCCCACATCGGGCTCCCGGTGCATGGAGCCTGCTTCTCCCTCTGCCTGTATCTCTGCCTCTCTCTCTCTCTCTGTGACTATCATAAATAAATAAAAATTAAAAAAAAAAATAAAAAAAAATAAAAATGGTATCCTTTTTTGTTATCCAACTTTGAGACAGCTTAGTACCGTGTTAACATAACTGATAACAAAATATAAATTTAAAAAAATCAATCACTATATCATTGTTTTACTTCCATGATAGCAAACTATTTAGGCTATTTTTAAAAAAAACTGAATTGACTAAATATTTAGGCATCATGTAGACACATACTCAAAATATCTTCCTCAGCATTCCAAAGCAACTGTGACATTGTGATTCAATGCCAATGTGAATCAAATGTGATTCCAGCATCACATTCCAAAGCAACTGTGGCATTAAAAAAGTTATTTTCTAGGGTCACCTGGAGAACTCAGTTCAGGTCATGATCAGGTCATGATCCCGGGGTCCTGAGATGGAGTCCTGCTTCTCCCTCTCCTTCCAGCTCATGCTCTACTGCTATCTCGGTCACTGTCTCTGTCTCTCTCTCTCATATAAATAAATAAAATATTTAAAAATATTTTTTCTATTTCATTATAAAGGTCAGAAGTCCTAGGAAAACAGGTGGGTTTTTTTGTATTTTTTTTTAAAAGAACAAGTGGCATTGCAATGTCTCCATTAATCTAGAGTTTGGGCATCACCCAATGATAAGGTATTTCAGAAGCTGGATATGATAAAAGGAGGCTGGGCCTTTAAATAATGAACAGTAAAGCGTGGCAGCAAGAGAATATTATGTGATTACTATACAGTAAAGGGTTGTGGGGGTTATAGGATGGAGAGGAGTTACACAATAACCACTGGCCAGAGTAATTAGCGGGGGTAATGAAGAGAGAGGAGAAGCGTGTTGGACATCGAAGGCCTGTTCTGTCAGCATTATTGTTCTCCAAGGCTTTCGAAGAATAATGCTCTGCGGAGCCTTCAGTAATTGCTATACATGACCACTCATGAAGAGAGTAATTAAGAAATGTCAGTGCTTCTCTGGAAGAAATCTTGTGCTCATACCACAGAGTGTCTTCCCTGTAGGAACGGCATACTCCTTCTTTTTTTTTTTTTAATTCTAAATATCGACAGAGCAGTGTTTGCATTTTATTCAGTTCAAAATAGTGAACTATGAATAAATGAACAAACCCAAATATGCAACTGCTCCCTCCCCCCAGCACAGTCACCTCTCATATGCCAACAAATGGGTGGCCACCCCAAGGCTAACCAGAAACTATTCTGACACCATATCCAAAGTCTCCTGCCTTCTCCAGCCCCTCTCGTGGTTACTTTGTGTCACATTACCCTATATTATTTTTGTCCTGGTACTTGTCACTATTGGAGATGATTTATTTATACATTCATGTATGTATCATTAGCTTCATGGGGGCAGAATCAGAACCAGCACCTGAAAGAGTACCTGGCAATAGTAACTTATGAATAAATAGTTCTTAAATTATAGTCATTTAAGAATAACATTTTGTTTAGGGGAAGTATAATATGGAATCTCACATGTGTCTTAAGAAGCCATGCCCTCAGTTCAAAGTAACCATTTTTATTTAGAAGTAGAAACTTTCAGGAGAAGCTACATGTTGAAGTACTATTGAAACTTTTTTTTCTTTTCTTTTTTTTTTTTAGGAAACTGAATTTAAGGATTTAAGGAAAAAAACTTATTTGAATACTATTGCTAAAAAGAAGCAAATTTATGTATAAATGATTCAAAATTTCTATCAGAAAGGTTTGCCTTCATCTTGCATATGATGGAAGGCTAGCAATTTTTCTTACAGAAGTAGATTAAGGAAATGAAACCACAGTCATTTCAGAGCAAAAAGGTGAGAGCACCAATCCTGTACTAATGAGGCTAATCAAATCAAACACTCTTCTCCTATACTATTCTAACTTATTTACTCTGTTCTTTGAATTAAGCAGTTGTGTCTATATGGCTAATTGTAGCTTGGATTCTCCAATTTATTCTTTAATCGGATTCCATTAGAGGTAAATATTTATCTCCCCAAAGTAGTAGATTTTATGGTTGGGAAGAAACAAAAGCTAATCTTATGCATGT
This sequence comes from Vulpes lagopus, assembly GCF_018345385.1. Lineage (NCBI taxonomy): Eukaryota > Metazoa > Chordata > Mammalia > Carnivora > Canidae > Vulpes > Vulpes lagopus. The sequence continues at coordinate 19,197,022 of NC_054845.1, forward strand.
TCTAGGCAGAATATATTTTGGTTCAGAAAGAACACTGAGCCCCAGGAATGAACAAGTTATTTCATCAGTTTGAGAGAACCTAAGCTGAAAACAAAATTGATCATTTCTGAACATTTCTTTTTATCACAGCTGTCTATTGCTTCATGGATCCTATAATAAGAATAAATGGATAATAAAAATGTTTTCTAACAGCAACAGCTTATTATAACTACCATAAAACAGTTTAATATAGCGGTAATGAGCTGAACTTGGGAAGTGAGAGTGTCTGGGATTGAATCCTAACTTTGTTACTCTGGGCAGGTGATTTTAACTCTTTACAGCTCAGCCTCCTCAACTGCAAATCTCAGATGACAGTAGTGCAAACTCAAAACACCTTTGAGAGGATTATATTGATTACAAATTTAAAACACCTTGAACAATACTATGTGTTGGCTATTATTGGTATTATTTGACCAAATCGTCATTAGCTGTAAAGTTTAAGGGAAACATGAATGTGAATAATGAATAGTATCAGGAATTGTGCTGTTCATTAAATGTACAGTAGATAGCGAAACTGAAGGAGCCCCAGGGCTCACTGAACACACTGGCCAGGCAATAATAACTTAAAGGTCCATATATACATATATACTATGGCAAATAGCATATGAAAGGGAGCTACACAGTACTTTCATCTATTTGTGTAATACTATTCATCTATTTTCTCATTCATCTATTCATTGACTTTTTCGGCAAATAAACTTGGCAAATGTGGTCAACCATATGTCATATTCAGGGTATACAAATAGTGATCAATATATAAGGTTTTGACTTTAAAGAGTTACAAATAGAATAACTCTGTAATGAGTGCTACTGAGAACATACTTTCTTCTCAGACCTTAAAAAAATCAAATTTGATCTTCTCCTTCATGTCATTTCTGTTTTTTTTTTTTCATTTCTGTTTTAAAACCTGGAAAACCATTGTTTTTTTCTGTCTAAATATTCTTGATTCATACAACTCTGGAGAGCTTCGAGGCTCATAGTTTTTAAATCCTTAGAAATTGTCAGAGGTCGGCGGAAGAAGAACTTAAAGTCATCTTGATCACTTAAGACAATGCCATACCCAGTGTGGGTAATCAAATTCAGTATTAGGAATAGTAGCTATTATATTGAAATGTATTGATATTATTATTAATGTTACAAAAGTCAATTTTGCATCACAGAAGATAGACCACTTTGTGATTTTTTCCCCCTCTAAATAGTGTAGTTCCTAGAAATTCCCACTGGAGAAATTTCATGTTAAATGTATTATTTTCAAATAGCATACTTTTTCACTAAAAGTGAAGTTAATCCTACAATATCACCCAGAGAATGTCAAGACACATATCTAAATGAAAATAACTTTCATTGACTACTGTAGTGGCGTTGGATATTCTTAACATCATTGAAGTTTTCTTGCACTTTAATTGGGATAAGGTTGCTATTCTCTGGAGAACTGCTTCCTCTGACTTGAATTGCCAATATCGGGTAATACAACTGACTGTGCCTTCCTGGAACATTTTCTTCTGCTCTCCTAGCTTTCCTCTGGCGGCTTCTTTCAATTTCCTTGATAGACTTTAGTTTCTGTTTCTGATTTCTTTTCATCTTTTTTTATTAAGTTTTTATTTTAATACCAGCATAATTAACATACAGTGTTCTGTTAGTTTCAAGTGTACAAAATAGTGAATTGTTTCTGATTACTTCACACTATAGTTCTTATAGGTCAATCAATACTGGCCCACTTCATACTCCATCTCTAACTCAACTTGCCCAATTCCACAGATTATGCTATCTCTCTGGGTGATGACTCTGAGATGCACATGTCTGGATCTTGAAACAGAGCCATGAAAGAGAGATAGAAGTCTAGCTGCCAGCTTGACATCCCTACATGGAGGTCTCACAGCCATCTCGAATATAACGTGTCCAAAACTGATCTCTCCAAATCCCCAGACACATTCAGCTTCTCATTGTTGGTTTTTTTTTTTTTGTTGTTGTTGTTTGTTTGTTTCTTTCTATTTCAATAAATGACAACTCTATCCAACCAGGTCAGAAATTTGATCCATTCTCTGTCATGTCAGAAACAGGGCATTTATCCTTGATTCCTCCTTTTCCATTATCCCTCACATCAAATTTTGTCAATTTTAACTCAATAATATATTTCTCTATCCTGAATCCTTTTACTCCTGCCCAGCTCCCCTTGCCACCAGGTCTGCCTAAACTATCTTCCAATCTATTCTCCACAGAGTTACCAGAATAATTATTTTTTAAGTGACTTGAATTATTTTAACTCCATACTTCAAACCCTTCCTACAGAATTTAAGTTTGGTCCTGAAATTCATGAAATGGTCTGGCTCCTTCCTTGCCTCCTGCCCACTTTTTAATTGCTCGATAAGTTCCATTCACACTGAGTTTTCATCTCTTCCTCAAATGTGCCCTTTTTAAGGAGTTGATGTTCTCCTCAAATTTTAGCTAACTGCTACTTATCCTTTGGATCCACCAGAGAAAGCATTCTGAAATATATATATATACATATTATTATGAAGAACCAATATATATGGAATCTCTCATGTAATTGCTTCTTGCTCTATAATATTTAGCACAATGACAGCTATATATTAATCCATTTATTCCTCAATGGCCTCTCTCTCTCTCCCACTAGTTCCATGAAGGCAGCAGGGGTGATTTGTTTCTTGCTAAACCCCACCACCCATTAAGGTATTTCATCCGTAGTAGAAACTCAGTAAGGAAATGCTTAATAAATGAATGATTGAGTTAAACGTAAATTGGTAATTAGGTTTTCTAACTAACCTGCTGTAAATCATGGGAAGCCTAAGAAAATATCTTTAAGAGGTATGAAGGAATGAAGTGGACCCAAGCAGGAGGATTAACACCAACTCCAGGAAGTGATTATGTCTCTTTGCCTATGGTTTGTAAGATGAGGGTGTATGGGAGAATTGAGAGGAGACAGGAAAGTGTGCTAAAGGCTATGTGCAATTTCTTTCTCTTACCACTTCCAATTTTACCCTTAACTGACAGTACTGCTTTATAAAACACAGGGAAAGAAAGAGACATTTTTGATGCTCGCTGTTTCTTCTCCAGACAGCTAGTACATAATCACGGATGAGAACATATTATTTTTTGCTGCAGTTGTGGGTAGATTTAAAAATAAGAAACTGTATGGTGTTTCAGGAATTGTTCACTTAATGTGTGCTGTTGGAAAGATGAGACTCCTCATTGTTAAATCCATATTCACCACAAACCCTGCTGGGATTTTAATGTGGTACTGTCTATTTCAGGATCTCCTGTGGAATTTGTGAAGTCTCTTAAATCATCAGGTGATAATGTTTATACTTCTAGGACATAAAGTGTTCATATGAAAAGGAAGACTTCTCAAAAACTGATTCTGCAGAAGGGATCGTAACAGTTTAGTGGTAATTTCCTATGGAAGATTTATTGTTTTTCTTTTCAAGCTTTTAGAATAAAACCCAAAATTTTAGAACTGGACCAAGTCTCAAAAAGGATTTTAATTTGATTCTTTCATTTCACAGATGAAGAAAAGAGGTCTAGAGAGATGAAGCAGCAGAATCAGAACAGAAGCTGGATGGTAATCAGTGTCTCCTGCCTGAAATTAAGGACTGTTCAGTTGTATATAGAATGCCAAAAAAGAGCATTACCACAGGTCATTTAAGTAAAACCAATACTCCTTGAAAATGCCCATGAATGGTTAACACATCTAATAAATCTGTAGGGAATCAATGTATTGTGTTTTAGAACCCCAGTTTAATGATAAACAAGTATATCATCAAATATTTATTGAACACCTACTATGCTTAAGAAATTGTGCTAGGTTTGGTAATTATATCATATTATAAATAATAAATTATAAAGATCCTAGGAATGGTGATTATGCTGTAAAGTAAATTGAAATTAGGATCTTTAGAAAATAAAGTGGGCTTCAAATTATTTAGCATTTTAAAAAATAACTCATGAGTGAAATCAATGAAAACATTACAAATGTTAATTGTTTGCAGAAACATCCTTTTTGTTTTGTTTTGTTTGCATTTCTCCACATCATTTCTAACTCTTTTGGTAATGCCTCATTTGGGTCATGTACACAGTAGGAATTTGGTAAATATTTAATGATAATGATAATATTAAAGCCTGAGGATTCAAGGCTTGAGACAGGGAGAATTTCAGACTATTTGCACTATAATATTTTGTTATTGTTGTTGGTATTTATGATCCTCCATGATACATACCATCAAGAACATGAAGGTGGTCATGATGCAGTGGCTAATTCAGAGCATAATCAAAAACAGCAAAAATGTGTAAAATTGTTTTAAGAAAAAGAAAAGATTTAAGTAAGACTTGTGTTTAACTGAATACGATATGTTATAATCCCTAAAAAGAGTGCCAGTTCTAAAGGTTGGGCTGCCTTGGGTGCCTAGAAAAGTAGAGTTCCAATAAAAACATTGACAGTATCCATCTAAGCACTTTCAAGGGAAGAAGAAGTCTCAGCTAATAAATTCAGTTCCTTTGACTCTAATGGAAACATGCAGGCTTCAAATTTATGTAGAGCAAAGTTCAAATTCTGGTTCTACCACTTCCAGTAAAATCTTTTTTTTTTTTTGTATTTTTTTTTTAATTTGAGTTCGATTTGTCAACATATAGCATAACACCCAGTGCTCATCCCATCAAGTGCCCCCCTCAGTGCCCTTCACTCAGTCACCCCAACCCCCCGCCCACCTCCCTTTCCACCACCCCTGGTTCATTTCCCAGAGTTAGGAGTCTCTCATGTTCTGCCTCCCTCACTGATATTTCCCACTCTTTTTCTCTCCTTTCCCCTTTATTCCCTTTTCACTATTTTTTATATTCCCCAAGTGAATGAGACCATATAATGTTTGTCCTTCTCCAATTGACTTACTTCACCCAGCATAATAGCCTCCAGTTCCGTCCACGTTGAAGCAAATGGTGGATATTTGTCGTTTCTAATGGCTGAGTAATATTCCATTGCACTTCCAGTAAAATCTTAAACAAAATATTCCATCTATGGGTTTCATTTCTCCTATCTATAAAATTGAGCTAATAATGGCTCTGGTAATAAAATTTATTGTGAGGATTAAATGAGATAATATAGGAATAGCTTACCTACCACTGAGTGTCTGGCATTATCCTAAACACTTTATATGTATACTCTCATTTAATCCCTATAAAAACTATGAGGTGGATTCTTCTAAAGTAGCTAGAAAAATGATGTTCAATAACTTCATACTCTGCTCATCTAAGAAGTAGCAAAAAACCTACTCAGAACCATATGAATAGAGCACAGAGTCTACTCTCTTAATCTTTAGTCATACTGCCTACCTATATCTTAGGTCGCGGTAACTGACACATGGGTAACATTCAATAACTAATAACCATTGTAGTAGTAGTAGTAGTAGTAGTAGTAGTAGTAGTAATAGAAATTTTTTAAAAAAGTAATAATAATAATAATAGAAATTTAAAGCAAGCTATTCTAATCAGATCCACTGCTTATTCACCATATCTGACTGGCTTCCTTGGTTCTGATCCTTGCTCAATAATGATGATTTAGTGACTAAATCTGACTCTCCAAATAATCTATCTCCAACAAGAGAATTGCTAATCATGTAGACACCAGCACTCCAGGCTTCCTGATACTATATTTGGTAAATTAATAATTGACACTCAAGCTTTATATATCATGAATGGCTTTGGTTAATTTAAGTCTGTCCAGAGAAGTGGAGTCATGGGCTAGATTCTGAATAATGAATGCCAAGCCATAAGGTCATTTGAGAGTTTATCCACCAGCCTTCCTTTGTCGTCACTTTGGGTACTTCTTCACATTTCTGTAGCAATCTGAATTTCTCTCTCAATTATTTGGAACGTACTCTCCATGTCTTTGTACTTCCAACATCCTTAAAGCAAACAATTTATTTTCTCTTTTAGATAGAGAGCTAGTTGAAGGCAAAAAAAAAAGCCCAATTTAAAATATATCCTTTCCACCAGCCCATTCCCTTGGTTAATCTTAATATGTTGCAATTAACATCTGGTCTGGCTAAATTTACTACTTGCGTATCAGAAGAAAAATCTCACTATTAAAAATCTCCTAAATAATTTTCCTATAGTACAAAATGAAAAACAAAAATTGAGATTCTGAGCAACTGAAACAGAATGATAAAACTCAATGGAAAAAAGTAACACTGCATAGCAGTTTATAGTTACACTATTTTATTCAATTTAAGATTCATAATCATGGAAAGTCAGTGTTTTTACAGGTGGTATAAAATATACATTTTAATATAGCTTTCACCATTACCATCAAATCTTAAGACCTAATCACTTTTTGGAGAAGCCCTACTTTTCAAAAACTTAATATGATTAACTGGCCTAAGAAATCAGAAATATTTCAGGCTATGTAAAATGTTTTCCTTATCCAATTGTTTTCAAAATGTGGTTTTGAGATAACATGAATATTTTCTGGGAATTTACTAGAAGTACAAACTCTCAGGCCTCACCCTGACTCACTGTGATGTGTTCATAAACTAGTTTTCCGAAAATAAAGGCCTAATTTATAGCATTTGCTGATTTCCATAGTGTAAAAACTCTCAACATGTCTGATTTCAAGCTACCAACTCTACTTCCAACACAGTGTGGGGAATGCCTGCATTATCAGAGTTAGCAAGCTCTTTAAAATCTGTCTTCAACACACAAGTGCTTCAGACCTACTGAATCAGAAACGGTAGGGATGCGGCCTGTAAATCTGTGCTTTAACACACCTTCCAGCTCATTCTGATGCATGCTAAGTTTAAGAACCACTGCCCTAATCCACCTTCACTATTTTCTCCACATTCACTCTCCAGATGATCTCATTTACCCATAGAACTTTATCTTCCAACTGTATACCAATGACACACAACGTTGACTCTCCAGCTCAGATAAATATATCCAACATACTTTGATGTCCCATTGACACCCTATATTATGGGGAACTATATTGTGAGGAACTCTTCTGATCCCCCACAAACTGATGCTATTTTAGTGTTTCTGTACTGGTAAACGGCACCATCAATCAGCTAGTTGTTCATGCCAGAACCCCTGAGAATGCATCCATGTCTCCTCTTCACCCCAAACACTCATTCAGTCTCCAAGATGCCAAGAACATAGGATATTTTGCTCTACTTTTCCGTAATTTGTGACCTTGGACAAGTTCATTATCTTTTCTAAGGCTCAATTGTATCACCTCAAAGTATTGCCTAAACCTGCCCACTTTTCTCCATCTGCAAAACAGACTTCATCCAAGCCACCATAACCTTTTAGTTGAGCAAAGAAGTCTTCTAACTTGTCTCTCAGCAACAAAAAAGTAATTTCTATGAAATTGCTCATTATGATCCAGCTATTAAGTATCTCTTAAAAATATCAGTGGTTGGATGTGTGTATGTGGGGCTGAGGTTAGTTGTCAGGATAGAGCAGAAGGAGAAGGGGTTATGGTAACTATGTCCAGAAGGAGAGCGAGAGGTTGTTTGCAGGAAGTCCTAACATGAGGAAGAGCTGCTTTTACTTCTCATCAATTAAATGTCACTTCTACAATGAAGCCCATTATTATCCCAGACTAGTGGAGTCCCCTAATTAGGTAGCCTTTAGCACCCTTCACACTTCCAATGCAACACTTTCCTAGTGGTAATTATTTGTGCAAAAGCTTGGTTAATGTATTTTCCACCACTGTCCTGTTCCCTAGTCACTCCATTTCCCTGAACCTACAAACATGCTCAGTATGTAATAGGGGCTAAATAAATATTTGTTCAACATCAATGTTTAGCACAGCAAAATCTGAATTTATAAAGATTGATATTAGAAAATGTGATACATTTTACATTGTAATACATAATATACTAAGCACAAAGTCACAATTACTCCATTTCATATGTAATATAGTTGTTCTGATATACTCTCAAGCAATTTGGGAATATTTTTAGTTCAATTTCAAGGATGCATGTTTTTAAAATTATCTTACTCCACATATTTCTTTTTAGGCCTTTTTAGGTATAGAAGTGTATTATACACATTCCTTTGAATATTAAAGGTTAATTTCTGTTAAAGAAAATTCACAAACTTATAAAATATCAATGAATTTAATTCAGTATGCATTCAATGTTATTCATACATTTGCCTACCTGGATGAAACTTATTTTAGATACACCTTAATGTCAGAAAAAAATCTGTAGAATTCATAGTATTTAATTGCTTTAGTACAGAGTAACAATAAAGGTAATTTGTGTTATGTGTGAGTTTGTGTATGTATACCACACACATATGTATGCATGTATATTTGTGTGTATATACAGACAAATGTTTTTATGTGTGTAGGCATGTATAAACACATTATTAGCCATAAATTAGGGGAACAAAAATAAAGTCCATGTTGCATTTGTGATTTTCCCATTTTGAGTCCTAGAAATGCTGCTAACAAAACCATTAGGAGGTGTTAGCAAAGCTCTGAAACAAGTCAGACTGAAGTTCTAAGGCTACAAAACTGGAGTGGGGAACATGCCAACCAAATAAAAGTTTGCTATTTTTTTTCCTGCAAGATTAAAAAATACAGCAGCATCATTCTCCCTTGCCTTGACCCTGTTTTGATAATGCATACCCAGTCCATAACCCAGTTCCCTAGGCAGCTGTCCTACTCTTTGCTCCTCGAAAATGTGTTTTGAGGAATCTCGATGTTAGAAAGAAGGATTTTCAGAATAATTACCTACTTGCCACTTAATGATTCCCTGAAATTTTGAAAGAAGTCTGCATGACTCCCATTTAAAAGGTGTTTGTTATGAGTTTTCAATCACTTACTAGTTTAGATAAGCTAAGCAAGCAATATAGTCAAGTGACAGCTCCAAACCTGTAGTGTTATTTAATTGGCTGCTTTCAGAGGGTAGCTGTTCTCTGACAGTCATCTCATGTACACTAGGATTCACCGAGCATATCCCTAGGAGCTCTTCTAGAAAACAAATCTCATTTTCTAACAGCAAACGTAGTTAAAATTTATGGCATTTTTTAAAACCAAAAAAAAAAAAAAACCCTCAAAGCATTGGGATCTATAGCTGGTTTTACAGAAATTTTAACTATCCTCTTTCTTTAAGATTTAATGATCATATTGACCAAAGTACATTTTTGAATATGTGAGAATATCCTAGTACTTGCTTTGGGAGTTTTAGGCTATGAAATATATCTGCAAAAATGGGGCGGGGGGAGCAGTAATCAAAGAGAATACAATTTAATTTATTGATGGAAACTACATTTATTGGACTAAGATTAATAAGCACTGTGGAATCTGCTCTTAGAGACAAAAGGATGGATATATAACAATAAACTGGAAATTACACATAAGACAAATTTTCCTTAGATTAAATGCTTAAGCCATTGCCACCCTGAAAAAATATATCAAAATAATTGTTAAAGATACACTGAATATAATCTCAAATATTGTTCCCTGCAATGACTAATGAACAGGAGTGTAACAATCAGTCTTTTGTGAATAGCTACTTCTACTATGAGAGAGCTGTTAATAATAAATTTGTGTATACAAGTGAAAGAAAACTCTATTTCATTTTTCTCTTATTTGCAACACTAATGTTTCTTCACATACTCGTTGTTGTGACAACAGGTTGAATTTGCAATTCACCATCTGCCTAAATAGCATTAACCTTCCTGTAACCTCATAATATCACTCTGCACTGTGTCTGATATTTGAATCTCTCTAATATAAGCTAGGAACAAAATACATTGTCCTTTCTTTAGACACACGTCAGTCCATTCCAGAAGCCACAGAAAATAAAGTATCACATGGAGATGGACATTAACATTTGAAATCATTTTCATTAAAATGCATTAAACTGTTCTAAAAATAATCAAAGAAAAATGAACTAGCTTGCAAATATTCTTAGAACAGGTTTTAATTAATATACTGTCATAATAATAATATATTTGTATAGCACCTTATAGTTTATAAAATTATATCCACATAATCATTTATATCTTAAAGGGGAACCTAAATAACATGCTACAGACAGAGCTTATGATCTTCCAATCCCGGTGAAAATCTCCATACTGATAACTCTATGGGTCACTTCTTAATTTTCCTTTCGCCTAACCCATCAGCAGCACTGACATTTTTGGTCATTCTCTCCTTTTGAAAAATTTAATTAGCCCAGTTTTCCTCCTACCTTACAGACAGATCCTCTTTGGTTTCTTCTGCTGTTTCTTCCTTATCTCCCCAACTCCTAATTTGGAGTTCCCTGGTGCTGAGAATTTGGACTTTTTCTCTTTTTTTTTACCTACAGTAACTCCATACCTATAATTTTATACTGTTTTGTGGTTTTAGTATATGTGCTGCCAAAGCAAGCACTGTTTCGTGATTTTAAACACCACGTAAATATTGATGATCCCCAAATTTGTAGCCCCTGCCTGAATCACTCCCATTCCAGACCTCTATATTGAATTCCGTGTTTGACATTCCTACTTGGAAGTTTAATGGGCATTTCAAATGTCATTTGTCCAAATCTGGATTCCTGATAATCTTTCCCCAAACCAGTTAATGCCCAGCCCTTTCCATCTATTAATAACAGCAACAACAAAAAATAACAGCAACACTGTACTTCCAGTAGCTTAGTCATAACTATTAGTATCATACTTGAAAACCACCTAATGCTGAGTATCCTCTTGTTGAATTCACCTTCAAAAAATAATCTCTTTCCTTCTTCCTCTGTAGTGTAATCTCAATACAGAAAGCAGAGAAGTCATATTAAGATGCTAGCCATCTCATTTAAGTTCTTTGTATATAACACTGCAATGACGATTTCTCTAATTCAGAGTAAAATCCAAAGTTTCACTGATACGTAGAAAGCCCTAGAACAGGCCCCTGTTATTTCTGACTTCATCTCTTCTTACTCTGTTCCTCATCATTCTGCATTTGTCACACGGGACTCTTTGGTATACCTCAAGTCTGTCAGGAACATTCCTGCCTCAGGACCTTTGTTTATTCTTGTTCCCATTGTTTCAGTTATGCTCCAGACAATCCATGTCTACCTCTCTTATTACTTTCATGTCTTTCCTCAGGTGTTCTTCTCAGTGATTCCATCTGGATCCATTTGATCTAAAATTACACACATACACATGCACACACTCCCCTGACATTTCATATTCTTTTTTTTTTTTTACTTGTTTATGGTTTGCTACACCCTTCTTGAACACAAACTCTATAAAAGCAGCACATATTTGGCTACTGTGTGCCCTAACATGTCCCCAGCACTTAGAATTGTCCTGGTACATAGTAGGTACTTAACAAATATTTATTGAATGCATGCATGCCAGGATTAGAATTGTTTACATAGTCTACATGTTGTTTCAAAGATGGCAAAATCAAAGCTATAATGAAATATATATTGACCAATTTTTTGGCAGGTAATATTCTAATAAATATACACCTTAATAATTCTGAAAGAACACAAGTTGTAGAAAAGATGAAGATGAAAGCTTCACTTAAAAAATGTTGAAGATAAGCACAAGATGGTGGTAAAGTACAATAGTTTGCTTACAATTGCTTTGTATTCCCTTCCTTTATACTTCTTAATACTTTTAAGAAAGCAGAATGAACCCTATAGCCCTAGGGCCTCAGACAATTCCTGATACATGGCAGGCATTCACTATCTGTTGAGTTATATATCTACTTTTACTATCAACCCACAAAAAAAAAAAAAAAACACTGATAAGAAAATGAGGTCTTGAGAAGAAGAGAGGGCATCATCTCTTTCAACAGGGACACCCAGAGGACTGAAGTGCATTTTGGAAAAGTTCCTCAGACAAAACCACCATATGAAGGAAGAAAGGACATATATTTATTTTAAGAAAAGACAGGACTTACTATAAGTGAATGAATACAATATGGGGAAGACAAGGAGGAAAACCAGTACATTTAAAGCAGAGATGAGGCTCTTATGAGGGAAAAGATTATTTATTTCATGGAAAGTCCATATATTTGAAAAAGTAATAAAATATGCCACAAAACCTACATTATACAAATGTCTGGATCTGAAAGGCAGAACAGTGTAAAGTTGCTTAATTTTTCATATGACACATATTTTTGCCCACCCACAAAAGGCAGGCAGAAAGAAACTTCAAAAGCCAGTATGTTCAAGTTGTTCATCAGCAGGAAGAAACATGCACGATGAAAGAAATATTATGGGCAAACTTCTGTCAGTAGTTCACCATTGGTGGTTTCATTGTGGACTATACCAAGACACATGCGTAATAAAGACAATGTTGGTACCCTGTGTAGAGCACCATGTGAAACCTTTCTCATTCCCTTAGTGAGAGGTGAGTGTGTGTGTGTGTGTGTGTGTGTGTGTGTGTGTGTGTGTGTGTTATTACTCTCCATAGCTTTCCAAGACTGCGATGGTCCCTCACAACATGGTCTGTTGGCTTCCAGCAACCCAGGAACTTCCATGGTTATTTGTGCCCTGCCTGGTGGTAGAGCATGCCTTTTCATCACATAGAATTTGTGACCCATTCTTGGTATTCAACTACAACTCAAAGAGTTACTTGTTTATATCTCTATCATGAGACTGACTGTTGGTTCATTCGAGTTTGGTACATCAATATTAATGTATATGTATACAGTATCAACATGAAAATAAAGTATTAATAAATTTTATCAGAACAATTTGTAGTTATTTCTAAAATATCACCATCGCCAGCATAGGCTGCACATTTCACAGTAACCAAAACTCTAGGTTGTTTTTAAACTTTAAGCTCTCCCAATAGATTATTTTTTTCAACCATCATAAATAGTATCTGGTTGACTCCACAGTAGGTATTTCAAATACTTTATCAAATGGCTCTTCTCCTATTTTTTACATTTCTTAGCAGGACACTGGAAAAGTGGTCTTTCCTGCAACAATCATTTTCATTCAGTTATGTTAACATTACAGAAAAAGAGGCCTTATGTATAGGGCAGTCTTGAAAGAAGCTGGCCTTGAGATTCTTATGGGGTCTGAGAGATGGAAGTTAGAAGATTGTGTAAAATGAGCAAAGGTGTCACCTCCATTAGATAGATACACAACCAGAGAGCAATGTTAGTGGCAAAATACTAAAGAAGATTACAACTGGTGATACAGCATAGCTGCTGATGTCTTCATTAGGGACACAGATGAGGAAACTTGATGGGATTGACCAAAAAAGTGGGTTATAATGCAGGCCTGCCATATGCAGGCTCCACGAGAGCAATGGGTTTATCTTACATTCTTCTGTGTAACTCCAGTGGTAGCACAGAGCCTAGCACTAAGCATGCATGCACAATGTTTGCTGAACAAATGAACAGTTCCCCCTGCATCCTCATCATTCCTCCCATGTTAAGCCCCTATGCCACACCCCAGGTCAGTTGCCTTGTATACTTGAGCTTCCCTTTCTACAGATGTGGTACCCACTTTAAAGATGAGGAAACTGTGACTCAGAGTACTTAAATAATGCATTATCCATACTAAATAGCACAGCTGGATGAGTTGATTAGTCCAACGATGCAAAGGATGCATCTAGGATCTGGGATCACCAGAACATGTAACTACAGGAAGGAACCCATTTATGAACATTAGTATTTTCAGGGTATTTTCCTTTGCTCTTTTTATGTAGACACATCAAAAAATAAGTTCTAGTTCTGAGCCTCTGTACAAGCTTTCCCAAACTGAGGCAGGGCCATCATAAACTGAGTTGTGAGAAAAGTTTAATTGGCTTCAAGTTTAGTATGTCATCTTAAGAAATGCTGAAGGAAAAAAAAAAAAAGAAATGCTGAAGGAGTGTGTGATATTTCTAAATCACAGGCAGTCAGAGGACAAGGGAACACTAAAATAATGCATGATGATGTTCCCTATAGACAAATAGTATTAATATCTACTTTCTCTAGTTGGACAATGGTTTCTTCACTACATGGATCTATGAAACATATGAATGTGTACAGGGAGATTGAAGGAAATGAAAGAAGTACCTGAAAATATTCAGAGTTTGTTTTCTGTATCTACTTAGGGTACAGTTTTCCCTGACTTTTATAAATTCTATAATGACAGAATCATAATTTTATTTATAGTTTCTTTCTCATTTATAGACATTTAAAAGGGTATAATTTAAGCCACATTACTTATTCAAATATTTGACACATTTCCACAGTTGTATGAATAGAAACAGATATTTTTAAAATTCTCATTGCTTTATACCTAGACCACCAATTTAACAGAACTCTAGATAATAGTCTAAAGCCTATTTACAAAAAAACCTTGAAAAATGGATCATTTGATTGAAAACTTATTTACCACAGTTAAAAAATTCATTAAAATTTTTATTTATTAATAGCCTAGATTCTTTAAAAATATGAATCCAGTTCATTAAAAATATAACCGAAAGTCACTTTTCATTCCAGTCAAATGACCAAACTGCTTCTTCACTATTATTAGTTTATCATTGAATTATTGAGTCCATGTTTCTCTTAGGTCACTTTAAAGAAATGGAAATAAAAATCTGGAGTCACAGTTGTCAGGAATAATAAAAGATAGGAATCTATTTCATTTTAATATTCTGTAAGCATTGTATGGTTAATATTTCTAAATTAGTGTTTCGTGGGTTAGTGCTTTTTCCAGTTTCTGAAACATTTTGGAAATAGTGTTTGTACATATCTCCCACTGTGAACACTGGTTTGCCAGGTCATTCTAATTATTCCATTTTTTTAAAAGACTGACTCCTTTACTATAATAGGTTTGGCATTAATGAAATTAAAGGTTGTGACTGAATAGCGATAATGGTGTAACATTCCAAAAATAACATTTTTCTTTTGTCTTCAAGTTTATTTCCTCTCATTACTCTAGCCAAGATTTGACATGCATATTTCACTGGAAGGCCATTATCTGTTTATAATGTGCAATTCCATTAAGAACATTACCTAGTTAATTTATAAGAGGCCATCTATAAAAAATAAATAAAAAGATAAGCATCCAATAGAAGGTAGAAGGAAAGGAAGCATTTATATACCTCATTTGAAAATGCATTTATTAAAAAACAGCCTTTCTTCAAAGAAGATTTATTAAATAAATGGCATAAGTCAAGACATCTGACTTACTTGTTTTGCAGCTGAGAAAACAGACGATATTGTTTTATAATTTTCTACTTCTCTTTGTGTATACAGACATACTGAAGTACATATATATATATATTTATCTCAATATCACATTTATCTAATTATATCAAATCATGATAGAATTCATATAACCGTACTTCTCATAAAAATAATAATTTCATTTGATTGTCTGTTAATCATGCTACTAAAATTTCTCCAAAATATATTATACATGTTTAATTAGAGTATACAAAATATAATCTAACATTTTATGCTGCTAATTCAGGACCATCTTTATAGACATCAATTACTCTGCAGTAATAAAGCAATGCCTTTAGGACTTTGAGTAGTATGGGACCACATTAAATGTCTCAGAGCATTCATTAACTATTTATCTTCATTTTTTGTACTTCCGTCTTCTCCCTTTACCCCAAATTATCATTTTTAGTACAACTGCCTTTCTACGTTACTTTACATGCAAGTATCTAGATTTGTTAGCTCTCGGGTATAGAATATTGGGACAGGCTTTTTCTTTGCTGCTGCTGAGATTTTCACTTCTGAGTTTGGAGTGAGACACTGATACTCTTATAAAATATAAAAGAATGTTCATATGGTTTTATCTTTATTTAATAGGAGGGTCCAGTAAGCCCCAAAAAAGAGCAGCCTCAGGCATCTATTCTGCAGTAGTATCTTGCCCATTTTTGGAATTTCTTTTTTTGAGAAAAATGGATACAGACTCAGAGTGGAGTTATACCAGCAATGGATCCAAACATTAGACCCATCTTTAATTATGTAAATCATTGTTCTGTACTTATATTATTTATTCATCCAATCAACAAATATTTATTGTACACCTACTAGGTTGAGGCACTATAACTGAAACAAGGGTAAATAAAAAGTTAATTACAGACAAGCCTTCAACTGGATCTTACATATCACATCTTATGCATTAACAGTAATGAACCATTGAAGGTATTCCTTTCAGACAGATGTGTCACACAATGGCTGAAAGTAATAATTTAGAAGGCATACTTTTACTTAGTTTAATAAACATAATATTATGTTACAATCATTATGTTGTAATCATCATGATGTATAAAATTTTTAATGTAATTTTATTGGTATAAAGGTAAGAGTTTTCTGAAGGAGCATGCCACTATAATCACATATACTTCATTTATGTATTTTAAAATGTTCTTTATCAAGGAAAGAAGCAACTTGCCTCCTACATAAGACTGAATAAACTTACCCTAAGAATAGAGAGTATTTTATTTTTCTTCAAAATACAGTCTGTGTTCAAGGGACAGTAATTGTGCAAAATAAGAATGTCTAGAAGAACCTGTCCATTCAAATCCTCATTTACTCTCTAGGATTACTTGGTTTCCAGCCATTGACACGCATGCATTTGTCAAAACTGGGCTAGATCATAAAGCAGGTGAATTGATTGAAACATGCAGCCATAAGCCATTGTGGATAATATTCTATTTATATGGAAAAGAAAAATATGGAAAATTACTTTTATAAGTCTAATAGATGCACTCTTTCATTTTCTTAAAGAATGCATATATATGTACATATTTAATTTATCTGCAGAAATATTTAGGAATTAGAATTGCAAACCACTTCTACATGGTCAAACTGTGTCAACTGAATTATTTGTGCTTAACAAAGAGACAAGATACAGTCTATATGGCACACGGTGATGATTGGGAGACTAATGATGAGTAATAAAGTTATTTTCAAATGATAATCATGAACTCCTACATCCATAATGTGTGTATATATGCATTCTGAAATTAAAGCTATAGATTTTGTACTTAGTACTTATATTCAAGTTTGAAATGAAAATTATTTTATTTCAGTGTGAAAAAGAATATGATTTTTAAGCCTTCCTGCTCTTTATATATTTATATTTACATTTACATTTGTTTATTTATTTTAAAAAATAGGTTGTTAAAGAAATTACTGGAAAATTAATAGTGTACTAATTTTCCTCCCTTGATTACAATGATTTAATGCTGCTTTTCCAATGTGAAAAAAGATAGTATTGCTTTTCAGAATTATTCAAAGAACTGCCTTGACAAGTTTTTTTCCAGATCTCTCTATGAGACCCCTTAAACATAAATAAATATCCATTGTTTCAATGGCTTGTCATTTTCCTGGAGAAATTTTCAAGATCAGAAATGCTAATAACATCTCATTCTTTATTTAAAAAAATGGCATCTAGTTTATTTTTCCCTTTGTCCTGATGTAGTTTTATTTACTGCTATGATACATTTATATCTTGAACCAATATTCAAAAATTATTTTAATTTTAAGGTAACACATTGTATAATATATAAAATAGTAAATGAGATCCATAATTTAAATTTTAAAACTTAACGTTAAAGTACCAAGGCATTATGAAAAAAAATAAAACAGAGGAAATGTTATTGGACTAGTTGCCACCAATTTAATAAGCTCCACGTTAATTATTAAATCAATGTATTATTAGACTAAAAGTCCCTAGTGAAGGCCATAGAAAAGTAGAATACACTCTAATTTAAATGAGTCATTTAAAAATTTAATTTTTAATTAAGCTGAGCATGTATGTAACCCTTTTTATATCCTCAACA
Source organism: Vulpes lagopus (assembly GCF_018345385.1). NCBI lineage: Eukaryota > Metazoa > Chordata > Mammalia > Carnivora > Canidae > Vulpes > Vulpes lagopus. The sequence continues at coordinate 19,214,818 of NC_054845.1, forward strand.
TCAGCTAGCATTGTATTTCGTACATGGTAAGAGCTGGAAAAAATATGTTAAGCTAATTATAAGTGATGTGATCTAACAGCAATGTCAAAGTTTTTAGTTATTATGATTGTGTTACAGAGCGTGATTATGTTCATGTTCTTGAATAAATACAGATAGAAATATTACATAAAAGTAACACTGTTATTCTAAGAAGTGACACAAAAATGAAAATGGACCATGAGTATTACTGAAAGAGAATAATTTAATGGAAAATTCCTGTGATGTTATACCCTGAGAAAGCAAAACTTGAGCCATATCGACCCTAATAAGAAATGACAAACCTTGAAAAGCTATCTATAAATTTTCTTTAAAGCAGTATGCTTTTCAGATAAGCAAAATTGTTTTACATTGTTACCAACTTCTATAAATGCCAGTTCAATTTCAGAATCCATTGTTTAATTGTGATCATATCAAAAAAGAATCCTTTCTAGAGAGCAAAAGCACTAAAAAAAATGAAAAGATTATGTTAATAAAGCAAATGTATCTTGTTACCATGGTAGCTTTGAAACTAAAGTATTCAGAAAAGTCTTCTGTCTCCTATACCATTGCTTTGTGAGGAACTGGTTAGTTGATTACCAGCTCATGCAACCATAATCCTTTCAAATGATGTCATTTGAAAGGCAGACTATGAGACTTACATGAACAATACGATCTTATTCCCTTGCTTCTGAAAATAAATTATGGAGACCTGGGAGGCCAGAGGGTACCCAAATTATTGGGGAGACATGAAGAAGATTCATAAAGTATTGGCTTAATTTTTAAAATACTGCATTAAAAAAATAAAAATAAAATAAAATACTGCATTAAAGACATTATTTTATGATAAAACATATTATAGACTTCAAATGCAAAAGTCAAAGGTACTCTTTGGAAGAAAACTGGGAAAATTCATTTGGGATGTTGGCTGGCTCTTCTGGTTTACACGCACAGGCATCAGAGTGTAATCCTCTGTCTTCTATTTTGAAATAGAAGTTTAGGAACTCTGAGTATAAACTAATTGTGATCTGTTCCATTTGTAAATCATAAACATATGGTTCTTCCTTCCACTATTAATGTCATCTTAAATCTTAATCATTATTGGAGATTGGTTATAATTAGAATAAATTCCAAAGGTTAGGTCCTTTCAACAGAGCATTAATTTTGTAGCTGAAGGGTTCTTTTGATTTATTCTTGGGGAAAAAAAATCCTCAACAAACATTTTTTTTCTGTAGAAGTAAATCTGATAATATTCCGACATTTATAAGTATATTAGAAATCACTATTGCCTCTGAGAAGTGAACAACTCAAATGAAATTTAAAAAGTAGTTCCTACTTTCAGAACTACCTCTGAACACACATAAATTTTTCCCTTCTAATCAATAAAAAATTGTTATTTTCTTAAGAGTAGGCAAAACACGTATTCTGTTCATTTTCAAAGAATGCTTTGCCTTTAAGTTTTAACAAAAACAGTTAACCTCAAAGTACAATTCTTTAAAAGGACATTTTGTTCTGGGTAAGAACATTCCCAGCAGGTCACCCACTGCCATGTTTGGAGATTTGCATAATAGCACAACTAAACACCTGACCCATCTCTGCATGTAGAAATTAATAACAAAGGTCTTTCTCCCTTCTAGGTATCCATTGCCATAGTTACCTCTCAAGTTCTTGAAAATATGCTTAAATAAAGGAAATTGCAAGCACTGGGGTAGAAATTAATCATTGACTGGAAAATAAGTTTTCATGATGAGGTCAGGCTTTTGTTTCTGGGTCAGACTCAACCATTAGACAGTATTCTGATTTGAGCAGAACTGATTGCCTCTGGTTGGAGATCTGGCTCTTAGGGTCTCATACAAAACACTGGCCTCCTTGAGTGTCTAGGAGTGGTTACATTATGCATTGGTTTTCTCAAGCCCTGCAAAAACTTTCAACCATTCCTCTTGTAATGGCGAGCCCTGACAGTGGGTCTACAAAGGGAATACAGTGGAAATATCAAATCAAGAACTGGTCTTGTGGGAACAAATGACTGCCCCAGAGTCTCCAACGTTAGACCATTGTTTTGCAAGGGCAATAGATGAATGCAGGACGCTGTAATATTTATGTGGACATGAGGGGAACTCAAGCTAAAACCCTTAATATGAGGAAAAATCAGGAACAAGTGGAGCAAAAATAAAGCTATCCAATGAGAAGAAGGAGACCTCAGTGAAGAATAGGCATCAGGACTCATTGTACATGTTTTGTGAAGGGAAAGAATAAGTAAACTCTCAGTCTCACTGACTGTACAACAAGATAGGCATTCATATGCATGCCTGGCAGGAATGCAAAATAGTACACATCTTTTGATAAACCATTTTGTGATATGTTATCAAAACCTTTAAAATATTAAAATATTTTGCCTCAATAATTGCACTTAGAAGAATCTTTCCCAAGGAAATGACCAGAAATTTGTTCAAAGAATGATGCATAGAAATGCTTGCCCTAGCATTACTCATGTTGGGGAAAAAAAAAAAAAAGGCATATGGGGTCTTACTTTTTAACAGCTAATTATTCCATACTCAAATGCATAATGTTAAAATTAAGATAATTTTAACTAAAATTATAATATTTAGTAAAAAAGCAAAAATATGTGTGTATAGAGAGATATAGATATGTATATATAATACTTTGTGATATAATGAATGCTTATCTAAGAATATTCTTGCTTTATACCAAGAGAGGCTCTGGGTCTTTATAGAAGTTTCTTAGAAATTTCTCCCAGGTATCTTGAGTTCTCTGGACACCATTTATGCAATATTTCCTGTTCATGAAATTAAAACATATTAATGTTATAACACTGTTCCTAGGAAAGATTATAGGTTAACTATATCTTTTTCATGGGAAGTACTTTTAAATTTGATTCTAAATACACTGTTTAGGGATCTTTCCCCCTCTCTATGAAACTCCTAATTATTTCAGTTAGTTTGGACCCTATGATTCAGGTCTAATAAGATTGCCTGGGGAGAACTCTGCTCTGTAAAATCTAACATCATTTAGATCGGAGACAAGCAAGATAATGGGAAAACATTTTTTTTTTTTAATCAAAACTTTCCTTTTCAAACCACAGAAAAAGATACCCTAGCAGCCCTTTCAGTTGCTAGGACAATTGGTCTTGAGCAGCTCCTCCTGTCCTCATTGAGGTCTTTTAGTCTCCAATAAGAGTAAGTAATATACTACAAGTCCAGGGCTCAAGACTGAAAAAAAAATATAGGATAAGGCTAAGAGCTGAGTTTGCTTAAATGTTGCATCTAAATATGAAATCTATCTCAATTGCTTACTCATGAAAGGGATAACATGACTAACTACAGTTGAAAGAATCAAAGTGTGGTCAGCTAAACTGGGTGAGTTACCGCTAATTCTGTCTAAATGCATGGTTTAATGGATGATTCATTTTTTATGCTTTTCAGCATTTTTCAACTTCTCTATAATGAACATAAAATAGGGAAAAATATGAGTATACTCAAGAAAATAAAGTTTTAAAAAAGTTGTCAATTCCCACATAAATCAATGACTTATGGGAATATTTACTACTTGGAGGCTCCATACTGACTAATTCAATCACTTGTTCACTCATTCAGCAAATATCTATTACATATTTCATATGTGTAGACCCTGCTGTAAATGACCTACAACATGCTTGCCTCCGATGAGTTAAATCTAGTAAGAAGAGACAGATGTAACAAATTAGTGCAATAAGTGTTTACAGGTGCTTTGATAGAAATATGCAGAAGATCCAGTAGAGAATGAAGAAGAGAATGATTACTGGCTGATGAGTAGGAAAGGCTTCGTGTGACAGGTGATTCTTAATAAATTAGAAAGCCTGCTCTACCACAGGGGCAAAAATATGGGGAAATTTCAGGCAAAAAGTACAATCTTCCAGATGAACGATGACAAGAAACACCTTGACATTTTTCAAGAATAACGTACTATAGGATTGGGCAGAAGCTGGATCACAAGGGAATGGAGAAACAGAAAGGTTATGAAGGACTTTGCCCACCATACTCGGAGTTTGTGCTTTTTATTTAAGCGTATGGGCCTGAAATGTTAGGAAACCTCTTAGGACACAAGTATGAGCTCTGGATAGAGGCTGATCATTTAGAAGCATTAAAAAGGACAAGCTAGGGCAGCCCCAGTGGTGCAGCGGTTTAGCGCCGCCTGCAGCCTGGGGCGTGATCCTGGAGACCCGGGATCGAGTCCCACATTGGGCTCCCTGTATGGAGCCTGCTTCTCCCTCTGCCTGTGTCTCTGCCTCTCTCTCTCTCTCTCTCTCTCTCTCTGTGTGTGTGTGTCTATGAATAAATAAATAAAACTTAAAAAAAAAAAAAAGGACAAGCTATAGGACTTTGAGACTTCCCTAACAGGATAAAAGGGAAGTTTATAATAAATCCCAGATTTCTGACTGGGATGTCTGGGTGTATGAACATGCTGTCTGTTGGGTAGGAGACTATATGGATTAGATTAGATGAGAGATTAGTAGAGAGTTTAAAACATTAGAAAGGGAAGTCAATGAGCTCAGTTTGCCACATTGAATATAAATGCCTGGATGCTGTTAGATATTTAGACTTGGCTTGAAAAAGACTAGCTTGCAAACTCATTGAGTAAATACATCCATGTCTCCCCTATTGAGCAAAGGTAATACTGAACATAATTAATCCCGAATGGCAAGGCAAAAACATGAATGCGGGTCATGCACCTGAATGTAACTTTGCCACTCCTTTCCCTTTAATTGGTTGGGTAATACACAGAAGGAGGTGTCTGGCTGTAGAGCAGGAGAGTAGTGAGAATATTATTTAGGGTCTTTGAGGTAGTGACTGTTTACCAGCTGGTTTGAAAAATATTTCACTATTTCAATCGCCATATAGTCATATCTATAGGCCCTGCTCTTTGGATCACTTTTGCATCTTTGTTTTGACTTTATTTTCCTCTTAATTACTTACTAATAACTTACTAAGAGGATATGAAACTAAATAAGGAAGAAATGAGCCTTTCTTGTAATCAGAGCGTTTAAAAGAATTGTTGCATTTCAGTGGGACAGATCCAGTGGTGGAAGCAAGAACTAGTGACTCTGAAGAAAGCAGAGTAAGGAATCCTAGAGTAACAGCAATGTGGTGAGCTCTGATCATTGATTGTTTCTTACTCAGGCTATTACTTCTCAGGCACAAGCAGAGAGATTGGGTTTTCTCCACATAGCCAACTCTTTCCCATCATAAAGTTTGGGATCTTACCACTTTCCTCACTGTGCTTCTGAAGAAAAGCCTTTTAGTGATGCTCTTTGGAAAAAGCTATTCGCTTATGAATAGGAAAGCAGCAAACAAATCAGAATTTCTCTTTACCCATTTAAAATTCTGTTGGTATTTTCCATAACTTATTGAAGAGACAATGCATTAAATTGGAAGCTTATTGTACTTGAAGCCAATAAACTTTGGTCTTAGCACCAAATCTATACTTTCTAATAATAAAAATAAGACTACCGTTATCTGTGAAACAGGAATATTAAAACCTGCTGGGCCAAATTTTATAAGATTACTAATAAAATAACAAGGGATCAATGACCCGATGATATTACGCTAGTCATTTGGCTACTTTGGCTTCCCATTCAGTGGCTGAAAATAAGGGTTTTTTCCTAGGGTAACATCTTTTCTAATTCTAACATTCTTCAATGTTACAAACTGGAAAAAGAACATTTTATGGATGATTGCTGATAGCTAGATAGCTTTTTGGGGGAGGGGGTATTTTTTCCCATGGTTTTTGGTCCTTTTGTCACCTTTAGCGACACATCTACATGAAGAGGGCTTTCTCTCTGACATTGAAGTTATTTCCTGGCTAGCAAAAGATTACATTTGTATAAATTACAAAAGAGCAAATCACTGTGCTTACAAAAATTACATAAAAATCCAAGACATGCATTACAGAGACATTTGCAAGCTGTTTGTACTTCTGAAATCCAGAAAATTAATTGCCATTCCCACCAAGGTAAATAATGATACAAAATAGAGGAGGTGGATTTTATTTTTGATGTCTCCTCTGTTGATAATCACAGAGAAATGTGAGATGACAGCTTCCTTTTATATTCAAGCAGCCTCTCAAATCATACTTTCCCTAAATAGCTTTTTTTAGATACTCATCATTCTGCCACCAACCCATTCCTGCCTGGTCTAGTTGTAGAAGTCTAACGCTTTGCCTTCACTAATATTTATACCATGAATGTACCTACTTTTATTCTCCATAATTCTTTAAATACATTTATTTCTCTTATTGCATAAAATTTGTATATGGGCTAAAAGAGAGGTCTGGAATTCAATTACATAATTTCTAGGTATCTCAGTTTTCCATTTCTAAAAAATGGGGATAAATTCTATCTCTCTCATAGGATTGATGTAATAATTAAGTAAAATAGTCCACAGAAAGTCTTATATTCAATAAGAGCTCAATAAAATGTTATCTAGTTATTACTAACAGAGATAAAATTGGTGCTTTAAGTTTGTCATTGAATTTATGTTCCCTTGAAAACACAATTAGGTGAAGGAATTCAGAAAGAGTTATAGAGAGTCTGTAAAGGGGTTTAGTTTACCAGATGATTTGCCTATCTATATCGGGTTTTAGAGGGTGCTCAAGTATACTCTTTGTCTGAGGTCTGATCATATATAGACTCTGAAAGGAAAAGAATGGACATAATTACAGAATCAATTTTAAAAGGTTTTCTCAGGCTTTACATTTTTTAAAAGATTTTATTTATTGTTTATTTGAGAGAGAGTGCGTAAGAGAGCACAAGCAGGGGAGGAGCAGAGAGACAGGAAGAGGGAGAGAGAAAATCATGAGCAGGCTCCATGCTCAGGGCAGAGCCTGACATGGGGCTCAGTCTCAGGCCCCAGAGATCATGACCTGAACCAAAACCAAGAGATGGATACTCAACCCGACTGCCTGAGCCACCCAGGAGCCCCCAGGCTCTACATTTTTTAAATGCAAGTAGAGTGTTTAGCTTGGGTTCACTAAATATTAGCTAATTTGATTGCTCATTTTGTTATTAACTTACCTTTGGAAAACTCTCATATTCCCTGGAGGTTAGTATTCAGCCAGCTTTCAAGAAAAGATTTTGCCTTTCTCCCTTGTAACTTCCAGTTCTGATATTAGTTGGGATTGGAAACAGGTGAAGACCCCACCATCTTATTTCCCTAAACTATCTGCACCAAGTGAAGCTGAACTAGTTTGGATCATCCAATTTATTGCTCAGGGTTCTGTCTAAACATCCTGGTGAATAATGCCAGGTTATGTGGAAGAAGGTTAAATGTACACTCCATATCACTGGAGTACAGAAAAATATGCCAATTGGATGAATGTAAATTTAGAATGTTTTAACACAGTGATTTACTTTACACAATTGAGAATATTTCACACAGCTTTTTCAGTACCTTCCCTTCTTTTTTCACTTGTATATTATATGATTTCAAGGTCTTCTAGATTGGCCCATATTGGAATTATATGGGTGTTCTCCATTACTTTTGTTTCACAAAATTCCCTAGATATGTATCATAATTAATTTCCTCTCTTTTAGCTATACAGATAGTTGGATGTTTTATTATTATGAATAATGTACAAATTTTTGTCCCATGACTTTTAAGATTTCCTCTCATTGCACCTCAGACTGAATTGTTACTTTCAAATGCATGTTTGAAAGTTTATCATTATTCTTAAGCACTTTTCCTAATAGGTCTCTTATTTTTTTAAAGAACTGAATAATCATAATCCTTATTTTATATCACATATGTAAAAATCTTACAAAGTTAGATTTTAGGAAGGAAAAATTGTTTGGTAAATATTGCATAATGTGTTTAAATGTAGGTAGGGATATTGATAGACAAAGATTCAGAAATATCCAAAGTTGTGATCTGTCTCAGAAAATCTTGAGTTCCTTGTCATTAGATATGTCTAAGCATAAACCAGGCAATCTATTTACAGAATCATTTCAGTGAATATTAAAGTAATCAATGAGTGGTACGTCTAGATTAGTTTTAGGGACCTTCTAACCATAAGATAATTTTTTAATAAATTTAATAAAAATTAAAATAAAATGGAGGTTAATCCATTGCAGTGCATGATTGTTCACATTTTATTTTTAATTCATCCACATGTGACAAAGTAACAGTGAGCTAAAAAAAAAAAAAAACATGGGTTGAAATCTTTAGTCATATAGGCCATAAAAACTACTTAACTTGACAAATGCAATAAATCTGGCCAGATATCTTTATGCCCATGATTAGTAAAGAGTGGAAAGTTCTTAGAAAATTGACTTTTCTATGATTTCATGTAAACTAGAATTAGATATCAATAGTGTACTCCCATAACTATTGTTCTAACATGACCAATTATTCATCATTATTGAAAATGCAGCTGCAGAATTATTAGCCATGATTTATTCTTATCTGCCTTAGCAAATAATCCTTTCAGTTTTAAATCCTTCTCAAAGTAGGAATTCCTTGTTATCAGTTGCTATTGTATAAACAGTATTTACACTTAATTCTTTTTGTGCAGGAAGTATACTGGTTGAGTAATACAGACTGAGACTCCTACCTTTTCCCATAACATGGAGACATAATTAAAAATTATACTTATGACTTGGAATAATAGAGAAGTGGGCATTCAGCTCACTAGTAAATGGCAGGGTCAACTCAAGAGAAAGTAGATTTTATTTTTCTCATCCTCTCTAAAAGGTCTTGCTATTATGAGGAATAGCACTCCCTTCAAGAATCTCTTTTGGATATTAACTTTGGAAATTGTCTGCACAAAATTACATAAACTCTCCATTCTCTTAAAGGGCATCATTACATTTTGGCCTGTGATGATTATCATCATGATTCGAAATGGCCAGTGGCAACTATGTCTTTGACATTTATTATACTATCTTTAGTGGTCTTTTTACCATAGTCATAAGGGATGCTGCGTTGTAACAGTAGTAATATTAATTGCTACCATTATCTTGCCTCTTATGCTAAATTTTGGGTCAAATGATGGGTATAAGTCTAAATGAGCAGTCAGGGATGAAAAGGACAAAGGAGTAGGAGGAAAATACATGACTAGTTTGAGTCCTGCAGCATACTGAGAGGTAATTTACACAAATAGGCTAGACGAAAACAGATGGGAAGAGGGAGAGAGGGAGAGAGGTGACTAATGACACCTGACTGCCAAATGACCCTGTGGGTTTAAACGCTGGCAGGACACCTAAAACTGCCAGCAGCCACTTGGAACTGCCCAGTTCTCGCTCACATTTCATTTAACAGGCTAACCTTGGTCTTTCTATTGTTACCATCACTAGGGAAATTTATGCAATATCTAATCATGATCCAGAAAATACACATTCTAACTGGACTCTCTTCTTTTAGAAGCTGTGTGTTACTGAACTGTTAAGGAGTTTATTGTTAGAGTAGCCTTTGTTTCCAACAGGGAAAATTTGATGCATGTGCTCTTTTAAGAGCCTCTTTTGTAAACCTATAGTATGTGGCTTAATAAGACCTGTGGTGAAAAAGAAAAAAAAAAAGATTTATTCTGAGAACATGACTATGTTATTAAATACTTTGCTTTTGGTAAAATATCTTTGATTCTGACAGATGAGGAGTTCCTAGAACTATATATAATGGACTCCTACCTATCTCCTATTTTCTTTCTGGACTTAAAATTTTTAATTTCTTTTCAACTACCAAATTAATGTTCATGGATGTTTATTGAAATACACCCTGGGCTTGGAGTCCAGAATGTCAGGTGCCAGTATTAGTTATACTACAAACTAGCTAAGTGAACTAAGAAATAATTTGGCACCCCTGTGCTTAAATTCTTCTATCTCCACAAACAAAATAACATATTTGGCCTAGTACTATTGTGAAAACCATATGAGAAAAAATATGTGTGTGTACAGAAAGTGTAAAACCTGGATTTCCAAACTCAGATGGGCTCTGTCCAGAATTTACTTCCAGTGAAAGTACAGAAGTTCCTACGCAATTAAAAATTATTTTTAAAAATTTTGAAATCGTTCTATATTCCCTAAGCTAAGAATCTTTACAATGTTGATAAAACTTATATTATATGCTTGTTTTAAGCAGGATTTATGGATATTAAATGGCCTACACATATTTTTTAAGATACTTTATTCCTCTTTTTAAATCTTTAACAAATAGCAAGATTATATTGGAAAAGGGGACTGGACATACAGACTGAGGTCTAGGCCATGTTTAAATATTTCTAAACTCTACAATGCTAAATGGTCATTATTTTTTTTTAAGATTTATTTCTTGGTTTTGAGAGAGAGTGTGTGTGCATGAGCATGGAGAGGGAAGGACAGACGGAGAGGGAGAGAGACTCTTAAGTAGATTCTGTGCTAAGTACAGAGCCCGATGCAGGGCTTGATCCTTCTACCCTGAGATCAAGAATTGAACCAAAGCTGAGATTGGATGTTTAACTGACTGTACCACCCAGGCACCCCTACCTACAATGTTAATCATTATTATTGATGCTTCAAAAGTGTTTCTTCTCTCCTACCCTCTTTTGGCTTTAGTACCTGGAGAAGAGATTAATGAATACCAAGAGAAAATGAGTTACATTCTAGAATTTAAAATTTTTTAAGCTGAAAGGAATAGTTTTAGGAATCAATTTGCTCAACATTATAATGAAATTACTCTCCCTTCCACACTCCCACCATTCCCTATATCAGCACCTAAAATGGACTTTAAGCATATTATAATTTATGTTGTTAAAACTGATGGATAGAGGGCACTGAATATCGAAACTAACCAACCAACAAACTCTAGATTGTGAAAGCCAAGGTCCCCTCAAATCAGGCAGTGGACATTCCTTGAGCCAGTAACTGGGGAAGAGACAGGTCCCCAGACCCAACAACCATAACTTGGAAGGTAGGACTTAGAAAAGTCTCCCTCACCCTCTCTTGACCCTGGAGTCCAGAGATGCCTGAGAGAATGGCTGGGTAGTATGGGAATATGGGAAGTACCAGGGATAGCCAGAGTAAGAACCCAGAAGGCAAGAAAAAAAAAATACACTATCAGTGAAGACAGCTACAGAATTCTTGAAATTAAGAAATAAGGAGGAGAGAAAGAAATCAAAGAGAAGCAAGCCATCAAAGAATGGGGGAAATAAAGAACTAAAGAGCTGTGACTCTTTATGACTCTTTACGATTTTGGCCTGCAATAACTGGATTCACAGGGCCCTGATGGGTTCCTGGATAGCCTATGAACTCTACTTAGGGTGCTCTGGCTTACGGTGTACCATAACATCAAATCACCCTCTCTTTCCCTTGGCCCTTCTCCCAACCAAGTAAGGTAAAGCAGGAAGATCTCTGTGATGGAATTTTTCTTATCAAGGACAAAGTTAAAAAAAAAAAAAAAAAAGGACAAAGTTTTCCTTTATTCTGAGTTGTAGCAATGCTAATTTCATTAAAGTCTAAAGATGAAATATCAGAAACTATTGCACTTAAAGAGTGAAAATTTTAAAAGCTTTTTAAAATTACAATGAAAGTTAGTTTAAAACTAAAATTAAAGAGATATAAATTTTTCCATTAGTTTGTACCCATTTCTGTTTACTAAGATCCTGACATTCTCAAGGGTCTCACCAATTTCTCAACTAGTTCATTAGGAAAGATATTATGCATTTCTCCATCTACTACAATGGTTAATGATGATGTTTATAAACAGAACACAGGATATAAAAGGTAATTTTTGTAAGATGTCAAGCTCGATTTGCTTGGAAATTTCTTTAATTAGTTGAAACTTCTCAAAAGAGTGAAAAAGTGTTCCTTTCAAACAATTTTAAGAGGCAGGATTTCTTAAAACCATATAGTTTTGTAATGAGAGAAGTAGAAGCATAAGATAATTTGGAAAGCATTTCTCAGAGGTATAAAACGTTAAATTGTTCACTTTCTTAAGTCAGGCCCCTCATTTTAAAATCATTTTCTGTCAAAAATAAAGCTTTGGATTTCTAGGTGCTTTTATGTTACTAGAAGTTCCATGCAGGAAAAAAAGAGAAGGGGGTTGAAGAAAGTATGTTTCCTTAAAGTATATTCTTTGATATCAAGATAAATATAGCTTCCAAATATAACATCAAAGTCCAACTCAACATTAAAAATTCTTTAGTGAATTTAAAATTTATACCTGTACCACATAAAACACAGGCTGAATTGAGTTACAGGCCTTAAGAAAATAATAAAACACAAGTCAAAATGCAAGTTCATTTCATATCTTATCAATGGGTAATGAGTTATAATACCAAGGTGACTTTTCTGTATTTCTCTAATTTTCTTCTTTCTCTAATCATTGTCATGGACAGCTTTAACCCCCCCCCCCACACACACACACACACGCACTTTAAAAAATGTGAGGTGTTTTTTTTTTTTTTAGTTTTTTATGCCTCCATTTTGACAGGGGAGGCAAAAAAAAAAAAAAGTGAGGTTTTTTTTTTCTGTGTACTTGCTTTAGAAAATTTCCATGATTTTTCAAAATACAATTCGAGAAATTTTAATGAAAATGAAGACTCCAAGTAACAGACATAATTAAGGCATATACAGAAACATCAGTAATAGGTATTCACACTGGTTTATTACATATTGTTCTCAACAAAAATAATCATGGGAATGTCTTTCCTAGGCTATAAAATTCTCCAGGTGTTCCTCATATGATATCATTCTCTAACTATTCACCAGTCAAGTTTCATTACACCTAAATTTGACCCGGAGATAACCATAGTATTAATGCATGCAATCTGTACAAGAGCAGCAAACCCTCTTATTAAGGTGGGCCAAGTGTGAACTAGTGTTTTGAAGTACCACAACAAGGTACTCCTATCAAAAGAATTTTTATTTGGGGCCCCTAGAATCTGTGGTGTACCCGAGGTGATATCCAAGGAATCTGTGATCTCTATGTATTTAATGTGAATATTAATATGTCCATGTTTAGGGAAGAAAGCATATAACTTTCTATAGATTATTTTGAATTAAAAACTCTTGCACAGTTAAGAACCATTGACCTCTTCAATATGCATTATTATTTGACCAGTTCTCTCACAGTAACTATATGCACTGGCCATATGAAAAAAAAAGTACAAGAATCTGAATTTTATTTTCACTTATCATAGTATGAACTCTGAACACACGGAACGCTTGATTTTGTCATCTAAAAAGTTATCAATCCATGCCAGTTCTATTTAATTTAAAGCATACCTTATATCTTTACCCCTATAATCAATAAAGCATTGGCCTAATAGGGCTAATAATAAAATTCTCTAAAACACTACCAGAGTCACCCAGGTTGATGTTGGTGTATTGATCAAAGCTATTTGGTAAGATTGTTCTTACTGAGTCAGCATAGAAACCCATAACTTTTCATGATCTTATCAATTGTAAAAACTTTGCAAATGGCTTGCTAAGAGTTATGTTATGATCCACCCATCTAATAAATCTGTGGCTTTGATTTGGGTTTTGTTTTATTTAAAGATTTATTTATTTATTCACGAGAGGGAGAGAGAGGTAGAGACACAGGCAGAGGGAGAAGCAGGCCTCCCAAAGGGAGCCTGATATGGGATTCGATCTCAGATCCCAAGATCATGCCCTGACCCGAAGGTAGACCCTCAACCACTGAGCCACCCAGGTGTCCTGGCTTTGATTTGTTTTAAATGAGCACATCTGAATCTGCACAATCTTTCCATACCTAAGTAGTCAGAACCATCTGTTTATTAACTAGTGGCTCAGATATGGCCTTCATAGTCTGAATTTAATACTTTTGTTTTGTTTTGTTTTTAAATCATTCATACACTTAAAGCTTTCTGGCCCCGTTTCCTGCTTTCCGTAATTCTTCAGGAATTCTGGTTAGGGTTCCATGAACACACTACAAATCTTTGGATGATAATTCACCTAAAGTCATTTGAAGGACTAAGTGACTCACTCTACATAGCTTTTCATCTCTTGGTTTCAATGCCTTATTCCCAGGCCCACTGTACCCTTCCCAGTGTGAAGATGTTCCTCCCTAAGACAGAGACAACATGAAGAGGAACTGCTTTCCATCGCTAGTTGCACTTTACATAGGCTCAACTCATTCTGCCCTGTAACCTTTGTGCAAATGTTGTTTTCAAGTTTCTGCCAGGCTTCACCGCTTGACCTTGCTTTTATACGCTGTTTTCTTGTACATATCCTTGAAATACTCATAAGTCATGCAAAATGCCTGTGAAATCCCAGTCTAGTAAGTCTTGGCGATATTGCTGATATCAAATTTACAGGCTTGTATTAACAATTCAAGCTCATTGCGCTTATTATATATATGAGTATATATTCACCATATACTTTGAGCACTTGCTCTAGTGTTGGCTGATAGAACATGAACATGAAGATTATATAGTATTTACTCTTCAGGAATCATAGTCTAGTAGAGAAGAAAAATTTGTACAAATAACTACAATGCAATGGAATATATAAAAGAGATGTTGTAGTCCTATGACAGTATCCAGATGGGGGCAAACATCTGGTGGGAGCAGAGAAGGAACTGGATAGTGTTTAAGGAAAGGATGGCATTGAAGCTGAGTTTCGAGTCCTGAATAGGGTCATTAGAGAATGATATTTTTCCCCCCAAAAAAAGATTTTAAGCAAAAGGAATTGCAAGAGGTCAGACCAATGAGTGTTACGATAAACACTAGAAAATTATCTTTGGATTTGGTCACTGATTATTTCGAAGAGAGCAATTTCACTGTGTGGTTAGATAAATGAAAGGTATTTTAAAATCGTTTTTGTGTGTTGTTTTGTTTTTCCGCTGCAGAGTTACTGGGACATGAGAAATATATAGTTAGTGTTTAGTGGGTGGCACTACTGGTGGTATCATATAGTGATATAATATAGTTAGCTTTGAATCTCTAAAGAATATTTTTTTCCAAATTAAACATCTTTCTCCTGATTATTCTTTTAAATCTATACATGTATGGATCTAAATATATATGTTGCTACTCATATATTATTCATTATTTATTATTATACATTCATTTCTGAAAAGAAAGGTTGACTTTCTGCCTCTTTTTTGTGATTATATTTAAGAAACTTTTTTGGGGGGTGATGTTTGGTTTAATGTATTTCTCTAAAGTCTCTTTAATTAAAAAATAGGAATTTCCAGTTA
The DNA here is from genome assembly GCF_018345385.1 of Vulpes lagopus. Lineage (NCBI taxonomy): Eukaryota > Metazoa > Chordata > Mammalia > Carnivora > Canidae > Vulpes > Vulpes lagopus. The sequence continues at coordinate 19,230,018 of NC_054845.1, forward strand.
AATGCATTTTGCTTGTTTCTCAAAAGCTATAGGCTATTTCCTCATCAAGACTCCAGAGTTTTGATAAGCCATTACATTTTTTTAAAGAAGTTAAAATCTGCTGTTGGATTCTATCTACGTAATTAATTGTTCACGTCCAAGGTCCTTCTTTCTTTTCAAAATCAAATAATAAGAAATCAAACTGCCTTTTCTGTCTCCAAAGACTATCTTCTAATTCTTATTCAAGACTTCAAAGTCCAAATCTTGGAGATACAGCTTTGTTATTTTAATAGTACTATTTGTTTCACCATGACATACAGTTAAATTTGGTTGCTTCATCTGGTCTTCTCTTCTACATCCAGAAACACAACATGCCTCTATGTGTTCTTTTCACATCCTATAGCTGCCTCCTTTTTCCTTAGCAAGGGTTAAATGAGTGCCAAAGCTCAATCCTGGGGAAGACATTGTTGGTCTTGTGATTGGTTTTGTGAATCCACAGAATAGATGATGTTCTCCTTCATCAGGCCTTTGTTCAGTGGAATAAGCACTAATGCTTAGACCTGTTAGGTTTCCAATAATGCATATTTTCCTCTTTTTCTTTTCAACATTAGTTTGTTCTAATTGCTAAATATATCATTTTTATCAGTATAATGATGGCAAAGCTCATCAAGTTCTAAGTGGGAGGCATCACTAAGCTCTTACTACCCAGCAGGCTTTGTACTGAACTAAATTCTTTACATACGTTCACTGGCCTGTGAGTTACATTAACATTCACAACTCTACCAGGGAGGTACTACTATTAGTACCAATTTAAACACGAGAAGCCTGAATTTTAGAAAGATTAACTGAACCCAATTTAAGAATGTGATACATGGTGGAGGGAGGGGCCGCTGTTTTTTATATTGATATTGATCCCATGACTTAGATTCTTTTGAGTTTATGGATTTCTTCTTAGATTATTACTTTCATTCCACCTAGGAACTCTTCATCCTCTTTAGCAAACTGGAGCATAGAAAGCATTCCCCAAGTCCTTTCCCCTCACCTCCAGAAGGGAGATCAGCATACATTTATAGCACATATAATTGGTGAGTGCCTTAGGCAGAAAGACAAACTTAGCACATGGCCTGCAGGTTGCTAGAATAGTTCCCTCAGTGCCTGACTGCTGGGGCATCAAAATGAAGCAGTCCTTTGTGGCTTCCCCTAGACATTTTTCCTCTTAAACAGTCAAGGAAAAATAGCTCTTTGCTCTGGGCTGCTGGCTGTGACACTGTACAATGGACGAGAAGGGAGTAGGCACTCCTTGGATCCTGACTTCATCCCAATCTTCCCATTCCTCTCTCCTTTCCCTTTAATCTGACTGCATCCCATGTAACTGATTCACAGGATTGGCTGAAGCCCTTTTTATGGCTCTATCATACTTCTATATCTTTGGGAACGAACTAGATGTTTTCTGCTAATTTGGGTGACTTTACTTCTAAATATTCAATATGATATGTCAGTCAAGGTGGGAAGGCTATCAGGTGAATAAACTGTGAATGGGATGCCTCTAACAGAAGAAGAGAGAGAGTCAGAGACAGAGAGAGACCCAGAGACACAGATAGAGAAAAAGATAGAGGCATTATTGGGCCAAGGGAAATAGTAAATTTTAACAGAGTCTTCTATATTGACAGCTTCCTAAACCCTGAAAATTAGAGGTAAAATAGTGGATTTGCCATTTGTTTTAGGTACGGTAATTCACAAAACATTTTACTAAACATAATCATTCATCCATCATCAAGTATTTGCAGGAGTTCCTTGTTCTCTTGCTTCTAATGCCCACAGATATTGCCTTTGTTTAGATCATCATTTATCTTTCATGCAAATGTTGAAATAGTCTCCTAAAGTTTGTCCCTGCCTCCCTTTATCAGATGCTTGAGGTTTGGGCCTCTGGTTAGAAAGAAACTACCAAAGATCTTAAATGCTCATATTTCAATGACAACGTCCCTTCTGCTGTCTGTGTGTATTTAGACTAACACTTTTAATTTGCTTTCATAATTTCAATTTAAAAAAATTTGAATTCAGCTTTTATGCCTGCCAGGGATATACATGTAATGTCACTTTGTTGCAAGTATAAGAAGTCTAATGATTTCATACCTTTCCCTGCTATTCTCCATCCCATGTTTGCTAAGATTATAGATCCAGCTTAATAGAATGCCACCAAGAACAGGAAGTAAGTCAGAGATTGTCCTGAAAATTTGCATTTTCAATTTTCTAAAAAGATTTTATTTATTTATTCATGAGAGACAGAGAGAGAGAGAGAGGCAGAGACACAGGCAGAGGGAGAAGCAGGCTCCGTGCAGGGAGCCCGATGTGGGACTTGATCCCAGGTCTCCAGAATCATGCCCTGGACTAAAGGCAGTGCTAAACCGCTGAGCCCCTTGGGCTGCCCGCATTTTCAATATTATTGAGGGAATCGGGAACATTATTTGGTAGTGAGTAAGGGACAGGCAGGGCTAGGCAAGAAGAGATAGATGGGGGCCATGTGATCAGGCTCACGGAAATCCCCAAAATGCTGAGACATACAGAAACCAGAGATAAGGGAATAGAAGCAGACCACCTGGCCCCAGATGTCAGGGAGTATTTTTCCTTGGCTACAAATCACAGAAAATGACCAAACTACAAAGAACTAAGTCATTAAGGGTGTTATCAATAGTCCTTGCTCAAACTAAGATGGCACAAGAATCTCAAAGCCACAAGCTCCCTGGTCAAGTTTTCAAAAAAAGACCAGCCTAAAAAACCTTCAGTGGCAACCCTGTTGAGACCCCTCTCACTTTTGAGAGCTTCCCCTGTATCCTCACTTAATAAACTTCTATCTCTTTACTCTGCTTTGTCCTCGAGATACGTTCTTTGACTCCAGGAGACAAGAACCTAGCTCTCCCACTTCAGTAGCTTTGACTAAGAATGGCCAAGGTAGTAAAACTTCTGTCTGGGTTTTTCCCCTGTTATACTTAAATATAGGTATTTCCCTTTACATGCATAATAATGTGTTCTCAAGTGCTTTAGAATTATTAATGAACTGAAATCCCTCAGGAGCGACTCCTTTTAAGTCTTGAAATCACAATTCTTTGAAGACACAGAGTACACCTAATTTAACTTATCTCACCCAAAGTAGTTCTTAAATTCATTCAGTCCCAACAGGGAGGAGTGCACCCAGGGAGTACTTTCCTGTTAAATATCTCTTATTTCGAGAGGTGGAAGAGCAAACTGGCAGTATAAGGAATCGGTATTTTTTTTTTCCTGCCGTGTTATATGTATTTTGGGGATAGAAAAATTTAGAACTTCCAATGTAGCAATTTCTGTTGACAAGAAATTCAATTAAGTTGTAATGGGGGCTGTTTTGTTGATAAAATTCCTGATTCCAGTAGTCTGCCCAATGGTTTAACAGTTTATAAATTGTTTATCAGCCTTTCTAAGACTCACCAGTAGGGAAAACAAAACAAAACAAAACAAAAACACAACACTATCTCGAATGGCAGCAACATCGGTAGCTTTGAGAATACTCTTTCTGTGGGTTGCATTTTCAATCTTTATTGTGATTTTCCCTTGCCTATAATCCAATTTCTTTCAGACCCATATGGTGCCAATTTCTTGAAAGCTTATTGTAGTAATATTAAAAATCTCAATCTAAATATCAAATTAGCCACCAAATCATAAGGAAATAAATCCATGTGGGCTCACAAAATTTCCCCTTCAGGCCTTGAGATTCTAGTTATTTGTTCCTTTGTTTCTTATGAGGAACAAATTGTTTTTAATGTTGCATTTTATAAAGGATTTAAAATGTATGGGTGTCCCCTAAAGTATCTGATTTTTGTGGCATTTTTTTAAAAACAATCATAACTTGAAAAAAAATCTCAATATTTGAGCGATGATAATAAAAATTGCTTTGGGCTAAAATTCTGTATTCTGTATCACAGTCCACGGGAAAATTTTACAGCTAAGTAATAAACCTGGAAAATATAGGTTTATAATGGAAATGTTGACAGACTCTAGCAGGCACTGTTGTAATATCTTGAATCTGATTTAAAAGAAGTTTTCAATAACGTTTTTCCGAGCCAGTCTTTTGGGGAATACAAGTTAAAAAAAAAAAGAAGAAGAAGTTTTATACTACCTCAGTGATTGATGAAAATGTGAGGAATCTATGGCCAGATACCCTGGGGCAGTGCTTGTAACAGGGCAATAAGCATGGGGAGATTATTGTAAGAAGCTCCACAGTTAAAGTCGCACTACACAGAGATATTTTGATATAATGATAGTCCATAAGTGTCATATGGATCATACTGGTATGTTCTCAGGTAGTAATGGAATAAACTACCAGCCCACCTCGTTATGTTTTAATAGAAAAATTCTATTGGAGGATAATAAGAGTAGATGTCAAGGATGGTATTCTAGAAGTAATCAAGTTATTATTTTGATATACTTGGTGTGCTCTCCCACATTCTACACAAATTTAGGGACAAGGTACCCGATGTAGGTCAGTTTGTATATTTTAAATTTTATTGTTTATGATGAGAAATAAGAAATATATCCTTCAAGTATCAAATTAAGATGGAAAACTAGTTGCATGGGTACCATGAATCTGGGGTCACTGCCTTGCCCTGTCCCGAGTTATGCAATCCAGTGGCCCCATTTAAGAGCCTGTGTGTGGAAATGCTTAGGTCAAGCTGAGACTGCGCCAGAATAGCATCTCCTTGCTCATTAGCTACATTACCTTGAACAAGTCACCTCTCTAAGTCTCACTGTTTTCATGTAAAATGGGAATAATATGGACAATAATAAGAGTGATAGTAATAATAGTTAACACCATTGGTTGTTATTCTATTACTGTTATTACTGCTGTGAACTGTCATTGCCAATCTATATGAAACCAAAGTACGGCAAGGACAATGTGTTCCACAAAATTCTGATCGACACCAGTCAAGGTGGGTTGCACGCCAGGGGCTGGAGGCAATTCATCAAAACTTTCAATCCCAGTATGAAGGGTCTTGGGATGTAGACTCTTGCTTTAGGGAATGCCATACATTCCAGTCTGTAGTAGAAACTGGGTCATTTCAGCTTAATACTCTGACTTGATGTGCCAGATCTTTTAAGAAACAGCCATCTGAAATTTTTAAAGCAAAACGTAAACAACTAGAGTCAAAGTTTTTTAATAATATTTTTATATTTCACAGACTGAGTACCAACACTGAGATTAAGAACAGTCCTGATATCACAAAAGCTACTCTGACCCATATTGGTTATATTTCCATGGAATTCTTTAACCTTATATATGAATTAGCTTAAGGATATGATTTTATTTAGCACTTAATGCAGCCTTGGTGAAAGGCTTATAAACTCTATTTCATTTTAGCATAATACCTGGCAATGTAATACATACCAGAAAGAATATGAAAATAGAGGAGAATCATTCATTTTGTTTTTAAAACATAAGATAATCCTAATTTTAAAGATCAATTCAGTCTGACATTTAATCTATGAGAACCTTCACAAAAAAAAAATCCTTGGCTTGAGCCTTATATACTCGTTTCTAATAGAAGAGTCCCATTAGTAAACTGAATTCATGCTAATGTGCTTGCTTGGGGCAATAATCATCAGAGTCCCTAGTTCTGGTCCCTGCCACTGAAAGTGCACCAGGAGTGGGTGATGTAGTATTGTAATTATACAATTAGCCTTGTCAAGGCATGGAGCACTGGGGATAGCAGGATCCTGAAGCTTAAAATGCGACTAGCTGATAGATGACTGTCATTAAGCTCATCCTTTGTTCACTTTATGATGGGGTAGATACTGAGCTCAGGAAAAGGCTTCTTAATGAAGGATAAAATCTTTGACCCGTAGCCACTCTATTTTTATGTGCTCATAACCACTCAGCTCACCTTTCCTTTCCACAACTACACAATATTCTCTTCCACACTCACCTTAGCCTGATGTAAAGTAACAAACATCTGCCAACAAGCTCTTTCTAATCCATCAAATTTAGATGATGGAAAGTGAAATTTTGTACAAATGGTGCTTAGCCTATCACTTCTAATCATGACAATAATAAATCTCTCCATCCTATATCCTTTTCCATGTATACACATTAAATTGAATTTTGTGGAATTCTGACTATGTAGAATTATTCTATATTTAATATATAAATTCCTCTCACTATTATGTTTATATAGATGTTTTATAAAAATGGCACCTACATATAGGTATGTGTGTCTCTTTATGTTTGTATACACACATGCATATAATATCAGACTGTGTATATTTATTTCCTCACATCATATACTAAATATAATTATTGTAAATTTTTACTTTTCTCAGAAGGTAGAAGATTGGCACGAAGCCTTAACTACTTTCTCTCATTTAGTCTGTCTTCATTATTAACCTAATTTTCTTCTCTTCTGGATCCATGCCCTCTTGGTTTGATTGGCCTATATTTCTTCTGCAGCCCGTGACCTGTTAAACCACTTTCCTACATAGTAATTAGTAGGTGCAGAAGTAGGACTGTAGATGTTCCCACTAATTGTAAGAGAATCTAACACTACATCTTGACTCTTGCGTCCTTCCTAGGTCAATAACACAGAAGCCTGTTTTTCTTCTTTATAGCCACTGTTCTAAAATTTATATGTGCAAATTTATGAAGGATATCCTTTGAAGTAAAACTCTACCAAGTTACTAATGCTAGAATTAGACTTAGTGTTTGGAGTACGGTATGTCCATTGTCATGGATGAAACATAGTAAGTTCAAAAAATGTTTGAAAAAGTAAGTCATTATTACAAATACAGCTCTCAGCAAGACTTGAGAGTACAATTAAAAACAAAGAACTAGGAGGTTTGTGTGGTTATAAAAGGACGGTACGAGGTCATGAAATAGTTCTATATGTTGACTGTGGTGGTGCGGTTATATTAACCAACACCTGAAAAAATTGCTTAGAATTACACACATGCAGATGCTCAGAGCATTCGTGTAGAACTGGGGAAATCTGAATAAGCTCCATGGATTGCACCAATGTCAAATTCCTGGTTGCCATATTATATTATAATTATACAAGATACTCTCTGTGGAGAAACTGGGTGAAGGAGACATGAAAACCCTCTTTGTATTTTTTGTGGTTTTTTTTTTGTAATTTTCTATGAATCTACAATTATTTCAAAAAAAAGTTTTGTTTTTTTAAATGCTTCTGGAGAAGGAACTGGGCAGGTGTAGAAGAAGGAAATTTTTGTTTTGCTCTCAGTCTCAATACATTTTTTCTGTTTTCAGCCAAATTGTTTGATCTCCTCATCTATTGTTTCTTCCATGCATGCTTCCATGCAGCAAAAGGCAAGTCCTATCTCTCTGAATTACTGTAAACATCTTGAAATCTGGGAAAAATGGCATTGCATGCATATATCTAAAAGATCATGAATATATATCACAACTTCCTGAGAGCAATGTTACAACACCCAACTCTACAGTTTTAGAAAACAAAAGCCATAGGGGAGCCATAAAGTAGCTATACCAATCCTGCTACTTTAAATTTGCATTTGAGAAAATCACTGTGCTCCTAAAAGCTGCTACAATACCAAGCTTCACATAGTCATGAGGAGTAGATGTAATTGCAAACACTTTACACACATGAAATTCAATTTAATCCATTTGGGTTGGATAGCTTTCACTTTTCTGTCAAAAAGAGTACATTCAAAGTACTAGCTAGTGCATACATTTACTGTAAAGAAATTAAGTTCTTTACTTTCTGGATATGTATGGTAGCTGAATGAAAACCTTTGCCATTTATAGAATGGAGTAACTCCCAAGCTGAATCAGAGTTGCTCAGCATGCCAAACAAAGCCACAGGCAAAGCAAACCAAAAAGGAAGCTTGCTATTTTATAGGTTAGACAAGAAACAGCCTACATGACTGCTTCTCTAAGTGAGAGACCTTCATATTTCATGCAAACCCCAGGAAACAATTAAGGTCTCATTGCAATTCTGGGACCTGTGCTCTAGAAACTGCATTCAATAAACTTCATTTTCATCTGGTACATCCGAGATTCTCGTATCCCTTACTACCCTTTTATATCGTCCTCCTTTAAGGCAATGAGAATTTGGCACATAAATAAAAAGCATGAGGTTGTTTCAGGGAGGAGATAAACACGATTCAAATTCAGCCAGGTGCTTTATCACCAATTTGGGAGGTTGCAATGTTATTAGACATTCTGATATAAAGATGGAGAGGGAAAACTATCGGTGGAAAAGAGAGATTAAAAAAATAAAAACAAGCAACACTTGGAAGGCAAACTGAAAACACAAAAGTATGTGGAAGTAAAAATCTAGCTGCCTCTCATTTAATATTCTATAGGGGGAAAAGTCCATTACATCATTTAAAAGTTATCACAAGAGTCATATGATCTTTAGACTGACTCTCTAATGCTATAGTAGTTATTTCACCTAAATTGTCAACAAGGAGTCCACAAATCTTACAGAACCAGGGGAAGGGTGCTGGCTGTCAGATGACCTAGGATGAAGAGCCCGGTGACACTAGGGATACCAGGGTGATCATGGATTCAGATCCTGACTTTGTGATTAAGAACTGTGGCCCTAACCAGACTCTGTCACCTGTTCTGGCTTCAGTCTCCCCATCTTCAACACAAGCTCATCAGATGGTCTTCAAAATGGTCTCTGAAGACCCTGGGAACCTCAGAGTCCCATGAAGCCCTCTCAATGCCATCTGCTGCTATAGTAATGGCTTGGTTTTATTTGGTTAGATTTTCAAGTATGATTTCACTTGAAACAACTGCATGTCTTAAACATTTTTTTAAAGTCACTGAACTAGATAATCTTCCGGCTCCTTGCCTTGCCAAAATTTCAACAAGTTCTGATATTAATATTTTTTTAAAGATTCACCACCTCTACAAAGTAACTTTTTTGGAATGGATCCTTTCCATGTAATTTTTCTATTGCTTTCCTTTCCTCTTGTATATGCAGCAAATTACTTAGGATCCTAGTTTGAGTTTTACTCACGCTTCTTTAGAACAAATAAGAAAATCTGTATTTCTAGTCTGGACTTTTTCTATCTCAAAAGGGTTTTGGGAGGCACCTGGGTGACTCAGTCAGTTAAGCAGTCCAACTCTTGATTTTGGCTCACACATGATCTTAGGGTCGTGAGATCCAGCCCAGCATCAAGCTCCGTGCTGGGCACAGAGCTTGCTGGAGATTCCCTCTCCTTTCCCCTTTTTCCCCCCAATGAAAAAAGGGGATGGAGTTTATACTGCAGGATCTAAAATTGCAATTTCAAGGCACCAGCCTCCAGGAGATAAGTCTCTCAGATTTTATTCCTTGAGAAATTCACTTATATCTATCTAGTTGTAGAGGTGAGGTGGAATGTGGATAAGGTTGAACTCAACAGCTCAGAGAAAAATGGTTAGGTTCTGCACAACCAAGAAGAAAAGAAGGAATCCTGAATGGCATTTCCAGAAGGGAGTGTGGAGTGGGCTATAGGAAGGTTATGCTTCGACTTTTACTCTGAACCACAGAGCTGCTAGGCCTCTCTTGAGATGGTGTGTGGATGGATGCCCAGGACCTGAGGGACTGAACACCATGAGGCGGAGATTTGTAGGTAGACAGTCGACTAGCTTGATGGAAGAAGAGAGTTATGTGAAGCAGAGTACAGCCTCTCCAGTCATCGCAGCAGCCCTGTCCAGATCAGCTGAAAGCCTGCCACTCAAGATCCCAGAGTCACCCAGCAGACCCAAACCCATGAGAAAAAACCAATTAAGTTATACACCAAAAATTTCCTTTTCAATAGAGAGAGAAGGAAAATGATTTGGAAGCTATAATGACTATACATACCTAACAGAGACACCGGAGAGCTCTGCTTCCACGGAGCTGAACAAGGAGCATGTTTATGTACCATTTATGAAGGTCAGAGAACTGGGGACTGTCCCTGTCAGCCAAACATCATATAATATATATATATATATATTTAAATTCAATTAATTAACATATAGTGCATTATTAGTTTCAGAGGTACAGTTCAGTGATGCATCAGTCTTATATAACACCCAGTGCTCATTACATCACATGCCCTCCTTAATGCCATCACCCAGTTACCCCATCAACCACACCCCTCCCCTCCAGTGACCCTCCATTTGTTTCCTATGATTAAGAGTCTCTTATGGTTTATCCCCCTCTCTGATTTCATCTTGTTTTATTTTTCCCTCCACTCCTGTATGATCCTGTTTTGTTTTTTCAATTCCACATGAGTGAGATCATATGATAATTGTCTTACTCTGATTGACTTATTTTGCTTAGCATAATACCCTCTAGTTCTATCCACATCATCGCAAATGGCAAGATTTCTTTTTTTGATGGCTGAGTAGTATTCCATTATATGTATGTGCATATATACACATATACATTATACACACACACACAGACACATACACACCACATTTTCTTTATCCATCCGTCGATGGACATCTGGGCTCTTTCCACAGTTTGGATATTGTGGACATTGCTGCTATAAACACTGGGGTGCAGGTGCCCCTTCAGATCACTATATTTGTATCTTTGGGGTAAATACCTAGTACCTCAATTGCTGCATCATAAAGTAGCTCTATTTTCAAATTCTTGATGAATCTCTACACTGTTTTCCAGAGTGGCTGCACCAGCTTGTATTCCCACCAACAGTGCAAGAGGGTTCCCCTTTCGCCACATTCTTGCCAACATCTGTTATTTCCTGACTTGTTAATTTTAGCCATTCTGACTCGTGTGAGGTGGTATCTCATTGTGGTTTGATTTGTCTTTGCCTGAAACATCATATATTTCTCATCAGATTCTTCCAATATCCCTAGAAGAATCCTTGAAGGGACTTCCCAATATATTATTAAAATGGAATGGTTGTCTAATTGTTATAGGTGAGCAGCAAGCTGGAATAATTTTAATTTAGAAAAAAATATTAATGTAATGTTCCTCTAATCTGTTATCTCATATCAAACTCACTCTCGCTTAGCATGAGGAAATGATGGAAAAAATTCTCCAGGACAGATTGGTATTTTGTCCTGGAAAAAAATTTCAAGCAAACCTTTTAATAATGCAAAGGTATAGCAATCTTCTCCTGAAATGGCTAGACTTGAGAACACTGCTCTGTATGATTAAAAACAAAAACAAAACAAAACCCAAAAAACAATGCTAATATTTATTGAGCAATACTATGAGTTAGGCAGTATATTAATATACTGACATATTTTATTGTTTTATTTAATTGTTGTAACAACTCTAGGAGCTAAATATTGTTATCCTGATATTTGCATAAGGAAGTTGAGAGTTTTAAAAATTTGTCAAAAATTTTATAGCTAATGACTAGTAGTTGGGATTCAAAGCTAGATATTTTTAATTCTAAAATCTATCTTCCTTCACCATTATAATCATAGTAGAGTCTCAAAGGAGATTTGCTATATTCATGAGTACAATAGTAAATGAGTATAAACGAAAAAGGAATATAATGAATGAGTAAAAATGAATAAAGAAATATATATATATTCCTATTCTGTGGAAACTTCTAATTTTTCAGATTAATGTCAATTGCTCCCATTTATTTATTAATTCAAATTTGATAAACATAGTTTTGCCTCATTTTATACAAGCACAAATAGTCTCATTTAGCGAAATGGGTCTCAAAGTTCACACAATGATTCATAATTTATACTCAGATTTTATTTCTCTATGGTTTATATTCTGTTACACGCACTGCCTTTCTGTAAAAGTCATGTCTAAATTAATTTTGATGCTAACAAATATTTAATAATGTATTATAATTTTACTTAATATTTTAATAACATATTACGCACTAAAGCTTTGGTAGCAAGTGTGCAAAGTCAATGTATGATCTCATTTAACTATCACAACAGCTGAATGAATAGTGGCTGTTGTTCATTTTATAAATGAGGAAACAGGTTTAGAGACATTATGGAATTTGCCAAAGTCATACAGATGATACATGGTAGTAGAACTAAAAGAGGAACAGAGAACTGCTTCATTCTAAATTCTGCCCTAAAATACTAATGGATGGCACCATCTCTCATCTGTCACCAAATATGGCAATATTTTTTGTTTACTTGTTTTTTTAAGGATTCTATTTATTCATGAGAGACATATAGAGAGGCAGAGGCAGAGACAGAGGCAGATGGAGAAGCAGGCTCCTTATAGGGAGCATGATATGGGACTCGGGACTTGATCCCAGGACCTCGGGATCACAACCTGAGCCAAAGGCAGACACTCAACCACCGAGCTACCCAGGTGCCCCTGTTTACTTGGTTTGTACCTATCTTCTCCATCAGAATATAAAAACTTTGATAGAGGGACTTAGGTTGTTGCTCTTTCTTGAAACCCCAGATCTTGGGATAGGCACCTGCTACATCATAACTTGATATTTTTTAAGTGAATAAATAAATGAATCTTTCCTAGTTAAAAACCACAGATATTCTTCTTTGTGATTTTAAATCGCAAGTGTTTAAGGGCACCTGGGTGGCTCAGTTGGTTAAGGGACCATCTCTTGATTTCAGCTCAGGTCATGCATGATCTCAGGGTCCTGGGATTGAGAACCTGCTTCGCGCTCAGAGGGGAGTCTACTGAAGATTTTCTTTCTTTCCCTCTGCCCCTCCCCCCACTTACAGGCACATGCACGTGCTTTCTCTCTTAAATACAAAAATAATTATTAAAAAATTTAAGTGTCTAATGAAAACATAGATCTAAATAATAGAGACCTTGCAAATATTCACTTATTAGGCTGCTTCTTTGGTGGTGGTGGTGGGGAACTGAACAATGTATCCTCATGAGATAATCAATGACTTGTCCATTATTCTTCATCCTTGGACTACTTTGCAGCATGACCCTGGGAAAGTCACTGAAGGTATTTATTCTGAATACAATTTTACCATAAGTCAGATTCATGCTACTGTATTTCTCTAAAGATCTGATGATAATTTATTAGAATAGATAATGCATTTAAAGTTATATAATAGCAGTAAAACGATAAATAAGTTAAATAAGATAAAAGTACAAATATATAACATAAATAAGATAAATAAGTTGTCATCCTTGTTGTTGCTTCCAATGTCGCTATGTGACTAGAAAAAAATGATCCCTCTATTTTCATTTTTTTTCTATTTTCATTTAAATTGGCAATTGTTGTTAAATGAGGTTTGGCTATGCCACTAACACTCATGGCTTCTAATTCCAATATGTCCCTTCTATTCCACCTTTGGAAAATATAGTAATTTTAATGTGTCAGAACATACCCCCAGGGCAGCCCGGGTGGCTCAGCGGTTTAGCGCCACCTTCAGCCCAGGGCATGATCCTGAAGACCCGGGATCGAGTCCCTGCATGGAGCCTGCTTCTTCCTCTGCCTGTGTCTCTGCCTCTCTCTCTGTGTCTCCCATGAATAAATAAATAAAATCTTTTAAAAAAAAGAACATACCCCCAAATCCATTCATTCAATTAACATTCACAAACTTCTAAACAGTATTAAAAGTCATTATTATATTATTGAATATAGTAAGTGCCAATTTTATATTTTCTAGATTGTTAGTGTTATGTCTCTTCTCTAGACTACTTACTATTTCAAAATGTTATATATTAGTATATGTAATATATATAATACACACATTTAGTGTACATATGTACATTGACTGAAGTCGTATGTACATATAGACTTTAGTCTTGACCACAAACAAATCTGAAATTTCAGTGCCCAGGCCACGCATTTAACTGACATCAGACATTCAGATTTGAATCTAATTTTATTCATTAAGAGGAAATAGCTGAAGCAAATGGTGGGTATTTGTCGTTTCTAATTGCTGAGTAATATTCCATTGTATACATAAACCACATCTTCTTTATCCATTCATCTTTCGATGGACACCGAGGCTCCTTCCACAGTTGGTAAATTGAACACCAATAAAAATTAATTAAAAAAAAAAAAGAGGAAATAGCTGGATAAAATTAGTTACCTGTCACTCTGTATACCTACTGTGAGTAAAAAATGGAAAGGGGGAAAGAAAGAATATGAAGATTCTGCTTATACAACATATTTAAACCTTAATACTTTATATCTGTGTGTAGAAGAGAAATTCACTTCTTTTTTTTTTTTTTTTTTTTTTTTTTTTTTTTTTTTTTTTTTTTTTAATTAACTTTTATTGGTGTTTAATTTACCAACATACAGAAAAACACCCAGTGCTCATCCCGTCAAGTGACCACCTCAGTGCCCGTCACCCATTCCCCTCCAACACCCGCCCTCCTCCCCTTCCACCACCCCTAGTTCGTTTCCCCGAGTTAGGAGTCTTTATGTTCTGTCTCCCTTCCTGATATTTCCCAACATTTCTTTTCCCTTCCTTTATATTCCCTTTCACTATTATTCATATTCACTTCTTAACACAGAAATCTGCTCTTCCCAGTTCTTGTGAACTGTTTGAACTGAGAGAGGTACTTCTTTACACTTTGCCCTTCACACAAACTCCTACTCTGCCACCAAAGATTAATTTAACTAAGGTCCACAAATGCTTTCCAATGCTACAAAAAGTCAGTTTTCACAATATATTTCTCATTAGCACCAAATAGGAATATGATATGACAAGAAAAGTAATTTGAGGATGAGGTTGAGTGTGAAATTAAAAAAAAAAAAACACTGTAATTGAGAAAATCTATTAAATTGACCTAAAACTATACTGATCTTTTAGTAATACAGTGTTTTCAGAAAACACAAATGCTGGAATCAATCTATTTGTAAAAGTTACAACTGAAAGAATCTTATTTAGAAGCAGAATCTAAATTATTTTGCTTACACATATTAGGTCAATGTTTACTCTTTAAAATATTGAGTGACTTTTATCTCCACCTCTTTTCAGAAGAATTTTAAGGATAGATCGATTTCTACTTAACCAGACAATAAATTATGTTAGTCTACAGTGGACAACTGACATGTGTTTTTAGAATCATCTCTTTAACTAGTTTCAATGTTAACCACTGAAAAAGAAAGCCCTGGGAACCATATATCTGAAATAAACTCAAAATTGGACTTCCAGAAGAAAATCTGACATTAAGGTAAAATAGACCAACAAAGCTCTGAGAAAGGCTTCAAGATTTTGAAAAATAATAGTGGCCTATACTCAGTATTCAGGCTTTAAAAATACAGTAACAACATCAACAAAAATGTTTCAAATATTCTTTTCTTTTCTTTCTTTTTAAAGATTTGTATCTATTTATTTGTGAGAGAGAGGGGGCAAGAAAAAGCAGTGGGAAGAGGCAAAGGGAGAGAGAGAGAGAGATGTAAATTCTCTGCTGAGCAGGAAGCCTGATGCGGGGCTCTGTCTCAGGACCCCAAGATTATGACCTGAACCAAAGGCAGATGCTTAACTGATTGAGCCACCCAGGTGCCTCTCAAATAAGCTTTTCTTTAGAAAGCATTCAGGAGCTAAAATGTGTACAGTAATAGGAAGTCAGACCAATATTAGCCTTATTTCTAACTTGAGATTGAAAAGTTAGAATTTTCTCTCTGTTCCTCTTTAGTACAGCGGTATCTTATTCAAATCATTATCCCCAACTTCAGCTCTTTGCTAGCTCAGTGGTGGTTTCACGTTTTCAATATTACCAATAATCCAATTTTCCAACATGAAAATTATACGCCATGATAATAGCAAACATAGGACAACATCTTAGGAACCAATGCAGAAAAACACATGAGGATGGGGGACTCATGTCCTTTTTCCCAAAGATCAGAAATATTGAATATTAAACATGAGATTATCTCCTCATATCCCTAGCATGGTGTAAGAACAAATGCTATGTCTTTTACAGTTGAGATTTAAAAATTGATTATTTTTAAAATGACATTATTATTAATATGTCTAACTATGAGTGTAATTGCCTTTCCCTATTGCTTCATCTCAGATCTATCCAAAAGAATACACAGTGTACATTCTTACTCCATACTAAGCAGTATTTTTAGCATATAACAAATATACCTTATTCTCATAATTACTCCATGAAGCAAGTACTATTATTATCCCCATTTCAGAGGGCTCAAGAGATTAACCAAGTGGTCTAAGGCCACACAGCTGGCAAGTGGTGGATCTGGGATTAGAACCCATTTAGACTGGTTGTAGAGTCTTTATGCTTAACACAAACTAGTGCCAAACTACACATTTTAAATTCCTAATTTATAGCATCACTTGTGATCAGTATCTTCTACACTGTGTAATGGTTCACAGAACAGTTTTGAGCTTGCTTTATCATGATATTTTATAAGTAAAACATTGGTTCAAAAAACACTTCATAATTAAATGAATATCTAATACTTTCTCCTGAAAATGTGACATAGATGATGATGATGATAAGGTAATAAAAAATTCTCATGAAGATAATGGAGATTATCATTCATGATAGAATCTTTTCTTTTATGGGACTAATGATGAGACACAACTATATATGTCATGCTCCTCACCACTCTTCATATTCAAAAGTGCTGTTGAAGAAAGCAAGGGGCTCAGTTGTAGTGACGTGTTAAAGAGGACATGTGTTTAGAGAGGACAATGTTGAATGGTTTAAAGTTTTGCTCGGGTATCAGCCCTGGTTAGAATCCAGACATCTCAACCTACTTATTTGTCCCTTAGAACTTAATTTCCCCTATCTTCCTCATCTATAAATTAGGGGAATAATGGATTATATCAGCTAGAGTTTCAGTAAAGATTAAATAATACAATGTACATAAAGCACCATGAGGATGCCAGGTGTGTAAGAAATGTTTTATCTACATGGACTCAGTCATTACTAGTGCTATTCACTATGAAGTTTCTTCACTCTAAACTCACATCTACTTTTTTAGATTTTGCTAAGTTGTCTTAAAAACTGTTTTCCCAACTCATTAGCAACAACTATGAAAGAAGGAATTCTCATCATTATCTTCTATCTTGGATTCATAAAGCACCAGGAAAGCAAATTGCATTATATGAACATTTAATATATTCTGCTCTGCTTACCAAATTAAATTAAGCTCCAAATAGAGTATATGCAGAGTATATATGGCTGCCTAGAAGAGGCAAGCAATTTTGCTGTTTAAATTTGTGTTCTCTATGACATAAAATATTGTAGAATTATGTACCAACGGAAGAATGGAAAGAAAAGTGGGTTTATAGGTTAAATTAAAAAAAAGTTCTCCTATATAAAACATAGCTTAGTGGTTCTACTATTTATTTACTAGCTTTGTTAATTTAGTTAAGTAATTTATTTTTTCTGTGATTTTTATCTGTGAAATGAAAATAATGATACTTACCTCATAATTTGTGATGAGACAAGTTAATTAATGAATAAGATATACAAAGTAGTAGTTTGCACAGAATATAAGTTGCTTCATGTGAGCTGTAATTATTAATTTCCTACCTATCATTGTATTTTCTACAGGCATGTTATAATATAAGTATACATCAGTTATTTTACAATATCACCCCCAATCCTTCCAGCTTTATCAAGGAAAGAAAGGATGCAACCAAAAGCAAAGCAGGTCTTGGGGCAATTATGATGCCTACTTTCATGAGCCTTTCTTGGCAAGAATTGAAAACAAAGAAGCCTCTAAGTTGCTGGAATAGTGATTTGTAAAGTACTAGTGTTTACCAAGACCATCTTACTCATATTTTACAGACATCTTTAAAATAATTTTCTGTTTTGGGCTATCAGCTTATAGCTAATAAGGGAAAATGTTTTTAAACATTCCATGTTCTAGGAGCTGAACCAGGGAACTTGCATTGGGCTGTCTTATTTAATCTTTGCAAACTACTATGAAGAAGTATACTAGTTTTTGATTGCTGTAACTAATTACCATAAATTTAATGGCTTAAAACAATATATCCTTTAGCTGCAGATGTCAGAAGTCCCGAATTGGTTTATAAACTGGAATGAAATCAAGGTGTAACAGGCCTGGACACTCTTGGGAGAATCTGTTTTATTTCTAGAGGTAGACTCTCTTTTCTGGCTTGTGGGCCCTTTCTCCATCTTCAAAACACATCACTTCAGCTCTGCTCCCATCCTCACGTCTTCTCTAACTCTGATCTACCTCCCACTTATACGTATTCTTAGATTACATTGGACCCACCTGAATGATCCAGGATGATCTCATCTCAAGATCCTTAATTCAGTGATATTCACACATTCCCTTTTAACATGTACAGTAACTTATTCACAGATGCTGGGGATGGGACATAACCTCTTTGAAGGCAGGAGTTTCAGCCTACCAGAGGTAGATACCATTACACTCAATTTGCAAATAAGGAAAAACAAGTAGTGATTATGAACTCTTAATACACTGAGAAACAAAATTCAAAAAGTTTGACTAACTTACTCAAATTCACAAAACCTAAAAGTGGTCACCAACATACTAATATAGGTCCTTCTGATCCTAATGCTATTTCTAATACACAATTCTGCCCCCAAAGTAGGAAAAAAGATGAAGAATAGGTTCCCTCTTTAGGTGTAGATTTTTAAATTTTCTTTATGAGTTCAAATATTTAATAAATGTTTATTAAGTGGCCACTATACCAATTTTTGGTACCAAAAAGAAATATGAATCAGAATAAGTCAGTGGCTAGGTAATCACAAAATTTCCCATATGTTTAAATACCTATAACTCCTCAATCTATAATGAGAGTCCCAACCAAATTCAACTACCCTATAATTGAAAGCTCCAGTGTCACATTATATAAACCTTAGCAATTTGTCATGTCCGGAACTGAACTCTCAATTTTTTTTTCTACAACTATATTCAATCCCTCAGCCTTCTTCAGCTCAGGAAACAGCACCACCATATCCTCCACAACTGATTAAGTATTCAAATGTGTATATTCAAAAATATATCTCAATCCTACTTAATTCTCCTTATTTTCATTACCCCTAGACTTCTGACTGGTATTTTCATTTCCATTCTTGGATTACTTTGATCTCATCTCCATACATAAACTGTTATGATATCAGTAGAACATAAAGCACTTCAAGATCTACTGTATTTATAATAAAATCCAAACTTTTCATGATACACAGGGTTACCAGGTACCTTATTCTGTTTAGGACATTTGTGTGCCTGCTGTCTTGGTGTAATTAGTGATAGAGCATTCTTTCACCCCTGAAATTGTCCCAGTTGGATGATAAATCACATGATCACCATATTCATAGGGTTCTTGTGCAATCTTTCCTCTGCCAAAATTTTTCTCCCACAGTCAAACTTTTCTCTCCCAAGACTCAATAGTGTCTATTTTATAGTCTCTCCGGTAATTATTTTTCTTCAAAATCTGAATCAAAGTATTAAGTATGATCATATACTTGTTTTACTCTGTTGACTGTTCATGCCATTAGGGTATACAGAGACAACTAGGCCCATGTCCATGTTGTTTGCCCCCAAGCACTTTAGGCAACATAGTACCTGACACTTGAAAGGTGTCTACCGGTATTTACTAAAACGTTAATGACTAAATAAACTTGTCATACAGTCAAATAGCTATATAAACACATAATATAACATTTAAATAATAAAACTGTGTTCAAGATACCAATGACCAAAATCAATACAGAAGCAGAAGTAGTTGTTTCTGTTTGGAGAAAAAGGTTGAGTAGGGAAGGCTCTGTAAGGAGAGGAAACCTAGTCAGCATTGATGGATGAAAAAGATCATATTATGTGATCAAGAAGTTATTAGGAAAGATTTCTAAGCAGAAAGGATGGCATTCACAAAGGCAAAATGGCTTAAAACAGTGTGATTATTCTGGGAACTCAAAGTAGTTTCTATTATTAGAGTGTACAGTCCTGCATAAATGATATATTAATGTCATGAATCCCTAAGGACAAAACCTAAATTATGAAGAACACTGCAGGAAACAGAGAGAACAGCAAAGAAATTTGAAACTTAGTTTTGTTTTCATTTTTAGTGCTGGGATGATTTGAAAATTTCTATTGCATGTTTAGCTCATCTTATAAATCATAGATGCTTAGATATGTAAATCAGTCTTTAAAGAGTTGTATTTCAAACTTCATTACCATAAAAAATCCTCTCAGTTGTGAGTTTGTCATGTAATTGTCACAAAATTATAATACATGGTCCATAAGGAAACTACAATGAGATTCATGATATATAAAACTAAACGGGGCTTTTCCCTCAGATAATTTTTGGTTTACATATTAAGAATTACCTCAAATTTCTACTTTGGGAAATGAAATTTTACTCATTCTCAGACTAAAAAGAAACAGACTAGAATTACTAAATTAACACCACATTTATATTATACAAATGCAAAGATGAATACATCTGTAAAATTAATCAAATAGTAGGTCAAATTTTGATGTAAATAAAAGTTGAAGTAGAGAATTAAAACTCATCTCAGATCTACTTACCTAGGAGAAAATTTTCAAGAAATATTCTTGGTACAGATAATCATAAATAGGTTCTTTGAATATAAAAAATGTACACCAGAAGTTTCTCATTGGTGTACAATAGAACATAAATGCTTTGTTTGGCTTCCTGAGCAATTCAAAAGTTTGAGGCAAGATTTAAATTTGGAAAAGTCCACATAAAAAAAAATTCAGAATTCTGGCCACTGGTGGGGAAAAAACGGTCATGGTCCTATAGAGGGCAGTAGGAGTTCTCTAGCTCACCCACAGAGCCACTTTCCCACCATCCAAAGTGCTGAGATCTATGCCACTTCCCTTATATATATTACATGCCTGATCTTATGCCATACCAAAAAACTATTGAGAATGATCAAAATATCTAGGAAAATATTTACAATTTGATCATTTGTAATACTTAGAATTGAATGCAAATACTATCTTAATGAAATCATCAAAAAATGGAACAATTCAGACATTCAATCTTTTCTTTCTTGGATTTTGTTATTTAAACTATATCAAAATAAACAAAAATCCAAACAAATTTGGTATAATACTTTTTTTCTCCTGACCAGTAAGCTATTTGTTTTGGTATCTGGTCAATATAACACAAAAAGCAATAAAACAATAAAAAAATATAGATATATGATGCATTTGATCTTTGGTTTCAGTGCATATACTTCCCTATATCTTCCAATATAACAAAAATAATTTATTTTATTTAAATATATTAAAAGACTAGACAGGCTTTCCAATACCCATACCATTCTAAATTAGGAGAAAGAAAGCTAGGAGAGTTATTTCCATGGGAAATGATAGGCACTTACCTTAGCTATCTGGACACACCAGTTAAGCAGCAGCTGGGATCCAATGTTATCCTTGTGTTCATGGACATAATCCAACAGGCAACCATGGGGCATAAGCTGTGTAACCAGCTGAATGGTTGGGCTCAGACACACACCCAATAACCGGACTAAGTGTGGATGGTCCATACTTGCCATGATCAAAGCTTCCTAAAAAACAAATAAATAACACCATAATTTTAACTCAAATTTCTTTACAGAACTATATTAGTGGTGCTGATCATAATTTTGAAAATGTACTCTCATTCAATGGAATCAATTAAAAATGAAAAGATACTAATGCAGCTATAATATTCTTAAAGTGATTTAATTCAAGTAAAATTAAGTAACAAATAAAGACCATACACTTATTAAGATGGAAAATTTTATAGAATTAAATGCATATAAAACTAATATTAGTGTATTCTCTTTTGTAAGATGGACAATATTTGATTTTATTTATTGCTAAGTTGATACTGAATCCTAACTTATACTGTAGATTTTTAACTTTTGATCTTTAGTTCTAGAATACAATAATCTATACAAGTGCGGTTATTTGCACGTAGTATTAGGTGATTCAAAGTTAAGTCATCCATTATTAATGTGGATTCAGATAGCATATACAGGTGTAGTTTATAAATTATATATATCAAAACTTAAACAATTACAAGCAATATACCATCATGGACTTATGTAGAAAAATAAACCTTTTAGTAAGACATTCTGTTCCATAACTTTGTCTTTACTCAAATTCATTCCATTTCCAAAATTATAAGTGATGTATTATTCATAGAATCATAAAATTTGAGAGCTGAGTGAGACTATAGAAAATTGTCTACTCCAACTTTATCATTTCATAAAATGAGAAAACAGCTCTAATTTCTTTATCATAATCATGTCACTTTTGTTTAATGAAGATAAAATTGGACATACGATAGTTATTTAGTGCATCTTAAAGTTAGCTTCCAATTAAAAGTTAAGTCTCTTTACTACAATTTGAAACAGATGGGACCTTACATACACACACACACACACACACACACACACACCAGGATCAGCACACATACAACAATTTATTATCAATCAGTTTACCTACACTGAATCCATGCTAATGTTTTTTGTAGCTTTCTTGAATATTTTCTGTGACTGAAATTTTTCAAAACAAAAAATTGAGGACTGAAAGCTACACTGACCTTTTTTTAAGATGGCATGGCAGATCGAACACACAAATTTATTTCTATTTCTTCTCAATTCCTCTATACTAACAATAAAGGGATTAATAAAGGGGGTGACATCAACAGTCACAGAGAGGAGGCAATAAAGAGAATACTAAAAGTAGGAAGTGGTTTACTAGTAACTAATTTAGCAAATGCAAGACATCTGAAGCCTAATGTAGCAGGTAGGGAAACTGAGAAGAAATCCTATTTACACCACATGTGTACATCACCAAAGGCTCAAGTAGTGTTAGCACCATAAATCTCTGCAAATGGAGCAAGATTATTTCAAATAATCCTGTATTTAGGAGGCACTTAACACTACAGATCTCCCCTCCAGTAAAAAAGATTATAGACTATGGATATTAAGCAAAATGGAAATATAAGTACTCTGGTGAAAAAAGTAGGATTATGTAGATTTATACATGGAGAAAATTGGGGCCACCTTCTAGTTCCTTCTCCCAAATAGAGCTATGACTTCAAAATTCTGAAGCTTAAACTGTTTAAACTTCAAATTCCAAATCCAGAAAAATTTCAGTTAAGTGAGTAAATATACAACATGTTCAGGCATGTCTATTTTTAAAAAACTTATCTCAGGGGGCTCCTGGTTGGCTCATTCACTTGAGCATTGGACTATTGGTTTCAGCTCAGGTCATGACCTCAGAGTCATGAGATCAAGCCTGGCATTAGGCTCTGTTCTCAGTGGGGAGTCTGTTTAAGATTTTCTCCCTCTGCCCTACACCCCCACTTATGCTCTCCCCCCACCCCTCTCTAAGATAAACAAATCTTAAAAAAAAAACTTATCTCACATCTCACATGCTTCCTTCTCTGTTAGATGCACTCATTAAATAAGAAGGGGGCAGTTAAAAGAGTACATTTAATTGAGGAAACAAAAAAATGACAATGAAGGGATATTCCAGAATAAAAGCTATCCAAGAGACCAAGATAGCAGTCATTCTAGACTGGAGTGGGACATATTGATCTGGAAAAGGATCCAAGAAGATGGAGATGATAGAACACCTAATAAGTTTAAAATACTCTAAGAGTATGCATATTTAGCAGAAGCTGAAGGTCAGATTAGTGATTGATGCACAGAAAATTAAGCAAAAGTAAAATGGAGAAATTGATTTGATGTAAAGTACAAGACATAGAAGAAAAGAAAATCATGTATTCACTATGGAGCATGGCAGGGAATAGTTATACAAGCATAAGGCCATAAATACAAAATGTTGATATAAGCAAACACCAGAGGACTATCCTGAAAAGTGAAGGGAACTATACTATACTTCTGCAAGGCGGTGATGGGAAGAAAGTTGTTCATAGTGACAAGTTAGTATATGATGCCTAAAGTGGAAGAATCAAGAGTTGGCAGGGTAAGCGTAATGTTTATACATAGAGTTAAGTGGAAAAATAAATCGCTGAGAAATTGAAAGTGATTACTTTGGGCAATGGAAACCAGGCAGTAAAGGGAGGGGAGAGGCACCCTAGACTTCTGTCTTTTACTACTCGCCTTGTAGAAGTATTTGACTTTTATTATTATTATTATCTTAGAGCTATTTGAGAGGACATTAACTTTTAATCTCCACTACTATTTTAGTGGTGTTGCTTTCAGCTGAGTCTAAAGATTATTCACAATTATGGGATATTTCTGATGGAGTATATGGATTTACTTGATCCAGCCGGGGTTTTAGGTGAGGTAATAACAATTTACTTTTTTGGGTAAGGAAGAGTGGGGCAGAATGGGCAAATGTCTTTGAGAAAGAAGAGATACAAGTCCAAACAGAAACAATCAGCTGGTAAAAGGGTGTCAGCCTGACTCAAAAGACTTTGTTTTTGAGTGTGGGCGGAAGCTGAAATTGTTATTTTCCAGATGGCTTCCCAGTAGGGAGTGCTGCAATTCATCCTTCCTCAGCAGCCCTAGGGAACCAGAGCCATAGGTTAGGGGAGAACCAGTTTCTATGCTTCCTTGCTGAGCCCACCACCATAGCAATGCATGGGGACTGGCAGCCCAGGGAACGCTGAGGTGCATCACCTCTGGCAAGGACACCAGCATCCTCAGGTGGTACCAGTCAATGGTGGTACCAGTCAGTGGTACCAGATGTAGAACCTCTCTGGCTGAGAGAGAAGACAAGCTCCACATGGGAGCCAGGCTGGTAAAGGAAGGACACTGCAAATGTCACAGGAAGACTGCGACTGGGACATTGGCTCATAGGTACATATGAGGCACCCAACAAGTGCCCAAACTATGTGGGGAGTCTTCTTTAGGGGTCGGAGTTTCTGCATAATCAGCAAAGCCAGAAATCTGAATTATTGCTATGAATATGGCCCCAACTGGATCCAAAAGGTAGAAACATTTTGGTTTTATTTACTCCATATTTTAGTACACATTTGAAGTAAAGCCTATCGATGTAGTTATAAGGAGAGCACAGATAAGAATGTTAGCCAAGTAATACTGTATTGTTATAATTAATTAATTATTAACATTAATATTGAAAGTATAAACCAGAGGGTTCCTTCACTGAATTATGATAATCACACATATATACACATATACACCAGCAAATAAGCAAAACATAAATTAAATATCTAATTTAATGAAGTACCAAATTAGATAGTATCTAATTAAATTAAAGTTATACTGATTACATTTTCTCTATTTCTTTTCTGGTGGCTTTAGGTCTTTTACAAGCCTAAGTGTCACCTAAGTTTGTCATTACAGGTAGCTATCCCTGGCCTCATTCCCAAAGAATCAGGGCTAGAAGTAAATCAGGAATCTGCATTTGCAGCAAGTTCCCCAGATGAAGCTCCTGTAGGAAATATGAAAATTGAGGACCTCTGGAACATTGCATAAGATGTACCTATAATCCATTGCAAAAATAGTAACTTGTAATTGTGGTCTGATCCCCATTATAATACTAGAAGCAGTGAAAGGATGTAGTAATTTTCAGCTGTAAAAGGAGAAAACCAAGGCTGGCTGGGCTTACTGCCCAGATAATATGATAAGTAGCAGGATCGGGTTTAAGATTCAGGATTTCTGATTCTTAGTGCAGTGCTCCTTCTTACGATACTCTACTTTATAAATTTTAGTTCCATCAGCACTTCACACTGTAGATGCTTATGTTGTTAACAAGAAGACAGCTCCAAACAACCTGACATTAGTCGTAACTGAAGAACTGGATCAAATTATACTTTATTTCCTGAGGAGCAACTAAAATCAAACAACAAATTTGCACTAACAGGTAAACTGCCATCACTTATAAAATGCTTTCTGAAAAAGCCAAAGAAAAGATATTTCTCTTGTTTCCTAAAAGTATTACCTGGCACAGACCATTTCTTGAGAAAGAAAAATGATGAAATTTAAGGTAAAATAAAGATATGGAGGTTATTTCAGGCTTCTTTTTTCAGGATGAAATACATAAACAATTTTTTTCTTTTACAACTCTCAGTACTCCCATCGTTACAAGGAGTAACGATAATTCCATTCTAAATATGCGTGCGAAAAGTTTACATCAGAAGAGTGTAAAAAAGTCACATGAAAGTTCTCTTTTAAAAAATCTATTAGTAAGTCCTGGCAAAAAAGCTGGGGTTGTATTAAGGAAAATTGCTCATCACACTACAAAGAGTATTTGAAACCAAATTGCAGAGTATTTGCATAATAGTTCTCTTTTTTTTGAGAAAGAAAAGATGAACAAGACACTAATTGTAGGTTTTATTTTTTTCATAAAGGAAATAGCAGATGGCTTTTTTGGGGGATAGGGAAAGAGATAAAGAAAAGAGAACGTGGATTCATTTAGAGTGATGAGTGGGATGGAAAGGGAAAAAAATTCCAATATTTTAATAATGGAGTGTTGGATTTCAATAAATTGCTCTGTGTTGAAGTTAATAATGTCCCTTGTTACCTATCTCCGTGTGGGCCTATGGAAGCAATTTTGGAATCTCTGTTGTCACTAGAAAATGTCACCGAAGGCCATTGGAATAAATGCAAGTTGACAGGTGCATTATCTATTTTTTTTTTCAGAAATAAAATTAGTTTCTTTGTTTTCCCGTTTGCTTTATAAAAAAATTTCTTGTAGGTGAATTAAAGAGTTTTCTCACTGGACAGAGGAGAAGGATGTAACAGGTGCTACACTGAAAACTGTAAAGCCAGAACATTTTTCTTTATAATGAAGCTGTGGTTTGAATAAGGACATTTTTAAAAACTATCGAGGGACGACCAGGGCATAGACAAAAAGCTCTGAAGCACATGTGCTATTACTCTCTTGTCTATGCCGTTTGTTCCTCTATTTGTGTCTGAAAGGAAAGACATTTCTGTACAATAATAAAAGTAAGCAACATCATTTGTTACATTAAGGTATCATCCTGCCCAGCCTTCAGATGTTTATACCTTGCCACTTAAACTTGTTTTCTCGCTCGTGTTGGTTAGTGGCTTCACAAAAAAGAAAAAAAAAAAAAAAACATATGGCCAGTGATAACTTATCAGCGCTTCTGTTTTTTAAAAATGTTAACTTCAGCCAAACTTTCACTGTTTCATTATGTCTATGGACCATTACTTCAATACCCTCCAGCTGAAAATGGGTAAAATCTCCTTGCATCAGGGATAAGGAAGATTTAAAAAGAGGATAGAGGAAAAGAAAAGATAGACAATTAATGCAGACATAAAACTGTGTTTAATGCAACAGTCAGCATATTTGGGAACGCTTGGCACAAGTGCCTCTCTTAAGGATGGTGGGGGTGATGGGGATGACGAAAACAAAGGAGATAATGCTTACGGCAGTGATGAAAGATGAAATAAAATTATTGATCCATAATAATGTTTTACAAACATGTTTCACTGCAGATGGTATCTAGATAATAAAATAAATGACATATTGCCGGGTGGGCTCAGCACTCTTTTCCATTCTCTGCCATCATTTGGGTGGACATGAACAATCAAGATTAGAATCCTTCTACCTCTTGGTGTCCGAAGTCTTCCATCTCCATTCTCCACCATTCACCCACTGAGTAGCTGGATCTCACGCTGAGACACTACTAACAGTGCTACACAGCAAAGAACTTCATGAGCAATTCTACTCTTGGTAGATACCTACTTTCTGGCTGTGTTTCCCACCTTCCCCTACCCTTAGCTACACTGAATTCCCCTCATCCTTATGTTTTCCTACCCCTCCGTTATACATTTACTCACTTAAAAATATTTACTGTGGATCTGCTATGTGCTTGCCACTGTTACTGAAGTTGGCTCTACAATACCATCTCCACCTCATGAAGCTTTCCCTCTGCTGGGAGAGACAATCAATATGCAGGAGAAACAAATCAATATAAAGCAGACATATATGTAATTATAAATCATATTAAAGGCTATGGACAAAATAAGTAGAATATTGTAATAGATAATAAAATGGTGGCTGCAGAGCTACTTTAAATAAGGGTACTCAGGAAATGTGTCCTGAGACCTGAATTATGAGAATGAGCCAGATAGACAAATATAAGGGAAGAGCATAAAGCCAGGTGAATTTGGGAATCTCTGAAAACTCTCCAGTGTCTAGAATTTAGCAAGAATGTGATGGCAAGGAGATGGGATCGGAAATGCAAGTGGAGGGCAGATCATGAAAGGTTTTGCTGTAGTGGAAAGAAGACAGGATTCATTCATAATTTTTTTGAGCATGGGCTTTCCATTATATTTCCCACTTGCTATCCTACCTCATCCCAGGAATCAACCCATATTTCAAATGCTTTCTAGTCGTCTTGACATAGATATCCTACTGGACCTCAGATTTAAGGCACAAAGTAAATTATTCCAAAAGAGCTTTTCTGCTAACTGCTAATTTTGTAAATTTCAGAAACATTTTCTAATTTGGTTTTTGAATCCTGGATTCCTATCTGGCATTCTTTTCCCATTGTTTTACATTCTACTCATATCAAATATTTGGCCAAGTCCTATTCATTGTTTATTCCAATGGAATAACCTATATAGTTCTAAGTATTGTCCTTCTGACCCCTACTTAAGTTCAGACTTTCATCACTACTGTAAAAAAATATACTGTTTTTTTTTGTTATAATTTTTTAACAGTCTATTTTTGTTATAATCTACAAAAAATTCCTAGGCATTCTGTGGTGCCACATAGAGAGCTTTAACATTGCATGTATTCGGTAAATCACTGTAGCAGGCTAATAATTAATCCTAACCTATGTCCACACTCTAATCCCAGGAACCTGTCAATATCATCTTATTTGGAAAAAGGAAAAATTGTACAGATCCAATTAAGTTAGGGATTTTGACATGAGGAAATCATCCTAGATTATCCAGGTGGGCCTTAATGACATTAGAAGTGTCCTCATAAGAGAGAGGCAGGAGATTAGATACAGATACACGGAGGAGAATGCCACACGAAGAAGAAGGCAGAGATGATGATGATGCAGCCACAAGCCAAGGAACAACTGCAGCCACCAGAAGCTCCAAGAGGCAAGAAACAGATTTTTCTTTAGAGTTCCTGGAAGGTATTTCAGAAGTCTGGTCTCCAGAAATGTGATATAACTACTTCTGTTGTTTCAGTCTCCCAGTTTGTGGTAATTGGTTCTAGAAGCTACAGAATACTGATATAGTTACTATATTCTTTCCTTCCTGGTCTGAGTGAAAACTCCCAATGCTTCTCACCTCAATTCTTTAAGCAACCAAAACCAATTTATTGGGAGGTAAAGGTGAGATTAAATATTGCTTTGGTTTTATACGTACTTAAAAATTTTTTTTTAAGATTTTACTTATTTATTCATGAGAAACACACACACACACACACACACAGAGAGAGAGAGAGAGAGAGAGAGAGAGAGAGAGGTAGAGACACAGGCAGAGGAGGAAGCAGGTTCCATGCAGGGAGCCCGATGTGGGACTCGATCCCGGGTCTCCAGGATCACGCCCTGGGCCGAAGGCAGCACTCAAAACTGAGCCACCCAGGCTGCCCTCCATATTTTAAAAATTAATGTTGCTCCCAAACCTTATTGAATTTGGATGTGCTATATTGGTCTAACCTAAATGGTGCAGATACTTTTTATTTATAAGTTGACATATATGTACAATAGCTAACATATATGGTATAGACAAAGAACTTACCACAATGCCTAGAGGACTCTTAAAAAATTCAATTAGCATTACATTAATATTAAATCAATTATATCAATTATATCAATAGGGAATGTGATGGTTGAGTAGCAAAGGCATGGCCAACAGTCTCAGAAAAAAAAAAAAAAAAAAAAAAAAGCTTTAGCTGAAGGGCAACTGAACTGGTTACTTTAATCTTTTTGAGTCCCAGGGTGGGAAAATTTGGAAAGGAAGGCAAGAAAACTGACCAAAATACATCTTTTTCTGTCAGCCCTTTAGAAGCTATTATTTTCTACTTAAGCCCATGGAAAGCTAGAAGCATCTCCTTCCACCTTCAACATAAAGTAGTCATGAAGAGTTAGGAGAAGGCCAAAAGTAGCTTATTGAGTTGTAAGAGAACTTCAAAGACTGCATAAATCTGTTCTGTAACAAACAGTAGCTATGATAGCAATAATAACAGCAAATAACAATTGGGGTCAAAGTAGATAATAGAGACCAAGCGGTACTGGTGAATGTCTGTAGTTAGGGCAGAAACACTCTATGGTCTACTGATTAATCTAAGCAAAGTTACAGAAAAGGAAGCACAGAGGTGTCTGTAATTAACATTTCGGGTCTGATACGGAAGAACAAGCTCAGCAAGGTCCAGCATGGATCCTCTGGAGAGGACACTGCAATATGCTATAAAGAATGAAAACACAAACATACTAGAACTAGAATAAATCATCCAAGGCTATGGATTCCACCACAAGGGGGAAAGGAATAATTATCAACTTCCAAATAATGTTTATTGATTTCATTTTTTTCTCTTTACAAATGAAACTCAATTTCTGTAGGACCTATTTAATCTGTAAGATTCATATTTAATTCAGCTATAGCTTTTTAGTTGCTAGTAAAGTCATCTATTAAAAAGATAAATAAAGTTATCTATTAAAGAATTGCATCAGATCGCATAATAATAACTGCTATGTTTTGCCAAATTGTGCCTGGCACAATGCTGTTAATTTTACATATGAACTCATGCAGTCTTCAGGACAATCTTGTCCAACAGATATTATTATATCTAACCGATAAGGAGGCAAGTTTGAGAAGGATAAGCAATTTGCCAAGATCCTAAAGTTAGTAAGTAGCCAAGCTGGGAGGTGAATCTGGTTCTCATTATATTCACAGTCAAGACTTTATCATGTTATCTCCTCAGGATCTATTAATGTCTGGGTAACTAGGTAGACACAGCAGATTTTGTGCTCATTATCTTAGTGTCCTGAGAGGAGTTATAACTGATAAGATTAACCCATTAACAGAATCTTTATGAAGTGACATTCTAATAGGTACTCACCTTTTTTTTTCTTTTTTTGCATAAATCAAGTGAGTACAACTTATCGTCAATTACTTAGAATTAATACATCAATAATAAAATGCTAAATAGTCTTTGCAGGAGGGGACCAAGACTAACTCATGTCTGTTCTCATTTCTGCATTGGATAACTTGTTTCTAGGAATGTTCGATCAATTTTTTAAAAAAACTAAATTTGACTTAAAACATCAAAATCAAATAATTTTGGTAATAACTCTTATTTAGTCACTTAGGATTTTATGACTTTCTATTTTGTATAATTTGGGTTAAAGTATATTAATTATATTGAGTATAATTGAGTATAATAATATATATTGAGTATATATTGAGTATAATAATAATAATTGAGTATAATTAATACTCAACTCCATTTTCCTAGATACACTACCTCCCTTAAAGGAAGACATCTATTGTCTTTCTAATTCTCAAGAAAAATTTGTTAATTAAAGATGACTAGATTAAAGGCACATAACAACAAACAACTCAATAAAATCAGGGAAATAATTCCTTAATACCTAATAAAATATCTCAAATACACCTCTGATAAAGGAGCAGCTTGGACTGTGTTCTTTATGATTTACTCAAGATACAGAAGTGACTTTAATTAAGTCTTCCATTTTTCACTTACTCATCTCATGCTCATATAGGATAATTCATATATAGAAATCATTTGTCCTATCATTTATTTCTTTCTTATCTCCTCTACTTTTTATAATGAACTTAATTATTACCATCAGATATATTAAATTTGAAACCATGATTTATATGCAAGTTCTTATATTAAATATTCATGTCAATGTTATTTTAATATTCCACACTGATCCTGATGTCAAGGACACTCAGAGGCAATAACCAGAAAAAGTCTCCATTAATGTTATTTATGCTTTTATGTTTTTAATATAGTAGCAGTAAATGATATTACCACCCACTCTGGCAAAATGAGTTAAAATGATCCCTGAAAGAAAATATATGGTCTCACAGAAGACCCGAACTGTTAACGTATTTGTTTCAGGAGGCTATGAGTCAAAGGAATGTGTGGCTTTGTGGTTAGATACATACTGTGCAAGGCTTAGAGAGTAGCAGTGGAAAAAGAAGTACCTCATAAAGAATCTCTGCAAGAAGGCATCCAATCCTGATCTGGCATTTGAAACCAGCCACTGAAAATTAACCAATATTTTAGAAATGGAACGGTATCTTAGATTTCTATAATGGCCATCCTAGAAAAGGTCAATTCATGGTCATTACATTCATCATCAGCAAACTCGAACAGTAGTGCAGAGCACTACAATGCTTATTTTGTTATATATTACCTTATTAATAACTGTATGATAGTTTAGGAGTATTTACAGGGAATAGCTAGCCATTCTTTAATTCATTCATTAGCTTATCTCCAGTACAGTCTAAGGGTTATTCTATACAACTTTTGTATCCTCCATGAGAGTACAAAAATTAAAAAGACATATATTCTACCTTCAAGTAGTTAATATTGTAGTAAAAGTCTTTAAAGTGGAGGGAAACTAGGTCATGGACATTAATAATAGCTATGATAAATATTTATGATAGAAGTTTTTTGTCATTCACTGAAGACAGAAGAAATTAAGGTGAGAAAACAAAAGCTTTGTTGAGAAGAAAAATAGAAGTGTGGATATTAGCATGTGGAAAGAACATGCTGTAAAAGAATAAATAACATGGGTCAAGTTTATGATGAGGAGAAAGAGGTGTGTGGACACCGATTCATGCAAATTCTTTCCAAAGTCTGCTCTTTTACTAGTTATGCAATAAGATGTAAGGTATTCACACTGTTGAAAAATCACAGGGCCCTTAGCTCCTATGGGGTTAAAGATCAATAATGCCTATATCATGTAACAACCATTTCGTGTAATATGTGCAAAAGGGTCTAACACAGAGGCTGGTACATAACAACTATATAATATAATTAGCTTCCTTTCCTTTGAAAATTTGGAAAGTGGGTAAGACTGCATGCATAGGGAATACAAATAGATCAGCTTTTATGGTGCATCCAGTACAGGACAGAACACAGAAAGGAGTAAAGCTGGAGAGGCAGGCTGGTTCTAGGGCTTGGAGGAACTTAAACAATACTCTGATGTTTGGATTTTATTCTTTCAAAATGAGAATCAACTCAAAATTCTTGCTCAAGAAACATAAAATCTAGTAGCACTGTCCTCAGGACCGATCATAGGCAAAGGGTCTGAAAACCAAGAGACTGAGAAGCTACTGTCCACGAATGAGGTAACGGGATCCTAGCACTGATAGTGAATCCTGAGAAATCTGAAATGAATGCTTAACAACTACCTTGCCAAAGGTAGATATATTTTTAAGGGACCTTATGCTTGTGTATTCTAGTAGCTGAGCTTGGGTTTCCCACTTCAACTGTTCTTTTTGTTTGTTTGTTTTTTGTTTTTGTTTTAGCCCTTCAATAAATAACAGAATATTGAGGAATTCGTCTTGTGGATGGTGCAGACCTGGTCCACAAGTCAAGATAAAAGCATTTTTCTGTTCTTTCTGGACACAAATATTCTTTTTTAATCCTCCTCCCTGTCATGGGAAATGCTTTGTATCCAATACGAGCAGAATTTTGCTTCTCAGCATCTCTATTCTCATCATTCCCATAACTGGTTGTATTTTCTTCATAATCTACTTAATCCATATAGATGAATTTCTTTTCCATCAAATTCTACGTGCGTGCTGGTCAGTCTGGCTCATGACATCATTCACACATATCCCTTGCCTAATATCGGCATAGTAATGACTTTTTGACCATTCCGCTAAATAATCCTGCAAAGAGCAAAAGAATTTATGGTATTCAATAGTCAGTGTACTGTCTAATAATGTCTATTCTTTACAGGTATACACAGGGACAGCTTTCTGAGGGTACATGCCGTGATTTCCATCTATGGTGTCTATTAATTGTTGCTAGGTACTTGCTCTGTCCCTGAGTATGAGTATATAACAAACTCTGGAGCTATTCTACTAATCTTTTCTACTGTTTATCCTTTATAATATTATAGCTTCCAGAATTTCTAAAATCCCCATGTAGAGACTATCTAATTTTAAGAATCTGATGACTGTGATCTAAGCCTTCATTCTAAGAACCATACTAAACTGAGATGGAACTGGTACTAGAAGCCTAAGTATAAGATTATTTTGAGAGCTAAAAATCAAAAATTTAAAGTCTCTAGTCATGATTATGAAAACTTTGGATTATTAGAAAATGTTTCTGTGGCACTTCAACTCTCAAAAATTATTTGCTTCAGTCTGTTTCATCAAAGGAACCAGAAAATTATTATTTATGATAACACTTACATAGGTTACTTACATTAAAATAATTCATATATTCAGAACAATTATTCATCAAATCTTCAAATGGTATGCAAAACCCACTTGTAAAAAATAAATCCTTCACTTTTTAGGTATTTTAATTGAAACTTATATCAATTAAAATTCACAGATGTTAAAACATGTTCTGGAACATCACAACCTGAAATTTATTTCAATTTTAAAAATCATAGTATAGAGAAAGCAAGTATTTGAAGGTTCTTCTAAACCAATTTCAGTGATTTTTAAGTGCAAACTATGCAATTAAATTTTAAGTGTGATTAAAGAAGCAATGTACTTGAAGATACCTGCAATATCAGTACAGAGTTATGGTGCTTTTTAACATTAAAGCATTTTTGCACAACTAATATATTTTCTTTGAAAATGTGATGGAAATATTTAAATACTTCATTTGGTAGTTATTGGATGTCTTTATATGGCTTTGAAAATAAATACCTTCAGATATTCTGGTTATGAGCTAAGAGTTTCTAACGGGACAGTGTACTTTTTGGAGAAAACATCCAATAATGGAATCCACTTGATCAATAAACACAGAGATTTACTTAGCATTTAACATGTACCTGGCCATATTCTAAAAATAAAAACAAGCTACATATCACATGTTTTTGTTAAAAAAAATGCAAGATGAATGAAATTTAGAAAAATGTTTCTTATAGATATGACATGTTAATATAAACAATGCAATTGAGAAATAGAGATTAGAAAGGGGTCACAGAGGCTGCTTTTGTCAGTTATACTAATTAATAATATCTTCTCTTCTTTTCTAGATTCTAAAAATGTTCTTAGGTTGCCTTTAATAGTGGAATTCAAACAATTTGAAAGGCAATTTGAATGTCTATTTTTCATTTAGCTATGCATTTCTTTGAGAAGAATAAAAAAAACGTGTTATGAAAAGAGAGATAGTACACTAGATAGTCTCCTTCCCCATTAATTTTAAAGTAATTGCAAGAGCAAAAGCCATGTCTGTCGTGCATGTCTGAATGGCCTCAAGGAAGATCCAATTACAAACTGATACGTTTTCAACACACATAGTTTGCATATTTAATTCAGGTGTACCTCCACAAGGAAACATCTCTTTGGTTTTAAATCCATAACAAGTTTCAGTTCAGCTGGTTATTTTCAAATTTACATTAGAATAATTATTTGAAATTTGGCGGGTTTTTTTTGTTACTCATAGGTGCATATATGGAACATTTGATGTTATAGAGGTGCATTCTATTGAGTAAACAATCCTTTGTACATTTGAAGATAAATACGTTCATCAAGACCATGAGAATGGAGTACCAATATGTTTATAGCACAACATATACAATAAGAGCTAGGACTCCTAGCACTTGCAAAGTACATTGGAGCATGTTAACATTTCTTTCCTAATCCCTGGGAAGAGTCTGATGTATTTTGATTAAGAGTGTAGAAAAAATATATTTTGAGCACTACTAGTTTTCTGTATTACTGAATTTTAAACTTTTGTGCAAAAATCTGGATATAAACATTAAAATTGTATGTGTGAGTAAGGAACATGAAAACATACTTCATGTTTAGTTCTCATATAAAAAAACACGGATACATCTATCTGGCTTATGTTATAATGTTATAATATATAACATTAAATCTACTTATAGCAATTTCTTCTTCCTAATATAATATTTTCATAGATATATTTATATTTTCTTTTATTTTTTTAAAATACTTTATTGGGCGGTGGTTGGGGGGAATGGGTGACGGGCACTGAGGGGGACACTTGATGGGATGAGCACTGGGTGTTATTCTGTATGTTGGTAAACTGAACACCAACAAAAAATAAATTTATTAAAAAATAAAATAAAATAAAATAAAATACTTTATTTATTTATTCATGAGACACACAGAGAGAGGCAGAAACACAGGCAGAGGGAGAAGCAGTCTCCATGCAGGGAGCCCGAAGTAGGACTGGATCCCTGGACTCCAGGATAATGCCCTGAGCCGAGGGCAGGCGCTAAACCGCTGAGCCACCTGAGTGTCCCAATTTATATTTTCTTGTAAAATATTTTAGGCATGTTTATTTATTTGTGGTACTTCAGCTTTTTTTTTTTTTTACTACAAAGTTAAATTCCTTTTACCATTATATTCCACATTAATATATCTAAAAATTATAATGATGGTAGTAAGCTAAGACCATAAACTTACTTATTTAAACTAGGAAAAAAAAAAGAAAAAGATTCCCTCAGGTGTAGAATGGTTATCTAAGCCATATACACTAAACTTTTATAATTAATTAAAATTAATTGATTAACAAAATCAACGTGTAGTCACAACTGACAGCAAAAATGACAAAAAAATGCCTCTGAGAAGTCATAATTGAAAAAAAATCAGAATATCAAATATCAAATTAGAAATAAGATTAAATATTAAATTATTAACTTCAGTATGATTTTTTAAATTTAATGCAGTTTGCAGTTATTCACAATTAGCCTAAATATATGCACTTGCTAAGTAACATTTTTAATTGAGAAACAAAGCATTTGAACAATATGTTTTAGTGAAAATATCTTCTAAAACTGTGTACATAGGTATCAAGTAAAGTGACTAAATGTCATTATTCAGGCCTAGTCTCTCTATTCTTAAATTCATAGAAAATAGAATAAATATTATGGAAAAGCCACTCCAAAATAATGTGAAGATAATTAAAGCCAACTCTCAGCATCTGTGTCAATAAAAAGTTATTGTTGGTGAAAATAATCAGTTGTAGGTTTTCAGTTTGGTGGGGTTGGAACTATTTTAAGTATCAAAATATTTAAATTTCTATAGCTTATTTTTGTCATAATTCACCAAAGCTCAAGAAATTTACTTCAAAATACTTGCCTTGCTTTCATTATCTCTTCACCCTATCAAATGTAATGAAGTAGATTTTCACAAGTGAAATTTTCAAAAGCAATAAGCCAACACGAACTAAAAATACTAGGAAACTGCTTTCTAACCAAGACACAAGATTCAGAACACAAAAAAGGAAGACAATATATTTGATTTAAAAAATATTTATGCAGATTATGATATCAAAAGATGTCAAAAGCCAAGTGACAAAGAGGAAAATGTCTGCAACACTAATTATAAGAGCTAATCACTCTAATATGTGAAAAGCTTATAGAATTTGAGAAGACAACCAACCCAATTTAAAAAAAAAGAGCATGAATCATGAAAAGATAATTCTCAAAGAAAGAGTTGAACAGTATCATTTCACAGTAAGAGAAATGCATGTTAAGAGTATACTGGAAGTATAAAAGTCAGATATTTATCTGACCTCCCATTTTTTGGGGCGTTCCCACCACCTCTTGTAGTGGGACAATTTTTGCTTATCCTGGAAGAATATTTCCTTTTATTTCTGCCCATATTCGATCCTAGTAGGAACTCTACTCTTCCTATAACACATTCTCCAAACACTGTATGATGATTAGAAACATAGAGTTTCCTAGAGTCTACTCTAGTTTCTCTTTAGTTGCTAAGTATAGAATATCTACTGATTTGACACCACAGTAAAACTTAAACCTATAAAGATACATTTTATGTTGGCTTTGGCTTTAGCTATGCATCTCCCTTATAGAATATGCTATAGTCAGTCCCATTTATATGAATGAAAAATATCAGTTGGAGATACATCTTGTTTATTCATTGAGCTAATAGTTATTGGGTGCTGTTAGGAGTTGAAAAAGGTATGTTGGGATCCCTGGGTGGCACAGCGGTTTGGCGCCTGTCTTTGACCCAGGGCGCGATCCCGGAGACCCGGGATCGAATCCCACATCGGGCTCCCGGTGCATGGAGCCTGCTTCTCCCTCTGCCTGTGTCTCTGCCTCTCTCTCTCTCTCTCTGTAACTATCATAAATAAATAAATAAAAGGTATGTTGAAGACCTATCCACCAGTATCTCAGAGTATGATTTTATTTGAAAAATAGATGTTTCAGACCTAAGTATTTAAATAGATGAGGCCTTACTGGAGTAAAGTGGGCCTTGGATGCAATATGACTGGTGTGAAGACACAGAGATACAGGCAGAGTGCCATGGGAAGACAAAAAACTAGAATGATGCATCAAAAGCCAAGGAATATGTGAGGCTACCAGAAGTTGAAAGAGGGAAAGAAAGATCCTCCTTTAGAGAGATCCAAGGGTTCATGCCCCGCTAGTAACTTGATTTTAGACTTCGAGAATTGTAAGAGAACAATTTTTGCTATTGTAACTAAAATAAACACTCACATAAACAAAACCACACTATAATATCATTTGTCATTTTTTAATTGGAAAACTATCCAGAGACTTGATAATGCCCTGTTCTCTAGTTCATAGGTCATTGGGAAACAAGTGCTGGCATACATTACTGGTGGAAATGCCTAATCAGTATCCTATATGGATGGATTTTGGTTTTATCTATGAAAATTACAGCAATGCCTGGGTGGCTCAGTGGTTGAGCATCATCAGCCTTTGGCTCAGGTCAGATCCTGGGGTCCTGGGATCAAGTCCTGCATCAGGCTCACCGCAGGAAGCCTGCTTCTCTCTCTCTCTGCCTCTCTCTCTCTGTTTCTTTTGTGAATAAATAAATAAAATCTTTTCAAAAAAGAAAAAAAAAAGAAAATTAAAGATGCACTTGTCTTTTTATATGGGAATTCTACTCCTGAAAATACATCCTACAGATAGATATACCTTCTCACAAGTAAAATGACATTCATTGCAGCTTTTATTATAATAGCAAAAGTCTGGAAACTATCTTGTACCAATAAAGACAAGTTACATAAACTGCTATATAATCATAGCCTCATTATAGACTATATGGAAAAATATATTGTATATAACCTGCTCTTCTGAGTATATGGCAAATACAAGAAGAAAATAAACAATATTCAAAAGCTAAACATCTATAAATGCAATCTCAGCTTTGAAGTTATCATGGCCAATTATTGCCTTATTTAAGATCCTAAGCCAACAAAAGTTAGGTCTGGCCAAAAGAGTTTCAGGTTTGTTAAATCTTAACATAATATTTATAAATTATGGATTTTCAGATTTTAAAATGAAACCAAGGAAATAAATATATACCCTTGAGGTAACTCCTTGATCTCTTCTTGGCTTTTTTCCTAGGGTTTACTTTTCAATTAAAATGCAATATTCAGACCTAGATAATGTGCCAATCTGAAGATAATTTTCCAGAGCTAATGTGAAGGAAAATGTAAGAATGACCATAAGCCTAGAAACATAAATCTGGTTCACATTTCCAGGACTTGGAAGTGAATTCCCACATATAATTTTTTGTATACCAAACCAGACCCAGTTCAAAACAAATCTCTAGTTCTTCTGAGTAGCCCTGATGACTTAGACATGAGTGTAGCCTTCCTTCATACTATACACTTCTACATAAAAATCTCTTCAGTCAGTTCCAACTTTTAAGCCTCAGGAGCAGCAATCTGAGTAAGTGTTGATAATACATAATGGTTTGTTACTGAGACTGTCTATCAAAATGACTTAGGGAGATATTTAATTATGTCAACCAAAAATCTAAAAACTTTGTTGCCCAAATTAAGCTTCTAATTGATTACCAAGTAAAAATACCTATCGTGAAGCTAATGGCTATTGAAGAGTTAAATTCAAAACGTCCTTTTAAAATTTACCCCTACTGAAGTCATCTGACTTAAAACATCAGAACAGAGCATCTGATCAATTTGTGACCACAGTGGTTAGTGTTCACTTCTGAATTATCATCATGAAAACTCTGAATCAAGCCAATGGATACTATTCCTAATAACTGAGCTATGATTTTGAGATGTCAATGTGTTATCCATTTTTGAATACACATATATATTCTGTTTCCAGAAAAGAAATGTCTGCTTGAAAAATGGGATGAATATATAATTGAGTTAGTAAACTCTTGGAACATAGAAGAGTTCTCATGCTAAGGATAAATACATTTTTCCAAGTAAATTATGCAAAAAGTGTCCATAGGGAGAGGTTACTCATTTAAACTGAAAATCTGTTATCCTGTCAGGGGGAAGAAGAAGAAGAAGAAGAAGAAGAAGAAGAAGAAGAAGAAGAAGAAGAAGAAACTTAAGCACTTTTTGAAGATTTCTCTACAGCAATGATAATAATCTTAAAAATATAATTATTTTCACCAAACACTATCCTAGAACACTCAGCAAAGTAATTGACTACATTTTCTCTATAAAAGTCACTCATGGGGTCTGTTATCATGGTATCGGCACCAAAATGCTAAAACTACAAAATTTTCTAGAGGCCATTAAGCAGATGAATTAAGATATTGATTCATCCTATATATAAATGAAACCCTTAAGGTAATTGCAGCATCATTATTTAATTATTCAAATAAGCTCACTGATTTTGATCAGAATTACATGAAAAGTCATTTCAGTTTTCAAATGATTTATTACAAACATCTGTTTATCTGCCAAAGAGTGGGAGTAGGATAAGGAAAAGAAGGCATATTTGTTGAACATATGAGGTTCTTCTTAATTTTTTTTCTAACTTATCTTTCTGGTTTTATCTGTTGTCACTTCACCTAATTAACTACACTTCCAGATAAGCTTTTTGATGCTAGATTCAAATGTGCCAGGCTTTTCCATTTCACCATGCTGATCCAAGGCAAATCTATACTACCTAAGGACATGCAACATCTAATGAATTCACTGTTCCCTAAACCTACCTAAACCAAACCTGTATCAAAAGAATGAGCTCAAATCTCATCTTTTCACATCTCTCTAAAGTCTCTGTTTGTTTAGCTTTCTGTTCTCTGAAGCACAAAATACAACATTTTGTATTACTTTACCTTGCATTCTCTGAAGCATATTAACTTTCCCCATCCCATACAGAGTTAGTTAGTCACATTAAATCAGATTCCTGTCTTGTGTTACAGAAAGATAACACCTACTCTCCTGGTTACATGTAATGTTGCCCAGACATGAGTTGATTTGCTGTTATAATGTGGCATAAAAGGGCTCCCCTTCAAAGAAAGACTTATTGTCTTAGCATCTGAGAGTGCGTTTTTTTTTTTTTTTTTTTTTGAGAGTGCTGTTGACAGACTGCCTTCTGCCAACCCACGTCAGAGATTTCTTCAGCTGCAGAAAGCCACTTCACTCAAGTCTACACCACTTGCCAAGGCAACCTTCATCTAACAAATTCTGGATTGCCAACTCAGGACAACTTTGATAGGTCACGTTAGCTCCAGAGGGTCAGACAAAGAGGTGTCGAGTCGGAATCACAGCCTGTTTCTCTTCCCCACCACAGCTGCTGACCCCAAGAGCACTACCTAAGAACACTTTAGGTACTAAATTCCATCTCAAAGTATCCTTCCTGGGAAAT
Organism: Vulpes lagopus; assembly: GCF_018345385.1. NCBI lineage: Eukaryota > Metazoa > Chordata > Mammalia > Carnivora > Canidae > Vulpes > Vulpes lagopus. Next base: position 19,271,602 of record NC_054845.1, read on the forward strand.
CTTACCTGTAACATAAACTACCGGAACATAAACTAAGAAATAATTTGCTTTTAGTAAAATTTTGTAGAATTTTCAGAAAGAGCTATGATATCAAATACATAAGGCCTATCAATGCAGCTGAGAAATTTATTTTTGTGCACAAAATAGTTAACTATATCCTATTTTATACCAGTTATTAGAGTAGCGACCAAGACAGACATGAAATATTACATCTGAAATCTACTATAGTTATAGAAATGGTTAAAACCATATAAAATGAAAATATGATAATTTAGATAAAGGGTTTTGTCACATTCTTGCATGAGTAAGTTCCTTAGGGAAGGGCTTTTTACATTTGCATAATCCTAAACTGACTGAAGCGGCTAAAGGCAAAATCAATATGTGCACTATCTCAGTCTTGAGATAGTGCACATATTATGAAAGGTGTGGAGGTCATATAACCTGCTTAAACATATCCAGTTTATTAATAATTTATTGACAACTAAGTTGCAGTCTCTCATATTGTCTTTTTGAGGATAATTTCCTTTTTCTTTATATGTACCTACAAAGTCATTTAAGTTATAGCTTGAGAAAATTTAGCTCATCATAAATTTAAAAATAAGAATGATTCAAACAAACTAGACTTCTTAAAAAGTATAGCATCTTTCCTGCAATAAGTTTTCAGAGCAAGGTAACGATCTGTCTTAAAGGTGCAGGTAATTACTTGCCAAGAAAGTTAATCAAACAGCTAGGAGAATCTGCATTGTGAGAGACATTGCCGGCTACTGAAGATTATTTGGTAAAATTATTTTAAAAGATGAGGGGTGCCTGGGTGGCTCAGTTGGTTAGGCATCCAACTCTATTTGGCTCAGGTCATGATCTCAGGGTCCTGAGATAGAGCTGTGTCAGGCTTTGCACTCAGCAGGGAGTCTGATTCTCTCCCTCTCCCTTTACCCCTCCCTTTTACTCTCTCTCTAAAATTAAAATATATAAATAAAGTATAAAGATAAGATTCCTGATAAGTCTAAAATTCTAGAATAAGCAATAAAGACTTACAAACAAATAGGTAAAAATAAAAAGGTCACTAAATTGATAGAAAGGTGAAGTTAGGGCAGCCCGGGTGGCTCAGTGGTTTGGCGCCTGCCATCGGCCCCAGGTGTGATCCTGGAGACCCAGGATCGAGTTCCATGTCGGGCTCCCTGCATGGAGCCTGCTTCTTCCTCTGCCTGTGCCTCTGACTCTCTCTCTTTCTCTGTGTCTATCATGAATAAATAAATAAAATCCTTAAAAAAAAAGAAATGTAAAGATAATAAATATACTAAATGGAAATGGAAAGTTGAAATAGGGTCTGACATATATCAGAGTAATACAGTACATTGGAAAACCTGATCTAAAGAAAGAACAGAAAATACCAGTATAAAACACTAAGAATAATAGAAGAGATGAAATTATAGAGGACAATCAAAAAGATGAAAACATCATAGTTTTTAGGATTTGCAATGATATTAGGAAAACATTATTGTTGTCATGTTCAACACTACTATTGTTCAACATTTTCTAGAGGCTCTAGACAATGCTATATTATAGGAAAAAGAAATAAGGGATTTATATATTAGGAAGAAAGATATAAAATTAACATTAGTCATGAGCGATTATTTTTTTAACCAAGGAAATAACTAGAATATTAGAACTAACAGATTAGATACAAGTAGGCAAAATCAGAAATTTTCATTTGGCCAACAATATCCAATTAAAAATGTAAATAAGAGATAATATTCTAATCATAATAAAAACAAAACCAAAATTCTTTGAAGTTACTCCAGTAAGAAAAGCACAATCATATTTTTTAAAAATTATCAAACTAAAATATATTTGAATGAGATGTATTTCTTGTCTGAATAAGAAATTTCAACATTGAAAAGGTTAAGCCTCCCCAAAATTAAACATCTTTAATTAAATGTTAAATAAGGTATCCCTTGGAAGAAGAAGACATATTAATGCAACAATTAAACATTTCACTAAAAAAGTAATATAAAAAAAATTAATGCTTTGATTAGTAATGCCAGTATGCTTCTTCTAACAAATATCAAAATGTACAAGATAGGAAATAAATAAAATGATGTTTCATTTCTTGAAGTAGGTACTAGCAGGTCAATGGTACACAAGAGAGGTTTCAAAATAAGATAAATACATTCTGGTAATTTAATTATAAAGTATTTATAAAGCCATTAATGCCAGTGGTTAGGATCTAAAAAACAAATCTCTTTCAAGGAAGCATCAACATAAATAGAAATATTTATATTCCCACTTTTCTCAGTTTCAAGTGGTCCCAAAGTAATCTGTAGAAACTTCTAATAAATCTCTATGTTTTCTTCTCTTTTCTAATACCTTGAAACTCCTGGGAGCTTCTTACCAATCAGTAAAGAACTTTCTCTAGGTTCTATCTTTGCAATTTTGGTATTCTGGTAATATTTTTTTCTTTCGTTCTTTTCTTTCTTCTTTCTTTCTTTCTTTCTTTCTTTCTTTCTTCTTTCTTTCTTTCTTTCTCTTTTTCTTTTATCTCTGAGATATCACCTCTTCTCCTGCACATATAGCCACTCTTATTCACTTGAATACATTTAAAGAGATTCCAACCTTTTAGGACTAAGCTAAATATAGGAGCAATAAACAATATATTAATAAATTATTGTCTATGATATATATGGTTAAAAAGAATGAGGCACATCTAATCTATCAAGAAAAAGAGTCTCAAAGATGTGTATTAAATTATTCCTAATAATCATATCTGGATTTAATTAAGATAGTTACCATTTTTACTTAAGTATTTTCTGCATTTTTATGAATACTTGTTCATTTGTAATCAAAGAGTAATAAAACAAATGATTAATTTGTACAGAATCTATTAACATTCTCTTTCAATCTCTATCTATACAACTATTTGGTAGAATAATGTTTTCCTCTATTGAAACACAGCTGTCCACTAATGTATCAAGTAAGTGTTGATAGTTAAAGAATTTTTGTATTATGACAAAACGTTAATTCAGGGAAAGATTATTATGGAGTATGGTGTAATTCTCATTATCAAGGCAAATTGACTATATTATATAATATTTCACAAACATTCTATAATCCAAATTCATCTTTTTCATACTTATTTTCATTAGAGCTATACTCAGTTAAAATCTAAATTATCAGAATGGTAAGGATACATTAAGTCATTACTTCACAAATAATCATTTAAATTTAATTTTTTGAACATTCATGTGATAGTAAAGCTATCACTTCAAAACGATCAGCTGCTAAATGAATGTCATCAATGGATTTTATAATTTTAAGAAATTCCAACTTTTGAAGATTAAGTGAAATTCATCCAAATAGAAAGTTTATATCTTCTTATAGTGTTATTGTTTGATAAGAAGATCTTATGTTTTATTTCATTAATATAGATATTAATCTGTATGTTGTAAAACCAGGGAAAAAGATAATTCACTAAAGTGGCAGTTTTGCATCCCTGTGGGGAATAGGGTGAAACTTTAGCTAGAGCCACCTGATGGCTCCTGGCGGCCTCTAGTTTGTAGGTATAAGGTGGTAGTCTTGCTGATAGACTCATTTTATATTATGAATACTGACCACCAAGAGAAATTAGAGAACTCTAGACTATGCATCTCTCCATGTCCCCCTGCTGGCCCCCATTCCTAACAATGGTTCTAAACTCCCTCATCCCAAAATTCTAGGCAAGTCCTCTGCAGCTAATCATCAGCTTTGTGTTCCAAGGACCTTTCTGTCGGGTTTGCAAAGCATGAACTGGAAAAGATTAAGCCTGCGGACAGGAAGATTAGTGAGAGATTAGACTGGAAAGTTCTTCACAATTTGATGTTCGGCTTAGAAACAGAGGAAAGCTGGAGATGCTTGGGTCATGGTGGATGGTGTCACTATTCATTAAACACAGGGACACACACACAAGTCACATTTAGGAGTGAATAATAGATCATTTGGGAGCATGCTGAACGAAAGGCCTAGGAATTCTCCATGTTGTTTACTTCTATTAGTAAACACTTAGATATTTTGACCTAAGTTTTAGAAGAAAGCTATGGGCAAACATTTGGGAAATCGATTTGATGTTTCAATTTAATCTGAAACATTTTTACTATTTAAATATTCCCATTTATTTTTCTTATATAGACTCTAAGTAAATTTTACCTAATTTTTGTATTTTTAAAATTATTCTAGTAAAGTGAAAATTAGCACATATGTAGAAATACACCATGCACCAGTAGGAGAGAAACTGGATATTATTTTCCTTCTAGTTGGTGCTACTGCTACTTATTACATTGTTCATATTCTCCAAGATTGAATTGCACTCCTGCTATCCAATTATTTTATGGTGGTAGATATAACAGATTCTATGCTCCAAATTTTATTGCTTCTCCCAAAAGGTACTCAACAATTTGAACATTATAACTTGGCAGAAGGAGACATTTTTGAATCAAGTTAGAGAATTGAATCTTGCCACTTATCAGCTATATGGAACTCTGGATCATTCACCTCCCCTCTCAGAACTCCAAACTCTCCATTGGAGAAAGTCTACTGATGGATTGTGTGAGATTAAACAAGGTCAGATACACGGAAACCCTGGTACTTGTGGTAAGCTGAAACACCAATGATTTAGAATAATCTCTTGGGCAGTCTAAGTGCAATTATTAACCACTTAAATTTCCCTTAAGGTTATAACATTAGCAAAGTCATTAAGCTAGTGATTCCTGACTGTGTATCTGAACTTCGAGGGAAATTGAATCCCTAGACATTGAGTAAAAAATCAGGGTTGAATAATAGTGAAAGGGAATATAAAGGAAGGGAAAAGAAATGTTGGGAAATATCAGGAAGGGAGACAGAACATAAAGACTCCTAACTCGGGGAAACGAACTAGGGGTGGTGGAAGGGGAGGAGGGCGGGTGTTGGAGGGGAATGGGTGACGGGCACTGAGGTGGACACTTGACGGGATGAGCACTGGGTGTTTTTCTGTATGTTGGTAAATTAAACACCAATAAAAGTTAATTAAAAAAAAATCAGGGTTGAATATACATGTATGTGCACTTTTTCTTAGCGAAGGTTTCATAGCTTTCATCAGTTGTTTCAAAAGAATCTCTGAACTGAAAAAAAATGTGAGAATTCTTGCTTTAGGCTTTTTTATTTCTGCTTACAAAGAAAATATTATTTTTTTTTAAAAAGATGACTAGCAATGCTAATTTCAATTATGTTTAGCCCTGTGTTAAGGAAACATTTTTTGAGCTACTAGACTTAAAAAAAATCTTGTTTTTTTTTTTCTTCCTAACTCTCAAGTTAATAGATTTGATGGGTTACCATTTAGATTTCTTCTACTAAGAGTCATGCAGTTGTTAAATGTCTTCTTTCACTTTGGTAATCTTTATAACTCTATAATCTGTGAAAACAATGAATACCATAAATATTTCTGGAGATTTCACTGCTAACCTCCATCCAGAGATAATTCAGATTGTTTTCTATAAAACCTCTTATACTTAAATCAAAGATTATAACTCTAGCTAAATATGTCCAATATTTAAAAATTTGAGTCTACGAGGAAAGTCAAAGAAGCACTTCATTTTTTAACTAAAATCTAGGGGTTAGGTGTTTTCTTAGATATTTCTTCCTGAAGTGACTGTCTTAGGTACAGCTTTAAGCAATCATTTCTCAATACAGATGTTTCTGGTCCTTCTTGTTTCCATGTATGGATGGTTAAGATTAAGTGGTTAAGGAATCCTATAGTTCTCAATAAGCACTTATTGACTTAAAAAACAAAACAAAACAAAAATTGGGGGTAGGGGGGAGCCTGAATGGTTCGGTTGGTTAAGCACCTTCAGCTCAAGTCATGATCTCAGGGACCTCAGAGAGAGACCTGTGTCAGGCTCCTAGTTTAGTGGGGAGGCTGCCTGTCCTGCCCCCTCACCTTTTTCTTCCCCCGACCCCCACTCATGCTCTCTGTCTCTCTTTCACATAAATAAAAATAAATTTTTAAAAATTTAAAATAAAAAAAATGTAATGATGTTCCTCATGAAGGAAGCTATCTCTAATAGCATGAGATTATTACATGGATGAAAGAAAAGGGTACATATTCCTTACTTTTACTTTAATGAAACCTATTAGGAAAACAAAAGAAGAGAAAGTTAGAAGGAGCTCTTCTAGGATTTTTAGATTTAAACTCCTTTCAAGACTTTCATTTTATTATGATAGATTAAGTGCATACCTTTTCCCTGCTCTTTCCCAAGATGCCATTAAAATAAGAGTGAAGATTTTAAAAAGATACAAATCCCCAAAACAAAGAGGACAGGACAGGGTACAAAAACAACTGAACAAATGTCAACAAATTTCAGGGAAATGGATGTAACAAAAGTAAGAAAGCAAAATAACAAGTTTCTACAAAGGGGGATGCTGAGAATATGAAAACCAATTCATTCAGCAGAAACCAGAAAGGGTATAAAACGGGAGACATTAAATACAACAGATGGTGAAGATGAAAGATAGAGTTGAAATCAGGAATGATATTCAAAATTTGTATAAAGAAAAATTAAAAATGCTCGACATCACTTGTCATCAGGGAAATACAAATCAAAACCACCATGAGATACCACCTCACACCAGTCAGAATGGCTAAAATGAACAAGCCAGGAAACAACAATTGTCGGTGAGGATGCAAAGGGAAATCCCACTTGCGCTGTTGGTGGGAATGTGAACGGGTGCAGCCACTCTGGAAAACAGTGTGGAGGTTCCTCAAGAAGTTAAAAATAGAGCTACCCTATGATCCAGCAATCACACTACTGGGTATTTACCCCAAAGATACAGACGTAGTGAAACAATGGGACAACTGCACCCCGATGTTTATAGCAGCAATGTCCACAATAGCCAAACTGTGGAAAGAGCCAAGATGTTCTTCAACAGATGAATGGATAAGATGTGATATATATTTTTATATAAATATAGATATATATACATATAATGTAATATTACCCAGTCATCAGAAAGATGTATACCTATCATTTACATTGATGTGGATGGGTATTATGCTGAGTGAAATAAGCCAATTGGAAAAAGACAATTATATGGTTTCACTCATATGTGGGATATCAGAAATAGTGAAAGGGACCATAAAGGATGGGGGCGGGGGAGGGAACTGAGTGGGGAAAAATTAGAGAGGAAGACATACCATGAGAGATTCCTAACCCTGGGAAACAGGGTTGCAGAAGGGGAAGTGGTGGGGGGATGGGGTGACTGGGAGATGGGCATTAAAGGACAGGTGATGAGATGAGCACTGGGGATTACACTACATGTTGGTAAATTGAATTTAAATTAAAAAAAAAATTAGATTCTCTGGTCTTCTCCTTATCCAGAGTAGCAGGTTACTGCTCTTCCCTATCCTAGTAAAAAATTAAAGTTTCTAAATGGAAAAATTGAACCAAAAAAGCATTACATTTCAAGATACCAGGCACAATAGAGATTAGAGGAGAGGAGGTGTACTTTAAAAAGAAAGAAAAAAAAGTTTTCTTTTTTTTCTTGTTTTGGCTTTGAAGTCTACATAGTTAACAGAACTAATTTTAATCATCTCCAGAAACGTATAAACAATTGTGTAACGGTAGAGTCTCTCTGAAAAGGTAGATGGCCCCATAGTGGGTAACCCAAACAAATGGTCATAGCCCTACTCCTAGTAAAGCTCATATCACAGACGGAATGTTTGCTACAGACGGAATGTTTGTGTTTCCCAATAATCTCACGCCGAACTCTTCATTCCCAATGCAAGATTAGGTATTAGGATGTGGGGCTTTTGGTAGATGATTCTGTAATAAAGGTAGAGCTCTCATGAATGAATAAACTAGCATCTTACAAGAGACCTCAGAGAGCTCCCTCATCCTTTCTGCCATGTGAGGACACAAGAGAAGAGCTATCTAGGGACAGGGAAACAGGCTTCCATCAGACACAAGGGCAGTGCTGATAAGGGAGCAAAGGCAAGCTGAGGGCAAAGCATAAGTTAACACCCTGCAACATCCCCACCCCCACTCCAAACACACACACCAGGTGGGATACATGTGACAGTCCTCAAGCATTCCTGGCTGCTCTAGAACAAAGGAAAAGGAAAAACAAATGGTTAACTGATAGAGCTCAGAGTCATACTGGACATGAGTCCCCATCAGTCTGCAACTATCTTAAAGATTTACAAGAAAAAAGCAGTCTCCAGAAACCTATAGACTCAATTTCCTCGAGCCCTAACATCACCCTTCCCTCCACAGGATAGAAAATCTTATATAATCAGTCACTCCTCACAACCCCAGTGCAGCAATTTTTGCCCATGGGTCTTGTCCTCATGCTTTAGTAAAACCACTTTATTTGTGCCTAAGTTGTCTCAAGAAGTTTTTCTTAGCTATTGACCCCAAATGCCAACACTTCAAACCACATCAGTACCTTGATCTTGGATTTTTCAGCCTCTAGAATTGTGGGAAATATTTTCTGTTGCCTAAAGCTTCCCATAATATAATATACAATTATACCAGCCCAAACAGACTAAGATAACAGATATTTGTGGAAAACCTTTAGTTCTAAGGCCAAAGTCTATTCAAACAAACTGAAAGAAAAGAAAAACTCAAGGAAAGAGACAATTCAGGGAATAAAGGAGAACATGAAAAAAATAACTCCCTAAGATACAGGAAATCATATATTGTATTCACCAAGCAAGACACCCTGTTCTTGCTTGGGTGTCTTGCTTGGTTTGGTTAGTTTTTTAATGATAGGAGAAACAAAAATAGCTTTTGGAAATTAAAAGTATAACACATGATATTTCTCAAAAAAATAATTTGGAAGGAAAAATCAAGAAAATCCTCAGAAAAATAAGAAAAAAATATATAAACTTGGAAAATCTGAGACAAAAGATTTCGAAATTAGAGAACCATTCCAGAAGGTCCAGAGCTGACTAAGAAGAATCCCAGAAGGAAGATAAGAATGAACAAGATAATATTATCAAAGATGCTATTCGAAAAAAAGTTCCCAAACTAAAAAATCTAAGTTTCTAGATTCGAAGGGTCCTTTAAGAACTCAGCACAATGGATTAATTAAAAAAAAAAAAAAAGCCTAATGTTCATCATTTGGAAATATTGGGAAAGCAGGAAAATAAATAAACAGGAGTTAGGAATCACCCTTCCTTGGGTATTCTCCTTCACTCCTAGGGTACTACACAGAGTTTCCTTATAACTTTTCATCACAGTTAATAATTCCTTATATGAAATGCTAAACCAAGAAGGATAAAGATACGGTATCCAGAAATTAAAGGATACCACTGAGTTGCAAAGCAAAGGGAAATTCTAGATGATGAGGAAGAGAGGGCCCAAAATTAAATGGGTCTTTAACCTAGACACTAACAGTCCAGATTGGAACATGAGAGTGAAGCTCTTTTTATTTTTTTTTTAATATTTATTTGTTTATTCATGAGAGAGAGAGAGGCAGAGACACAGGCAGAGGGAGAAGCAGGCTCCATGAAGGGAGCCCGACGTGGGACTCGATCCTAGGTCTCCAGGATCATGCCCTGAGCTGCAGGCAGTGCTAAACCACTGAGCCACCCGGGTTTCCCGAGAGTGAAGCTCCAAAAGAAGGATTTCTCCTAGGTAAGAGAAAAAAGGAAACTAAAACAAATAAAAAACTGATAGATTTCACCAAGCATCTGACCTTGTGGAAGAGAACTCTGTTCATAACTTTGGGAAGACATAGAGGTAGAGACGTAGAATGCTTAGGAGAAAAATTATCAGCAGCACCTTTATAATAATAATTCTGAAAAGCCCCAAATTATCAATATAATTTGAAATTATGACATAAAAATTACACAGGGAAAATAAGTGAAAAAAAGTGTAGAAAAGGACCTAAGAATGCTAAATCTTCATTTTCCATATTAAACAGTCAATAGAAAAAAAAAATAAAAATAAACAGTCAATAGATTTTATCTAAAGTTGATACATCAAGAAGTGGCAGTAGAAGCATATTTTTAGGAATGAGGAGGGAAATACCAGGGGACACAGCTAATATAGTTATCTCTGAAAAGTCAGACCCCAGGGAACAGTCAGTAGCATAAAAGGCCTATTTTTTCTTTCTTTCTTTCTTTTTTTTTAGTATAAGCTGATAGTGATATGTACTACTGTAGATACTATTTGCACTTATGTAGATATGTACTTACACAGATATTATATATCTTTTTCAATTTCTATACACTACTTTGATTAAAAAATTGGGGAAAATATACTTATATAGATATTATATGTCTATTTCTATTTCTGTATGCTTACTTTGATTTAAAAATTTAGGAAAAATATCTCATTAAAAGTTCCCATCAAAAGAGAAAAGTAAATTACAAAAGAAAAGGAAAAGAAAAGGAAAGCAAAGAAATAAATGACTCTATGCAGTTTGAAATAAAAATTTCTTTTGAACTGAAAGTATTAACCGTTTTTAGTAGTCATCTATTAGGTCGCCTCTCTAGTTTCCCCTCTCCCTTTTATGAATCTTAGTGTTTACTCAAAGTAGATGGTAAAATTGCTGGCCATCAAAAGCCACTTAAATAGTGGGACGCTAGACTCTCATTTGATCCAGGGATAGGCATGCTTCCAAGATAGATCGACGAGAAACTTTTTTCTAAACCCTGATCTTCAGACAAGAGGTTAGCAGGGCACTTCACACAAGCTGGGTAAAAGCTGAGATGAGAGATGTCTCTGTGGATCTGTACAGCCTTTAAGTCTTAGGCCCAGTCACTCCTCAAGTAGAGCACTATTCCTGTTATTTGGGTTCCACAGATTGCCATTATTATTCAGGTGGGCTTATTTCATTTCCTTTTTTGTAGTGAACTCCAATAGTGAATCTCACATTTTTTTGTACCATATTGTTTTTAAATTTAAATTCAATTTGCCAACATATAGTATAACACCCAGTGCTCATCCCATCCCTTAGTGCCCATCACCCAGTTACCCCATTCCCCTGCCCACCTCCCCTTCTGTTACCCCGTGTTTGTTTCCCAGAGTTACGAGTCTCTCATGGTTTGTCTCCCTCTATAATTTTTTCCCTACACAATTCCTCTCCTTTCCTTTATAATCCCTTTCATTATTTCTTATATTCCATGTATGTGTGAAACCATACGATGATTGTCCTTCTCTCCTTGACTTATACATGAATTCTTTCTACTGTCTTAAATTACCCTTAGTTTATAACATTTTATGTTTTCTCCTTGACAAACCACAGATGGAATCTCGTAGGTGAATGCATAGGTCATTTGATGTTGTGATGGCAAATTAAAAATGCCAGTTATCAGGGATAAAATGAAAATATGTTATTACTTTCCCTAAAGTGTTATAGAGTAATCAACACCCTGAGAGAAAGAAACATGATTTGAGAGTTGGCTTATATGAGCATAGTGGGTCATGGGATTTCTCCAAATCTTAATTGAGGTTCTACCTACTTTTTTGTGTATATCATCTATCTATCTATCCATCCATCCATCCATCCATCCATCCATCCAAATGATAAATATCACTTAGTAGTACACCAAGGCCCTTGTCCTCGAACACTTTATGCTCTAATGCTGATTTGTAAGTCAAATAGTTTAGTTGTATGCCAGTGTTCACATTCAGCCTCATAGCACAAAGAGACCTTGTAATGTAATATTTCATCACCAAAAGGACAGTTAGATAATATAGGACCATGCTTCAAAAATGGCTTAACTGGCAAATATATATTTTAAACAGACTTGTTGGTTGACTTAAATATTAGAACTGCCTTTCATCAAGTCTTGATTGGCTGATTGCTAACCTTGAACCAACAGTAGCTTCTTTGAAAAGCACTTCATTGAAGGTGATGAAAATAATATCTTGCATTATTAACGGACACCTAAAAAATCTTCATTTACTATCCACATAATAATAATCTGGCATATGCATTACCCTTTAGAAATTGAAACATCACTCTATCTATTTGAACTGCTAATGGGAAAAGAGACATGCAGAAAAAAAAAATCCTTGAATAATAGCAAGTCCTTAAACATAAGTTTTCATCTTCTTATTATGAAAAGTTGGCATTAATTATCAAGTCTGTGTGCCAAAATATACTTTGCTCATCTTTGTTGCTTTCCTACCATGCTTCATTACCATGATGAATAGAATAAAATATATTTAACATACCTGGGTCACAGTTAACAGATTTTACAGAAATTGTATCTTTTTTATTTTCCTGATATTGCTTTAAGAAGTTCAAGCTAATCAAAGTCTAAATCTAAAAGGGAGAAAATAATTTATTGATTGAAAATGGGCAATGATGCATGAGCCCTGTAAAGAGATAAAATTAAATTTACTGGAGAAACTTTCTGCACTTCATCTTCGCTTACACTAGGAAATGGTGTATTGTTCTGCCTACGTAGAAAGGACACTATGAAAGAATTACTGGAGATTAGTGTCCTTTCAGACTTCATAGTAATTTCAAATGGATCACATTAGGGAAATACAGGAATCCTCTCCCACTGCCCATCTCACTGCAATGTATACTCTGCTGCAGTTCTAACTTAGAAGGTTAAGTTGAGTATTTTTTGATGCACATGGTGGTGTTTAATTTCCTCTGGACAACAGATGAAGCATTGGATAAAGGGATGGTAGTCAGTTAATAGCAATTCTGTTTACTTCAGAAGCAGTGGAAAGACTATATGCCTTAATAAGAAAGTCCTGTACTCATTTTCAATTAGAAAATCCTGCCAACACAATTATAACACTGTTTAAAAATATCTTAATACCCAGTGGTAAATAAGAATGTTATTTTCTTAATGGTTACAAATGTTGGTGATATATAAATATGGATTTACTGTACCAAAAAAAATACTAAAGAGATATATAGATATAAAAGAACACAACTTGATTGAGAGGGAAAAAAAAATGTTGTTTTAAAATGGCCAATTTTTTTTTCTACAGGCAGTAACTTTCAATTACAATTAGATTATCAAGAAGAGTTGATTTATATTTGATTAATCTATTGATATCATTCCACAGCTCTCAAAAATATAAAGATTTACTGAAAATATTGTCATGGACATTATTTGAGAGCTAATTGGGTGTACAAGTGTAAAAAAGAACAAAGCCTTTTCAAAATATGTTCATACCTAAATTACCCAATAAATTAGGAGAAAATTTGTGGCATTCTTTTGGGCCATCAGCATTTACAGGCAAATATTCTTAATAAATTAATCCCCATGACTAACAATCACATTAAAATGGAAACTAACAAGTTCTTCCTTCCCGGTAAAATAGACAATAATATTTATAAATATTTTTAAAATAAATATATTTGAAACAAGATATTTCAGGGTTTAAATATGTACCTACATCTGAAAACTGTGCTAAACTTTAATATCATACTTTGAGAGAGTTAGTGTTAAGTAAGTTACAGAAAAATATTTGTATATTAATTTATTCTCTCTTCATTTAAGGCAGATTCCATACCAACAAACCAACAAACCCCACCATCACACATAAGATGGCTAAAATATATATGCATATATGACATAAAAAATACAAATACAATTATATGAAATATATATGGCAAAAATAAGGGTAAAAATAAACTGAAACAAGGGTCAATTTGCCTTTAAAATGCATGCATTTTAGTCAGATGCAACCAAATAAACTGGAAGGCTAACTAACTGGTATTCCTGCATTGGTGAAGAGTTTTAAAAAATCCCTAAGTCCACCCACTATTAATGATAATATTTTCTTGTACTAATCTATCATACTTACTTCCTTTGTTTCAACCAGATAAAACATTGTTTTATCAATTTTTTTAAAGATTTTGTTTATTTATTTATGAGAGACACAGAGACAAATTGAGAGGCACAGATTGAGAGGCACCTGCCTGCAGGTTCCATGCAGGCAGCCCAACATGGGACTCGATCCCGGGTCTCCAGAATCAGGCCCTGGGCTGAAGGCGGCACTAAACCGGTGAGCCACCCGAGCTGCCCCTTGTTTTTCATTCTAAAGGAACTTGGCTCATTACTTTACTCACAAAGGGAAAGTATTTTTCTGGCTTTGTACTCAAACCCCTTGTGTCTGTTACCCTCCCAAAAAGCTTGCACATGTTTCCTATGGTTAATTTACCACATGCTTGCTAAAGCAGACAGTTTTTAATTTACTGGTCAGATTCACCTAATATTTGTATGCATTATATAAAAAATATTCATGATCCACTAAAAGTTCTTTGTGAGGATGCAAGGAAATTACAGTGAATATGGCTGAAATCAAGTGGGCCCTTAGATCTTAATTATAAATTATCAAAAAAAAAAAAAAAAAAAGAAGCAAAAGAACTGGCTCCCTTGGCTATTTTCTTACCAGGAAACAAATGAAAAAGGGAAATTTATTTCTGACCATAAATCCCAAAAGTTTCATTTTCATTTTCCCAAGTTAACTTTCTCACCTAGCTAAGCAGCATTTCCTGCTATTATTAGCTGCTGGTCCAATATCAGCTGACCAGTATCCATCAAATGCCTTGCTTCCATGAGCTTAGGGACTCCCAAGGAACTCCATGTATGCAGACTTCTGCTTACCGCTTCTAATTATTTTCTAACAGATAATGGAACATTTAAGTTCGGAGAGGTTACATTAAATTTGTAAGTGGATCAAAACTCAGATAAAATTGCAGTGGCTACGATCACTGTGGAAAACTGTAAGCTTTTTAGTTTTGAGATAAAGAGCCCTCACTGATTGCTTATTTTCGTGACAAACTGCTCTCATGATTTCACTACCTCCAAGGTGCTCATTCTTATTTCTAATCACACTGTGCCAACCTATACACAAACTATAAGCTATGAGAACTAAAAACATGGCTTCATTGGAGCTGCAGCAGCATTTAGAAATGTTCAAAACAATATCTTGATATTTTTATTTTTACTGGGAAAAAATTGAGCTGTTTATGTAATAAGTATAGAACAACTCATTATTTTAACAGGCTTAAAGAAATAGAGATTCTATGGCAATCATTTTATGCAAAGTGGTAATATGTGTATTTACAGCATGGATAATACTTGTAACTTATTTATATTAGTAATATAATTACAAAAACATTTCCAGTATATAATGCTATATAATATATTGTTATATAATCCATTCACTCCACTGTGTAGAGACACATATATGTGTGCGTGTGTGTGCTACTGAAAATATCACAGCACATTAAGCCTTCATTTCCTGAATCAAATCACTGGTCTATGAGTAACTAAATTCACCTTATGCCACATAATGTAAGCCAGGATTTTATTCAGGTGGTACTTCCCTCTAGCAGAAATAATATTTTTTTTTGTGTCCTTGAAACTGTAAACAGAACATTAAGCATTAATCAAACCATTCATATCAAGGTTTGATATGTCTGAATTTATTTGCTGATTTTTTGGAAATTCTACTTCCCGGTCTATGCTTGTTCTGTGGGCAAGAGCTTTCTACCTGAATTTTATAAACAAGCTTCACATTATAAACAGCTCTTCCTACTGGTGCAATCAAACTGAGTGAGGATTCTTCTTAAGCCATCATGATTAGCAAATACAATTCAGATTGGAGTCAGAAACTGCACATGATCAGGGAAATTCTCTTCCAGCTCTGTGGTGGCACAGCAATACATCCTCTAATGATTTATGAAATTCACCAAATCGAAGAGTTTACAAAGCTGGAAAATACATACAATATGGAAAGCTACTACCTTTAACAGACTCCCAATTTTCATTCATCAAATTTAAATATTGGTACGGGAGACTATGTGCTGTTGAGAAATGTTCTCTCATTCACACAAATCCAAGACATGCTTTGGAGAAACAGAAGCAGAAAACTTATTAAGTTACATGTTGAGGTTTACAGAGAGAAACCTGCTTTGGTTTTAGGTTGTCTCTTTTAGGTGCTCCAAGAGAAAAATTAAGCCTGTTAGAATGTAAAACTTGTCAAGTATGTTGCCTATTTTCAAACATTTTAGTACTTGCTAGGATAACATTCAAAGCTCAAGTTTTAGAGTATCTACTAAATTCAGATAACTGCTACGAGCAATGATTTATGACTGCAGTCAATTATTTTTATTTATTTATTTTTGCCAAAATCTGTGATAAAATCAAACTTTTTTTTTTCTTTCTGTACAGGATCCCATCCTTGTATCCTTACTCCTATTAGAATAGATGCAAATAGGCAAGAGACAAGGGTGGTACTACCAGCGACCTCTAACAACAGATTTTTATTGGAGAAGCAAACACTGTCCAAAACCACTACATAAAATTTCAGGAATTCAAGATTAAGAGAAAGCTAAAAATGAAACTTAGTACGACCTTCCCATATATAATAGAAACATTTGCAGAGAAGCATTCAAAAGGTTGTCACTAGGGGAGATTATTGGCCTCCTGTATCCATCAAAGGCTACAAAGGGTTTTCCTTCTTAAAGGGCTTTCAGAGAGTATGCCAAGTCCTACTTACAGAGTCAATATGGAAGGTCTATTTTTCAGAGAGATGCTGTAACTCTGGATTCAAGACAGCTACTAAATCTGAGCTTGTAGAAATAAATCAGAGATGAGCATTATAAATACCTAAGGAAAATGATCCAAGTGTAATATGTCAAATAGAGATAAGACTGTTGGAAATACTATAGAAATCAATTAGACTGGAACAAAGAAAGCTTAGAAGAGGAATAGAAGTCTTTTAAAAAGTAGGGGTAAAATCCATTCAGTCAATTAACAAAGTATGTATTGGTTCCTAGCTACATGCTTGTATTGTGCTTGCCATTAAATATGCACTGATGGGGTCAACAGACAGTCCCTGTCATCAAAGATCCTATAGGCTAGTGATAGAGTGGGCTTCTACAATAATAACTAGCATGAATATAATACATATTTATGTATGTAATAATCTATCATGATAAATGGATAAAGGAAATTGTCTAAGTGCTATTAGTAGGTTATAATTTAGATCAAGGGGTCAGGAAAGCAATCTTTGAGGAAGTATGCTCAAGCTATGAAAATAAGGATAACTGCGAGCTCACCAGGTGTAATTGGGAGAAGGACACTCCAGGCAAAGGCGCTGTCTTGCTTGGCTTAGGTGAGGAGTAGAAAGAAAGTCAATA
This sequence comes from Vulpes lagopus, assembly GCF_018345385.1. NCBI lineage: Eukaryota > Metazoa > Chordata > Mammalia > Carnivora > Canidae > Vulpes > Vulpes lagopus. The sequence continues at coordinate 19,288,738 of NC_054845.1, forward strand.
AAGAGAAAGAAGACTGGGAAAGTAATTAGGAGCTCAGGAAGCAAGGATTTAGTAGTTTGCTCTAGTGACGCCATTGAAAGCTTTTATGCAGAGGAGTAACACAATTCAAGACATCAAACTAGAAGCTATAAGCTGAAGAAGTCGATGGCTTGGATTAAGGTCATAGCAGTGGAATATGAAAAGAAGAAAATGTTCTCCAAATGTGTTTTTGGCATAGAATCAAAGCATTTGATCTTGAACTGGTAGTGGGTAGTTTGAGGGACTGTGATATTCAAAGAGAAATCTCAAATTTCTGATAGGGACAATAAGGTGAACAGATATACAAATTATTTACACGGGTAAGACTGAATGCATACTTCGGAGAGAAGATGAAAAGGTACATTCTGAATGTACCTTTTAACTTGAGATGTCCCTGAGACTTCAACTTCAGATATCAAGGATAGAGGTGAGGTCAGATTCATAAAATACACTAGAGATGAAATTTGGTGATTCAGTGAGAAAATCTATGGAAAATATGCAGATTGAAAAGAGGTCTAGAACATGGCATTGAGAAACTTCAGTATTTCCAGGATCACTTACCACCAGCATGATTTTGAGAAGCAAGGAAGTTGAAGATTTTTGAAAGAATGTGATGATAACAGTGAGCCTTGAATCCAAGTTGTTTGAGGAGGGATGTGAGGAAGGGGCAGCTGAGAGGTTGAGAAACAGAAAAATCAACGTATGGGTGATATCTAAAAGGGTAAAATATTCAAGTACAATTGGAAAGGAACCAGAGGATGGGAGAATGTGGTTGGAGAATGGGGTTTTTGAAATAGTGATATCAAATGTGATGCCGTTTTTAACCACGTCTTATACAGTTAACAGGACATAAACAAGAGCTAATGAAGTAAAGCATAACAGAAATGATTTACTCTAGTTACTGGTAAACTGGTAATTTTCTCTTTTCTTCTTTTCTTTTCCTCTCCTCTCCTTTCCTTTCTTCTCTTCTCTTCTTTTCCTTTCATCTCCTTTCTTTTTCCTTCCTAGGAGAGTTTTGAAAGACTAAATTCTGTTTCTAATGGAATTTATAAAATCTCTTTTTGAAGATATTGTTTAATTTTAAAAAGCAAGTAAGGGACGCTCAGTGGTTGAGCATCCGCCTTCAGCTGAGCTAGAGGGCATGATCCCAGAGTCCTGGGATTGGTCCCTATGCAGATCCCCACAGAGACCCTGCTTCTCCCTCTGCCTATGTCTCTTCCCTTCTCTCTCTCTCTCTCTCTTTCTCATGAATAAACAAAATCTTTAAAAATAAATAAAAATAGAAAGCAAACTAACTATCCAAAACTGTCCTTAATTATTTTAAGTATATTTTTTCTTAAGGAAAAAACATTGTTTCTAACTGACTTTTCAAGATCATGGCAGCAGTATCGAATCCTGTGACATCTAAGTAATGAGCCTTTTTTTTTAAAAAAAAAGGAATTTTGCATTTTTTTCACCTCTGAAATTAATTGTATTCGTGTATGCAAATGTGCAAAATCTGTAAGACCTGAAGATTTCATCGGATTTAATTATATGAATTTCTACAAATCCATTATTAGTATGATACAGGATCTAGCTAAGAGTTACTGTTAACTCTGTGAAGTCATAGGCATAAAAAAAATCATTATTTTTATAATGAGAAATGAATGCTATTGAACAAAATATCTTTGCAAATAATTTTGGGAGTCTGCTATAATCTGAGAGAAAATATACACTCCACTAATAAATTCTATTTGTCTCACCCCACTATATGTTATCCATTAGAGTTGAGACAACTCTCATTGAGACATTGACTATCATAGGGGTGCCTGGGTATCTCAGTCAGTTAAGTGTTGACTCGGTGTCTGCTCAGGTCATGACCATGAGGTCATGACATTGAGCCCCAAGTCAGGCTCTGTGCTGAGCTGAGCATGGAGCCTGCTTAGGATTCACCTGCTGGCTCACTTTCTCCCTCTCTCTCTTAAAAAATACAGTTTTTAGAAAAGAAGACATTGAATATCATAAGTGCAACACAGAGAAGAACAATAAGTAAGCACAATTCCCATAGACATTTCATTTTCTTCAAAAAATAGTGAAAACTGTTGTGTAAGATAAATAAATTTTCCCATTGTATAGGGAGAGGGCAACAAGTTCTTTTCTTTTAACAAAAATATGATCATTTACACAATAAGCCTGAGTGATTTGAAACATATTTCCTTGCGGCCCCTCACTGGGAACGAGGTGGTTGATTTGGCATGGGAAAGCTGACACTAAAGCCAACAAACTGGAGCACTACAGCTAAAATATTATGACTCAGTCACTGGAATTTAGAATAATGATGGGTTTTTTATCTCAAAATATTTTTAAAGGAACAGATAAATTAATAAAACATTTAAATACATATACACTTCCAAGGCATATAGAATAATATCAAGTGATAGTGGGTTTAAACATCAGAGAAAACAACAACGAAACAACAGTAGTGGAAACTCAGACAAACTGAAGAGTTTTGATTTGACCAAACCATGGTCCCCAAGTCCAAGAACCTTGCTCAGTAGCATCATTTCTTAGGTATGTGTTCCATGCGATTTCATAAATAAAAACAAAACAAAACAAAACTCCCCTGTGCTCTTCCAATGGAATGGTGCTATTTGAAACAAAAACTAGAGTATATATAAATACAGATATTCTTCTTAAGAAGGTGGACCTTTAGGATCATTTTCTTAATGTTGTTCAATGTGATCTTCCTTTGTGGGAATTAAGGCCATTCAGTAGCAGTGTGTTATTACTGTCATTCTGAATCCATTAGAAATATTCAGGTGAGTTTGAGTAACAGCCTTTAAACCAAATTCTCCTTCTCTTGCTTTTAGCATAGTACTTAATAGAACATAAATTGTTCCTTATTTATTTTCGCCTATGGTATAGATTCTAAGAAAATATGAAACGTATCTCCTTTGGTCCTGGATATTAAGAGGAGCATTGGATGTAGTGAGTTTTAAGTTGTTGCAATTTGTCATTTATTATAATAACCAGTAACACATGGCTACATCTAATAAACTCAGTAGTAGTAGTTATTGAATCTAGAATATTCTGGGCAGCCCGGGTGGCTCAGCAGTTTAGTGCCTGCCTTCAGCCCAGGGCGTGATCTTGGAGACTGGGGACTGAGCCCCAGCTCCACGTCAGGCTCCCTGCATGGGGCCTGCTTCTCCCTCTGCCTGTGTCTCTACCGCTGTGTGTATGTGTGTGTGTGTGTGTGTGTCTCATTAATAAATAAATAAATAAATAAAATCTTTAAAAAAAAAAAGTAAAATAGAATAGAATATTCTACCCCAAGTATAAAGTCTATGCTGGGGGGTAGGATGGGGCAAAGAGATCTAATGTTTCATAAAAGTATGCAGTTTCCATTATCTTTGGAAGCTTTATTTCCTTTCTTTAAAATACATGCCTATAAACAAATATACACCGGTTTGCGAAAGAGACATATAACATGATTATAGTAGATGTTATTTTAGTTTGAAAGTTAAACTTGGAATACCCTGCCATATGGAAGAACCCAAACTTAGGGAGATGCCAAATAAGCCTTTTCTCTTAATAACCTTAAGAATATTAGCAACTTCAACTTAATTCTTAGGTCCAAATTATAAATAAATTTGCTTACATGAAGCTTTATATTGCAGTTTGATACATTATTTAAGTACATCATTAAGTATAATGATCTGCAAACATAATAGATTAGCTAAAAATGTTGGTATGAAATGCAGGTGATTTTGCACTAAAATTACACCAGCCTGTTTAAAATATTGAATTTATCATTAATTTTACCAGTGCAACTGTATTTTAATTGTTGTGATGTCATACTAATGTTTTGAAAGAAGTTGCAAAAATAGTAGGAAGTGTTTCTGCTTGATGTTTATTGAAATTGTCAATAGCAACCCACCAATCTATTAATCTTCTAGCATCTATCAACAAGGTAGGAGAGGCTCAGACAAAATATTTTACCTAATATATTTTTAACTTTTAAAAAGAACATACTGTTTGGAGAGAGTTGGTCACAAAATTTATCACCCATTTTAGGAAAATGACCCCTTTTATGGTTCAATCAGAACCTCATCTAACATTCAGCAGAAATCTAAGATTTCAAGCTGCCATCCCCACTCCTGTTTCCATGGGAATAGACTTCAGATCAGAAAAAAAAAAAAAAAAAGGATGGGGTTAGGAGCTTTCAAATAATCATTCAAAATCATGATGAAGCTTTTAGAGCTTCTTTCTTAGGTGATTATTTTGTAGCCTCTTAACCCCTTTTTGCCAATCTGTTTCCATGGAAATGTGACAAAAATGGCTGTCCAAGCCTCCAGCAGAGATTATTAGCATTCTTGTGAATTTCAGCTTTGGCTGCAGTCTAGGCTGGGCAAGATCTTTTTTATATCAGTTTTACATATTAACCTATACTGTTCATATCCGTTGTCCTTTTTCTTCATAATTTTTACTTTCTTTGAAAATTCCCATCACAACTATATACCTATAATCAAGATCAAATCAATTGTGACGTCACTGAAAAAGGCTTTAGTTTTACTATATAAGCCAGGACATGTAGCTGCAGAGTGTCTGAACTTTTAGACACCACGAGGAGACATTATTTAGTTACCAGAGTCCATGTGTGTCAGGTGTTGGTAGATAGGTAACAAGGATGGGTTTCAAAATATTTAGCAACCAGTAAGGTACAGCGCCAACTGACCAGAGCGGCTGGTTTGTACCCGTTAATTATCAGCCCTATTATCTAATAATAGGATATAAGATATGAGATATAAGAGAGTAAGCATTATACTCAAATAAATTATCCAAGGTCAAAAACTGAGCTCCCTATACAACTTACAGAAATGCTTAAGAGAGATACTGGGTAGAAATATATAGCAATCCATCTTTAAAGAAATCAAAGTTCATATGCTTGCATCATCTTTCATATGAAGGTCATTTGAAAATCAAAATCATTCTTATTATTGAAGACATTATGCTAAAAGAGCAAGAATATATATTTATGTCTTTGATAGAACCCCTGGCAAGATATCTTGTGTTAAATGTGAAAAAAAAATAACAGCATTCTACATAGATATTTTATCTGTCCTACCTTCTAAAATTTGCTGAACAGATCAATCTACAATTTTTGCTAAGGGGAATCTAAAGTTCTGATTGACCTTATAAAGTATTTTTATTCTTCAGAACTCTGTTATTTTTCTATAGTTGGAGCTTTTCACCCACAAGGTCTGTCTTCTGACATTTGAACTGAAAGAAAGTAAATTTCAATTGGTATTATCTGACTTAGGTAGGTTACTAATTTAAATGTAACACTGATGTACTATAGATACTAATCTAGCTTGATGCTTTCGTTAAGTAAGTCATAACAAAATAAAATAAAGCAGCCCAATTAATTTTTCAAATCATCATTCCTATTCCCAAATGCAATTTGCCTTTCTTTGCATAGTGGTTAAATACATAGCCTTTGAGAGTAAGATTTGGTTCCCAGGCCTTCAGCTTGTTCATGTAAATAAAGTTTCCTGGAATACAGTCATACCCATTCTCATGTTTTATTTTTCATAAGTTTCTATGGCTGCTCATCTACTAAAAGGATGGAGTTGAATAGTTTACAGAGACCACATTGCACAAAAAACCTATTTATTCTCTGGTCCTTTAAGCAAAAGTTTGCCAATTCCTGCTCAAGGGTTTAGTTGTAAAGAGTATACCATTTCGGGGCAGGAAATTCTGTAAGTAGTGAAGTCTTTTTTTTTTTTTTTTTTTTTCTTTTTACAATCCCTGCTCAAGGGTTTAGTTGTAAAGAGTATACTATTTCGGGGCAGGAAATTCTCTAAGTAGTGAAGTCTTTTTTTTTTTTTTAATCCTAAAAGCAGTCTATTAATAATGGATAAAAATATTATTGCCTGGTGTCTGTACTTACATCCATGAATTCCACATTGGCTTTGGGACCAGTTGTTTCATTAAGAATTTTAATAGCCACAGGAATCTTTACTGTTTCTCCTTCAGGTACCCAGATACCCTTTGGGAGGAAAAAAAATCACTTTAAATCCATATGAAGATACACAAATTTATACCAAAAACAAAATTTAATTTAACCACTCACTCTATTAAAATCTTTAAAAAGTAATTTAGAAGTTTGTTATCTGCTTTCATTTTCTGAAGATGAATCATATATTTATTCTGCTCTCAAAGTGTTTACTATTATACTATAAAGCATTACTATTATAAACTTCAATTTGTATTGTGAAAAAGGCTTTCAGGGGTGACAAAAATGAAATAAAATATAATAATATTAGATTTGGATGATATATCTACTTCTTAAGCCTTGGAGAACACTGTTCCAGTTTTGATCTTCAATTGTCTCATTTGCAAGTTAGAAGATTGGGCTAAGTAATGTTGAAGGTTCTTTTCAGCTTTAATATTATTTAATTATTCCGCAACTAAAACAAATACAAATAAAAGAAAGCATATTCTCATGTTCCTAAAGTTTAGACTGATTTAAGAATTAGTTTTCGAAAGTGAATATTTTAGAATTAGTTTTCAAAGGCAAGTACTAGAGAGTACTGAACCCATATTACTTTGGTTTTATTATCAAATATTGTACATATGTATATAAAATATTTAAATTGGTCATTGCCAGTTCTCTCTTCTTACAAAAAAATAATTATAGTATCTGAACAGGATCTACAAATTGGGAAAGAATAAAGTAGGTAGGGTTTAAGTCGAGTACAACATTAAGGTAAATAATAGCATTTCTGAGTAAACAATTCAACCATTTGAATTAGGACAATAATTTTGATAAGACATAAGAGGACTCATTAATTATCTAAGATTTGTTTTGAAGCATATTGTCCTAATTGAACACTAAAGCAAATATGAAGTTATATGGAAAAAAAGAAAATCTCAAATTTTAATTTATTAGCTCTAACATCAAAAAAAGTCTTCTTAGTCCAGTTTTCTTTTCCTTTTTTTTTTTTTTTTAAATCTCTCAGCAGCATTAATTGCCACCACCCACCTTTGCTTGACCCAGTAGGCCTGAGGAAAACAGAGTAAGGGATTCTTAGTCTAGTTTTAACATTAAGACGAAAGAGGGAAAAACTCTTATTCCTAAAGAGAACATCTCTAGTTTTTCTTAATATCAGTTGGTTGTAGTCAGAAAGGAAATACAAAAAAGCTTTTCACTTTGTACTTCTATGCTAAAACATATATCTTTGTGTTATTGAAAGTTGAAAAAATGCAAGAGGAGACCTAAGCACAAGAATTGTTAAAAAGTCAGAATAATACAGAAATAAAGGCTTTAACTATTAGAAGGTGAATTCAAGAGTTATGTTCTTTTTAGAGTGAATAGGGACACCTATATGTCAAATACAAAAAAAATAAGCCAAGTTCCTTGTGGTAAAATTTTCTTTAATTATTAATGCACAGATGGGGAGGGGAAGCTGGAGATCCATAGGCTACATTTTCTTAGTGATATCTAGGGTAGAGAAAAGGATTACCATTTATTCAATAAAGTAACCACAGGGTGGTGACTTCATAAAGATATAGCATCAATATTAAAATATTCCTAAAGCATACTTTTGAAATAAGAATATAAATTCAGTGTGAATTAATTTGTACTGCTTTTTAAATAAGTATAGTCATTATTTTCTAGGCCTGACCAGACAAAAATTCAACTACACTAATACCCATGATAGTGGTTCAAATCTTTTGTGCTTAAACACAGCATATCTCCAATCAGGAGGAAAAAGTCAACAAAGTAATTAGCTAAGCTAATGTGCATTTCAGTGGTCAAGAATAGTTCTTTATAGTAAGACAATATGCTCTAGTAAGGACTAAGATATTAATTAAAACTTAGGATCAACCATACACACTGTAGGTATAAAATTCAAAGAACTCATGGAATTTTCAATACAAGTAATTTCAGGAAAGGGACAATGCTCATGGACAACAGGCAAATAGTTGTTCATAATAAAAATATTTATAAAGCTTCATAATTAAATGTCTTAATGGGTAATTTTTTCCTCCTGAGGTCACTAGATCATATTTTCTTGAGTTAAATGCTATCCAAGATTTAAAATAAAATTCACTTTCTAGACCATACCATCTTTAAAATAAAAGGGCTGATTATTTGCCAGGAACAATACAAAATTGAATTATCATTGAAATGGAAGTTCATTATTTCTAGCATAGTATAAATAGAAAAACACAATAAGTTGTATTTTTTCAAATATACAAAGATTCTGAAGGCTAGAAAGTACCAAGTCAGCCTAGAATATTTTCTATTCAAATTAGGCACTCAATTAATAATTTTGAGTTCAACTAAACAAAATATGTATACTAAGAGGTTAAGAAATTTCTGCATTTTGGCCTTAGAATAAAACAATTTTATTTTAAGGAGATTTAAATTATTTTTGGAACACTCAGGAGAGAAAGTTAAGGTTTATATTCTTATTGTTAATATTTTTTTTAGATAAGTATTTAAGTAGAAAAAAAGTGAACATTTTTTTAGAAAGTGCAAATTTCCTAAGATCCAGTCCATTTTAACAGAAATATTTGTAAAAACTGTAGGCTTGCCTATAGCTTTAAGAAATATAAAACTGTCAAAGTAAAATTTGGGGAACTGTCATAAGGGACATTACAAAAAGGACTTAGCACTAACCCAGCAGGGTTTCTTATGCTTGTTACTTACATTAAAAATAAATTTCACCACAATTAACCTTAAGCCTGGCCTCTGAATTGGTCTTATAATGAAGCTAAATAAGTAAACATGCAGATGACATTATTTGAGGTTTGCCTTTCCAAAAATATCTCTCTTACTGGAAACCCATGATGTCACCCTTTGTTCTTTCTAACCTGAATTTCACAAATAAAGTCACCTTTTTAGTTCGCATATAACGGTGAGGGCATCAAAACTGAAAATTTTCTGTTGAGTCATGTCAATTAACAGGTAAGCAAAAAAAGTGGTTTAGGAATTAATCCTATCCTGGAAATAAATCAGCACCTTTGTGTAGATCCTAAAGAAACAGGCAGTGCCATCCTGATGGGGAGACATGTGGATAAAAGAGCAGAAGAAAGGAAGAGCAGGGATTAGGGCATATCACTCAGGCCTGTCTGGGAATCCACGGAGCACTGTGTAGGGGTCCAGGAAAACAGGCTAGAGCTGTGTATTTTAGATAAGGGCAAAATTTGCCAACAGGGAGATGATATCAAAAGTGGATCAGAAGGGCATGGAAAGAAAGACTACACTGTGGCTTTTGTGATAGTTTCCTGCTTTCTCATGATGGTATCCCTCCCCGCTTGCTCAATAAACATGAATGAATTCATTTGTGCAGCAACTTCTCAATATGATACAGGTTCTCCTCGCTGAATATTAAAAGGAAATTAAGTTGGCTACAATGAGAACTCTGGCTATTATTTAAGACAAGTCTGAAACAAAAAAAAATGACTGGTGGTGAGGGCTATTCATTTATTATTATTATTTTTTTACTTACTTTATAAACTGTTCCAAAAGCACCTGAGCCAAGTACTTTCACTCTTTTAAGCTCAGTTTCTTTCAAAATACGAAGTTGAGCTTGATTGGGCGCCGTGCCACTGGGAGTTAAGGGTTCTACCAACTAGAAAACAAAAAGAATACAGGTTATAAAACCTTCAAGTCACCAATCAAAACTTTCCTCTTTTTCTCTGCCTGCTTCTCTTTCTCATACATATAAGAAATACACAAGCACACTTTCCTTGACACACAATATTTTTGTTGTATGGATCACTGGATCACTCAAGATTCCTTAGGAGTCTATCCTTCCTCTTATGCTTTTTGCCTGGGTGAACACAAGTATAAAAGCGTGTCTACTTTGAGGCATACTGAGCTAGGAGATCTCCTGCCCCCTGAAAGAAATGTAGGCTAATTAGGGGCTCTTCATCTTACTTTATGAAGTCCTTCCAGTTTTGGCCTCTCCAGCTAAGACTCGGATCTTAGTTATGCCCATGTACTGGATCAGTTTTCTTTCTTGTTTTAGGAGATTCAATACATAGCAAAATAAAATCTAGCGAGGAAGCCAAGACCGATGCGTCCAAAGAGAGAAGTAAGAGAAGAAAGTAAGTTAGCACGACGTCCATATCCCAGGACAGTGCTTCTAAAACTTTCATGTACATTTGAACTACCTGAAGTTCTTGTTAAAATGCAGATTCTAGTTCAGGAAGTGCGCGAGAGGGGCTGAAATTTGCATTTTTTGTAGAACTCCAGGAAATATCTATGTATGATGATGTCCTTTGAACACATTTTAAGTAGCAAGGCCCTAGAGTAACTTACAGATCAAATATTCTAAAATTCTATGAATTGATTCAACATCTTAAGGAAATGCTATGGAATGCGTAGGAATAAAACAGTCGCCAGTGAGAAAGTTTCACTAGTTCTGGCTTCCTGGAGGAGACACACCTTAGAATTGGTTTTGAGGGGCACCTGGGTGGCTCAGTCAGTTGAGTCTCTGACTCTTGGTTTCGGCTCAGGTCATGATCTCAGGATCCGAAGCTTAAGCCCTGAGTTGGGCTTTGCCCTCAGTGTGGAATCTGTTTGGAATTCTCTTTCTCCTTCTGCCCCCCCTCCTGTTTGGCACCTGGTGCATGCTCTCTCTCAAATCAATCAATCAATCATCAATCAATCAATCAAATCTTTAAAAAATAACATAAAATTGGTCTTGAGATAATAAAAATGGATTGACCCGGAGGAGGGTATTGCCATTATGAAGAACAGTTTGGACTCAGCATCAGGAAGAAGGAGGAAGACATAAAGCAGAATACAATAGAAGGTGGGACAGATCTGAAGGATGAGATTAGGGTGGGAAATACCAGATCATAAAGTGGGCTGGCTGTGGCCAAAAGGGACAAACTCAGGTAATTTTAGAGGTTCATTTTAAATGCCATTTAGCCAGAGAGGATGAATAAGCTGGAGAAAGGTATATGAGACCATATATATTGAACACCAATAAAAAATAAATATATATATAAAAAAAAAAGAAAGGTATATTAATGTGTGCCAATTTCTTGCCTATGTGAGAAAAAAACAAAACAAAACAAAATATAAACATGAGAAAGGCTCTATGTACCAAAAGTCTGTATTTCATGTTAAAACTTTAGGTTTGTATCTGTGCTTGGGTAAAAAAGCAAGTAAGAGAAATTGAAGTTTCTCTTTTTAAAGTTAAATAAAGGAACTAAACTTTAAACTCAGACAAATAGCTTGTTCTTCCTCAGCATAAGGAAATAATTAAAGGCAACTCTTACTCAAATGGTGTTGAAAACCATCACGGTATTTCAGTGTCTGTTTACAGTGCTAAGTGCACTGTGGCCCTGTGGCTTGGTTATTATTATGCTTCTGTGAACATCATGGTCTACTTAAGTAGCTGAACAGAATCTGGAGTCTAGGTAAGTGTAGCGATAGTAAGAATTTGGAGATGATAAAAATTTTTTTTTTTTGATGATAAAAATTATTAATAAATTTAAGCCACTGTCTAAAAGCTTAACAACAAATATGATCCCATTTCATTTGCAAATTTATATTTTTAAAAATTATATAAAGTCACATAAAATAAATCTCAGAAAAAATTACACAATTCCTTGGTAAAATTGGAAGAAGAACCTCTGTCAGAGAGTTTCCTTCATTTGAATCCAATTCTGCTGTGCAGAATTTGTTTAGTAGATTTTGATACATATATTGCATGTATATAACCAGGAACTTTAATGAATAATTTTTTAAAATCAGATAAAAACTTATTAAAAATCATATGCAAAAAAAAAATAAAAAAAAAAATAAATAAATAAAAATCATATGCAAAATTGGGGACTAGACTTCAGCACCTTAGGCCATATATATTTAAAATATATTCTTCGGCATATAATACACCATAATTTCATATTTTGAAAACTTTACAATTCTACCTGAAATGTTTAGTCTTCTGCAATTTTCTTAGAAATCACTTAAAAATTTAAACAAACACATTTTTCCAGGAATTTGAGAATGATACCTTTAAAAGAAGCATTGTTTCATTTTGCAAGCCAGAATGATGGAAAGAACGTCAGGTTTAAATTTGTAGGTTTGTACACCAGTACTGCCACTTATAGGCTTAGGAAGCAATTTACCTCTCCTAACCCTTTATTTCACACCTGTGAAATAGGTACAGAAATAATTACCTTAGAAGTTTGTCAAACGATGAAATGGGATGTAACATAGCTGGAAAACTTTGGAATGCTGCCTGCCATATTGTAGCACTGAATCTGTCACTCTTCAAGGGATAGGATCACGTCCCATTAACACTTTTTAATCACAGTATCTGTCACAGGCATCAAGCTTACAGTGCATCTCGTAAGTATATATTGAAAAAAACATATTTCCTACTTTTATGCATGTAACAGAAGATAGACAATCTGGAGCAATATGATTTTGGAAAAGCATATTAACTCTAAGTACATTCCAACAATATATCATGCTTTAACAAGTTTTTCACATCTGAGACAGATTTCTAGCTGTAGTATTTAAGGATTTGAGTTGATCCTCTTAAGAATTCCTCTTCTGTTTAGATGATAGAAAAATCATAGTTATTTACTTGTACTGAGAGAAAGATGGGAATTCTACAATTATCTAATCCAGTGCTAAGTAATAACTTTTTATAAAAAAAAAAATACAGTCTGCTTATAAAACCAATCAGTATGTGTTTATTTAGTAATGAAATGTCAATTTGAGGGACATTCCTAGAAAGCACTATATTAAAAAAAGAAAACAAAACAATTATTTTTATAACAATGAGACTTTCCTGCATGTAGTTAAGGGACAGAATTCATTTCCTATTTATTTAATCACCTAAATGTCCACTGCTGTTCCAAGACTTCCGTTCCTGTCCAACTCTAATTTACTTCACTTTTTAGAATTTTCTCCATGACTGCCCCAAGCTGGCCATGAGGGAGGATTGTATCTGCCTCCAGCATCCTTGCTAAACTGAAAATATGCACAGCACACATGTTGTGCCCAAATTTGTATTCACGTGTGCGAGGTTAAAAATGACCGAGTTGATCTTTTGTAAACATCCAGCTCAAGTAAAAATGACTATTTTTTTTCTCGTGTATATAACATCTATCTTATGCTTGAACATTTCTATTGATAAGAAAACCCATTTTAATTGCAGACAAGTCCAATTTTTAGACATTCTTTCCCGCATGTAACTAAAGTAGTTTCCTGAACATTTCTCAGGATTCTTCTATCCAGTTTCAACTTCTGGAGGAAGAGAACTAAAATTTAATTCATTATCAGCTTGCAAAATTTATCAATGAATATTCTCATTCCAGTCTGTTAAGAGGAAAAGTCCGACTGTCACACTGACAATGAGCCAAAAAAGAGACCCAGCGAAGGTTAAGTCTCAGAACAGAATTGCTCTGAGTTGTTCAGACAGCCATGGATGTGAATATCAGGAGAAGGAGGGAAGGTGCATGTTGAGAAGGATCTGGCAATCCATAGTTTTCTGTAATTGTTTTTCCCCTGTAACCTACACAGGGATAACTATCATCTTGCATGCCAGAGAACTCAGTGTGGCAATATAAAAGAAATTATAATAATTTGTGGGTAATTTACATATTCACAATAACTAACATGCATAACATTAAATGCTTCCCATAAATTGTGTGGTAAGGTCTGTGTGATTACAATAGTATGCTTTATCCTGTATGCTCAGCTTTTCACTGTTGGTATAATGGGATCAGTGGCTACCAATTTAATGACCCTAATTAAAGCATAAATTGCTTGCCTATCTGGCTTTGTTTTGAACCAGAAAAATTCTCTCTAACATTTTTTTAGTCCTGCGGTTGAGATATCCTCTACCCAGATGTTTTCTAGTTGTGCTACTGTAATATCCTCAAACTCTAGCGGGATTCCTCCTCCAAAAGAAACAGATATGTCTTTTCAATAAGATCTGTCATTCAATAAGATAATCTTCTTGGCCCCTGCTATTTGTCCTCTTTAAGTCATGAAACTGCCTTGACTACTTTTACTACATACTCTGATGTTTCATCAACTCTGTATAACATATTGTGAACTATAAACCCTCAGCAGGAAATTGAACAGAGTTTTCACTTGGATTAAAAAACTGAATATCATCTGCACCCCTAAATCTAATGAAAATCCTTAAACAAACACACGGAGAGGAGATAAACACCTCACCTCTGTTTCCAGAAACCTTCTCAAGGCTCTTTTCTTTTTAATGCTCTTCCTTCTAACATAAACTGCAAATGTTAGACCCACGATGACCAGGATGAAGAGCCCACCGATGACTCCAGCTGCAATTAGAGGAGTTCTGACCACCAGAATGAAAAAGAAGAAGAAGAAAAATGTAAGAAGAGAGACAAGACAGAGAGAGAGAAAAAAAAAGAGCAGTTGTGCAATACATTATCCACATATCTCAAATCTGGTCAGAAGAAATACAAATAAAAAATGCATTAAAGCCATCACAAAATTTTTCTCAGGACAAAAACTAGTCCTGCTTTTTGTTTTGCTTTGTTTTTTTAAATAGTAAACCATGCACATCCAACTGGTCTTTGGAGATGAGCAGCCACGGCATGCCATTCAACAACAACAACAACAACAACAACAACAAAATATGACAGAATGAAGAACATGTGCCAAAATGTTGATACACAAGCATTTTAAATTCTTTTCATTTTACTTTTTCTGTAAATAAATGGAAATATATTTTAGTAATGTTGTTGTATATAATAGTATTTTCAACATTTTCTCCAAAGCAGGCTTTCTCAACAGTGGCACTATTGACATTTTGGGCTGGACACGTGTTCACCTTGGGGGACTATCTTATGCATTTTAGTGTTTATCAACATCCTTGGCCTCCGCCCACTAGGTGCCAGTAGTACCCAAACCTCCAGTCATTACAATTTCTCTAGATATTGTTGACTGTCTGTCAAAATCACCCCCCTCTTGAGAACTACTGCTCTACAGTAAAAATAAATTGTCTGAAGATATGTGACTCCACACCTCTAAAGCATGAGGGTATGGATAAGAGAGATGTATTGACAAAAGCACTGTTTCAAACTCCAGCTATGCCACTGTACTAGGATAAAGGGGAAAAAATTAATAAAATAAAATAAAATAAATAAATAAAATAAAATAAAATAAAATAAAATAAAATAAAATAAAATAGAATTGGGTCAGACAGGTTTTCAGAGTTATAATGACAGGAGTAATTGCTATTATCAAAAGGGTACCAAGCATCATATACCCAGAAAAGAGGTCTACACATTAATTATTACAATTAAAGGTGTAAATAATATTAAAAGGAGGTTAGAAGAGATTCATTAGAGATTTATATTCTTAAAGTGTTTCTCTAATACACTGTTTGCTAAGATATAATTTTGACACTAATCATTTATTGTTTTCTAAGGTAAGCTTGTTCCTTGTTTGAAAATATTTATGGTCTTAACTTCTTGTTCTAGAGTAGAGTAGTATCTAGGAACTTTCTATGGTCAGAGCCCTGACATATATTAATTTCATGCGTCCTAGCAAAGAGCCCAGAGTAAAATACATAGGTATTACCTAATACATATTTGATCATGAAGCCATGACATACAAAAACGAAAAATGAACTTTCTGCATGTCCATGATTTCCATAGTATTTTATCTTATATTCCTTTTTGCAGAAGAATCTTCTCTATATAGCTATATTCTTTTAGAGAAAAAAAAATTACTGGCTCTTGTAAAATAAACGTTTACTCAAAGACACATCAGAAATAATGATAGCGGATGATCCTAAATAAAATTTTTAAATTTTAAAGAGCTCTTGAAAAAATCTGTTACTTCTATAAATGAAGCCATGTCTTTTAAAGATTATGACTGTTATATTGCCATATAAAACTACAGAAAAACCTTAAGAAGTAATTCATTCTAAAGGTTGTTTCCTGACAGCCGAAAGTACTATAGCATACTGGAATGTTGCTATAATTCAACTAGATTTTCCTAAATGGAATTTTATAAAGATATAAAAATCTATGCTGAGAAAATTAAACTGTAGTATGGACACAAACTCATCATTGTGATGTGTTTTGGCATGTGTAATATCATATTTTTGAGCATGGCAGTTAAATATGTATTTCAAAAAATATTTTAAGTTTTCAATCCAAGGCATAATTTCCAGCTCAAGTGCCTAACATATCCCTGCAAAAGCCATTGCTACACAAAGAGTTGTAATTTTGTTTCTTCAACCCAGCATTTTTATTGCAAAGGATTTACGTAGGCCTCAGAGTGCTCAACACTTTGTTAATTGTAGATTTGAATTAAACTCTAAACTTCCACTGCTTATGTATTTTGCAAAAGGATAAGTGGCATGGATTTATGAAAATATATGTCAATGTCACTGTAAATTAACAGAAAATGCTCTATTTTGTTTTTGTTTGTTTTCCAATTTAAGAAGAATCATTCCTAATAGAAGAAAATAAGACCTCTGCTTCCATTCTTTCCATTTAATTTCGGAGGCTATCAATTGTCATGTCATTACTACTTATTTTGGTGATGGCAATGAACATAAAACACTCGAAAACTCAAAAGACAGTAATTTCTGTGTTTTTCTAGTTAGCATTTACATTCAATATTTTCCCACAGCAGTGGGAAAATTGGTTGATTTGCATTTCTTTACCACTTTTCTTCTCTTTCCACCCTGCAAGAGTGGTAGAGGTATAAACAACCTGAAGAGGTAAAGAACTAGATTTCCTACACCTAAAAAAATCATGCAAAAATGTTCTGTTGGACATTTTAAGTGGTAAAATTCTTCATATTTCACAAGAATTTATTCTTGAAAAATTAATCGTAAACCACACAACTAAGCAATCCGGGCAAATTGAGAAGGGGGAATACTGTGTAAGACAATTTGTATGTTCTCTTTAATAAGCGAATATGAAAAAAAAAAAGGAATGGTTTTAAGAAGACTTACTAGTCATAACAAGATGTGAAATGTGATCCTGGACTGGACGTTAGTTTGGACAACCATTTGTACAGACTTTTTTTAGGTAACTTGAGAAGTTTGATTATGGATTAGGTAGTAGATAAGATAAAAATGTACCATTATGGAAAAATGCAGACTAGAAATTTAAAAGATTGAGTTAGAAACAGCAGAATTTCAATGAAATATCCATACGTGCACATGTGCGTGCGTAAGATCTAGAATATAGAATAAGATACTGACAGTACTTGTCTTTGGAGAGTATGACTATAGTGCTCATATTTTTGTATTTTTACTAATGGGAATTTTCTAATTTTATACAATGTTTTTATTTTTCTTTTAAAATAAAAGTTTGTTAAATTTAAGAGAAACAGAAATAAATCATTATCTAAAAGTTTTGTTTTATAAAAAATGGCCTTGTTTTTTTTTTTTTTCTCAACTGTTTACTTTGCATCTCTTCAGTTAATTCATTTCACTATCCTCTGTCTACTTTTACCATGTAAGGAACCTCTGTAGATATTTTCTATTCATTATAGTTTAATGTGTCTGAGACTTTTGCCACTCACTATGTTGTGTACAATTAACATGATGCTTCATAAAACCAAGCTCATCTGAAAAGCTAATACTACTTACACATTTCCTACTTTCCACAATTTTGAGGATCCCTAGATATTTTAGGTGTAGGACAGAGGACCATTTTTTCCTGAGAGTTAATGCTTCAACTCTTTATGAGAACCTTTTTAAAAAGGAGATAACTACTTAAGTTTTTTTTTTTTTTCTTAATTACTGTCTATTCTTCCTAGGTATGATGCTGGCTACTGCCAACCAAGCTATATTTCTGAAAGACAGTGTTTCTTTTTTATACGTGAGTCAGAGTAACCTCTTAAAAGGCTGAGATATGACACTATGAACAAGATCATAAGGGTGAAATGCCAAGGGAACTAAATGCTCTTGTCATCACTTATCTCTAACAGGAGCATTGTTTATTTATTGTCATTTACCTATATATTATAAATGGACAGGAACCCTAAAATATCAAATGCCAATTCTACGCTTATCAAAAGGATGTAATCAACTGATAATTTACCTGATTCTGTGATTTGGAAATACTATAATGAAACAGATATTCTCCCATGAGTCATAGAGAGTAATATAATAAAGATTCTGAATCACAAATGAACTTGGCTCATTTATTTTAAAACATATAATTTGGTTTTCATAATTTCATTTAGAAGTTCAGAGACAACACAGTGTATTCCATTCCGTTCCCTTGAATCCAATTACCCATCTTAAACATTTATCTATAAAAGAATGGTGTCTCCCAAAACTATATTACTCATATAAAAGAGATATTCTTAACAGTTATTCAGTGGAGAATATAAAATGTGAGAGAAAACATGAAATCTGAATTTATAAACATCCAAATATTTTCCTTCATTGATCGGTTTCTTTCCAGATCAGATCAGGAAAAAAAAAATCTAGTAAAGTCAATATAATTTATGATTAAACTCAATGGCTCTAAGACTATTATACCATATTCCACTTAATGTCAAGGGCAGGCTATCCTCCAAAAAATAAAATTGTTAACTTAGTAATACTAGTATTCTGACTAAAATTGTCATTGCAAAGAATGCTAAATCTATAAGATTCCTTTATACATATATACCAATAAAAGGACTTTAATTTTATAACATGGGTATATTTTCTTTATTTCTTGAATACAGAATCATTTTCAACACAGGTATGAGAGACAACCTCAAGTCCCAAAACACCAATGATATAACTTGCAACAAACAGTATGACTTTAAATCAGTGAGCTCCATTTCTGGAAACTTCTAAATTAAATAATGTGGACAAGGGTCTCAGAATTCATTAGATCAGACTTAGAGTGGATTCACTGTTTATGTCTGGTTACTAAAGGTTAAGCAGAATTTTTAAAAATTTACATAGGAAGTAAAAACAATAGGCTAGTCAGCAAATTTTAACTAGGCATTTTTTGTATAATAAACTTTAAATAAAATGGTAAAATAGTGCCTCTAACATTATTTTTTTGCATACCTTTCAAATCTGCATGATTTTTCCTTAGAGTGGCATATTGTGTTGGAAAGAGGTTTTAGAGTCAGGCCAATCTGTATTTTAATTATATGTCGGCCTCTAAATAGTTGTGAGTGTAGTTTTTCTGTCAAATAACTCAGCTTAAGTACACGTAAACACATTCTTCACCTAAGGTAATAAAAAATAAGCATAGCAGGGAACTATCTAGGTTTTTTTTTTTTTTTTTTTTTTTTTGTATTTCTGAAACCTGGTGACTTTGCCTCTAGATCCTGCCCAATAAGTAAAATTCAAAAATTAAATAAAATGTAAATAAAATACCTTTAAGCATTTGTGAATCTTATGCCTCATTTTGGTCAGAACAATCTATATTTGTGCCAGTGTAAATATTAATAATACCCCATGGATTCTCAATAGCAGCCTTGTGTGAGCAATAAATCAAATGTTTACCATAATGTTGGCCCGATTTAGAGAAACTAGGATACCTCAAGCTAATAAGTCTTTACATATAACACACACATATGTGTACATGTGAACACTGTGCATGTGTATATACTTACACATTCATACAAGAGGTTATTAGTATTAACAAGTATTATTTCCTAGGAAAGTAAGTCAATCACTGCCTATAATAACCATATATGTGACTTAAATGGATGTTTCACAAATTAGGGCCAGATGTTATCTTATATCGTCTTTAAAAAATATAATTAGGTAACACTGGCTGTCATTTTGTACCCCATCTTCCTCTGAAAATCATAGTGGTCATCAGATAAAAGCGTGAGTTTGTCATGAGCCAGAGGTTAAATCTATCATCAGCAGTGTACTCCATGTTTCCCAATTTGTTCTTGCTATAAGAAATATAGAACTGAACAAAAATATGTTAACTCCTCAATTTAAAAAATTGACCATAAACTTTTTATTCTAATAGTTGCACATTTTTAATTAAAATTTATATTTATAATCACTGTATATTTTCACTTATCTATGCAATGTAGATCTTATAACCCCATATAAAATATAAAGAAACAGACTCTGAAAAGTTAAGACACCTAGATAAGGTCAAACATAATAGTAATGCTAGCATTTTACATCTTGGGTTTTCAAGTTCATTAATTTTTCAGCTAAATTATGTTGTCTCTCTTTCCAAAGTTGACTCATTAGAATTGGTTTTTAAGGCAGATGTGCAATTCATGCTATATTTCTTCAATATCTGTTTGAAAATAGAGAATAGGACATGCAGGAAATTTAGGGAATTTAGGAAAATAGGGAAATTTAGGGGTCCTAATAGACTGTTTGATTTTTATATTTAACCGTATCTACTATTGTAATTCTTCCAACACTATCATTTTATCTGCCCTACTATGTTCATTGTGGTTTCAGTTTATTAAATCCTTTATGTCCTTTATTGAAATTTCTAAGTGATATTATTCTTTACTTAGCTTCATTTTATTTTCTCATGAGAAAACAGTTAAGAGGATTTTTTGGATTAAAAAAAAAATAGATTTCCTTAAAAAAAAAAAGGCAAAGACAAGCAGTATCTCTCATTCTAGTTACAGTGCCTACTGCACTGATACTCTGTTCAGTCTTCCCCAAAGATGTTCAGATTTGAAACAAGAGACCTTAAAACACTAGGAAATATTGAAATCCCCCAGAAAACATTTTAAGTGTTACTGCCTAGGGCAAGGAGAACCACATTAATGTCATTGTTTTTTTTTTTTCTCCTGCAAACTGTGCTATGTTGACCCAGAATTACACCTGCTCTATAAATATGACACATCTTTTCTTTTCTTTTTGAGCAAATATAAGTGATCTGGGTCAGACTCTGAGGTAGACATCAGCTGACAGTTACAGTTTTTATTTGATGAAACCTAGAGTATTATAGTATATCTCTACCTTTGATTAGGATTGCAGATTCCACTATTCCTTCTTAAATGTAACCAGAAATGTAAGTGCTGAAGGAAATGAATCACTACATATTCTTTGTCTTCCTACAAGCAAATTTGTCTTCGTGTGATAAGATAAAACTTTTTTCCCAATATTTTTTAAATATGTGAATGTTACAGATTATTCAATAAAAACAGTGTTACATTGTATTTAGGTAGAGACATTACCATTAAAACAATATGTAAATATCCTATGGATTCTTCTACTTCTAGAATTAGTCTCCAAGAAAAAAATCCCTAATAGTTTCATGATATTTCCTGCTTCTCTCTACTGGTGATTTTGTATCTATCTATGAGTTTTGCTTGTTTACCTGTTTGTCACAATTTTTAAGATAGTATACCTACTTGTAGATTTGATTCTAGGGGCAGATATTCTCATGCTTAAAACAGCAGTCTTAGGATATATATATAATCCACTCATGAATTTCTTTTTTCTTTCTCAGTTTTGATATAGAAAAATACCTATGAAATTTCTACAAATAAAGTGTTGAAAGGGAATTAGACCAGAAAGTTGTTTTCTTTCAATAAGTTCTTTTAAGAATTTAGTTGAATTTTTAGCACTAAGATTTTTTTCATGATTTAAACCTATTACACAATATCAGCAATGTCTGTATTAGTACAGCACTTCTATGATCATCTGCATAGATAGTAGAAATATGTTAAATGTCACAAACAACATATTGTAAACATTTCATTACAAATACATTATTCACTAAGTGTTCCATATTATTACCTATTCATTACTCAGATATGGTAATCTGAAGCAATATGTCAAAGGATTAAAAAATTGAGTATAAAGCTTTTACAACTTCAGTTATTTTTTCTATCAAAATTGTTTAACATGCTAAGGAATTTATTAGTTTTATAATAGAGTAGATGATGGTACCTAAACACAACTATAAAAAACAAAATTTGGGGAGGGTAGACCCCATTCTTTGTTCGTATATGTCAATATTTTTCTTCACCTCAAAATCTCCATTCATTCTAAGCACTATAACTGCAGATATCTGTGTTGTTGACAGAGATTATATTCTCTTCGTAAATTGCATCTATCTTCATCTATCAAAGCACTAAGTTGTACATTTGTGTCAGGTTTATTGGGCGCAATTACAAAACACAGATTAAAGAAGTCCCATTTTCAGAGGATTCACAAACCAATTTCTTAAGTAATGATTTCACTTGTTCGCTTTACATACAATTTTGTATATAATGCATCTTAAAAAAATTAGTATGCTTTTTAGATACCTCAATTCTTGCCTTACACTAAAAACTTTAGAAAGTAAAACACAAAGACGAATTAAGGAACATCTCTCTTAAGAAATATTACTCCTTTTAATTTAGATGAAATGTTTTCTACCTTTTTTACCCTGCTGGGCAGTCTTTTTTTCCTTTTGAGGGGCCTCCAAGTGTTCCCAGAAGAATAGGCAGCCTTGATAAATTTTTAATATTTGGAAGAAGGGAGATGAGGGAGACTTTGAGAAGCAGGTGGAGTAATGGGGAAGATGCCAGGACTTGGGATATTCATGTAGGGTGATTAAACATTTTCTGCATAATTAAATAACAAAGCTACTTATACTAGGTATTTTATTTGTGCCATGTCAAATAATGCTTCCAATATAATGGATTATGTGTGACGCATCTGAGGTAGGTTATACAACTTGCCAAAGGTCAAAAGCATCCTAGCTGGTTGGTAGTCAGGATTTGAATATTGGCATGTTTTGCTTGAAAGTTTGTCTGTTTCCATCAACATATGATTGCATGAGTATATTACATCAGTGGGACAGAACAGAAAGTCCAGAAATAAACTCATACATATATGGTTCATTAATTTATAACAAAGGCACCAAGCATATAAAGTAGGGAAAAGTATTGAAAAGACTGTCTTTTCAATAAATGATGTTGGGAAAACTGGACAACCACATGCAAAAGAATGAAACTGGACCACTATCTAATACCACACACACAAAAAAATAACTTAAAATGAATTTGAGACTTGAGTGTGAGACCTGGAACCATCTAACTCCTAGAAAAAAAAAAAAAAGTAGGTAGTAAAGTCCTTAACACAGGTGTTAGCAATGATATTTTGGATTTGACACCAAAAGCAAAGGCAATAAAAGCAAAAAACAACAAATGTGTCTACATCAACCTTAAAAGCTCCTTCACAGCAAAGGAAACCACCAAAGAAATGAAAAGGCAACTTACTGAATGAGAGACAATATTTTCAAGTCATAACTGATGAGTTAATATCTAAAATATAAGAACTAATACAACTCAGTTTTAAGAATCCAATTAAAAAATGGGCATAGGATCTAAATACACATTTTTCAAAAAAAAAAAAAAAGATACAGAGGAGGCCAACAGTTATATGAAAAGATGTTCAACATCATTAATCATCAGGGAAATGCCAATTAAAATGACAATGAGATATTACATCATACCAGTTAGAATGGCAATTATCAAAAAGACAAGAAATAACAAATGCTGATGAAAATGTGGAGGCAAGGAAACTTTTCTCCACTGTTGAATGCACTGTTGGTGAGAATGCAAACTGGTGTAGCCATTACTGAAAACAGTATGGACGTTCCTCAAAAAATTAAAAATTGAACTACATATGATAAAGCAATTCCACTTCGGGGTATTTATCTGAAGAAAAGGAAAATGTTAATTCAAAAAGATATATGCACCCTCATGTTTATTGCAGTATTACTTAACACTAGCCAAGATATGGAAACAATGTAAGTGTCCATCAATAGGTAATGGATTAAGAAGATGTGGTGTGTATACAGTGGAATCTTAATCATAAAAAAGAATGAAATCTTGCCATTTATGACAACCAGATGGACCTTGAAAGGATTATGGTAAGTGGAATCTAAAACTAAAAACAAAACAAGACAACAACAAAATGTATTTACAGATACAAAAAACAGATTGGTAGTTGCCAGAGGTAGAAGATTAGGGGATGCAAAATGGGTAAAGTGTTAGGAGTCAATGGTACAAATATACAGTTATAAAATAAGTTATGAGGGTGTAATGCACAGCATGGTGATTATAGTTAATAATACTGTGCTATATATTTGAAAGTTGGTAAAAGAATACATCTTAAAAGTTCTCATCACAAGAAGAAACAACTTAGTAACTGTATATGGTAACTGGTGTTAACTAGACTTATAGCAGTCATTTTGCAATAATACATTTTGCAATAATACAGATATCGAATCATTAGGTTGTAGTCTGGAAGCTAATATAATGCTGTATGTCAGTGCCATCTCAAAAAATGTTAAAAAATGTTTAGAAGAAACAGTTTATAGAACTTTTCTCCTCTTAAATGATAGTATTTTAAGATATCATATAGTTGAAAAGAAAAGGTAAAAGCACACACACAAAATAGGTTACAAAGATTATTCTAGAAATCTGTTGTAAGGTAGATAAGAGGGGAAAGAAGACATTTTCAAGAGGAGTTAGCTGACTATTTTAATAGTCCTCATCAGTGGCAATGAGAGACAGACTAAGGAAGTATAGAGGACAGACAGAAAAGTATCACAGTAGTAAAATGTAAAAAAGTGCAAAGTCAACAGTGAGGAGAGGCAAAAGAGGGATCCCACACTTGGGTGAGTGGTAGGCTGATGATGGCATTCATGGATATGGGAAAATCAGGAGAAAGACATTTGGAAGGGAGTAGTGTTGAGTTCTTTTGATCTATGGATTTGAGGTGCTGAAGGGTATGCAAGTGTGTTGTTATCACTTAAATCTACTTTCAACTTTTATATCCATTTGTTTCTCCTCTAATATCAAGACATAAACCTATATTGATTAGTATCTTTACCTTGTTAATTAGAGAAAGTCACAGATGCATAATATCATTTCCTTTGGATTTTTTCCCTGGGAATGCCAAACATGCAGAGGACGAAAAGCAGGATTCTCAAGAGAGGTTTTTCCTTTCTTTTTCCTTCCCCTCCTCTTTTTCCTTTTGTTTTCCTGAGAGATTGTTATTTTATATGCTTGATTTCTCTCATTAAGGTAGATTCTCCTGTTTCAGTCTGGTTTTGTTCATATATTTTTACTGACTTTTTGAGACCAATTATTTTCAGGCATCACACATTTTTAAAATTTTAACACATTTAAAAATCTTGTTCACCCTGTTGTTCATGGAGCACCTTTACTCAGGGAACAGGCTGGAGTCAGATACCTTCATAAGCCTATATGGATGTCCTTGTTACTTTTGGGACCTAATGGCATTCCCTTTTTGAAGAATTTAAAGTTTGTCATTAAAAATTAAAACTTAAAGAAAGTTCTTCAACTGAAAAAGACAGTTAAACATAACCACTCAGAAAGAGGCCACTTCATATTTTGTGTGTGTGTGATCTGGTTGTTCTCATAGGAACAGCTTTAGTTCCAGATATAAAGTACTAAGTGCTAATAAATGGCCTCAATATTATTGCCATCTCTGTGACATAATTCATTCCATTTTATTATTGTATTTACAAGAGTATCTCTCCTCAGCACTATGTGTTTTTTTATACATTCCCATACTAAATGTGATTTTATTACTTAGAATTATTCCTCTTGGATTATTTTTTTAATTTCTCAGTAAATTATAAGCCCCATGAAGATAGGAACCATTATTTCTACTTTTTTATTTCTCTATACCTTCTAATAATATTCTCTAAAAACTTCTCAATAATTATCATTAAATTAATCAAATAGCAAATGAGATATTTAGGTGATAGGATATTTAAGACAGATGCAATTACTCCACTTGATGAGACCTTTCAGTATTTTTCATTTATTTTCTAAATAGTTATATGTAATTGCACATTTCATTTACAATCTCTTGATTCTTGAACTTATTCCCATCACCTTTTTATTCTCTACCTTGCCACTAAATCAACTCTTGTCGAAGTTACCAATGGTTTCTTGATGGTCAAGTCAGAGTCATTTCTTAGACAGACCTAATACTAATCACTTAGTAACATTTCATATGAGCGATAACACTTCCTTTCTTAAAACACCTGAATTCCATCACACCACTTTTCTCTAGTTTTTCTTGATCTGGCCAGTCTTTTTCAGGATTTTTTGCTGCTTTGTCCTTACCTCTCTGACCTCTAAATATGGAAGGGTCCCCAGACATAAACACTGGATTTCTTCTCTTCTCCACCTACACATTTATTTCCTAGTGATATCATCCATCTCTTTATCTATGTAGTGATAAGCAAATTTATATCTTCAGTTTAGACTTCTCCTCTGAATTCAGGTACAGTTGATCTTTGAACAACACAGCAGTTGGGGTCGCTCACTCCCTCTGCACTGCTGAAAATCTACATACAACTTTTGACTCCCTCAAAATTTAACTACTAATAGCCTCCTGTTGACCAGAAGTCTTACCAGCAACATAAAGTCAATTAACACATATTTTGTGTATTACATATACTATATACTATATTCTTACACTAACGTAAGCTAAAGAAAAGAAAATCAAGAAAATAAGATGGAAGAGAAAATACATTTACAGTACTGTACTATAAAAAATTTGACAAAGAAGTGGACCTGCACAGTTCAAACTCACCTTGTTCAAGGATCCACTGTATGTCCAATTGCCTACTTGACATTTCCACTTAGATATCTAATTTCTCAGCTTTAGTAATTCCAAAGTAGACTTTCATTTCAATACTCGTTCCCCCTGCACCCCCCCAAAAAATATTGCCTGCTTCTCCCTGATTCTCTCCTAATTTGGCAAGTGGAAATATTATCTCTCCATTTTCCTCCACATTCCACATATTCAAGCTAGCAAAAAATTTACAAACATATACTCAGATTCTTGCTCATTATTACTCCTTTCTTCTTTCCTTAGGTATAATCTATCGCTTCGAGGGAAAATATTCATTTATTTCTAATCTATAACATTTACTTCTAACATATCCCATGGCATACACTGACTTCCAGGTTAATTTACCTAATCTAGGAGTTCTAGAGTAAAGTTATCCTTTTAAGGGATTTTATTTATGTGAAGAATGCATAATTTTCAAATAACTTTCAGGAGGGAAATGGCCATGGGTACCTATTCAGATATAAAAGTACAAATATAAAAGTACAAATACAAGTTTCTTAAGTGCTGGAACTGTCACAGTCATCTTCATCTTCTTTAGAGGTTAGTTTTTTGTCTCTTAAAAAGAAGCACTAAATAAATAATTGCTGCATGAATAAATAACTAAATGAATAGTATACTTATATAAATATTTACATACTTTTTTATTTGAAACCAAGTCTTAAAAACAACATAAATTTTCAACAGTTTCAGAGCTTCCTATATATCGTTAAACTTGAAAAAATAATTGGAAGATATTTCTAATGAAAAGAAAGTGGGAAGAGGTATTTACTTAATGCCCCTCTGATTGAAGCTGATACATATTTAATATTTGCTTATTCCTGATTTCAAGGTGGTTGGTAAAATAGTATTTTCTCTGAAAACTGGTAGAACGAATCCTTAGACCATTTGTGATGCTTGTTTGTCTGTTTTAGTTTCGTTCATCTCTACCCTCCCCCCATCCTGCATCAAAGTAGCTGATTGATTAACCCAACTGTCATTCTTCATCCCCTGCTCCCTAACACATTCTAATCTAGTGATTTTTTAAAAAGCTAAATAACTTCACCTTCTCTCTTCACCTTGGGGTGAATATACAATATATTTCTGGCCAAGGGAAGAAAGCAAAAGTCAGCAAAAGGAATTCTGACACACACACACAAAAAAAATAAATAAATAAAATAAAATAAATAAATAAAAATAAAAAAAAAAAAGGAATTCTGACACAGAACAGGTACAGCTGATGGAACCTGCCCCTCCATTTCTTGTGCTTGGATGTAATGTGTAGAGCTACAGCAGCCATCCTGTTACCGAAACATAAAGATAAGAAAATGACATAGATTCTGGCCCTGATGTTACTGATCCATGGAGCCAATGGCAATACCTCCCTCACTTCTAGACTTCTATATTTTAAAGAACAACACACAGAACTATATATTTGTTCAAACCACTATTGTCAGGCTTTATTTTACTTGTGGCTCACAAGTATATTACTAAAAAAGGAACTATGTCCAGATTTTCCAACTTTTGCATCTTTTCTTGCATTGAACTATTGAATGCATTATCCTGAGATAATCCAATTCTCAAAAACAAGAGATAAACAAATGGTCTTTCTCTTTCCAGATAATAGTAAATAAGCCCAGGCCTTCTATTATGTCAGCTGGATTATCATAGTCCTTTAGTTATCCACTAGGCTGTACCTACATCAGTCTTGAGTGAACATTTTTTTTGGGGGGGCAGGGGGCAATGTCTTATACTTTCACAAGTAACACTAAGTAGGAGCTTATAAAACTTCCTCTAAAATGTAGTTTCTGAAATGTGTTACAATGAACAGCATAGCACATGCATTGTCATCTGTCTTCAAGGGATGACAAAGTTCAAAAGTAGTAAAATGTTTTCCTAGCTTAACAAACCTCCAGCAAATATTATATGGGAAGGTCAATAAAGAGAACATGAAGAAAACAAAGTTCCTCATTAGCATTTAACTTGGCAAAACACTAATATCCAATTTCTCTAATTTCTGGGCCCATAGGAGATTGGAAGTAATCCAAGGGGAAAAAATGAGAGGGTGAGGCTGTTTCTGTCTATCTCTTTGAAAATACTCCACAAAGGACTTGGAGAAAAGACAAATCCTCTCTGCAAAAAATTTTGGTCATTGCACCCCACTTTAATGTTTTTAGCACAGAATGGATTGCTTTTATATTCGAAGGGGAGTTTTGTTGTGATTGGGTTCACAAAAATGCGTTTTAAAGCATCTAATAACAACGTTTAGCGACCTAACTCTTATTTAAACTAATATAAATGCCCAATCTCTAATTAGAGCACATCTCTAATTATGGGGAAACACATTTTTTTCTAAAGCCATTGCTTAGAAGATGTTATGATTTTGCAGATGTTCTGGATACAGATTTAGAGCCACTAGATTTTATATATATATATATATATATATATATATATATATATATATGATATACATAATATATATTAAAATATATACACACATATATACATACATGTATATGTATGTAAATGTATTGTATGTATATATACTTATATATTTTATATATATATGTATAAATCTAGGTCAATTCAAATAACATTGTTATGATATAATAGCAAAGCAATCATAAACTTTGCCTGAAACCATTTCATTTAAATGTAAAAGAAATCACTAGTACTGTGGAAAACAAACATACGTGTCTAAATGAACCAGATTCTCTTCCTAGCTAGAATATTATTTTTTAATATGTTGTCTATTTTCCTATTACTGAAATTATTTATACTATTAACAGTAGTAGGTCACATTTGATGATATATATTATTTTGGACATCCAGGAGAAAATATTTTTGAAATCTTTTTGTTTTATAAATAGTCATTATGGAAATAATCTAAAAAGAGTAAGGATTAAACATATTCCTCTTAAATTTCCTGACTGATGTGTTTCTACAAAACTTTTGACTTCTACAAACTAAACATCTTTGTTTTTCCACCTGGGATACTACCCAGGCAAATGGTTTACCTGTACCTATAATTGTACCATCCAAGCTCATGCAAAATTTCAGTTTTTCTTAGGTCAAGAAGAGAGAACAAGAGATAGCAGTAAATATTCCCTAACTTCACTCTCTGACACTGAGTTGGTTGTTGGAGAACACTAACATTTCTTCTTGAATATATTTTGGTACCACTAAGTATATTAGTACTTTAGCTATTGGAAAAACAATCGAAACAAACAAACAAAACAATCTAAAGAACACAATTTTAAATTTAAGATGGTATGCAACAGACATCAACTCGTAAAATCCATGCCAGTTATTCAAGTAATGATAGTGACTAGAGGAGAGTAAGAACATGAAAGAGAGAGAAAGAAAGTGAGAGAGAAAAAAGGGAGAAACTCTTTGAAGAAATATAGTCTTAGTATTTTATAAAAAGATTTAAGCATTATCAAGGTTGTAATTGTTAAAGTTTTATTTAAAATTATTTCAAAACTACATAGGATCAATGTCATTGAACTGAATTATTGAAATATTAAAGGTCTGTATATGTATATCTGTTCATCATGGATTACTTACAACCAATTAGGAAATCTACAAACTTTCAAAGACGTTTAATGTTCCTTATTCATCAAGTCCTCTCTGTAACATGATTGATGGCACCATAAAGAAAACTATAAACATATTAGAAGAAATATCTAAGTCATTCAGTCCTTGGCAACTTTTGGGCAAAGACTTTCAGTCATAATAATGGAACTGATCTAATCTGAATTTAGATAGGTATAAAAATGATTTGCTTTAAAATTATACATATATATATATAAACTATAAATATATATAAATAAAATTAGACTGTAACTGAAATGTTTTCTAATGTAAATGTTTAGTTCTATAATTTTTAATGTGTTGCCTATCTGACTTTTTTGAACCAATATTAGGAAATATGAATAAAATTGAATATTTCAGTGTATTTTAGTTGATGCCTAGATAAATATATTTTTTAATGCCAGATACACACACATACATGTTATTTTCTAATCTGTAAAAAATCATAAAATTAGGACTAGCTTATCTTTAAATAGAGGATTGGTAGTAAATCAATGTTCGGGAAAATAATGCAACCCAAAAAAGAAGGAGTTATAGTTATTGATCTGGAAAGCTGCCCATAATGTTTCATTGTGAGTCAAGTAGCCTGCTGAGTAATGTGTGGAGTCTGTCTCCATATCTGTGAACAAACAAAACCCTTATTATTGTATATATGTATTAGTATATGGATAAAGGTGTGGAGGGATAAACATACCTATATACACATATACATCTATATTTAATATACTGAGAACACACTACTTTTCTAATTTAAATTGCATTTTAATATATGAGGATAATAATCTTACAGAAAAACAGGAAGAAGAAAAAAATAAAAATAAATACCTAAATTACAGCTGGTGAACTTTAACCAACAGGATGGTGAATTCTATCTTTACTTGCTTTAGATTTAAAGAGAGTCATATAGGAAAAATGGCTAAAATAAGAATCACTGAGGATAAATTTAGTTACATCAATACAATCAGACCCAAAGATACTTTATGTAAGGGACTATTCATCATAGTTCCTTACTTAAGAGCATTTCAAAAAAAAATGAAATAGGAAAAATGTTTCAGTCTGATTTCCTGATGTATTAATGTTCTGTAAATGCACAATTGCACACACAAAAAACTGATGATGTTTGTAGTAATGATGTAATTTAGAGTAATTGTAATATATCAGCATATTGCAATTATCACTACAGATATTGAAATCTGTTAATTTCTCAGAACACATATAGGATGCTGTTAGATTCTGATTAAATATTTAACAGTCTTCTAATTTAATGAGTCCAGAGTCTCTGATAGCAAATCATAACCTGTTATTTTCCATGCAAAAAATAAAATAGGGTGACCTTCAGTTGAATACATGTGAACCAACACATTGCAAATTATTGATGATTTGAGAATTAGTATCAGAATATTTAATGCAAAATATTAGCACAGTTTATATATGAATTTGATATTCCAAACTATCACTCACTTCACACATGCACACACACTAAAACATATCCTCCCCTTTTTTGGCAAGATGAATTTAACATCAGAGAGAATATAGAACATTAAAACAGAAACTCCCCAGCCTTTGT
The DNA here is from genome assembly GCF_018345385.1 of Vulpes lagopus. Taxonomy (NCBI): domain Eukaryota; kingdom Metazoa; phylum Chordata; class Mammalia; order Carnivora; family Canidae; genus Vulpes; species Vulpes lagopus. The sequence continues at coordinate 19,320,484 of NC_054845.1, forward strand.
CCATCTACCTACATCTTTCTCTGTCTTATATTTGTTGCCTCATAAAATAGTGGCAGGGATTTTAATCATCAAGTCTAATCCTTTCACATCTCCTTTGTCCCTAATTCTAACTTTTTCAGGAAAGGGCTATGATTGATGATTGCTCTCTTCTGTATCTCCACCTTTCATTCTCTACAGGGTCTTCCAAAACCAACTCAAATTTCATCCATCTTCAAGCGTCTTTCTCTTGATAGTATTTCCTCTCCAACTATTTCCCTCTCTCTTCTTTACGTGTAAACTTCCCGAAAGATATCAACACTTGACTCTTTGTATTTCTATAATTTTTATTCACTTTGACTCCATGCTGATATATAGACTCCACATCTGTACATTAAATTTCCTACTTAACATCACTCAGATCTGTCAAAACCATACCAAATTTAACACACCCAAAAATAAATTCACACTGAGTTTAGGACCATCCCACTACACCACATCTCAGTTACTTTTTTCAACATTCAGTTTTCAAGCCAGAATAATTAAGAAGTTTCTTCTCTTAATTACTTCATATCCAGTTAATCACTAAGTCCAGGAATTAATTTCAAATTCTAAACATTTGTTGAATCTTCTCATTTCACCCCACTATCCAATTTTATCCAACTTCCTGGTTTCCCAATTCCCTGATTATTCACTTCCAATAGTCTCAGTCACCCATTCCCATTTACTAAACTACCTATTTATATATATCAGTAACTATATCACCTCCAGAATCTTGATTTCGAGCACTCTACTTTCAGAATAGCAGCTTCTCTCTTTTCAGTTCACCTACTCTGGTATCCCTAATTCAACAGTGTGTAATGGTACTGGGAACTACAGCCTTGACCTTACTGTGTTTTCATTGTACATCATCCTCCCTTATAAACCAATTTCTCTCATTATTCAAATTAGTTTTTATGACCCTTTGTTGTTATCATTTCTTCTTCATATAGCATATACTCAATGGTGTTTATCTTCTGTCTTAAGTAGTCACCTGGCAAAACTTCAATCCTGGGTAAACCCAGATTTTCAAGTACCTATGTCTACATCTGAACAATCATAACATAGCTGTATTAAACGTAACAATGTTAACTGAAATCATTCTAATATAAAACTAGAAATATCCATCAGCACTGCCAAGTATTACTCTACTTCTAGGATGATGTACTTGTACTTTTGATAGACTATCAAATTTTCTCTTTCCTAAAATTCCCAATATTACCTCCCATACTCTAGTCTAAGATGAGGACATCATCTTATATTTCACTTAAAAAGAGGATAAGTTGTGAATTACATCATCCTTACCATCAAATCCACCATCTACCTGCATATTTTCCTATATACTCTGAATCCTTTCCAGTTATAATATATGCACAATCTTTGCTTCTTTTTATGATCAACTTCTTGACTTTAGCACTAGATTCTATCCTTTCTGATAACTAAAGAAAATTTTCCCTGCAGTTGTTCATTATCTTCTGAAATATAATTTTCTTCTTTCTTTTGAATCATTCCACCAGTTTATAAATGTGTTACAATGTTTCCCAACTTAAGTAAGACAAGCAAAAACCCACTTTCTCTTGATCTCATCATCTACCTTTGTAGCATCCCACTCCCCTCTGTCTAGGAACATTTTGTCCGTTTGGTTTCCAGTGTACCTTTTTTTTATTGGCTTTCCTTCTACCCCTAATCCTTCTGTTGCAATCTCCTTTGCTATATATTTTCTCCTCCTGTCTGCTCTTTAAATAGTGGAGCATCCTAAGGCTCATTATTCAGTTTTCTTATCCACCTACACTTTGTGCTTGTGGAATTTCATCCAATGCTATGGATTTAAATATGACTGATGATTCAGACCCCGTTCCTGAGCTGCAGAGTGTTGTAATTATCTGCCCATGCAAAATTTTCACTCATATATCAAATAAACATCTCAAGCTTATCATAGCCCCAACATAATATTTCGTTTTTCTTATAAGGTTTCTTCTACTTCCTTCTGAGTCTTCATTTTAGTTTATGACATCACCTTTCACTCAGTTACACAGGTAAAAAACCCAGGTGTCATAGTGTTTATATTTTTCTTTTCCTTCCTGGAACCATACAATCCAATCTATTTAAAATTTTCTTCATAGTAAATATATAAACTATCTTTTCTCTTCCACTCTACTGTAAATTTCATGATATTAGGGATTACATTAATTTCCTCTCCGTTCTTTCCTCAGTTCCTAAGATGTAGTAAATATACTGAATATTTGCTGGCTGGTTGTTATTGAGTAGCATATATGTAAGAGAGGCGTTTTTTTGTTTTGTTTTGTTTTACCCTTTCAAAAAAGAAGTAAATATGTTATGTTTGTATCAACAGTGGGAAAAAACTTAAGCAGAAATCACTTTTCACCTTATCAAACAGAATTGAGTGATATACAATCTAGGATTCATACTCTACCATCTGAACTCATTGCTACTCTTGATCAACTCCGCCCCACCCCACATATCCTAGTATGAACAAGGGAGGAAAAGCCTGATAAAGCCCAGCACTATGTTATCTGTTATTTTATTGCTGAGTATCCATGAAATTTTGATTCTTATTTCCATCCTTAATAGGTGAGTCTGGGGGGTAAGAGCATTATGGAATTAATGTCATGTCTGATGGAAGTAGTTCTCATGTGGAACCACAGTAATTTTAACAAATCTCTCCAGAATTTATAAGTAACTGTCACCTTAGAAGAGATTTTTAAAAATTGAGCGTATATGTACTTGTAAATGTCTTAGATTAAAAAAAATGTCTTAGATTAGTCACTGCTATATTAATAATAAATAATATATTAACATATATTTACACTATGTTACTATTACACAAGCTTAAATGCTTGGATCATGGGAAGCATTGCTCTATTATGACCAAGCAATGTCAAATGTATTAAACCAAATACGTCATGTGAGGACAAGGAATATAAAATCCTATCATTGGAGGAAGGTCTAATAGGTAAAAGTCAAGACTAAAAGAAAGATAATGAGTAAAATTGTTTAAGTAGACTATAAGATACTCAATCATCCTCATCATAGGAATGGCTGTTAACTGTTCTTCCATTTGGGAACCAGCCTAGTAGAAAGACAGAAATGTGGTTCTTAGAATCAATCAGACACACTGTAGCTCAAATCTTTGCCTTGCCATTTACTAGCTAAGTGATCTTTGTTAAACTGCTTAATTACTCTGAACCTGTTTCCTCATTTGTAAAATGATAACAGTAATAACTATTTTTATATTCTTATCATGAAATTAGATGTGATAATGTAGCGCACCTAATAGATATATATTAGGATTTTTCTTTCAAAGAATGGCAAAAACAAGCACTGGCCTGAGAAGAGTTTAGAAAAAGCAACACTATTCTGGGAAAGAAACAAAAACTGATTTCAGTTTCGTTTGGTGCTTTGGTTTTCCCTCTGGTCCTTTCTTTCTTGGTGCATAGAATAACGGTGCTATCAACTCTGGGATTTGAACTTGGGACTTGAACTTTGGGATGTGGAATCCAGAAGTTCAAGAATGAAGACACTTTGGAAAAAGAATTTTCTTTGTTCATAGAAAAAAATTCTTCTCACTTCAACAAGTAAACTTTTTATGGTAAGAGGTTTCCGTTATTGCTGCTTTATTTTTACTCTACTAAAAGTAACTATAATTATTCCATAAATGACTCAAGCATATGGAATGTTTTACTCTGGGCAATCTAACAGAATGCCATAAAAATTGCAATGGCTACAAGCATTCACAGTTTATTAGAGGTGGGTTTCCCTTTCCTTATCATTCATTCTTTAGTACTGAAATTGCAATGAAATTAAATCACTTTGGGTTTGAGGGAGGATGGTAGAGGAAAATGAAATCACTGTGAGGAATTTCGTTGGTAAATCAAAGTGCTCTCTGTTAATTAGCTCCTGCCTACATACATAGTATGGAAAAATAATTGTATGTTTATGAAAGAATGATTAGGTAGGGAATATGTTGAAGTAATAAGAAAAAAGCACAAAGAGAGCAATTTGAGTTAATATCTACACATCATTTTATGTAACCATATCACAGAAGGGGGTCCCAGTTAATTAGATTCCTTTAGTTAAATAGGAAATATGAAAAAAGAAAAGATACTTAGGGCCTAATACAACATCTACCTAAGTTATATGGGGGGACAATATTTATTCTTTCTGAATATATATAACTTCTCTATTGGGAATTAAATTGTTCATTTTGATATATCTACTACTTTTTCACTTCCTTTGCATATTGTCAAAGCATCTATATATGTACTATCTACAGAAATGTTTATGAAGAGTTTGTATTTTTAGTTGCTTGCAATTTAGACAGTTCTTATTTGAAGAGGCATTTGTTAGAAGTAAGATGCTATTAAAAAAAAAGAAGATGTTGTGAATTAGAATTTAACACTTCTGGTCTACTAAAATCCCAATAAAAAATCTTGAGTAATTTGATAACATATTTATACTCCTAAATTGTATTTTATAAGAAAACAATGCCAAGGTCAAACCTTGGAATAGCACATGCAAAGTACTTTTAAAATTATAAATATCTGTCTAAATAAAGGGGCAGAGGCTTCAGGAACATATTTCACTCGTTAGCTTTCATTTTTAATAAAAAATGAATTTTTTAATTAAAAAAAATGAATTTCAATGAAGTTTAAGATGCTTTGAGACCATGGAGTATACTCAGTCCTGACATCTTTACAAATCAGAAATTAAGGGATCCCTGGGTGGCGCAGCGGTTTGGCGCCTGCCTTTGGCCCAGGGCGCGATCCTGGAGACCTGGGATCGAATCCCACATCAGGCTCCCAGTGCATGGAGCCTGCTTCTCCCTCTGCCTATGTCTCTGCCTCTCTCTCTCTCTGTATGACTATCATAAATAAAAATAAAAAAAAATTAAAAAAAAAATAAAAAAACAAATCAGAAATTAATAATTATAAAACATTGTAATTTCTATATGATAGAAAGATGCTGATAGGAAAGAGTGAAAAAAGTACTCATAATGGATCCCTCAATCCACTGAATTTTTTCATCTGACCCTTAACGCGTATAATCAAATCTTCCCAGTTCAATAATGCAATCTTTAGATTTTTTTATTATGGTCCTAAAGTCAATGCTTTTAAAAATCTCTTTTGACTATCAACCATAAGCATGACTTTCTCTGGTCACATTTTTACAGTTAGCAGGTTTGAGTATAATATTAATGTTCCTAGGATCCCTAAAAGCTTTGGTAACAATATGTAAACATTCTGATATCAAAAAAAAAAAAGCCTCTGATGCAACCTTGTGCCACTAGATACTTTTATTTAAAATCACCACATCCAACTATGTTCACATCCAATATGAACAGTAATTAACAACTACTGAAGAGTTTTGCTCTTGTCTTATAATTCTTCCATAATTTTTGATATTTTATATGTACTGAAACCTGTGGGACACAAGTCAGCTGGAAAAGAAGAAACTCACACCCTCTCCTTCACCTCTTTGAACTCTCTTAAATTCAGAAGTAAATTTAATATACAGAATGTGGTGGACTGAGGATAGACTTATAATAAAAAGCCTGAGTACTTTTATTTATTGGACTTAAGGATCATAACACAACTGCCACTCATCTAAGGAAACCATCTATGGACTGTTTTGACCATTTGATATGGACATAAGTTATGAACTAAGTTCCTTGAGGGCAAAACAAACAAAGAAAAAAGATTGTTCCATTTGTGAAAGTGGTGCCAAGAATATCACATCATCGTTCTCATATATCACACATGGGTCACTCTGCTAAAGGATAAACTGTTATGTGACCTCTCTGGTAATAACCACTATCCCATAAAATAAAAGTGTGATACAGGCATTGAAATGCGACAGGAATTTAAAATGTTTCAAATATTTGCCCATATGAGATTTAGAGAATGAAATTGATTTCAGTTACTTTATTTCATATTGTGAAGTGTCTAGAATAATTGAATTGGAGCAAATAGCCAGATACAAGTTTTTGAACAGTTATCTAGCAGCTTTCATAATTTCTGCCACAAATTTAAAAAGAATTACTAGTTTAGATTTTGGAGTCCTAACTAATAAAAAAGAAATGCTTTGCCAACAGAGCTTTTGCTTATTGAGATGAACAAATGTGGACCTTGATGAAGGGAGAGACTAAGATTTATAAAATGCTTTGAATATATATTTGACAAAGAAACTAAAATAGAATAGAATCGAATACTTTGTTCCTTCACAATCTCTATGAAAACAGCTTGTGTGCAAGCTCAAATAAATAGAATACAAAAAGAATAATAAAAAGTTGCTGAAAATATTTCTTTATAAGATTCTTGAAGAAAAAAAAACACAGGTAAATGCTATTTTTAAGGCATTTAATTCTGACAAGGAAAGTATCGAGAAGTTCTGAAAGTCAAGTATTATTTTCATAGTCTAGGACACTACTGGAAAAAAAAAAATTCTTTTCCATCCTATCCAATCTTCCTGGAAGAAATTCCAGCAGCAGCCTGTAAAGTAAATGGAGTGTGGAAAACCAATTCACAAATTGCAGGCTTGGGAAAGAATAACACTGCTTAGAAAATGAAAGTCGATCAAGATTGGAAACATTTCACCTGTTTTCATTTAAATCTTCAATCTTTTTTCCTGCTGGTTTAGGAAACAGATACAACATAACGGGGCAGTAGGGAGTATGAATTCTAAATATTTCGAAATGGCCACATTTACATGCTCGATGCAATTTTCTGTGACTAAAAGAAAACTAGGCATTTGGGTAATCTCCCAGTTAAAACATGGTTTACGAAACTTATAACAGTTATTTTCTCCTATGTTTTTTATCTGCCTATTATGTAAGATTTACTTTAATCAATTAAGACAGAGCTTTTAAAAACTATCATGCAAGTTCAAAATGGAAAGTGAACTGAAATATTGCTAGACTAGTCTCCTGCTTTCAATTAAATGTGCACCCACCGCATTTTAGAGAGATGAGCATTTACTACAATAATAAGAACCCCCCCAAAAAAGTTACTTGTTACTTTCACTTCTCATCCAATCTGTGTTAAAATGCTCCATGCTCATAAACTTATCCAAGCTAAGTCTTTCATTTAAATTCCAAACTGCCTTATGAACAGCCTGTGACAAGTCAAATAATTCTGACAAGTCAACACAACTGACATTGCTTTAAATTTAAGTTCAAAAGATATCCAGAGTTTCTAAAAGAACCAATTAGCTCCCTGCTACCAATTTTTTGAAATTATTATACTTAGAAGTGTGATACAAAATGTAAATGCTTAAAAAAAGTAAATGCTTAAAACCTGAGAAATTTTGATACGTCAATTCTGTAGTTACTAAACTATTGGATTTATGCCCTACTGATACATACTAGTAGAACATAACTTCATAACATTTTCAAAAAATATTATGTTTCCAATATTTCAACTGGGCATGTGATTACCACCAATGAACATATATACTAAATAATCGCTCCTGTACATTTATACTGAGCTGATGAGGTATACGAATTTCCATTTTAAAAATTACCATTATCATCCCCATTTTACACATAAGAAATATGGTAGGGAAAATACTTGAATCCAGGCTTTCAAATTCAAAAACTTTTGCTTTTTACCTGTACAAAGGTGTATAGGGGTGATTTTTTTTACAGGAATGATGGATGAACTGTACTATCCATACTGTTATTGGACATTGTTACCTATTTATGACAAAGCTAATCTGAATTATGTGTTAGTCTGAGACTATAGGGAATGGCCTAAGAACCCAGGTAAGTAATAGGATTGAAAATTCCCAAACTACTTTTGTTTAAATATTGGAAATATTAAATCTATAATACGATACACTATGATTTTGAATATTGAAAACCACCAGTGATTTACCACTATGGACTTAACTCTTTCTCTGTCTCTGCATATGCCTCTGCCTATGACCTACTGCCATCCATACCAGTGACCTTATTAGGCCAGTGATTCTCAAGGCGAAGAAAGAAATAACCTCCCTTCCATCAACGGACCCACCATGAGGGGTAGAAATACACATGAAACTTCCCTGGGTGATTTTGAGAGTTTCCCCCTCCCTCTGGGAGTTATGTTCTCCCAACCCCAAAATTTAAAATCCTTGTTATATAGCAAAATAATAAATCACAACATTTACTGAGTGATTTATCTGAGCAAGGCACTATTCTATGTACTCAATCCTCACAACTAATTTATAAACTATATTAAGATTCCTATGTTATATATGAAGAAAGGAAGTCTCAGAAAATTGAAGGAGCTGACCCAAGGTTACACATCTAAAAAATGATAGAGCCTCACTTTAAACCTAGAAAATCTGATTCCAAAGACAGTACACTTAGTCAACACATTACATTACCTCTCATTAGTTGGCTGGAATAGTTATAAGAAAGTCACTGAATCAAATGCGGAAACACTCTTCAATTCAAAATGATACTGCAGTGACTCAACCAAAGTCTCAAGGAGGAAAATTATTTCATAAAATATAGGAACAATCTAAAATGGATCTCGGTGTATAAAACTGAATTTTGGGCCTTAGGAACTCTCTTTCTCTTTTTCATTTGCTGATTTTTTTCCCACAATTTTAACCTTGCTCTAAATAACTGTATTAACTAATCTGAATTGGTCCCAAATGCCAAAGTGCCACTGTTGTATAAATCACTTACTTCTACAGCATCCTTTTTAAAAATAATTTAATTTAAACACCTGTTAAGACACATCCCTTAGTTGATTGTTCTAAAAACTTTTATAGGCTAAATATCATATAAATGAAAAATATGACTAAATTTAGTGACACAGATGAACCTCATAAATATAATATTTAGCAAAAGAGGCCAGATACAAAGAACATATATGTATGATTCAATTTATATAAAGTGCAAAAACAGGCAAACTGGTGTTAGCATTTAGAACGGTAATCCTTGGAATGGGGCACAAGGGTGTTTCCATCTCTGATACTTTTCTGTCTCTTGATCTGACTGATGGTTATATAAATGTTTCATTTAGAGAAATTCATTGAGCTTTACACCTATATTGTGCATACTTTTACACTATGCATGTTAAATTTGAATAAAAAATTACACTAAAAGGCAATATACTTCATCCCAAGCTATCATCCTGCTATTGGTAATTTACTACTACTTTCTGTCTTGCGAAAGATACAATTAATTTGTTTCATAAAAAAAGCAAACAAGGGGTGCCTGGATGGCTCAGTCATTTAAGCATCCACCTTTGGCTCGGATCACGATTTTAGGGTTCTGGGGGTGCCTCATGGAGCTCCCTGCTCAGCGAGGAGTCTGCTTCCTTCTTTCTTTTTGCCCCTCCCCTGACTTGTACTCTCTCTCTCTCTCTCAAATAAATAAAATCTTAAAAAAAGAAAGCAAGCAGTATTTCTACATAACATTGCAAAGTTACTAATTTCCTAAATATGAGATGTTTTAAAAGTCAAATTTATCAATATAATTTATAGACAGTAAAATTCATCCTTTTTAATCTACTAAATCATAATATTTGAGAAGCACATACATTCATGTACCCATCGCCACTGTTAAGATATAGAACAATTTCATTATCTCTCCAAATCCTCTCATGTCCATTGTCAGGCACCAACAGCTCTGCCCAATTTCCTGTCCATATGGCTTTGCCTTTTCCAGAATGCCATATAAATGGAATCACATGGTATGTATTCTTTTAAGTCTAGTTTCTTTCATTTAGCATAATGTATTTGAGATCCATCCATATTTTGTATATGTCATTAGTTTCTTTCCGTTGCTGAGTAGCATTACAATGTATGGATATATCACAATTAACATCTGAGTCATTTCCAGGTTTTCGTGATTTTGAATAAAGCCACTGTAAACATTCATGCATTGGTGTCTGTACGAATCTAAGTGAATACTTTGTTTTTTTAATTCCAATTTGTACTTTTACCTGCATAAAGTATTTTCTATATTGCCTTTAGTCTACAGTAATTCTGATGCCTAGAGAATATACCAACCAGCTCAAAATAATATAAAATCAGAAAATGAATCAAATTAAACAAGAAACATCTTGCAAAAATATGTCAACTTTTACAAACTCCTCTCTTAAAAATATTTTTGCAAGAATCTACAAAATTAATTAAAAAATACTCTAATCAAAATATTTGATTAATAAATCAAAATCCTATTTAAATTGTACAAAGTTAAAAATCAATGACACTACTAATTTGTATTCTAAATTTATAAGGAATAAAGAAAAAAGGTAAGGAATGTGGCTTGAAAAGTAGTGTTATACGCCTGTTTCATAACTTCCTAATTTAACATATTATAAATTTCACCCAACTGGTTAGTTTTTTTATCCATGATAATTTGGAAAAGATTTGAGTGACAAAATGGAAACATGGTAGATGTTACCTAGCATGTTGTGGTAAAGTGGAATGGCCCGTCCAAGGATAATAAATGCAGTCATGACTAGTGGGACCGCTACACCTGCAGGCAATTACAGAACAGAAAACATCATTCTCCATTCACAGTGGCATGCACACACATGCACCAGTGCTCACACAAGGAGCCTTGGAGGAAGAACATGGGAAGCAAGCACACCAAGTACCTATCCATCAGGCCGATGCAGTCTTCAATACTTGAGCCTATGCACCTGCAGAAGATTCAAATTTTAAAAATACAAGGAAAAGAAAAATTAGTCATTTTTGGGAAAAGAATCAGTAAGATAAATACAATTGTTTCAAATTCTTAATTACAGTTTTTAGACAGTTTTGGGACACTATGAATTTAAAGCCAGTGAGAAGATTATTGCTTGCTGGATACAGAGAAATAAGTTGCAAATACTACCCTAGTGGAATGCAAAGAAACACGTCCACAGTAAAGGAAATTGTACCCTGTTTCTGTGGATTATTTCCAAATACATATAACTCACTTCTAATACTTTCAATTCATTTGCATCATTCATGTGTACATGTCTTGCTGAATAACTTGATATTTCAATGACTATAATTGGTTTTATGTATACAGTTTCTTCTAAAAGGACTTAAGCTTAAGTGAAAACTAAAATCAATAAAAAAAAGAAACATGAGCTATTCAGTATAATATAATAACCTGATGCTTAATACTCATTAAAGATTGATTATGGCAGAAAATGACTTAACATGCTTTAATGCTATTCTTATGGATACTTTACATAATCACATTATTCCATTCCTTGGTTGTAACTGTTTTTAAAACATACTTATCTGTAAACATGAATTCATTTAAAAAGCAAATTAACTGGTTTCACCATACTGCAGTTTATCTTGACACTCTCTTTTAAAAGAACAGTGCCATAACAGGCAAACAAAAATAGGTTTTTAAACTGCCATCATATTTAACTGAAACAGTAACAAATAAATAAATTCTCCCCAAGGAAATTATTACAGTGAGAACCAGGTAAGTAAATAATTCACTGAGATCAACATTTAAGTGAAATTATAGAAGTACAGAAAATCCTGACATACAGTCCCTAGAATTGCATTTTGAAGTATTATGGAAATATCATTTCTCCCATCTTCCAATGTACTTGAATTGTATTTCTTTCCCTTTTCTCTCATCAAATACGTATAGCTCCAGTACATTATCGAGAGTCCCTCTACAGCTATGATTTATAGAACTGTCTAATTCTGCTGATCCCAATTTTTCCCCAAACTCTAATTTCTAAAACTGAAAAATAAGCTGAAGTTAAAATCACTATATAATGACGTAATACGGTGCTTGTGTATAGGGTAGACTGCCCATTATATCCTTTGCTAACTCTCAACATTGGTAAACTAATATAACTATGTATAATAATAATTAAATCACGGTCTCTTTGCCTCACCAATATCTGCTATAATATCACTAGGTAGAAGGTTGTTTTCTTTTTTGAGGATTGGTTTTGAGTAAGCCAGAAAAAAATTAGTGTAGAAAAATATGGGAAATACATCATGAAAAAAGTCTTTTAAAGAAGTAAATAAATAAAAATATATATGTAGCACAGAGAATTGAATTGCTATTATAATCCATAACCAAAACCATTTCTTAAAATGGAACAAATAACTACTAAAAATGTTCCCAAATTTTCTTATATTGTTTTCTTTTTATTTTCTTCTAAAGAACTTAATTTTTTCTTGGTTCATATTCTATCTTCTTCAAAATGCCTTTTTATACAGTATTGCTATTTTGTAAAACTAATAGCCTACTTCTTATTTCCAAGTAGAAATAAGCTGAAAAGCTATGATTAGTTTGCAATCTGTGTCTTTATAATAACCTTTGAAAGATAAAAAATATTTGAAAGTGAAATTCAACTTGAGGGGAAAGTGTGAATAATGAAGGATCTTTAGTCATCCATTTAAAAAAAACTGTTTGCATGCCTACTAAGTGTTGCTACTCTTCTAGGAGCTGGAGGGGGGAAAAAGATGAATTAGACACTTTTCCTACTCTTAACGAACTCACAATTTAATGATGGAGACAGATGCATAACCAGATGTATATTGTATAATGTGATAAATATAATAAGAGACAAAGAGTGGCTTAAGGGAGCACAGTGGAGGGACACTTAGCTTCAGAAATGCACAGTAATCCTCATGGAAAAGTCAGGAAGCTGAAGTTCATGGTGCTGAGAACCAGAATGAGAGTAGCACTGATTTCTAATAGATAAGGTACAACAGAAATTAAAGCATACATCTGAGAAAATGTCCAGTGCACATGAACAACTACAAATAATTCTGAATAGTCAGGGAGGAAACATGATGCAACAGGGAGAAGGAAAAGAAGCCAGATCATTAGACAGGAGCCAGAATTTGAAGGCTATTTGCTTAGAGGCAAACAATGGAGAACCACTGGAGGGTTTTAAAGAACAAATGGACTTGCTTGTTTGTGTTTAACATGGATCTCTGCCCTGTGAAGGCTGGTCAGCTGGGATCCAGGTAGATTCCTCTGGCACAGAGACTGTGTTAGTCTATGTAAGAGATGAAAAAGGATTAAACTTGGGAAATTGCAATTAGGATAGAGGCCTGGGGACAGATTCGAGAGATATATTGAATAGTATGGGGGCGGGGGGGAGAAGCTGATGGCTGATTTGACAGAGGGGAAACGTCAGAGGAATTAAACATGAATCAAATGTCTGTCTGTGAGAACAATAGTGAGAGAATGCAAGAGGCAGGTCACCTTTCCTTGTGTGTGTGTGTAGGGGGAGGAGGGGTTGATCATTTCAGTTTTATGGATCTACAGTATATATCTAGTGTGCTCATCCTACATCTAGGTAAGAAATGTTCCTCGCTAGCTGGAAAGAGGGGCCTGTGGTAGTGGAGCATCAAAGTACCAGTATGATGATCAATTTTAAAAGAGCATACGGGAGAAAGTTAAAATTGTTAAGTGGATAAGATTGTTGAGGAAACCTCCATAAAGTGAGGAAAGCAGAGCCTGAGACTGAAACCCAAGGAACTCCAATGACCAGTAAATGACCTAAAATGAGCTCATATACCAGATGCATGAGAAAATATAATTGAATAGAAACAAGTAATTGCAGCATCATGGGAGCCAAATCAGGAGGACCTTCAGGAAATGGGGTATTGTCAATGTCAAATGTAAAGAGAGGTCTCATAAAATGAGAATTACTTAGTTGTCATTTTTGAGGTCACCAGAATTTCAGTTGCTGTGAGGTGGTTGAGAAGCAAGTTGGACAAGAAGAGAACAGAGGCAAGAGAAAATGGAGGTGAGTACTAAGGAGGCAGGATGTCGGCTTGGGGAAGTTTGTTGAGGGGATTGTGTAGGGTAATTAAGATAAACATATTTATAAGCTGAACCTCAAAAGATGGAAGACAAAGAATAAGGATATGCCTGAAGCATGCTTTCTAAATACAAGTTGCTGGGTATTTAAAGATGTGTACTCTATTTCAACTCTTTGTACTTTAAGCAATGAATTAAGATATGCAATTCATATGGATCCAGCAAGATCATAGAATGACAGAAACATTAAAGTTTTGAAAAGTCAAAATCCCAATATGAGACAAAAAAGGATAAGGAATAATGCAACCCTCTGCAAAATTAGTGTTACAAAGTAAAGACTTTACAGGAAGAAAAAATACTATAACATGTTAATATAACATTTTACAAAAATATCTGGAATTCTGAACTCTGAATGTGTTAAAAATTGGCCTACTACTTACTGATTTATAAGCGCTTTGATGTACCCATATATCTAATGTAGTTGAGATATTTTGACAAAATCTCTTTCAAATTTTGAAATGCAAATGGAGGAATATTTTAAAATTTCAATTAAAAGAGTATACACAAAAATTTCACTCTTCCTTCCATCAGCGAATAAATTTTCACTATATAAATTTAAAAATATAAAAAGTTGATAAAAAAGATTAAGGCATATAGGGAATTTAGTAATATGAAATCACAATTCTAATATCAACAAAAATATTCAATGAAAGTTTTCAAAGATGCCTTATGAAAAATAAATATCCCAGTCCAAAATCAAAATTAAATTGGTATTTATCATTGGATTCAATGATGTTAGTGTAGAAACCATGGTAAATGCCCTTATAGCAATTTAATTACCTACTAAATTTAATTCAGAAATCTTTAAAGAAATTTCTATCCTGCTAATTTCAAATATGAGGATCATTTCTAAGTTTTCAATGCTTGCTCATCATTTCACAAAATGGGGAAGGGTCTTCCATGCAAGATACAAACTGTAACAGTGAAAAGTCACTGAAACATGACACACTAGTGGTCAAGAGCTGTGTCTTAGTCATTTCTGAACTTAGCTATCACTATATCTGATGCACAGCAGGTATTCAAATTAAGTTGAAGAATGCATGAAATGAGAAAAGGCTGCTAAACATGAAAGTCAAGAAGAGACAATGTTAACCACCCCCTCCAACCACCACCTCTTTAGGAATATTAATGAGAATCTCCTGATAGATACTAAATGGATAACCGATTTTAAAAGTATCTAAAGAACTTATTAGAGCCAATATATTTAATGTACTTTCAGAGTAATAAAAGTGCTTTTAAGGTATTACACACATAATTTTATTTTCAGAAAATCATTGAACAGTATTCAAAGTAAGAACTTTCCTTCTAAAAAAATGTGACTTGAGAGACTATTTCCATTAACTTGGTTCTTGAATTACCTAGCTGACATAATATCGACATATAAAAGAAAAGATGTTTTCCAAAGTGGAGTTGGCGTGGTGAGCTCACACTCATAGGTCAATTAGTACATGTGTTTTGGAATAAAAATTGTCACTTGTTCCATCATCCCCATTGTCCTTGTGATCTTTGTAGGGAAAAATCTTATCTCTACATGCAATTTGAAGAGAAAGGCCTAACTGCACAGAGCACCTCATCGCTTCACTAAAGGATGTCAAGGCACAGTGGTGCACAGCAGCACTAAAGAGTGGGATTTAGGAATTTAGGAATTCTGGGGCTGGGACCATAAAACTTTCATGAAGTAAGTGAACTTGGACAATATGGAAGATATTAAGAAAAGGATGGCAGGAGGCTAAATGAAAACAAATACAAAATCCTTCAGGACTAAATCAATCATTACAGAATCCATTTACCTTGGAAGATGCCAAGAAATACAACATTCAAATTCTGTCTCATTGTCATTCCTCAATAGCTGAGTTAAAGACATTTTTCTATTTACTTGGAGTTCCTAAATGATCTGGTTGGGTTGGTTTCCTTTATACCTTCATCCTCCTTTTTAATTGATGTCTGGCTTTTGTTGCTGTGGTAAATTGATCTCTTCATTCTACTTCTACTTCTTCCCACCATATATGTGTTCTTTTATTACATAATCATGATTTAAAAGGGCTGAGAGGAAGACACACCAGCCACACACCCAGACTATGGCTCTGTGATCTCACTTTCATTTCCCTAATGGCTTCCTTGTAATTAGATTTGCAAAAATAGCAAAAGGTCTCATTTTGAATGGCAACAGCTGTTGACATCAACATTATATTGAATAATTTACTGGTTTAATTTTAGCTGCAAAACAATAAAACCCTCCTGTGGATGATTATTTTAGCAGGCAAACTTTTCCCTTTCTGTTGCTGACTCTTCTGCTCCGGTGCTACCAGTTGTTTCTTCATGAAATACTCTTAACCCAAGTGTGCCAAAAACTCGCAAGGGGAGAAGTTTATTCCTTCTAGTTTCCTTGAAGCGAAGTGTCTATGTGACTATTTCAGTATCTTCAGTCTATGTGCTTATGTGGTGTAAACCAATGAGTTGGCATTAGCTCTTCCAAGCTGCATTTGAATTTGAATGCAGAATATTACTTTACCTTTTGAGGACCTGCTACTTCACAGAGGGACTTAAGCTGATTTCTTGACCTGCAGGAAATTGTGGCAGCATCTGCAAATTGATGTCCTCTTGGCAGAAAATGATGTCGTTTGCTTAACTTCTTCAATATCCCCTAACAGCTAGCTCTTAATCTGGCAGAAAATCTCTTTATGGAATCTCAGACTTTCCTGCCAGATGTAAAGTACCCGAGATGATTCTCAACAACAAGTGTATGTATCTGTACGTGGAAGCGTGCATATATGTGTGGGCGCTCATAATGGAGAAGAGGATTTATGGATAGAAGAAGGGTAGAGTATGCTAAATTGTCCTCAAGTTGAAATGCATCACCTTCTGGAGGAAAGAAAACGAAAAAGCCCTTACTGAAATAGATTTGCTGCAATCTTTTAAAAAATTCGGTGTTGGGATTTGTTAGATGAGTGACATTGTTTCAGTTCAGTGCTTTTCTTCTTTCTATAATATGCTTTTGTTTTTCAATTGCTATCAGTTATCAAAGGTAATCCATTATTCATTGTATAATGCATCCTCTTGAAACAATAGAAACTATGTACTGGTCGAAGAAACTCTAGGTTATAGGTTAACCTCTAATACAATTACTTTTACAAAATGTATTTGTGATTTTACTGATATACATATCACTAAATCCCCCCCAACTTTTTTTTTCTGTTATCACTATTTTGCCTATATATTTTTTTTGAAGGAGTAATCCAAGGCACTGTTCAGCAAAGAGAGCTATCCTTACCTTCAGCTTTGTTGTAAGAACCAAGAAATATAAACAGAAAACTTCGATTAAAGATTTATTAAGCACAAATCTCAAAAGTGTGATGACTATCTAGTCTTTTCTAAGATATCTTAAATATCGAGTAGCATTTGGAAGAATTCTACACTCTGTACAAAGTATACCTGCCAACAGCTTCATAAAGGTGTCAATAGAAGACTTTTAGGCAAATGTTAAACAGAAATATCCGAGAGGGTATACATTTGATTGCATAAACCATTTTCTTAGAAAGTCTTCCTCTTCAAATCAACAATTAATAGAGATGAATAGAGTTTTATATGAGAATATTATATATGTAGTAGACTGTGTCAAGGATAAAGATACTTGTGTGATGGAGTCCTTGGCCAGCAAGGATGCTTACCCTTGGGTGCAGTTTGGATGGCATGGGTGGCACTCCCGATCCTGATCAGCATACTTGAAAATAAAACTGTTTGCCCCCTGTAAGCCATCTGGACATTTTTCCACACAGTTTGGGCCATCCTTAAAATGGGAGCACTTTGTGCAGTTGTCAGGTCCCTGAAGTATAAAAAACAAAACACAATAAAGGAAAATGGATGCTGTTCCCTCTGGTATTCATGTGGTCTAGTTACTGAGACTTCAGTCAGTGGCCAATCTTCCCCTAGGGAACTGGGGAGCATTTTCAGAACTACAAATGGGAATGTCACACTTTCAGCTTTTCAATGTACAAGTGAGTTGTAAACTTTCCTTTGGTTGTCTATGATTATTTGAACAACAAATTTTAAATTTTACTATGGTTGAATTATTAAGAATTAGTTTAGGCAAATAAAATTTAATATGTAGGTTATTCTCCATCTCAAATCAGCTTGTGATAATGCTAAAACTCACATATCTATTTATAGAGATTTTAATAAATCACAGTACAATACTGAGAGCACAATAAAGACACATTCTGATGAGCAAATATCAAAAGCCCCACAATAACAAAGTAGGCGCATGCAAAATAAAATTATATGAAGAAACTTATCAAATAATAAAGGTGATACAAATATGAGCATAATAAACTTTTTTAAAAAATATTTTATTTATTCATGAGAGACACAGAGAGAGAGGCAGAGACAGAGGCAGAGGGAGAAGCAGACTCCATGCAGGGAGCCCGACATGGGACTCGATCCCGAGACATGGGATCACACCCTGAGCTGAAGGCAGACGCTCAACTGCTGAGCCACCCAGGCACCCCATGAGCATAATAAACTTAAATAGAATTAACTCAGTTTGTGAATTTGGGAGTCAAGAACTAATATTGGACAGAGCTATGTATTAGGCAGGGAGCGTCTACTCACAAGAGTGCATTATATCTCTCTACAAATGTTAATTCAAAAGCCGTCAGACAATGCACGCTGGTGATACAAAACATCAGGAAATCAATAAATATAATATATTTAAATTTAAAGATTGAGGTTGCTAATGAAAAACAGTGGTATAAAGAAGAAAAAGGAATCAGGAAGAGGTTTCAGGAAATTCTGGGACGGGTGAGGTTCAATCAAGCACCTGTCTATTTCACTATTTTGATGTAAGACTTAGAGCTCGAAGAAAATTATCCTATGAAACATAATCCCCATTCAACCTGAAGAGTTTGCTATTGGCAACTTCTTATTTCCTACCAAAAAAGAATACTTCACATGCTTCCAATTTTAACACCTGCTCATGGGTACTTAGGCACGTAATGCCATCTATTATACAAAATCATTTACTCTGCTAGTATGCTCAGTGGCATGACTTATTGTACAAGACAAGAGACATGCTGATGTCTTCTTGCAGAATGCAAGAATAAAACTATGAGTAAATTAGACAGTTAAAGTCAAAATTAGAGATTAGGACTTATTTTTCTATAAAATTCTCCTGACGTGAAATAATATCCAGGTAAAATCAGAAGACACGAAAAGTATGAAGCTAAAATTAAAATCATATTTAACATTTACATACACTTGAAAAAGATTTTTTGTATATTTCCTTGTTTTCTAGGCATCTTTTACCTACATGATTGTATTATCATGATATAAAACCTAATGTTCTAAGCTGACATAACTAAAATATGTCCTGACAAATCTCAAAAGAAATGAAATGTACTGATTCTCAAGCTCATTTCCATAATAAAGAGATTTTAGAAATATGTGTGTCTAATGCTTACTCTTCTATCATTATATTCCCAAAGCTTTTAAGAACCTAAGTTCAGTGAATGAACTGATTAATGCAATGATAAAAAACAGAGGTGAAGGCAATATTGTTCCTTATCTCTGATTTTAAACTACATTTGGACTCAATTATGCACCCAGCAGACTAAAGGATAAGCTAAATCCTGATAGAAATATTACATTCTTTTTCTGCAGTGACAATTGATGATTTTCACTGGTAACTACTCTAAGAAACAATGCTATTATTCACCAGTATCCAATTCTCTTCCACTTCTAGCCACTTGGAGGACTGAAATTCTCCTCCCACAAGAAGTGAGGTGTGTCTTGTTTGAGACAATGAAATTAAGTAGAAGCGATTTATGAGACTGCCAGTGCTAAACTCTCCAGCCTTCTCTTTCCCTGCTGCCATGATGCAGGATGCGATGAAGATGCGGAGATCCCATAAATGTGAAGCATCTCAGACGGAGCACTAGACCAGTAGGAGGAGGAGGGCTGCCTTGCAGGACACTTTACATGAAAAAAGATTTAAATGTTCCTTTTTTTTTTGTATATGTTTTTATTGGAGTTCAATTTGCCAACATAAAGCATAACACCCAGTGCTCATCCCATCCAGTGCCACTCTCAGTGCCTGTCCCTATAGGCTACTGTAATATGGGGGTTATTTGTTATGGCAGCACAACCTTTATTAACTTTAACAACTACTTCAGCTTTTATCATTCTCCTTCTCTATCTCTTCTTTGTATGCTGCCTCTTTGGCTTATATTTTAATCTACTAAAACTCTGATTTCACTTACTTCCCTTTCTTCTCACATGCCCTTTCTTATCTTTCTTGATAGGAACACACAAGAGTACAGGGACTAAGGTGGAAAGGACAAAGTTATAGCAGCAATGTCCACAATAGCCAAACTGTGGAAGGAGCCTCGGTGTCCATCGAAAGATGAATGGATAAAGAAGCTGTGGTTTATGTATACAATGGAATATTCCTCAGCCATTAGAAACGACAAATATCCACCATTTGCTTCGATGTGGATGGACCTGGAGGGGATTATGCTGAGTGAAATAAGTCAATCGGAGGACAAACATTATATGGTTTCATTCATTTGGGGAATATAAAAAATAGTGAAAGAGAATAAAGGGGAAAGGAGAGATAATGAGTGGGAAATATCAGAAAGGGAGACAGAACATGAGAGACTCCTAACTCTGGGAAATGAACAAGGGGGGGTAGAAGGGGAGGTGGGCGGGGGGTGGGGAATGACTGGGTGATGGGCACTGAGGGGGGCACTTGATGCGATGAGCACTGGGTGTTACGCTATATGTTGGCACATTGAACTCCAATAAAAAAACTAAAAAAATAAAAATAAAAATGAAATGAAATGAAATAAATATAAAATAAAATAAAATAAAATAAAATAAAATAAAATAAAATAAATAAAATAAATAAAATAAAATAAAATAAAATAAAAAAATACCAAGGGCAGACATGCAAACATATAAAATCAGGGACTTGTTTTATTTCAAAGTTGGCCCTCTCAAGATTATCTGGGGTTTCTGTCACATTTAAATAGTGTAATATTATCCCATTTTACATACAACAGTTATAATCTCAGAAAACATATTATCCTTATTATATTACAGAATTTTGCCTGGGGGTGGGAGGAGTCACTTCTATAGTTGAGTCCCAGTCCCACATCATACAGATTGTTGACTTTTTGGTGCAACTTTCTAATTATTATAGGTTTGGTTTCTTTATATTTTAAATGGAAAAAAGTGATAGTATGCTTCAGATATAACAGTGTTTGACAAATATACATGTGTACCAATTATTATTATTAGGGAAATATGGACAGGCCAGGTAAGTGTGCTTCCAACAGAATAAATCATAAGACCAGGTGTGGGAATTCCAACCAGCTTTATGACTTCAGTCTCATCACAATGTCGGCCTCACAAAGAAGACTCCAGAACTTCTTGGATATCTTAAATGATAGATGCCTGTTACATGGCATAGGGAAGCACATCCGTCTGTAGTTGTGATAATCAATATGTGAACCCAGAAATGGCAAAAATCTAATATAAATTGTAAAAGCTGAAAGCAGGCCATCTCCTAGTGAGAACAGTTAGAGCTATCGTTTGAGCTCCTCAGTTCTGCCCATTTCTCAGACACCTGTCCTAAAATTGTGTTCTTACCTGCCTAGCGTTTCAAGGCTTACTGATAAAGTAATCAAATAGGTTTTCTTGATTCTGTGCTCTGATCTTCCCCAAATAAGTGATTCAGGTTTACTAAACCTTTCCTATTTTTGATTTATTGCCTTTCCTATTCTCTATACATATTAATTGACAATGTTAACGGTTGGTGGTAAATTTGACTATATGGTCCCACGATGTTGTCATTTAAAAAATCAAAATGTGTTCTTCAAAAATCTGTTTTTTCACTCTTTTTAGTGAGCAAATAATTTTGAAAATTGGGGAAAAACCATTAACTATTAGGGTCTTCTATGTGTGGTTTATAAACTGTCTCAATCTTTCGAGATATACTATGAACTGTCTCAATCTTTCGAGATATACTATGAACACATATAAATTAAAATGAATTAACAAAAGATATTTACCAGCATGATTTTATACCATGGGAGGCAGCATGAGGAATAGAAAAAGCACAGGGCTGGTTTTTCAGCCTGCCTTGTTATTGTAATGGCACATTTCCAAAGACTCGGTTTCTTTGAAAGACATATTTTTTTTTCATTCTTTGACTTTTGACTAAATAACATATTATGTCAATACTAACATATTGACTAAATATGTTAGTGTTTAAAGAAGTCTTATACAGATAGCTCAATCTGCTTTAACAACCTATTTCAGAACTTATACTTCCCCATGTTTCACGTCATTCTTGCCAGCATCCACATTTCTCATGCTGCGGATTAATTGTGTTTTCCATTAATATCCTTAGCGGGGACAGAAAATAGCCAAATATGCCCTTTGCATACTTACTTGGAGACCATTTACATATTAAATTATCTTTTTAGACTTTGGTTCTTCAGGCCAAATCACATTACTCCTTTTTCTCAGAAGTCTGAGTTTCCAAGCTTAATCATCCTGGTGGTAGTCCTCTGAACTGTCCAAGTTTTCCACATCCTTCTTTAGATGAAGTTCCAGAATGGCTCACTGGGGCCTATTGGAAGTTTGGAGGGCTCAATGATATTTTTTTTCTAAGCTAATTAAGTGCTGAATAAGCACTCTGGTAGAAAAATTAGTATTGTTTTAATTGCATATAAACTCGTATGGAGCAATGTTGAGTTCTTGGCTACACCCAAATGTTGGTCCCCAAATAATCTATTGAGAAATGACTCAATACACACAAAAAAACCTGGAAATTTGTCTAAAGAAGGATGAATATGGCACTTTGGAATAACAAACTCATATTGACCTCATTATTAGGAGAACATCTGAATAATGGGAACCAAAGGGAGATCTGAAAAAGAATGATCATCTTCTCTATAAGGCAAACTTCAAACATGTAAATACCAACATATATCCATCAAGACTTTCCTGATCCCATAGCCCCTCTTTCATTTTCATAGCTCTGTTTTTCTTTCTGCCATAGTATTTATCACACTGTTTTAGATTTTAGTTTATAAGTGTTTGCCCTCTCCCTTCTGTCTTTCACAATGTTGTTCATAATGACATAACAGTTAAATAATTAAACATATAAATGAATGTGTTATAGTTTACCCCAAATACACCATGAATTTTTACATTCGCATATCTTTGTATGTTTCTTCTCTCCAGATTCTTCTTCAAAGCGCAACTCAAACATCACTTCTCTACAGCCTTCCCTGATGCCCTACTTTCCATCCCAAAGACAGATTAATTTATCTCTTGTTTGTGTTCCTATAACAATTTATACATACGTATATTTTACAATTATTTTGGTTCAATCTAGTTACTTATGTAGTTCTCCTTTCTTTTCAATACAGTGCAGTTTTCAAGGGCATATCCATATCCTCTTTTTAAATACATTATCTGAAATATAAATATTTCAGAAATTGAATTTGTAAATATTTCATCTCTACTACCAAACAGTAAGCCTCTTGAAGGAGGAATATCAAACATGATTCCCTCTAGTAAGCTATAAACACCTGTTGAATGGATGGATAAACGATAAAGCAATGACATAACATTCACACATGAAGCTAAATAAGCCAACACAACCACAGATGTCTTCAAGCTTACCGGTCCATGGCAGGTGAGGATGCCATCTTCCATCTTCTCACACTGGGGGTCACACTCCACACAGATGGAGCCATTCTCAAACTCTCGAAATTCACTGTGAAAACATCAGCTACATGAGGTGGTATAAGCAAACAAGCTGTCAACTTAACAAATGAAGTAACATCTGCTAAAAGTCCTATTGGCAGAGTAAATTCTAGAGTCTGTTTCTCTATGTGCCAGAAGCATAAGAATCATTTCCCTGTACATTAAGGAATAAGTTCTCCATTAGGAGAAAAGATAAACTGCAGCCAGATGGCTCTCCTTGCCCTCCATTGGGTTCAACGATAGACTCATTCAGGAAACCTCTCTCTTGTGAGAGATATTCTAACATTCTTAAAAAAAAAAAAAAGAAAGAAAAAGAAAGGAAAAGAAAAAGAATGACTCTTTTGATGACACAGCAGAATCATTTTTACCTTTTTTAAAGTAAAGCTGTGCCTGTTTGTCTCTATATAAAATTTTACTCTTGGCTGAGCTTTATTTTTTAAACTCTGAAAGAACTATTGTATTTTCCTTGTTGCTAAGTTACATGATATTCCCCATCCCTGTCCTTCAAATCCCAAGACTCTTCAATTTATTTTTGGTGAAACTTCAAAAAATGCTTTGATTTCATTTTTTCTTTTAAAATTACTGCCTTGGAGAATTAGAGAAAATATCTTTTTACGGCAGATTTTATATTCTTAGATTATTGATCTAATATCACAACATCTTCTCAGTTTAAAATCTTTTTGAAGTAATTCTATATGGTGCAAAATAAAAAAAAAACAGTTTAATGATAATATTCTAAAACTTTCTAATTAAAATCTAGGATGATGGTTATCCCTTCCCACAACCTTACATTTTGTAGCTATTTAAATATTAAATGTTATCAATAATAAGCCTTCCAATCAATATCTACTGTCAAGTTTTCATTTCAATATTTGGATATCATTCATGTATAATATGTTAAATATCCCATTCCTACTAATGTTTCAGAGGATGAAGCACTGGATAAAGACAATTTAGAATGCCAGTTATAAGTCATTAACAAAACCTGATTAAATATTTATAGTTTCAGCATTATTTTGTGTCTGTATATCATGAGCTGTCATTCCAAGCTAAAAGCATTGTAAATATGGCAGTTATGGATTAATTAGGTGATAAATTTAAATTTATTTTTCCCTAAAAATAAAGTGTCCACTTATTTTCATAGTGAACTATCTCATTTGGTTACTGTAAAGCCTTAATAAATGATGGAAGTTTAAAAGGCGGGCTATCTTTTCTGTTGGCTAAATTAAAACTACACATACTGTAAAGCAAAATAATTAAGTTAAATTGATGGTTTGGTTATGTATCAATGCGCATATTTAGTTACATGGATTTTGCATTTTTAAACTGAGGTGTTGGTTTGCTATGGATTAAGCTTCTTCTTCATTTTTTTTTTTTTTGGATTAAGCTTCTTACAAATTTCCTTAAATTTAAAATCTCAATTACATAGAAATATTTTCTTCTGCATGTTTCATCAACATGAATTATATAAAGCACTTGACAGAGGAAATCTTCAGAATAAAAATGTCAAAATGACCCAGTATGGGGGTAGGGAGGATGGTTGGTCAATTGTGAAAATAATCAAAAGTATCAGTAAAATGAAATTATAAAACAGTGACAGCAAAACCTGCAATCATTAGTAAATTCCTTTTTTTAGTACAGTTTCTTGGGTTGCTAAAGGGTTATGTTACTGAATGAAGGTCATAATTTTTGTGGTACTAAAACACTGTCATGCTTTTTAAATTTTTTTTTCTCTTCTTGAAAACCACTCTCCACACACAGAGTTGACAAAGTGAATATAACCGAAAACGTCATGGAGAACAACCTAGCTGCCTTTGTTTCTATAGACTTCTGTTTGCATGGCTTTGGGTTCTCTTCCTTTCTGCTCTCAGAACAGAATCTTCTTATGATTTTCATTACCTCTTCCGCTCTTCATTGTCACTGTCTCCATCATTGCTTTTTCTTCTCTGCTTCCAATTCATTATACAGTGACTTTGCCAGAGATCCCCTTCACTTGAATCTAACCTAACAAATCACCGTCTAATGAGCTGAATTTTGCATACTGAAGTTTTTGTCACCTTTTTTACTACTCTACATTTCTCACAGTCTTGCTGTGTGTGCTACCTTAGCCAATCCTGTGATCCAGAGCAAATGCTTTGGAGTCAAGTTCTTCCCAAATGTGGCTGGTGTTGCCAATGCCAACACTAATACTTCTAGGCCTTAAATCCCTTAATATCTCTAGACTTCACTTTGTAAATATTCTCTGTGAAAGGGAAAAAGTGTTTCAATGAGAGGTTGTGATTTTTAAATATAAAAATGCCCACAAAGAGCTTAGACTGGCACTCTTTCTGATGTTTCCATGTTGTTAACATTTCAAAAGCATTTGACCATGTTGCCAGTTAAGAACAATTTTAAGATTGCATGGCAATGAGTTTTCTCTTTCATTTTAAATGCTTGCACACTGTAGTTAAGAGTTGCTCAAATACAGTAACTTCTATGACCTGGATTTGAATGCTAACAGCCAGGAATTAACTGATTTTCTTTTTGCCTTCAGAACCTCCTCTTTTGAGGATTTCTTCTTATATAAAAATTATATAAATGTCGGTCCCCTGATTTTGGTAAATGTCCTATTTGTCATTTGTTTTTAGGAGCTTTAAGTTGACTAACCATCTAATCAGCTTAGATTAATAGACACAAAAAGAAAATGATGATAATCACCTTAGTAGTAAAAATTCTAGCAACACTTAATTATGCATTTTCTCATTTATTAATCATAATTATCCTATGAAGTTGACACTATTATTATTCCCATTTTCCATATAAGAAAACTAAGTTTAGAACAATTAGGTTATTTATCAAAGATTGAAAACGAGGAAATAAAAAAGAAAACAAAAAGAAAACGAGGAAATGATGAAGTTATGATTTGAATTCATTATTCCTCAAAGGCTGTTTTAACTACCAGGCAATGTTGGAAGAAATTAGTCAGTACCACAAGATTGGAGGTGGAAAAATCTATCACTACATAGGCTAGAATTATGTCAGACTTTTACAAGGTAATTTCATTTATTATCCTTCAAAGTAGCCCTTACATATGATTTCCTAGAGACCTATTCCTGTTGCAAAATACATTAAAAACATATATTTCTTTAATACTTTTGGCGTAATGACTTAGAAAATGTTAAACTTTCAAAACGGTCTAGTAATCAGTGTTGTTTATTTAGAAAACAGGTATTTTTCCTTTTCTTGGCTTTCATTATTTTGCGGACATGAGACAAAAGATGGTATATGCATCCACATATTCATCCATTTCATATTTCTGACAAGGTTAAAACTGAAATATTAAGGGAGAAAAATGTCATCTGGAAAAGAAACAGGATGGAACTCACATGCCCTAAATTCTAGGGCTGACTTGATTCTTCGACAATAGGATGACACTGGTCAACACTTAATTCTATCAATTTTCTTTTTGTTTTTTTTTTTCAGATTTTATTTATTTATTCATGAGAGACACAGTGAGAGGCAGAGACACAGGCAGACAGAGAAGCAGGTCTCCAGGATCAT
Source organism: Vulpes lagopus (assembly GCF_018345385.1). Classification (NCBI taxonomy): domain Eukaryota; kingdom Metazoa; phylum Chordata; class Mammalia; order Carnivora; family Canidae; genus Vulpes; species Vulpes lagopus. The sequence continues at coordinate 19,347,635 of NC_054845.1, forward strand.
GCCCTGGGCTAAAGGCAGGCGCTAAACTGCTGAGCCACCAAGGGATCCCCAATTCTATCAATTTTCACTGCTTATAAGATGTTGCTGTTAGGGGCACCTGGGTAGCTCAGTCAGTTAAGCATCTTTAAAAAAAAAAAAAAGGATGTTGATGTTAGAGAAGACGATTTCCAGAGCTCAATTCCTCTCTAGAACTGCATATATATGTCAATGAATTCATAATGTAACATTCACTAAATAATATTAAAGTCTATTAATTAAATTTTAACAGCATTAGTGGATTTAGAACAAATAATCATATTTTGATCTGAAGTATTTTACATACAGATGGAAAAAATGTAATAGTTATGCAGTAATTCCAGATGAAAACATTCATTTATTTATTTTTTTTTTGAAAACATTCATTTATAATGAGAATAAACATGACTACAATTTAATGAGAAAAGCAATACATAATTTGCTATCCATTATCAAATTTATGAGCTGATTGTACCTTACAAAATTGTAAGCTGAAAATTTCCTGAAAAACAATTACATTCTTATTTTGAAAAGTTTCATACTTAAACTTCTAATTTTATTTTTTTCCCTAAATTTCATGAAGGGAAATGGTTTTGGTCATCTTTCAAAGAAGAGACATATTAATATATTATTATTATAAACTGTAGATTTCTATCTTTCTGATATAAAATGCAAAAGTGCAATGTTATCTCAGATCATGAAATGTTGCCTAAAATTGAGGACAATTCTATTATCATTGTAATGAAATTGCAATTCATGGTTTGATTTCAGAACAAGTATATTCCTAGTATATTAACCATTTAGAGGTCATTTAAAAATAAACTATTGAATCACTAATGACATGCAGAATTCTAAAACTATAAGGATTTGAACCTGTAAAAAATAAAAATAAAATGGGACAATTCATGAGGCAAAAGAAGAAATGAGATAATTTCAAAACTACACTTTTACCAACCTGTTGAAAATCCTTTCAGTGAGCATCATATGAAAATTTGACAGTACTAAAAAATGTATTATCAGACTAATAGAGGACAACTGTGATGCATGAAATGGTATGTTATGATAAACTGGTTTTATGAGTATGTGAAATGCCATGTAAGAAGAAATACACTAGGTTTATTGTTGGCAATGTGATTATTATTGCATCACAAGGAATTTGAAATTCTTTTTTTATAAATGTATTTTTTATTGGTGTTCAGTTTGCCAACATATAGAATAACAGTGCTCATCCCGTCAAGTGCCCACCTCAGTGCCCATCACCCAGTCACCTCCACCCCCCGTCCACCTCCCCTTCCACCACCCCTAGTTCGTTTCCCAGAGTTAGGAGTCTCTTACGTTCTGTCTCCCTTTCTGATGTTTCCCACTCATTTTTTTTTAATTTAAAATACTGCTTAGGTTATCTTTAGAAAGTGGTAGACTGCTTTCAAACTCCTCTCCAGGGATCCCTGGGTGGCGCAGCGGTTTAGCGCCTGCCTTTGGCCCAGGGCGCGATCCTGGAGACCCGGGATCAAATCCCACGTCAGGCTCCTGGTGCATGGAGCCTGCATCTCCCTCTGACTATGTCTCTGCCTCTCTCTCTCTCTCACTGTGTGCCTATCATAAATAAATAAAAATTAAAAAAAAAATAAAGACTCTATTTAAAAAAAAAAAAAACACCTCTCCAAGCAGAAACTACAAAGGCAATTTTTCTATAGGGCTAAGCAATTGTCAGAGAGATTGAAATGTATATCGTTCTTTCTAATATACAAATAGACACATAACTTGGATGGAAAAAAATGTAATAGTTATGCAGCAATTCCAGATGAAAATTAATAGGAAAGCATGTGAAAAAACTACTATTGGGAGATATGAGAGGAAAGATTACTTGTAACAATCTTCTTCATAAGGAAAATAAGAATATATTTTTCAATTTTGCTTCAGTATAAATTGCTACAATTTATTAAGAACGATCTGTTTCAGTCTACTTTTTATAAGTTTGCATAATAGTCAATACATATTTGGACTTGTCTTACTTCAAATAAAATTCTTTCCCCTTAAAATAATTCTTCAGGTGTTTTCGCAACAAGAGCTCCCCTTAAAAACATCAGCCAGCATACACATTCTGCAATTTCACCAATTTCTGAAATTCAGAAAATTTAATTTTCTTATCATTTAAAAATCTGAACCAATCAGTGCCTCAAAGCTCATGAGGTAAAGGTGATGTTGTAAGATAACCTTACCCGTCATAGAGGTTACAAGACTCTATGCAGCTCCTTCCTCTGCTGAAGCGACGGCAGGACAGGCATTGATCAGGGCCAGGTCCCCAACAGCCATCGCTTGAACACAGATGGTTGCACACCATTCCTTCAGCAGCTAGAAAACACACCAAATTCAAGGGTGAAATAAAACAGAAGGTTTTGTTGACTTAACCTTTTAATATGAATTTTCCAAAGTGATGCTATTTCTGAAGAAGTTTATTTGAAAGAGATCTGTGGCAGAAAGCTTTGCTTACTCAGTCACCAAGGCCCACATTACTGTCAACTTCTTCTATATTGCAGAGCCCCCATCAGTGTGTGTATATAGAACTGCTACTTTTTCATAAGAATGTACACATGTCAATTGTCTACATCAAAATTCTAAGGAGGAAGGGTGATAGAAATTAACCCTCCCTTTAAGGCAAGAAGCAAACCACACCTTTCTCAATCCAGCCCTTTGCTCCACTGAGACACCACAAATTTTAATTTCAATTCCGTATGAGAGTTTCATGAAGAAATTAAACAAACAGTCCTTGTCTTAAACAAAATTTAAAAAAGAGAAAGAAAAAGAAGAATGTCTGAAAGGTAGGAGGTGAGAAGAGAAATGGAAATAAAATACAAGTTTTTTTATAGGCCTCTGCTTGCCTTGATATTTAGTCAAATTAGCACATGTAAGGAAAAGGTTTTGCAAATATATGAAACAAATTGTAGTCACTGATGAGGAACTATAGAGATTAAAGTAATAATACTGATTTTTAGACCTGTTTCTATATATTTGTTGATGGGAGGGGTGCCAAAGAATTTTGGGACGGTTAAAATTGGGACTTAGATTCATCGTCTGTTTCCTTTTATATTGAGTAACATTTATTCAGTATATTATTATTTATATGGAATAACATGATTTTAGTCAAAGGATACCAGATGTTGATTAAGGTCCTATTAAGACTTTAAATGTTATTCTGAGTGTCAACAATGATTTGAGTCATCTGAAACACGATTTTATGTGGTTTTCATAAATTATTAAGAATTTCCAAGAAGATAAAAAATAAACATCAAAAATCATCTTTATCTTCAGATGAGTTACCAAGTTTAATTACTATGGGATGTAAGTTGTCATGACAAGAGCATTTGTGAGATGGGTTGGGGTATCACTGAATATGTGAGTATAATGGAAGCAGGGAACACATCTGTGGAAGTTACCCTCTTTAACATATGCTTAAGAAAGTAATTGCCAGCATCCATGATGCTGACTACTTATAAAACAGTGAAACGAAATCATCCAATTCATGTATCCTGTCTCATATCCTGCAGCCTTAAGGAGGCCCTTAGGCTAAGCTGTGGAAAGTTTTTTCTCAAGGCAGAGTTAGACCTACTAAGTCTTTTTACTTCATAACTGCTTAATTGAAAAACCTCTTCCAACATAAGAGAGAAGCTGTGTGTGTGTTTAGCAGTTTTATTAAGGCATACATGACATATAACATATTGCTCCTACATAAAGTGTACAATCAGGTGTTTTGACATATGCATGCAATTGTGAATTATGTACACAATTAGAGTAATGAATGTATCCATCAATTCCAAGACATCTCATGACCTTCTGTAATCTCTTCTTCCTGCCCCATCCCTCTCAGATAACCACTGGTCTGTTAATATATATTAGTTTGCACTTCTTAAAACTTTATACAAATAGAAACATATAGGATGTGCTCTCTCTTTATATAGTCTCTTTCACTTTGCATAATTATTCTGAGATTCATCTGTGTTGCTGTACAAATGTCCATTCATTTTTATTACTAAATATATTTCATTGTAAGGATATGCAATTTTTAATTTATTTTATTTTATTTTTTTTTAAGATTTTATTTATCAATTTATGAGAGACACAGAGAGAGAGAGAGAGAGAGAGAGAGAGAGAGTAAGGCAGAGACACAGGCAGAGGGAGAAGCAGGCTCCATGCAGGGAGCCCGATGTGGGACTTGATCCTGGGACTCCAGGATCATACCCTGGGCTGAAGGCAGGCACTAAACCGTTGAGCCACCCGGGGATCACTGCAACATTTTTTAAACCAGTCACTTATTGCTACACATTTATACTGTTTTCCATTTTGTGCTATTAAAATTAAGCTACCATAGGGGTGCCTGGGTGTCTCAGTCAGTTCGGTGTCTGATTCTTGATTTCAGCTTTGGTCATGATCTCAGGGTCGTAAGATCAAGCCCCGCATCAGGCTCTGCTCTCTGAGTGTGGAGCCTGTTTAAGCTTCTCTCTCTTTCTCTCCCTCTGCCTCTCCCCACCCAGCTCTCATGCACATTCTCTCCCTCTCAAATAAAATAAAATAAAGTAAATAAATAAAATAAAATAAAATAAAATAAAATAAAATATAAATTAAAATAAAATAAAATTAGAAACATCCATGCACAAGTCTTCATAAAGGCATATTTTCATTTCCTTTTAGTAAACACCTAAGACTAAAATGACTTGATAATATAGTAAGTATAGGATAAAGTTTTCAAAAAATGGTCAAATTGTTTCTCAAAGTAGTTGTACCATTTTACATTCCAGTAGTAATGAACTCAAGAATTAAGTTTCCCCTCATTTTTGCCAATTCTTGATATGGTCAGTCTGTTTAATTCCTAGTAGACACATGTAGACATGTTAACAATATTTGTTCTTCCAATCTATGATCATGGAATGTTTTTCTACTCATTTATAGTCTCCTCAATTTCTTTCATAAGTGTTCTATAGTTTTCAGAGTACAGATCCTTCACCAAAAGGTTAGGTTTATTTCTAGGTATCTTATGGGTTTTGGTGCAATTGTAAGTGGGATAAATTTCCTGATTTCTCTTTTTTCCGTCTTATTATATTGTTAGTGTATAGAAATGTTAGTGTATAGACTTTTGTGCATTGATTTTATATTTTTCCACTTTGCTAAATTCCTATACCAGTTCTAGCATTTTTTTTTTTTTTGCAGGATTCTTTTGGGTTTTCTACAGAGTATCATGTCATTTGCAAGGAGTGAAAGTTTGACATCTTCTTTGCCAATTTGGATGCTTTTTTTTCTTTCTTTCTTTTTATTGCCTGACTGCTGAGACTAGGATTTCCAGTACTGTGTTGAACAACAGTGGCAAGAGTGACATCACTGTCATATTCTGACCTTGGGGGAAACCTCACAGTTTTTCCCCATTGAAGATGCTCTCTTTCTAGCTCCTTTAGGTGTAAGGGTAGGTTGTATATTTGAGACTCTTCTGATTTCTTGAGGAAGACCTGTATTGCTATATACTTCCCTCTTAGGACCACCTTTTCTGTATCCCAAAGTTTCTGAACTGTCCTGCTTTCATTTTCATTTGCTTCCTTGTATTTTTTTTCTAATTCTAGTTCTCTTACTATTTCTATCACATTTGTAATTCCTTTCTCCACTGAAGTCCTGAACCCTTCAAAATCATCCATGAAGTTGGAATCAACTACTTCCAAACTCCTTTAACATTGATATTTTGACCTTTTCCCATGAATCACAAATGTTCTTAGTGGCAGCTAGGATGATGAATCCTTTCCAGAAGGTTTTCAATATATCTTGCCTCATTCATCAGAAGACTCACTCTCTATGGCAATTGTAGCCTTACGACATGTATTTCTTAAAGAATAAGACTTAAGAATCAAGATGGGCTTCTTGAACCACAGGCTGCAGAATGGATATTGTATAAGAAAGCATAAAAACAACATTAATCTCATATACCTCCGTCAGAACTCTTGGGTGACCAGGTGAATTATCAATGAATAGTAATATTTTGAAAGGCATCTTAATTTTTGAGTAGTAAGTATCAATAGTTGGCCCAAAATATCCAGTAAATCATGTTGTAAACAGATGTGCTGTCATCCAGGCTTTGTTGTTCCATTTAGAGAGCACCGATGGAATAGAGTTAGCATAATTTTTTTGGGTCCTTCGATTTTCAAAATGGTCAATGAACAATAGCTTTAACTTTAAGCCACCAGCTGTGTTAGCCCCTAACAAGAGAGTCAAGCTGTCCTTTGAAATTTTGAAGCTACACATTGACTTCTCCTCTCTAGCTATGAAATCCTAGATGGCATTTTCCCCCCCAACATAAGGCTGCTTCATCTACATTGAAAATCTATTATTCGGTATTTTAATTTTTGGATAACTATAAATTCATGTAGAGTTGTAAGTAATAATACAGAGAGATCCATGTTCTCTTTCCCCAATTTCCCCTAATGGTAAGATTTTGCAGAACTGTATAGTTCAGTAACACAAACAGAATATTTTTTTTAAGATTTTAGTTATTTATTCATGAGACACATGCACACAGAGGCAGAGACACAGGCAGAGGGAGAAGGAGGCTTCATGCAGGGAACCTGACCTGGGATTAGATCCCAGGTCTCTAGGATCATGTCCTGGGCCAAAGGTGGCGCTAAACCACTGAGCCACCCGGGCTGCCCCAGAATATTGACATTGATACAGTCAAATTACAGAAGATTCCCATCACACAAGAGTCCCTACTGTTGCACTATACAGATGCTATAAACATTTGTTTACAGTTTTTGTGTAAATATAAATTTACATTTGTATGGAATAACTGTTCAGGGGTATAATTGCTGAGTCATACGACAGGGGCATTTTAATTAATATGTGTTGTTGCTTTTGAGAATGTGCTGAGTAAGCTTTGTTCTAGAGTGGTTAAGCTGTTTTATATTCTCACCAGGAACACATGAATTGTCTCATATTTCTGTATCTTCTCTAGCATTTGGTTTTGTCATTTTTTAAATTCTAACCATTCTGATAGATGCATACTGATATCTCATGATGGATTTAAATTTTCATAACATGTATAATAACTGACATATGTATTTATTTTTAATTTTTTAAAAGATTTTATTTTTTGACAGAGAGACCGTGGGGGCGGGCAGAGAATCTCAAGCAGACTCTGACCTTGAACTTTCTTTCTTATTTTTTCATAATGTAGAGAAAGAGGGTTCTCTCATGGTACAAAAGAAATGTCAGTTGAAATGAAATCTTAACATAGGTTTTATTTCACTCATTCCCTAGATGTATACGTGACTTTCACTAACTTATAAAGATATAAGGAGTAAAAAACAGTGGTTCAATTAGGCTGACTGACCACAAATGTAAGATAAATTCTATTTAATATATAAAGAGCTAGAAAGAAGCAAAATATCTATGATATTAGCTAATATAAAGTTATAATACCCATTTTTATAAACATTATTCCATTTTAAGGTTATTTATAGTTTCATATTCTGCAACATGTATATATTTACATAAACTCCAATATATATCTGCATCAGAGTAAATCCTTAAAAGGGGGAAGAAGCTATAAAAGCAACTTGTAAATACAAAGTATATTAAAAAATCACATTGCACAGTATCATGAATCTGACTCTGCACTTATCACTTTCAAATCCTTATAGAAAATAAAATCAAGGCTTTAAATTCTTTGTCATCTTCTAAGTCTCTCAGATATACTGTCAATTTCTTCCTTTAGAATGTTGACAAAGCCATTAGTTCCCCCTGGGTACTGCCAATTTCATGCTATCCCATCAACCTTTTGTCTATTTCACCAAATGTATTAATTTTTTTTTTCAGGTTTGGAAGCCTCACAATCTTATTCCTTCTCCTTTTCTCTCCCAAGGGTGATAGACTCAATATGTGGAAAGGTGAAAGCTGTCTGCTTTGATTTTTCTGTTACATGCTTGGAACCATATGGAGAGGAGAATTTTAGCTTCACCAAAGCTCCTACCTTCTTTTCTACTGCCAACTGCCTCCCTTAGATGCTCCATTTTAAAACAGTTTTAGACCAAGATCTATTGGAAGAAAGTAATAGTAAACAGAAAACCACAATAATTACTTTCTTCTCATTTTTTCCAAACCACTAGATGATGGTATTGAAGGCTGGTTGATCATTTTCTCCAGACTGAAACCAAGAGAGGTGTCTCCCTACAGCACAGAACAAAAGGCCAAGGAAACTACTTTTTTGAAATTCTTCAGAGAAAAGAATTTTTCAATCACCACCCAGAATTCAACATTTCTCTGACCTCCCAGAGTTAAAGTCATATGGGAAGGACTAGAAGGCCTATTCGATGGTTTATAGTTCAAAAGGCCATTACAAACCTCTCTAAAGAAACTTTAGGGATGTAGTCATTAGGGAACCTTTAACTTGCCCTGTGTTTTCTCTGGAAGCTATAAAATAGATTTTTCTTTATCTCATCTGAATTGAACCTGTCTGTTAAAAATTTGGAGGGATAATAATGTGCTTAGTATTTCAACCTTTATATGGAATATCGAACCTGCTTTCATTAAAATAGAGGCAAGCTTAAACAATGGTCCTTGTTACGTGCTACATGTGTTACAGTAAATGCATTAGCTCATAATTTTGAAATACAGTACCTGTGTACAGGCACAAGCAGAAAAAATAGATTTTCTTTTATTGTACAAGACCATCTATGCTATTTGCATCACTTACCATATATATAGAGAGGCATGGTTTTTATTTAGAATATATTTGGAGAGATACCACTAATCCTTTTTTGCTTTTTAAGTCTAACAAATATGATTTAGTTGCAATAGTTCAGTTTTTGTGATCAGATCCTTACTCTATTATCAGCCATGTAGCCTCAGACAATTATTTACATGTTACTCATATGTAAAGTGAATGATAATATCTCCCTTTCAGGGTTATGATTAAGAGTGGACATCATATTAGCAGAGTATTTAATGCAGTATTAATTTAGCTACTTATCTAAATTAAGTCCTCAATAAGTATACCTAGGACCCCAGGATAGGACCTGAGCTCCAACCTTTGAGCCACCCAGGTGCCCCTTCTCATCTCTTTCCAAATGTCCAAATTGATTCACATGATAATTCAGCAAATATTTATTGAATGGATATTCAAAATCTTTTAGAGTTCCACAGGAATTTTGGTATTATTTCTTTCTCTTTTTGTGAAAAATGCCATTGGAATTTCGATAGAGAGTACATTGCATCTATATATGATGTTGGGTAGTATGGACATTTTAACAATATTAACTCTTCCAATCCATGAATGCAGGTTGTCTTTTCCATCTTTTATTCGTGTTTTCAATTTCTTTGACCAGTGTCTTATAGTTTTTGATGTACACATCTTTTACTTCTTTGGTTGAATTTATTCCCAAGTATTCCTAGGCTGTGGCTTTTTCATACACAGTCTTTATTATGTTGAGATTGATTTCCTCTGTTTCTTCTTATATCTAATTTGTTGAGAGCCTTTTCCCTGAAAGGATGTTAGATTTTGTCAAATGCTTTTTCTTCATCTATTGAGATGATCATAATTCTAGTCTTTCATTCTGGTAATATGGTGTATCACATTTACTGATTTGCATATTTTGAATCATCCTTGCACCCCAGGGATAAATCCCACTTGATCATTGTGAATAATTCTTTTAAGGTGCTATTAAGTTCAGTTTGCTAACATTTGGTTGAGAATTTCTGCATCAATATCATCAGGTATATCAGTTTGCAATTTTCTTTTCTTATAGTGTCTTTATCTGGTTTTAATATCCAGACAATGCTGGCCTTGTGAAATCATTTTGGGAGTGTTCTCTTCAATTTTTTGAAAGAGTCTGAGAAATATTGGCATTAATTCTCTTTAAATATTTGTAGAATTCACCAATAACAACATCTGGTTTGGGGCTTTTCTATGACGGGAGGGATTTTTTTAAAGACTTTTTTTTTTAGGATTTTATTTATTTATTCATGAGAGACACAGAGAGAGAGAGGCAGAAACACAGGCAGAGGGAGAAGCAGGCTCCATTTAGGGAGCCTGATGTGAGACTTAATCCTGGACTCTAGGATCACGACCTGAGCCAAAGGTAGATGCTCCACCACTGAGCCACCGAGGAGTCTCTATGATGGGAGGTTTTTGAAGACTGATTCAATCTCCTTACTTGTTTGTTGAGATCACCTGTTTTTTTTTTTTTTTCATGATTCAAACTTCTTAAGTTGTATGTTTCTAGTAACTCATCCATTTTCTCTAGATTGTCTAATGTGTTGCCATATAATTGTTCATCGTAATCTCTTAATGATCCTTTGTATTTCTGTGGTATTGTATTTCATTTATACATTACCTGAGTCCTCTTTCTTTTTACCTTGGTAAGTGTAGCTGAAGTTTTGCCAATTTTGTTTCTCTTTTCAAAAAGCCACTTTTTATTTTATTAATACTTTTATTGGTTTTCTATTCTGTATTTCATTTATTTCTGTTCTGATCTTTGTTATATCCTTCTTTCTGCCAACTTTGGACTTCATTTGCTCTTGGATTTCTAATTCTTGAGGTGTAAAGTTAGGTTGTTTATTTGAGATCTTTTCTTTTCTTTCTTTTTCTTTTAACATAGGCATTGATTGCTATAAACTTCTCTCTTAGCACTTGTTTTGCTGCATCACATGAGTTTGGTATGATGTATTTCCCTTTTTGTTTAATTAATTTATTGATTTCTCTTTTGATTTCATTTTGGATGAATTGGTTGTTATGTAGTGTAGTGTGTTAACTTCTAATACTTGTGGACTTCCCAGTTTTCCTCCTATTATTGATTTTTAATTTCATATCATCATGGTCAGAAAAGATCATTGGTATGACTTTGATCTTATAAAATTTGCTAAGACTTGTCTTGTGACCTAATGTATGTTGTACCTTGGAAAATGTACCATATGTGCTTAGAAGAATATACATTCTACTACTGTTGGAATGGAATATTCTTTATATGTCTGTTCGGTCCAGGAAGTCTAAAGTGTAGTTCAAATCCAATGTTACCTACTGAGCTTTTGTATATATGATTGATTCATTGTTGGAAGTGGGGTATTAAAGTCCTCTACCACGATTTTATTGCTGTTGATTACCCTCTTCAGATATGTTCAGATGTTCTGTTGTTGGTTACATGTATATTTACAATTGCTATATCCTTTTGGTGAATTGGTCACCCTATCAATATATAATGACTACCATTGTCTCTTGTTACTTTTTTTCTTGTTATATTTTTTAATTAAATTCTACTTTGTCTTCTATAAATATAGCTATATCTGGTTCCTTTTAGTTTCCATTTATGTTCTCTTGCCTAAAATAATCTGAGTTGGGCTTCTGTCATTAAAATAGCACTGTATTAATTTATTTTTGCTATTGTAACAAATAACCAAAACTTGGTCACTTTAACACACAAAAATTTAGTGTCTTAGAGTTCTGGAGGTCAGAGTCCGAGATGTGTCTTAATGGACTAAAATTAAGGTGTCATCAGGGCACACTCTTTCTGGAGGCTTCAGGGAATAATATGTTCCTTGTCTCTATCAACTTCTAGAGGCCACCTTGGCATTCCTTGGCTTTGTAGCTATATTATTCCAATCATTGCTTCTTCCATGATTACTTTGCTTTCTCCTTTAGTCAAATGTCCCACTTTCTCACTCTAGAAGGACACATACAACTACATTTAGCCCCACCCAGATAACCCAAATTAATTTTTCCCCTATTAAGATTCATAACTTGTTCACATCTGCAAAGTCTCTTTTGTCATATAAAATAACATTCACAGATTTTGGGGATTAGGATGTGGACGTGCTTGAGGGTAGGGTTATCATAAAACTGTATTGTGGTGACCTCTATAAGCAGGGAAAGTTGTATAGATTGTGTGTATATTATTATATATGGAATGGCAGTATAGTCTTTGTAACATGTTAGAATGAGTTAAAACTAGAAAAAAGATAGGTAAGATAGGAGCAGGGGAGTAACTGGTAAGACATATTCACTCCCCATATTGAATACATTTAACAGACATGACCCAATGCTTTATTTAGCCTTAAGTGTTCTAGTTACTATATGTCTAACTTGATGGGACTCGGGAAGAAAATTCTAATAGGAGAAGATGACAGGCAGCAGTGACAAAATATTAGAAAGTCCTTGAATATTCTTACAAGACTGAGCACATTATAAAGTACCTCTCAGAAGGCACATTAACTGTAAAAAAAGTAAAATAAATTTCTGAGTATTTTGTTGAAACTCTACATAACATTTAATAGTACAATATATTGTAGTATAATTACTCAATGAATTTGTAAACTATCATTAAATATTCTCTCATTTTATGGAGTATGTTATGTTAGTAAAAAGAAAAATAGAATACTATTTGTAGGATGTTTTTCAAAGTTCATTCTTTATCTTTGTCTCCAAAAACTATTCTTTGTTTTTTCCAAAAACTATTCTTAAATAAATAGTTTTAAGTTACTCAACTGCGAATTTTCCTACCATACATTCTTTTTGAGGAAATAGACCCTCACAAGAAGAATGAATTATCAGGACACTATGCTTTTAAATACATTTCTGACTACAGAATAATAGGGAGAATAATAAGGGATGTGACTGAGTAGAGTAGTTTCTCAAACAATTTCTCATAGATATTTGCCTTGGAATGATCTGATAGGTCTTAAAAATGCAGACTCCTGGGCTTCAAACTACTATTTGTATTCATTTCCTAGGGCTGGTGTAATGAAATGCCACAAATAACAGTGGCTTAAAATAACAGAAATTTATTCTCTCACACTTCTGGATTTCATAATCAGTGTTGGCAGGCTGGTTCCTTCTTGGGGGCTCAAAGGAGAATCTGCTCTATGCCTCTTCCCTGGTTTCTAGTGGCTGCCACCAATCCTTGGTGTTCCTTGGCTTACAGCTGCATAATGCCAGCCTCTGTCTCTGTTATTGCTTGGCTGTCTTCCTCTGTGTGTGTGTGTGTGTGTGTGTGTGTGTGTACATGTCTTTACATGGCACTCTCCTATCTGTATGTATCTGTCCCTGTGTCTCCTCTTCTTATAAGGACTCCAGTCAGATGAGACTGAGGATCCACTCTACTCCTGTATAACCTCATTTTAATTTACATCTTAATTGCATCCACAAAGACCCTGTCTCCAAATAAGGCCATATTCACAGGCACCAGGCTTTAGGACTTTAGTGCATCTTTTGGAGAGCTACAATACAAGCCACACACTTTCTAAGCAACAATCCCTGGAAACTGAAGTCCAGAATTCTCCATTTTTAATAATTAAAAGCTGTTGCTATAAAATTTCTCAACTACTAATCTAGTAGCAAGTCAGATTGAAATGTTACCATTTATAATAAAAACTGAAGCCTGCAGTAACCCTGGGTTTTGTACATGAGAGGCCCTCCATTCTTTCAGAATTGCCAGATTTACAAAATAGAAGGAGTGTCATTTGTGAAATTACTACTGTTTTAATAAGAACACAGAGAATATTTTATAGTATTGTCGGTAATTAGATTTTGCGCTATTTCGAATACAATAAGAAGCTCTTCTTTGCAGTTTCTTTTTTTTTACAAAGCAGAGTGTATTAATGTGTTTCTTTAGTAACTTAAAGAAGACAATCTTAGAAGTACAATTAAGATTTTCTATCTTCTGATTACTTAGAAGAACAATGACTTCACTATATCCTAAGCTATACACTGTAAGTTTTGTACTGAGTTATGTTTTACTGAAAAGTTTGGCAAAGTTTATTAATCTTCTAGTGAAGATTGGCTATGAGGCCCAACAGATGATTCTCTTTCTTGGGAAATGTACATTTATTCAAGATAGTATGGGCTGGACTTGGAGTGCATAAATTAAAGGCAAAAGGGATAGAGAGAAAGTAAGAAAACCTACAATCTTAGCAATATTTTTTTTAAACAAGATAAACCTCAATTTATAATCAAAATTCATTTTTCTATAAGATACAACTATTAGAGGTGATAATGATAATACCAATTGTGATTTTATAGAAAGTCAACGCTACTTGTGATGTTACAAAAACTAAAACGCTTACTATTTTGTAGTTATTGTCACTATCACCAGAGTAAAACAAAAGAATATGCTAAGCAAATGTTGTATTATTATCCATTGGTGTAAAATACCCTGGATTCCCCACTCATCTCTTTGTCCTGATTAAATTCTGGACATTCAATGACTCCCCATAAACTTGGATCATGCTGTTTGTCATTCAAAGGATTCAGTTCTTGGACATTAACTATAGTTTTCATTCTTCTTTTTTTCTAGATTCATGTCCAAAGAGGAGGATTTTTCAACTATCACATTTCAGGAACATCAGAATCATAGATAAATGTAGAAGGTTATATTTGTTTTATATTCTTTGTACAAAAAATGTACCCCTCCTCACCAAATATCTGCCTCCTGAAATACTAACCTCAAATTAATATTTTGTGGGTATTTTTTATAAAGGACAAAGTCTGTTACTTATAAAGTTGATTTTTAAATGTTTTAATTAAAAGAGTAAAGAAAAAGGTGTTTAGAGGAGTCTCAAGCATAGACTTTTTTTATCCATTTAAAATCTCATCAGATCATTTATAAACTCCTCAACATCTAGGCTCCTCGTAATAATCATTCTTATTTCTTCCATGTCTACCAAACGGTTTATGTGTACCTGCACACTTAAAATTTGCCACCTTGATAACGTGAATTTTCTTCTGCCTTAAGAAGACCGTTGTTATTTCTCCTTCCTTTTCTGTTCCCCAAGAAGGAATGTTTCATTAAATAAAATTAAATATTGTATCTTTATACCACATAGTATGTCTATAGTATGTATAAACTATTTAATGTATTTTTAATAGGAAAAAATATAATTGTATAATAATAACTAGCACAAATTTAACACTTGCTTTGAGCCGGGCATTTAGTGAAGTCGGTACTATTATTAACCCCATATCCAAATGATAAAATTGAGGTTCATAAATGTTAAATAGCTTACCAAAGGCCAAACATGTAATAAATAGTTTTCTTGGGATTAAAGCCCAGGTCATTTGGCTCTAGAGTGTGTACCTCAACATTATGCTGCTTTGGGTATGTTTCAGTAAATCATCAGGTTTTCTTATGAAAATCAATCACTTTCTTTTTACTTGAAGGAAATCAAGGTGAAATGAAGAGCACAGATTTTGAAATTGGATAGACCTTGGGTTCAAATCCTGAATATGATTTTTAATAGCTCCAAACAGTGGGAATATTATTCGACTTTCTGAACAACTATATATTCATTTGCAAAATAGGGATAATTATACTTTATAAGGTTGTGGTAAAGATGAAATTAAACTACACAGATCGAGAGATAGAACCTGGCATCCTTTGCCATTTAGCTGAAATATTGCAGACCGTAAGATTAGTGAGAAGAGATGAATTATTCAATAAATTATGTTTGATCAATATCCTAATCAATTAAAGTTTTTTTTAAAAGAATCACATGCTATACCAAAACTTCTAGACGGATTAAAACTGTCAATATGGTTTTTAAAATACTGGAAGTAAAAGACTAAGGCAATTCCAAGATCATAAACATAAAAAGGAAAAGAACAATTCATCCACTTAACTAGATAAAAACATGTTTGTTTATCAAAAGGCAAAATTTCTTAAATCACCTCTGAGAGGAAAAGTTATACATAACACATTCAAGAGATAAAAATTTAATGCATTTAATTTGTGATGAGGTCTTTCAAATCCAAAAGGAAAAGACCAACTCCCAGTTGAAGATAATGGAAGCTTATGACTGACTAATTTACAAGAGAAGAAACTGAAATGCTCATTCAACATATAAGAAGAGACACTATGTCAGCCAAAAAAAATATGAATTTAAAAGGCCTCTTTTTCATATTTCAGATCACTGAAATTTAAAACCAAGGATAATATCCAGTGTTGTACAGAGCAGTGGAAAATATTCTTTATCAAACATTGTTTAGGACAGACAAATGTAAATTGACCTAGCATTTTTGAAAGATACAGAAAAATACACCAAAATGTATCATAAATAATCTCATTTACACAGAAATCCCAGTTTGTTTGTTTGTTTGTTTTAAGATTTTGTTTATTTATGCACCACAGACACAGAGAGAGAGAAACAGAGGGAGAAGCAGGCTCCTTGCAGGGAGCCCGATGTGGGATTCAATCCTGGGACTCCAGGATCACTCCCTGGGCCAAAGGTAGGCGTTAAACCGCTGAGCCACCGAGGGGTCCCAGAAATCCCAGTTCTAAGTATTTAGCCTAAAGAAACGATTGCACATTGCAAAATGCTTTATGACCTAAGAGTCACATTATGGCAATACTGGTAATATGAAAAATACAAAATAAATTAAATTACCATTAATAATGGCACTTACTCAATAGCTATTTTATATGTTTCTTTTTAAAACAATAAAGTAGAACTCTGCCATGGAAGATGCTCATAATATATTAAGTAGAGACATGGATGGAGTTTAAATATATATGTTATTATATCATTTATAAATGAAGAGCTATGCTTCATTATCTTATATCAATAAACAAAAATATATATTCTTCTTACACATGTCTATTGTTTTAATTTCTAACAATGATAATTAGAAAAATAAATGTATTTCCATTTTGAAAAGTTAATTATGAATTTAGATTCTCTCTTGTTTATGTTGGGTTTAAGTACATATGTACAAATATTTTTATAATAAAGGTATATGTGTTCAAATGTAACTCAGATTTGAAGAATTAGCATAGTATTTGTCTCTTTACTGTTTATGTTTTGGTGTTAAAAGTTTATGTTTAAATATTTTAAGAAATTTCAAATACTTTCATTAACCTGCTCTAAAACTCCTTCCAGGGGGACCTGGGTGTCTCAGTTATTAGGAAGCTGACTCTTGATTTTGGCTCAGCTCCTGATCTCAAGGTCCTGGGATAGAGCCCTGCATCAGTGAGGAGACTATCTGAGATTCTCTCTCTTCCTCTCTCTCTCTAAAATAACTAAATGAATCTTTTTTAAAAAAATAAAATTAAAAAA
Organism: Vulpes lagopus; assembly: GCF_018345385.1. NCBI lineage: Eukaryota > Metazoa > Chordata > Mammalia > Carnivora > Canidae > Vulpes > Vulpes lagopus. The sequence goes on from NC_054845.1 coordinate 19,364,720, forward strand.
ATAAAACTCCTTCCAACCAGTACTGTCATTTTGCTCCTGCTATAACCATACAAATAAAGAGGAAAATGTTCTAGCTTTTCATATCCTAGAGTTTCTTCAATCTCAATCTCTTCAAATTAAAAAGTCTGCTTTGAAATTTTTGACTTAAAATTGTACAATTGCTCAAGCCACTTTCATACTTTACAGATGAGGTGAAGTTTTCCTTTTGTTGTCATTACTGCTTAAATCATGTTGAACTCCAAAAACACAGTTAAAAATCAAGGCTGCCTTCTCTTTTAAGTTAGCAAGCCAATGTTCTGATTTAGATCAGAGTTATTTTATGGTGATTGTGTGTGTGTGCACGTACATGTGTGTATGCACACGCATACATTCTAGTGGTATGTACATGCATACATGTAATGTGTCCACATTCATATATTTATGCTTCATGCTTGTGTTTGTATCTTGTGGCGAATATGTGTGTGTTTGTGGATATCTTGTATGTGCAAAGTATATTAAGAGGATGTCTAAAAATGCAATATGTGCAGTACATTTAAAATGAAGCAAATATTTAAGTTTTAGCATTTGCAGAGGGTACTATGGATGATAAAAAGGCTTTAATCACGTGAGGAACCATTGTAGCTTAATGTAAACATCACAGCATTCTCTCTAAAGTTGTTTATAGGGTAATTACGTTTCTGAAAATGTCGGATCCAATGTACTATTAGACTAAAGTTCAAATTTTGATCAATGGATTTCATGCAAAAACTGTTCTAAGATGTTACAATTTTTTTTTAAAGAAGGACAAACAGTGTATGTTCTCATTCATTTGGGGAATATGAATAATAGTGAAAGGGAATATAAAGGAAGGGAAAAGAAATGTTGGGAAATATCAGGAAGGGAGACAGAACATAAAGACTCCTAACTCGGGGAAACGAACTAGGGGTGGTGGAAGGGGAGGAGGGCGGGTGTTGGAGGGGAATGGGTGACGGGCACTGAGGTGGACACTTGACGGGATGAGCACTGGGTGTTTTTCTGTATGTTGGTAAATTAAACACCAATAAAAGTTAATTAAAAAAAAAAAAAAAAAAAAAAAAAAAAGAAAATGCTTAGTTGTTTTTTTTGTTTGTTTGTTTTTTGTTTTTTTTACTAAAGCACCACAAAACTGTGTTTCTCCTGCTTCATTTCTTCCCCAAACTGAAAAGTTAACTCTAAGTGCATAGAACAAGAAAATACATCCATGGTCTGAAAGGGCTAAACTCAATCTGAGGCATAACACTGAAAATTGAAAAAAAAAAAAAGTTAACTTCTAGTTTATTGTTATTATTTACTTTTTTGGTTGCACAAAAAGTTTAGAAGTTTTAAAGAAATATGGGATAGTTACATCTTTTTTTCTTATCTTGCTTCGTTTTTTGGTTTTTTTTTTTTTGTTTTTTGTTTTTTGTTTTACATTCAGTTTCCTTTTGCATTTTCTTCTTCCCATTAGCTTTTTTATTTGGTTCACAAAAGATGAAAGTAGTAAATGAGGGTTTATAAATGATTAAATAGATCAAGGAAGAATGTGTTTCTCTGATTCTTTTATTTTTCCTTAGGTTTTCTTATTTTCAGAGTTAAATCTTATCTCTAAAAGGTAGGAATAAGGGGTGCCTAGGTGGCTCCACAGTTTGGTGCCTGCCTGTGGCCTTGGGTGTGATCCTGGCGACTGAGGATCGAGTCCCACATCAGGCTCCCTGCATGGAACCTGCTTCTCCCTCCGCCTGTGTCTCTGCCTCTCTGTGTGTGTGTCACTCATGAATAGATGAAAAAATCTTAAAAAAAATAAAAGTAGGAATACTATCATTTTATTTTTGTTTTATTTTGTTTTTTGAAGGAGGTAGGAGAAAAGAAGACTATCACTCTGACTTAGGGAAATAGTTCTAAATTTGTTGAAGAAGACTATTTTACTTCTATGAATGATCTATTTTGTCTAGGGTACAAACACACAGATAGTAATGTGGGGTAGGAAGCTTACGTACTAGAAAAAAGAAAAACAGTTTTCTGTCAGAAATCAGAAAGATATGAAACCATGGAAATAATCCAGGCTAAATAAAAGGATAAATAGTATTCAATGAGAATATACATATTTTGATATAAGATTTTATATTTGATTTTATGTGGAACAGAAGAATGAGCTCACTGAAAACAAAAAATGCATTTTACAATATAGTTTTTCTCTGAAAAATATTTTTAAAGGTCCAAAGCAGCTACAAGTGTCCTCGCAAATTATAAATTATATTTTATGAATACTGCTATCCTGAGCAGTATATATTATATATATTATATATATATTATATATGTGTGTGTATGTATATATATACTTGTATATATATATACATATACATATATATACACACATATATATATATATATATATACACATTTGTGACTATTTCAAAGGTAAGATCAAACAAATAAGCAGACATCCCAACGGCAAACTGTTTCTTAGGGGTTGATTTTTAAAAGGACTGACTCATTATGATCACAATAAGTATTTGTAACAGATAATTTATATTCTGAGTCTTTTGATTTGATATTTATCATAAGTAAGTCTGACACATATGCTTTTGCAGTGGCAATTGTAGATGTAGAAGAAAATAGTAGAAACAAACAGAAAGGTTAAGTAGTAATCACTGAAATATCAAAGTATAAGATAGGAAGGGCATAGTTATGTACCCATGAAAACATCATTTGCTTCTGTGTAACAAAGAAATGATGGAATGAATCAGTAAGTGGCAAAATAAATGGAAAAAGAAACCGTGAAATGCCTACAGAAATGTATTTATGAAATAAACTTTCTTCTTGAACAGCACACTTCTTGAACAGCATTTTTTTACACATTTCAGAACACATCTGCATTTTTTCCACCACTTCCCACATGACAAATACTCAATGAAACCAAAAGGCAAACAGAAAACTCAATAAGGCAGATTTCTACAAACTGATTGTGTCCAAGGAATGCACCGAAGGTACTTATTACATATTTAGATTCCCAGGTTCCACCTACACTTGTTGAGTCTTAGTCTCAGTAGGAAGTTTCTTGCAATTGGGCAAGATTTGCAAGCATGCAGTACATTATAAAAACATGCAATAAATGTCACCCATAATTAACTACCCTCCTTCTTAAGAGTTGAGAAAAAAGAGGGAACAGTTCTGACTCAGTTATTTTCGATTGTTTGGTCCAATGCAGAATGGCAGAAAATGTTCAAAGTTTCTGTTTTAATATCCGAATAATATACTTACTACAGTTTTCAGCTTTCCTGTTATCCCGGATCACTATTCTTTGGTTGATAGTGCTGAAGAGTGTTGTCCAATTAATAGTATGATAATAACACAGGTTGCTGTTGTCAGTAATGTAGATGTTTCCCGCACTGATTTCCTTCAGGGATTGGAATTGTAGAGAAGTGATGCCCTGTTGCTTAAGGATAAGCAAGGAGAGGCCACTAAAGAGAAGGAAGGGGGTAAATGGAACAATACTTAATATGTATATTTTAATAAATATTTTCTTACATACATTCTTGAAGTAAAATAAGGATGTCACATTTTACTCCAAAAAGAATGATAGTAGAACATAAAAAAGAGACTGAGTCACTTAATTGTGATCTGAGTATTATTTCTCTACATGCTATATATACTGAGTTTCAAAAGGAACCATTTGACCGCCAAAAGGAGACTATTTACTTGTTAGAAGTATAAATATTAATGATATCTCTCTGTCTACATATTTACCACTGATATATCTGCTCACTATTTTTCCCACTATCCCCCCATTCTCAGGTTCCTCAAGGATGAAATTGTGTTTTAAAACTGAATAATTGGGATCCCTGGGTGGCTCAGTGGTTTAGCGACTGCCTTCAACCCAGGGCGTGATCCTAGAGTTCCAGGATTGAGTCCCACATTGGGCTCCCTGCATGGAGCGGGCTTCTCCCTCTGCCTGTGTCTCTGCCTCTCTCTCTCTCTTTCTGTGTCTCTCATGAATAAATAAATAAAACCTTTTTAAAAATAAAATAAAATAAAACCAAATAATTAGGGAAATCTGGCTGGTTCAGTTGGAGGAGCATGAGACTCTTGATCTCAGGGTCATGAGTTTAAGCCTCATGTTGAATGTCGAGATTACTTAAATAAATAAAAACTTTAAAAAGCTAAATAATTAATAAATTTTTATGGAATGATTATTCATCTACTAAAGTAAGACATTAATTCTACTCAATTTAATAAATTTAGACATGCTTTCAGAGGGTAAATATTACAGAGGATGACTATAGATATGCAGCTTTAATTTATACCTCAGAAGCCGAAGCATAATTGTAATAGTTGAAGAATGTATGAGTAGGGATAGGAAGCATTAAATATTAAAGAGAAGAATGAAATTAAGCTAAAAGTTTAAAAAAATACTCAGAAGGCTTGGACAACTGGGGAAAGCATCTCTAAAAGTTAAATAACAACTATACTGGGGAAACAAATTACCATTTCAAGGAAATTATTTTTATTTTAACATATTCAATATTTTGTAATTAAAGTCCTTTCCCATTCTCCAAAGAATCATCTGTTTCCCACATTCCAATCAACTAATGAACAATATTTTACATTTTGATATCAAAGCTGTCCCCTTTTATTTTATTTATAAATCTAAATATACTTTGCTGTCAATACTCAGAATTTTTTCCATGTTTTTGTGTGTGTATGTATGTATATATATGTGTGTGTGTATGTATATATGCATACAAACATCTGTGTATATACATATATACAGATTACATGATTATATATATACACACACATACCTACATATATACCTATGTACATATATGCGTGTATATAAAACTCAGTACATGTGTATTTATTTGACTGAGATGTAATTCATTCTCTGAATCTGTGTTCCCATCATAACCATCTTAAGTTGTTTGTTACGATGTGAACATAATAATGTTTGACAGATTTTTAACATTTGATTCAATGGATAGTAAAATTTGGTTGCATGTAGCACTTGAATAAAGTGAATCTCTCAAATATAGTTTTTTATTGAGAACTTTTCCAATTTACATTTTAAAACCTCTCACAAAAAAAAAAAACTCTTACAGATCTTATTTTAATAGCAAAATTCTGTGGACTTTCTGTGAAATGTTATCATGGGATATTTGATGACAATATTGATTTAAGGCATCTTTCAGATTTAAGTAGAAAAAATGAAATCTAAATCCCTTTATGTAAATCAACCTTTAACTGTTCATAAATAAAAATCTCACACAGATGAAATCTAAAATAAAGTAAAATAAAGCAATGGCTTAATAAATATTAACTCACATATTTTTATTATGTGAATTAAAATACTGATATTAGACTTTAGAACAGTGTGCTCTGAGCCCTGATTTTTCCATTGCATTGCATGTAGAGTGGTGGGCCAAGTCCTGAAATATCAGATCCATGATTCAGGGCTCAAATGATGGCATCAGGACAAAACAAGAATTTCCTGGTAAAACAGCATTTGTAACTCACACACTTAAGCCATTATCGAGTCATCCCATGGTAGTTTTTAGTTATGATTTAAAAAGTTTAAAAAAAGGTTCAATTTTATGCATTTCATGCCGGCAAAACACTAATATTGCTTTAAGTGAGAGGCAGTTGAAAAATCAATTGTTCATCCTGTATACTTTATTTATTTTGTAGCTTGCCTCCTTTAAAGCACAACCAGGGGTATTTTTCATTGGGCTTACCTTTGGAATTAAAAATGGAAACCCACTATTTCTAGATTCAGTGAGGCTGAAAAATTGACATATGTACACATGATGCTACTCTTGAAATCAGGAAGACCTGCATCTCTGAACATATACACCCACCTATAGAGTACTCTTCCACCAATGGTCACCAGGTTGGAAAAAACACTGAAGTCGGTCATGTTTGGAGGCCATGACTGTATGTTCAAGAAACCTAAAACAGATAAGAGCAGTAGAAAAATCCCTCAGAATCTTATCATTATCTTAATGACTGTTTTAATATTGAGTATCCTTGAAATATGATGAATATGTCTTGAAATACAGGAAGTAAAAAAAAATAAAAGACACTGAATATTCCTAATTTGAGTCATTCTATCTATCTCACAGTTCCTCTTCCAAGATAGTGTCTTACCCAAAGCTCCTGGGCCACAATGATCAATAGATAATGAATATCAAACTAATGAGCACAAAAATGGAGGTTTCTCAAATACACAGAGTCATAGAACTATATATATAAAAAGATTTAAATGATCTTTAATTTTATTCTTCTAAAATCAAAAATACTTAGTCTGATTACATAAAGAGAAAAATACAGCTCTAACTTGTCTGGAAATGCTTGACCACTTTATCTCAACACTTATGACAGCACATGTCTACATTGCAGCCTAATGCATTCATGCAGATGCACAGTATTTCTCATTTAATTTTTCATTCTTTGATAGCAAATCCATATCCAATTCATGTCTATAAGTCTCCTATAAGCTACTATCTAACAGCCCTGGCCATATTAAGTGCTCATTGAACATGTGCTAAGTGAGTGCCACATATTATCAATGCTCAATAGTACTTCTTGTGAAAAAGTAAATAGAAAAACATGGATCAAAGATCAGTTGACACAAACACAGTAACATAAAAATGTCAAGGATATTTTATTTTATAAATTCTATGGGCTTTCAAAATGTACACAAATGCTAAGGAATAAAGACATCCGACACTTAAAGTGGCATGCATTTTCAAAACTAGTATTTGCTTTGAAAATAAGTTGCTGATTTCAATATTATGCAATATTTTCAAGAAAACACTAGAATTCATATAGTCCATAACACAACAGTTGTACTTTAAAAAATTACCCGTTATCTCTCGAACTGTGCGGAAGACATTCAGTTTCTCTGGGTCTATGGCTTCAATTGCATTGTAAGGGTCTCTAGAGAATCAAGAGATACAACCAAATTTTAAATTAGATAAAGGAGGGAAGACATAAGAAATGTGACTATAGTTATTTCACCCAAATTGAATTTTAAGTAACAATAGAAAGATAAGCAATGTCTTGTCCAAAGATTTTTATGCTACATGTGGAGGATTAAAAGGTGTTTTGAGGACATTTATGGTGACATAAAATACGAGTTCCTCAATGAAAGCTATTCTAGATCTAGAGGAATGGCCCAGTTTGACTATCCTAAAGGAACCTCCAAATATAACAAATCCATTTAAAAATAATTTTATTTTACCTTTAAAGATTTTTTTTTTTCTTAATTGGGAAGAGTATACTCTGCAAATAATAATGATGAAAACAATTGCTTTTGGGGCTCCTCGGAGCATCCTCAATTACTAAAAGCACTTACAATTTCATAAGATTGATAAAAAGAAACACATAAAATCATTTTTTCTTCTTTCCTATATCCTTATATTTATTAGTGAATTTTCATAACATTATATGAAAATTACTCTTCATAAGGATTACTTAGAATATTCTTGTTCCAATCTGGTTTATTTATATTTGCTTTTATAGCACAGGAAATATATGCTTCCATCTTTATGAATCATACTAATATCTAAAATAAAGTCTATAATAAATTTAATAATATCCAAAAGGTATAAATTTTGGAGATTTAAAAAATACCATCTCCTATGGCGTAAATATATTTTTGCAATTAATGTTATAGATATATAGATGCCCTGTCTTTTCAAAATGAACATAAGATAACCTTTTAAAATTAAATATTTATTGAATTTTTAAGAAGTTTTCTTCTTAGGAAGATACTTTCCATGTTTAATATATTGACCATACAAAATAACTGCATACTTGCAAATAACAGCAAACATTCCTGGGTAATTCACGCAGTATTTTCAGCTGTTTAAAGGAATACATCTTTTTTTAAGTTTCATTACTTTGTCCTGGGCAAGTAGAGATCTTGTATCAATGTACACCCTCCAGAGAAAAATTAAATTCTATTCATTAACCACTTCTCCAAGAGAGAGCAAACTTAAGAACAATGAACTTAGGTTGTTTTAGAAGCATGTATCCATCCATAGCAATCGACTGAGCTTTAGTCTTGCTGTGGACATCTGTTGTTTTACATGTTTGAGAACCTTCTTTTTCATTTGGGAAGTAAACAATAAGATACAATGATATGTTAGATATGGCTTTAATAGGGAGAGCATTCAGGTTGCTTTACAGCCCCCTGACAAACAGAAAGGCATACAGCTGGCCTATCTTCTAGGAATTTGAGTCTGAACCCAATGACATTAATTCATTCTTCCATTAGAACCTTGCAAACACTATTAGTTCCAACAACCTTCATCTCTCAACTTGGCTCTCTCAGCTTGGTTCATCTGCATATGCTTCTATACTTTCATATTACATCTTAAAAAAAACAAAACAAAACAAAACAAACAACACTCTGCTTGATTAAATACTGTTTCAATCTATGAAGTGTAATTGATTCAATGTACCACTAGTTTAAGAGGGAGTGTCATAGAAGGCTTGGAGAAACACTATAAATGAGTTTCCCCATAATTCACACATAATTAAGAATTTTCTCAATGTGATATGAATGTGTCTCAAAAGCTTAAAGTCTAAATTAAATGTTCTGGCAAACTTGCTCTATTTATAACTGAAGATAAATCGAACAAATAACTACTCTTTTGATTAATGTGAAGCCAAAAAATTAAGTCCTCCATGCGGGAAAAATCTTGTTGTTATCATTTTTTTAATGTGCAAAGACTTTTGTATCCAGAGAAAAAATCTGCTCTGCAGTAGTAGAATGTGCTTTCACCATTTGTTGTTTGATGAAAAGCAGGATATAGAACAGCTCTGGTCATATAATCAAATATCTTGGCTTTATTGAGAAACACTCAAAATTCAGGGCAAGCACACAATAATGGGGTCAGTCCAAACCTTTACTGAGAACACTTCCAAGTTTCCAGGAATGAAATGAATTCTGGACTGTTCATATGAAGCCCAATGGACCACAGAAATTTTATATACTTAATTTTAGAGATTCAGGACTCTCATAAAATAAGTTGACAGATTCCTACTTACCAACTTCAAAGTACCTGCAGGGAGTTGCATCCTATAGCCACCTGAAATCCATAGTCCTTTAAAATTGAGAACGTCCCTAGCTAAATGCTGAGCCATGTGTAAGAACTTTATGTCCACCCTGTTACTGTGTTCAGTGATCCAAGATAAAGTTCAGGATAGAGAAACATATTTTTACAATTCCATTGAAATCGCTTTATTTTCACCAAACCCATTTCTCTTTTCTATTATATATCATCATTATACGCTTCTCTAAGTGTTTTCTTGCTTGTGTCTCATTGCAACGCAGCATGAACATGCTTATTTGGTGAGCATTTTGTTACTCTAAGTGCATGATATGACTATCATCAAAAATGACAAGAGATGAAAAGTGAACATTCCTAGGGCTAACCCTAAACACAGGTTTCCCTGTGGTTCTCACTCTAAATAAAGGAGTAGGAATGTCTAGTCTATTTCTGGCAATGACACCACTGTACTATAAACTTAACATGCCAATTAACTTTTTTGAGTTCTTTTATATGTTAAAATTGTAATTGACGAATTGACAGTAGGTTTACTTTTTGCAGAAACTTGTTTTTTAAAAGCATAATCTCATCTAATTATGGATTTTACCTAGTAGCTTAGAGAAATACCTTAGCTATTTTACTCAAACCATATATTCTATGAAAAAAATACAAGACCGAGGGTAATGGGAATTAAGTGAGTAAAAACATGTCTTTAATGTACTAGAAGTTTTAGCTTATAATACTCCATGTTACTCACATTTAAAACCTCTCATGAAAAAAAAAAAAAAAAAAAAAAAAAAAAAAAAAAAAAAAAAAAAAAATAAAACCTCTCATGTATACGTTGTATACATAATACACATAATGCCTATACATTTATAAGATGTCTTAGATCTACTAAATTAACTTTTTATCAATACCTCCCCAAGATCAAGAGAAAGGTTTCAGGATATATGTTTTGTATTGGAATAAAACGGGGTATGAAAAATATCATATACCACAATATATTTGTCCTGGAAAATGCCTTCTATATTATGGTTGGGACACAATAATATTAATTATAAATGTTAGTATTAAAATATACCAAGTTGGATGCCTGGAGTGACTCAGTGGTTGAGTGTCTGCCTTCAGCTCAGGTTGTGATCCTGGCGTCCTGGGATCGAGTCCCACATCGGACTCCCTGTGTGGAGCCTGCTTCTCCCTCTGTCTGTGTCTCTGCCTCTGTGTGTGTGTGTATGTGTGTGTGTGTGTGTGTGTGTCTCATGAATGAATAAAATCTTTTTTAAAATAAATAAATAAATGCATAAATAAATACACCAAGTTAAGTGCTATGATTAAGAAGAAATAATAATCTTCTGAACTAAGGAGTATCACTTACCATAAAGGAAGTATTGCCTCACCAATAACTTTGCCTTTATTTGGTTTTCAGTAGTCTACAAAATAATGTTACACTGTATGTTGTGCTATAACTAGATATAGTCGTTGAGATTTTTATTTATCACTGCCTTTTCCTTCTCTTTTTAAAAATTCTCTCTCCCTTTTGTCTCCTCCTCCCTTCCTCCCCTGTCTCTTTCTTTCCTTTTCTTTTTTTATAACATTTATTAATGTTTCACAATATGCCAGATACTTGGCTGAGCACTAAAAAAATAATTTTTGTTTTTAATCTCTACACTAACCAGAGAAGGTAGGTATTTATTATAAACCCAATTCTCAACTTTACGTTGGAAGAAACTGAGCATGTGACACATGATGGAAGCCAAGAAACTCAGTAAAACTGTGTACGGTTAGAGCCTCAGATCAAACTCTAGTCTAGTTTGGATCATATTACTGAAGTAGGAACTTTAACTCTTACTTTCTGAGCTCATTTTTAAGAAAGGCTTTGTTTACCTTTCTATTTCTAATCATGTGAGTCAGTTTTCTATAATTCATTTTCTCCTGAATGAATTAGTAAGCTTGTTTTCCTTGAAAGTCTAGATTAGTCTTATACTTTGTAATGATTCTTCTCATAAATTTGTGACTATAAGGTGTCTATTGTGCAATATATTTTTATATCTGGACATCACTGCTTTCCTTTTCTTACATTTTGTTTATTAATATTCCCCTATTCTGGATGTTAGATGATTCATTTTATGTAAAACCACTTTACAATTAGTATAAATCTAGGCTTTTGATAAATATGCTCCATAAGGAACTAAGATTATAATAACAATTTTGAAGTGTATTAGGTTGTCTTTGTCAAATTTCCCCACTCATGTTTTACCTACAACAGTAACCATCCCTGGGTTGCTTTTGTTGGTTCGTAATTCTGCAAGTATCACAGAATTCTTGTGGTGGTTCTCCATGGGGTCAATATTTCCCCCCAAAAAAGGGAAGTTGGGACAAGCGTAGAGGCATATCACTTGTAATAGAGATTGGGGGACATTATAGACTTTTAGTAATAACCCCCAGACAAGGAAATTAAATGTCTTTCACAGCAAAGGTTTGCCTCATGTCTTGAACAACCTTAAAATGTCCCATCCAATTAAGGACTCATGTGCACAAACTTCATAGTTGATTATACCATGACTGTGTGTAATTCTGTAATCATGTCGCCTCTATTTGAATGGTATTTATTTCTGTCTTCCTCTTGTCATATAACAATGTCTGTTACTTATTTCCTATTCCAGTGTTCAGTTGTTCCTCTGCTCTTAATTTCCCCATACTTCTTGTGCAGAATGACTTCTAATATCATTTCTCATACAAACTTTCATTATAAGTAGAAGCTAAGCATTTTCCCATCAATGCATACTTTATTATCCATTACTTTTCTTGCATTTTTTCTTTAAATCACAATTAGAGAATTAGAATCACTTCATAAAATTATATAGATAGGTGGGCTATATTATCTATGATTTTTATTTCTGAATTCAAAAATAAGTAGGAATACACTTAATATATAAAAGATGGATGTTGGGTCTGATTAGTATGAAAACAATTTCCCTAATGCAATTTATGAGACTATGTTTTCCAATCTTTCCCCACATTGATGGACTTGAGGCCAATTCCTTTATTATACGTGGTGTGGAAGCAGACAATGTGAATTAACTAGGTATGTCTTCTTATTTCTCAGAAGATGCTGTTAACATAATATGATCTTTCATTCATTGTGGTATTAGGTTTTGAAAATAGTTACAACGTGGATATATTGTTTTAGTAAATGTCATATATGCATTCAATTATGCATATGACCTAAATATTTACCCAGGTCACCTATCCAGTGGGCCAAGGAGGTGAGGACAGCAATGTAAATGGATTCAGAGGGTTACTAGCAACTCAGGTAAATCTGGTTGTCCTGTCTCAAAATGGCTAAGACCACCCATCTCCAACAGATTGTTGCCATGTAGGAGTATGTGCTAAGAGTAACCAAGTCACCATGTTATTAAAGAGAATTTAGAAACCTTAACCACATATATATATATATGTTTTTAAACATTTCTTGGGCTGAATATAACATATATGGGGAAGAAAGTGTGTACACACCATTACAGTATCTGGCATGAACCCATATTAAAAGCTACATTTTAAAGTAAAGAAATGCTTTATGCAATAAGACCTACTGTAATTTATTTGTATGGAAAGAAACACTTTGTTCTATTTCTCTTGCTGTTCCTATTTGGACATATTTATTCATAATGTGTTAAATTATTTTGCTTCTAGAAATGATTTGATATATGTTTAGAGTTAAGATTTTGAACTGAAATATGTGAGTAATATTCTTTATCTGTAGCCTGTAGCACTAATATTTAGGGATTAAGAGTAATACAGATAAATAGATAAAATATAAAGTAAAATTATTGACATCTTTATTACAATTGAAAGCATACAAACTTGGTTGTTTTCCCAGTTAAAACCAGCAGGTGGTTCTGTAATGAAGAAACCCAGAAAAATGTTACAATTTTTATTGGTAAAATGAAATTAATTTACTAGATCTCCTGTACTAGTATTAATTTCCTAACCTAAGAGAAAGAGAAAAAGATATATCAGGGCAAAAAGAATTTCTGAAAGCTCAAGAGAATTTCAACTTACTGATTTGTTTTCTACGAGATACATTTTAAAAGGAACATTAATTTATGTTGTCCTGAACTAATCAGTTAGGAATTTCAATGAAATTCCTCACTTCACTCATTGACATGGTTTCCCTAAACATATCTAAAAATGTATCAATCTTTCTGAAATCTGTGGATTTGAGAATATCCTATATACATTTTAGTTTATATATAAATTTATATTGCCAAATCTAAGTAGTTACTAAACTCATAGTCTATGTATCTTAAAACTGTGGTTGCTACTTTCACTGCTGATAAAATTTGACATTTTATTTTGTTGGAGAAGAGCATTAACGTAGGGCAGAACTCATCTGGCACAAAACGAATCAAACAGACAAAGCTAAAGAATCTCTTAAGCTTTGTCTACACTTTGTAAAATAATTTTCTACAAAAATTTAATACTGACCCATGAATACCAGTGACAAGGAAGATCAAATTCCCATTGATCTTGGTGCAGTTTATGAATTTGTCAATGTTACTGGAATCCACAGTCTGAGCCGACATCAATGATCCTGTGCCGATGCCATCACAAGCTGTAGAAACAAGACTCACAGTCAGGGAGTTGAGAAACTTTGTGTTCAGTCAATAGATCTATTGCATTTTTATTGTAAAATAAGAGTATTTTTTCATTATAAAATGAAAAAAAAAACGTTCATCATAAGAAATAAAATGTTTTCCGACAAATAAAATAATAATTTATTTATGCAACATTAATTGCTGGGCCTGCTATAAAACATTGTCCCTGCATTATAGTCTAGTGACCATGATGCATAAGAATCATATCTTATATCAAGTCCCAGGATACCCACACAACACAGGCGTAACTAAAACAAAACTTTTATCAGTACTTGCCTTTGCCACATTAAATCAACTATTTTCTCATCCACCCTAAGATATCATTTTTAATACTTTTAAATCCTGATCACTTAAGTAAAATAATTTATACAAACTGGTTTTAAAAACACTGGTCTAATTAACCATGTATATTAACGTACTAATGATGTAGGTTTTAACCAGAATCAAGAGCCCTTTAAGGATTTAGACTTAAATTCTTCTTTTTAATATTATTTATTTATTTGAGGGGGAGAGAGAGAGAACACAAGCAAGGGAGGGTAGAGGGAGAGGAAGAGGAAGAGGGAGAAGCAGACCCCCAGCTAAGCACAGGCGCAATGTGGGGCTCAATCTTAGGACCCCTGAGCCCTAACTGGCAGAGCCACCCAGGCGTCCTACACTTAAATTCTTAAATTGACTATTGCCTGTACTTTCTGAAGGCTCTACTTAAAAACAAAACAAGCAAAACAAAGAGTGTAGGGTTGGGGCGGGGGAGAGAGAAAGAGGGAAGAGAAAGAGAATGTAGTCTAAAAGTAAGTCTGAAGTTTGCCCTTTTAAAGGCCATCTTTGGGGCACCTGGGTGGTTCAGTCCTTAAAGGTCTGTTGGCTCAGGTCATAATCCCCCGAGCCCTGGGATGAGCGTTGCCTCAGGCTCCTGCTCAGCAGGAAGTCGGTTTCTCCCTCCCTATCTGCTGTTCCCCTGCTTGTGAGCCTGCTCGCTCTCTCTCTCTCAAATAAATACTTTTTTAAGGCAATCTTTGATACTTTGGAAGGCTTACTATCATTCAGAAAATTTGGACTGTACTTACATCCTGTTTAATTTCATTCGAGTGAGGAATTTGAACACCATAGCTAGAAGAGATTTCTTTCTCCACTAAAAGTCTGTAACAGGAATTATCTGCAAGATTTATTTTTTTTTTTAATTTTTATTTATTTATGATAGTCACAGAGAGAGAGGGAGAGAGGCAGAGACACAGGCGGAGGGAGAAGCAGGCTCCATGCACCGGGAGCCCGATGTGGGATTCGATCCCGGGTCTCCAGGATCGCGCCCTGGGCCAAAGGCAGGCGCCAAACCGCTGCGCCACCCAGGGATCCCTGCAAGATTTATTTAATACTTACGGTAAATTTCCTTGTTATTTTATATATTTAATCTTTCAAAATGGTTTTGAAGACCTGGAGGTTTAAGTATCATGTTATTTCTCTCTTTGTACCCCTTCATATACATAGCAGATCATTTAGCCTACAGTGGCAAGTAATTAATATGGGTTCTTGGTGCTAAAATAATCAAGCAATCCCTTGTTGTGTGCATAACTTCTAAGATTAGCTACATATAGAATAAAATGGAACTTCTTTCCTGAGTTTCTATCAAAGTTAACTCCCAGTTTAACCTGGATCATTTAGCAAACATTATTCGAAATCAATAATATATATTGTTAAGACAGTTGATACTTATTATTATGAGATTATTCAAAGTCATGGAAAATTATGTACATGTAAGAGAGGTGAACTTAGCCAGTCTTTTAAAGAATAAATGGAAAAACCTTGGAGTAGGTCCCTCTTCTAGCCAAAGTAATCGCGGCTATCACTCACCTTTTGGGCAAATATCAGTGCAAGGTTTACACATCTTAATCCCATTTTCTTCTACTTCCATCTTGGAACTAGGGCAGGCACGCACACAAGAACTGGAATCCACCACAAAGTTATCTGATTCAAAAAAGAAAAGGTAAAATTAGCAACAATGCTGATGTTTAGCAAACAAGTTTAAAACCAAGTACTTTAGGGCTTAACAATGTTTAGCATCATTGATAGTATACATGTCTCTTTCCCTAAAATATCCCAGTTTAAATATCTCAACTTGAAATAGAATCTATGAAAATCCACATTCAAATCCAAGGGCAGCATGTGTTAACAACAGTTAGTACTTGCTTGACTACTGCTCCACATCCTGAATTGCCCCCAAGATAGAGTGAATTTCTTTTATAGACTTAGGAAACTACATGACATTTAGTTTGTGTTTTTCAATAGTTCCACTTCATTTCATGTCATGATGCAAGTCTGAAGTCTAAAAATACTTCAAGTTACATGAAGCACAAATGAAGCTGAAGTTGAAGTGCCTTGGATCAAGAGAGTGCACTTCATATCCAGGAGGAAATGTTCAAAATGTGTTCTATCCTTCAATGGAATGCCATAGAAACTGTTCTATAGTTTTATATGAAAAAACAAAATGGAATTTGAAAGGCAGCACTTTAGGAAAGGTATACTAAATAAACCAGGAACGTCTGATTACCTATTATGTTGGTGAAATGTTTAGGGCTCCAGTGATCTGAAATATGCCAGGACATTGCCTCCGACCCCACCCCCACACCCCTGCCAAAAAACAAAACAAAACAAAACAAAAAAACCCAACAACAATAACAAATTATTGCATTTAGAGCCTCCCACAGTAAAGGGAAAACACAATACCTGCTAGGCCACTTTATATTTTAAAGGCCGTATCCTTCCATGTGTAGGCATGCTGCTTCTAGCCTAATATATTCAGTGGTATGGAAGGCATCTGACTTTGAAGGGGGCTCAGATCAGGAAAGGCAAATGGTGTAGGTCCAGTCTGGGATGCAAGCATTTCTGATACATAAAATCCAAGAGGTGGGGTGACTGGGTGTTTAGTTGGTTAAGTCTCTGACTCTTGGTTTCACCTCAACTCATGATATTGGGGTTGTGGGATCAAGCCCTGGGTCGGACTACGTACACACTCAGCATGAAGTCTGCTTAAGATTCATGCCTCCTCATTCTCCCTCTCCCTCTGCTCCGCCCCTGCTTGCTCTCTCTCTCTCTCTCTCTCTCTCTCTCTCTCTCTCACACACACACACACACACACACAAATCCAAGAGGCTATATGATATTAGGAATGTCTGTGGTGGAAAATATGCTGTATGGAGTTATGGCAAGTCCCAGCTGGAAAATCATATCAGAGACCTCTAGGATTCTAGAGCTAAGCCATGCCATCTGTAGCACAAAATTTTACACCATTTAATAAACAGCTCCTCATATGCTTCTGGGTCCTGGTAGAAAGAGAGTGCCTAACCATGGGTCATTGATCGACCTTATATTAGAACTGCCCATCATAACTCAGGTTTTATTAGAACCATGATGTCATAATGTTGGGCAGATCCAACAGGAATCCACTCTAAGACAGAAGCAGTGCATTTAGGATTGGATATGAGTCAGAGCAGAGGAACAAGCAAATTGCATAAGCAGGTGGCCCAGACTCCTTGTGCTGGCTCATGAGATTGAGCTCATACCGACGGCTGCATGGGGACCAAGAGAAGGCACCTGTGACAAGCTAAGGGAGGGAGGACAAAAACAAAGTACTAAGTTTGGTATGTGGGTGCAAGCAGCTCAAAATGAACGGCAGCTGCCCTGCAGCCTCACTCAGGAGGAGACTTGAAAGACAGTGGCAAGGAAAAAAATCCTACCAGTGGGCATGGTTCTGGGTAGTTCAAATGGTTGTTTACTTTGTATGGAAGTGACCTGAGCTTAGAATAAATATGAGCAGGGGCTTGCCCGGGGAGAAGAAATATTGGAAAATCTGGGATTGAAGGGAATCTGGGGTAAAGGGATGCATATGGATCCATGGGAGTGGGCGAGGTGTGATCTCTATATTTCCAGTTATCCACCAGAGGGCATCCACCACCAAAAAAGGTACATTGTTGTGACTGCATCACAGCCTGTTCCTTTCCTTTTCTTCCTCCTCCTGTCTTCATTTTGAGAATATTCCTCTATACTAACCTAATCTCTGTTTGAAGGGAACCCAACCTGCAACAAGTGAATATACTGTGTATTATACAACCACCTATCTGCAAGGCCTTCAGGAATACCCCATATTTAAACACTTCTACATTTTCCCAGCAATATATGCCAAGTGATGTAAATACAAATTATAAATACCCTCATATCAGCTAGGTTCAGATTTTGCAGCCAAATGATTTTCAAAACCTATTCATCTGGAGTTTTTTGATTTTAGAATTCTAGGTTAAGGATTGTAGAGCGGTATTTAGAAGCTAAATGTCTTTGTTTTTCCAAGATAGTTACAGTTTAGCCAACCATGCATTAGAAGCAGGGCCCTTCAAATATTTGAAATTTACATAGATAAATACTGAAGCGCTTTAAATTAGTCCAGTAATTTGACTGGCCTAAACTATTTCAAGAAAGGAAATTTAGGAGTTACCATATCTAAGGGAACTGGGATGTAATTTCACAAAATAGTTCGTGTTTAGCCACACTTGCCACAAGTTAGGTGTTGAAAGCGTGTATGCACAATTATTCTTTTAACCAACATAAAAAAATTAATAATAATGACTAGAATTGTCATTGTTTTCAAAGACTTGTTTTTATATACTATCCCTCTGATTCTTATTCCCCATCCCTTTGATCACTATAATAACTCCAGGAAAGAGAGAAGAGAGCTATGATTGTTAAAGAGGAGGATACAGCAAACTAAATAGTTTATTTAAAATCACGTGAGTAATAAATGGGCAAAGCCAGAACCCATAGCCACTCTAAACCCACGTCCTTTATATTTCATATTTAATCACAGATACAAAGTAAAGAAAATCATAATAATGGTATGCTGTAGTTTGTAAGACTTTTTTCTTTTAAATGAGCCTATGGACAAATGTAGTAGGGTTTTGTGGGGTCTTTTGTTTTGTTTTGTTTTGTTTTCAGTTTTTCCAATAGGTAAAACAATGAAAGAATAATGTCCCATCACTCTTTCCAAGCAAAGATACTGACTGGTGTACATATGTAGACATATACTGAATTCTTGATGAAAGCTAAGCTGGTCACTTTGAATCCCTAGGATGAGTTGTCAGTTTTGCAAAGACCTCTAAACATGCCCTTCAAATCTATTATTATTTAAGATTAGATTTGATATCAAAACTACAATGCTATAAAGTCTATTATAAATAAGTAATCAGAAACAATATTAGGTAGAAATTCATTGTGATTGCAAGCAGACCTCATTCACTACAAAACTTGCTCCCACATAACTAATCACTTTTCTGAGAAACAGCATCATGTACAAAAACACTGAGGTATAGTGAAAATAGTAAGTTTAGAAGGCAATGACACTACACTCTAACCTCAAACATGCCTCTCCTTTGCTGAGACTTTGGACTAATCACTTTAATTTTTTGAATTTTAATTTATTTGTGAAATGGTAGCAATAGTACCTATATCCAAGTAATTCACAATACTGTTGTTAAGTTTTAAATTATAATAAATGTATACGATTTTTTTTTGGTTTTTAAATGATGATCTACTTAATTTGGTTATTTTTAACTTGTTACTTACGTGGGCATTTCTTGACACAAAATGCTCCATATGTATACTTTGCATTGAAGTTATGCTCCAGTTGAAAGGTGGTTGGATTATAGACAAAAGTTTGAGGACACTGAGTAACACATGCTCCACTGTCATTGAAATTCATGCAGGCCTGCAACATAGCAAATATTAATTTCATTTAAGAATAACCTTCATAGGGCATCTGGGTGGCTTAGTGGTTGAGGATCTGCCTTTGGCTCAGGTCATGATCGCAGGGTCCTAGGATCGAGTCCCACATCAGGCTCTTTTACAGGGAGCCTCCTTCTCCCTCTGCCTATGTCTCTGCCTCTCTCTGTGTGTCTCTCATGAATAAAAGGATAAAATCTTAAAAAAAAAAAAAAAGAATAACCTTTATAATACTTGTTAAAGGAACACTGTTGTAACAGCTTTGTGAAAAGGATGTGTTCTTTACTTATAATGTTTATATTTATATATATGTATGTGTGTTCTAATATTTCAAAAAATATTTAAAATGTGACAGCTTTATAGTTAATTAAGTACTCATTGTTAGGCTCACAGTTGCACTAAACTTCTCAAACTTACAAAACTGTTTTTCCAATGTCAGTGAATACATAATCTATACAAAGATATTGATGTTCAAGTCACCCAGTAATCTCCAAACTAATAATTGGTTTAATAAATTATTAAAATTAACTAAGAGTGGGGACACCTGGGTGGCTCAGCAGTTGATGGTCTGCCTTCAGCTCAGGGCATGATCCCGAGGTCTGGGGATCAAGTTCCACATCGGGCTCACTGTATGGACCCCGCTTCTCCCTCTGCCTGTGTCTCTGCCTCTCTCTGTGTCTCTCATGAATAAATAAATTCAATCTTTAAAAATATATAAAATTAAATTAACTAATAGTAAAAAATCTTTTCAACTCATACTATTCAAAGGGTTTGTGGTGAGTCTCAGTGCTTGACACTGACAACAGACTCCCCAATTCTCTGTAGACTTTCCTTAAAGCTTTGTTTGCAAAACCCCAGGGCAGTAAGTGACACAGTAAGCATATTCATCACCATGGTATAGTGAGAAAATACCGTGATAGTCATTGAAACTGGACTTGGAGAAAATGCTCAGGCAGGTGACTAGTCAAGTGTAAATATAGAATATGTAATGCCAAGATGAAGAGAAACAGCCTATACTTAGCCTATAATTAAATAATGTGCTGCCATTTCCTATGTGGTCTTTTTCATAATGCCATACCATTTAGTGAAAGCCATCAAGTTCAAATAAAACAATTTGTTTCTTCTGACTCTTATATTTGTATTGAGACCTCAATTTGTTAATAGATTCAAAGGCACTTGAGAATAATCAAAAAACAATTTTACCACATGAGACATATTTGATATAAAAATAGAATATATATATAAATACACAAAAGCATGGTTTTCAAAAAAGGTGATGAACCAATTCTCTTAATTAAACAACTTAAACCTTCAGAGGAATAATTGAGACTTTGGAAGGTAAGCTATTACACACTCAAGCTATATTTCATATTTCATCATAAATTGTATGTATGGTTATTAATAAGTACTAATTCATTCTGCTTCCTCAAAACATTTTCTTCATCAATTGTTGTTTTAGCAAGCACTTTATCACCAACATGACAATTCCCTGATGATGGTCTACTAGATGCATAATCAGAATGAGACTCACTCATGATACATTATTCACTAAGATGACATTTTCCAGGAAGAATCTATTAAAAAACAATCTACAAAACTCAGTAAGTTTTAATTTATGGCTATAAAACTTCATGTGTCCTCATAATTGCTTTACGAACATACTTTATGCAGTGTCGTGCACGGATTGCTTGGCAACAAAGGGACATAAACTAAAGGAATCAAACAAATTTACCTTCCAAACAGCATGTGAAATAATGTAACTTACACCAAGGCCTCGGTCTGTCGTTCTTGAACATTCTGTACCAAATGCCATAGTGGAGTCATTGGACCGTTCCATAAAAGTAATGAAATGAGAATTCTGAGACTCACCCGGCACGCTGCTTATGATGATAATGGAACCATGAAAACAAATGCAGTGAAAACCTTCTAAATGAAAGTTATGGCTATTGTTGGTGTTTCTTGTTGTTACTGTTTTGGGCTTCTTAACACACTACCTGCTTAGCGTCCTGCACATCAAGCTTTATCCTGTGTTGGCTGATAGGCAAAGGACCTCAAGTCCTGCTAAGCCTCTTCCTTAAATTTTTAACGTTTCTTCACTTCCTCCTCTCTACTCACTTCCTCAATATATACTTTTGTTTCACTATAGGATTAGGGTCGACAAGTTAAGTTTCTTGTGACATTAAGAAAAGAATATCTATATCATAAGAGCTTTAATTCATGTTTTGCTTATTTTCAGAGTTGTCAGTATGAAAAAAAATTCAATTCTTTTTTTTTTTTTTTTTTTTTTTCAATTCTTAATATATATATGTGTATTCTCTGGATTGTGGAAAATTTAGAAAAATGAAGTTCTGTTGTCAACAAAACAATTTATTTTATGTTTTTTTTAGCTTAAAATGAAAATAATGTCTGTATGTGAGATTGTGTTAACTATAGCTCACAGAACTGTTTGTATTAAAAAAAAAACAGAAAGAACTGTATTGGGGATACTAGAATGTAATTAAACATGTCCCCAACAAGCTATAAATGTTAATTTTAAGGAAAGAAAAGTACCCCTTTCTAAAATAAAAATCACACAGATTAGCATATAAATTGCTTTAAGCATGCATTTGTAAATCTTATAAATTATGAATAATATTAACTTGTAAACAAAAAAACTGGGAAATAGTTAAATTCATGAATTTATGAATAATCTTGAAATGTATAGCTATGATCTTAAAATTTAAATTAAAAAAAATTCAAGAACTCCCACTCAGAAAACTCAATGATGCAACAACATATAAACAGGTAATCAATGTATATTTTGGAAACACGCTTTTAGCTTTTAAAAAGATATCTCAATGTGTTCCTCTTCACATTCTCTAATAAATCTCACCTGTAATATAAACTACATCTGAAAGACACAATTCATTTAGTAGAACAGAACAATCCTAGTTAATCAATAGCCACCCAGTGAGGGAATCAATTATAGGAAAGCAGAGCCTCTTTCTTAATCCTAAAATGGTTAAATTTGATCTTGTTTTAATAAGATTCAATGTCCCTGAGTCCAAGCAGGAAGGAGGGAGATGGGGAAGGTAGAAGGGAAGCTCCAAGACTTACAAAGCAGTCTGTGTCCTTAGGTCCTGAGCAGCCCCCAGCACATTCTCTGTGACAGCAGTCACTGACATAGGGCCCATAGCACCTGCCATCACACTGTTCTGCACACACCGTCCTTGTCACTGTGGAAGACAGAGAGGGGACCCTGATCAAAGTCAGCCACCAAGAAAATCTCCTAAGGTGCTTTGAGTAGCTGAGAAAAGCTGAGCTTTCAGGTCATAACATTCAACCCACCACTGACTCAACACGGTGACTCAATACAGCTAACAATTTGCCGAATGAAGCTTGCAACAGGTCAAAATCACTGTACAGAAGCCTTCCAAATGATACAAGCATTTGTTTTTATTTTCTTTCTTGTTCCAGCAAACACTGTGTTTTACAAGACCACCATACAACTTAGAAGGAAAGAATCAAATTTGAAATAATTGAATGAGGTATTTTGGCAGGTTGCAAAAGATGGAGTCAGCTGTGAAGTCAATTCACAAATGTATACAGTAAGGTTTTATGACAGAGGATATCCACAGAAATAACCTAAGCTGTTTAGTGGTCAATGCAAAAAAGAGAAATATAGACTACTACATGATTCACATTATATTTTACACAATTCATATCAAGTAGAGAGATAAATATAGATACAGAAATCTGGTCAGTAGTAGCATAACTTTGTTTTCTTGAGATTTAAGTGAAATTTCTACCAAGTTTCTTGTGTAAAGAACAGAGCAACATCCTCAAAAGAAAGAAGGAAGGAAGGAGGGAGGGAGGGAGGGAGGGAGGGAAGAAGGGAGGGAAGGAAGGAAGGAAGGAAAGAAGGAAGGGAGGGAGGGAGGGAGGGAGGGAGGAAGGAAGGAAGGAAGGAAGGAAGGAAGGAAGGAAGGAAGGAAGGAAGGAAAAAGAAGGAAGGAGAGAGACACATTCATAGTAGACACAACACAAGTTTCCATTGGTCTTATCCTATCCTTTGATCCAAGTTGACAGCACACTACTAGGGTACACTTTAATAAAAATCAATGCCATAGGCTGGAGCATCAAAATTATAGCACTGAAGGACACTTATCTCACTTATTCCAAAGAGATACATTTAAAGCACTTAGAGAAATGCCTATCACAGAACATGTACAGCACATTACATCTTCGCTTCTTGTTTCCACTTCAATCTGGTTTCCTTAGATCTTTCTGATTAGTTCCTTAAAGCCTCCTTCACTGCTACTACAGCAAGACTCTGCCCTTTAAACAACAGTATTCCCCAGAGCTGGTCTTGACAATTTTCTTTGGGTTACAGGCTCATGCCTAGATGAAATCATTCATCCCCTACTTTGCATACCACCTACAGGCAGATGACATCAGATCCAAATCTGAAGTTTCTATTGAGCAGCAACATGTATTATTACCAGCTGCCTACAGAAGACCCCATTTAGATGTCCCAAGATGTATATTATGAATGTAACTCACTTTCCCACCTCTACCAATAGAGCACATATCCCTCTTCCGTGCCCTTCTCGCAGTTATTGGTAGCACCATCCACTCAATAGCTTGGCTAAAAACTGGGGACACATTTTCTATTTCTCCTTTTCCCTCGCCCTCGCTTCTCATACCTAACAAAATTGTCAAATAAAATTACCAAGGAAGGGATGCCTGAGTGGCTCAGCAGTTGAGCATCTGCCTTTGGCTCAGGGCCTAATCCTGGAGTCCCGGGATCGAGTCCCACGTCAGGCTCTCTGCATGGAGCCTGCTTCTCCCTCTGCTGTGTCTCTGCCTCTCTCTCTCTCTCTCTCTCTCTCTCTCTCTCTCTCTCTCTCCCTCTGTGTGTGTGTCTCATGAATAAATAAATAAAATCTTTTTAAAAAATTACCAAGGAATATTTCTCATTACTGTCCCTCCTCTCTACTCCAACTTTGTTTGGAAAGTAATCTCTAAATAACTACACAGCCTTCTAAAAAGGTTTCTCAGATCCCAATTAATCCCCCACGCTGTTCTAAAAGCAATGACTTGAAAATACAAGCCACTGCCTATAAATCAATGCTGTTTTGCATAGAAAACTTGTCATCCCTGTACTAAAGGAGTAAAATCCTTAGCAAGGCATAAAAGTCCTTTATCAGTTAAATATCATCTCTGTATTTAATGGCATCTCTCACTGTGCTCCTCACATCCAACCACACACAATCAACACTTGTGATTCCTGATTTCTTGTATCATTTCTAATTTTGACACTCATTACCTTTTTATAATGCTTTCTTCCATGCTAAGAGCCTTTCTGTCTTCTTGGCCTAGCAAATACCCATCTATAAGATCCAGGTCAAATGTCACTTTCTCTCTGACATCTCCAGATATGTCTCTGGGATGACTTCGTTTATCATTCTTTCTTCTGAACAAAAGAGAAAGTTAATGCAGATTCTATGTGGCCTAGGCTCAAACCCAAACTCTATTCTTGTGATGGGCAAGTTATTGAATATCTCTATATTTCACTTTTCCAGTTTTAAAAAGGCTTTAGTATTAGTACCTACCTAACAAGATTGAAAATAGAGATATAGGTATAAAGTGCTTCACAGGGCCCCTGTTAATAGTGCCCAGCAACTGTTACATATTATTTCACTTACCATACTACATTGTTTTTTTTTTATGTTTGCTCCCCCTATTAAACTATTAGAGTAGTTTTTTGAAGTCCATTGTCTTATTCCTTATTGTTTTTATCCTTAGGGATGGCATTTAGCATACAAGAAAGTAAGTATCCCCTCTAACTAAATAAATCACATGTTGCCAACACAATGAGTTATTTGTTGACTGCTTTATGCACATATCAGAGAAAAAAAAATGTAGGGGCACCTGGGTGGTACAGTCGGTTAAATGACCAACTTTTGATCTCAGGTTCATGGAATCAAGTCTCCCCCTACGGGGCTCTACCCTCAGTGCTGAGTCTGCTTAAGACTTTCTCTCCCATTCCCTCTGCCCCTCCCCACCGCACTAGCACGCTCTCTCTCTAAAATAAATAAAAATAACTCTCAAAGAAAATGTAGAGAGTTAAAGAGGTAGGGGACTAACACTAAAAAAATGCAAATACACAAATATTAAAATACCAAGAAACAGAGCATATCAAAATGCAAATAGCAGAATTGTTCATGTTTATTAGTAGTTAATTTAAATGCTCCTTAAATTCTGCTATCGATTACTTCATGATTCCATATTTCACTTGGATCCTTCCTAATTGAAAATGATTATGATATTCATAAATGGCACATAATGTTTAAATATGAACTATATTCCTTTGTTGGACATGATTATATTGCTACCTATGTACTAAAAAAAAAATCAATACAAACATCAAATAGAGTTTAAACAGATACAACACTTGGACTCACTCTATGTTTTGTTTTTATTTTGTAAAAATAAAGTTATATGAGGGGTACCTGGGTGGCTCAGTCTGTCAAGTGTCTGCCTTAAACTCAGGTCCAGGGATCCAGCTCTGAATCTGGCTTCCTGCCCAGCAGGGAGTATGCTTCTACCTCTGCCCCTCTTCCCATTCATGCTTGTTCTCTCTCTCTCTCTCTCTCTCTCAAATAAATAAAATCTTTATTTTTTTAAGATTTTGTTTATTTATTCATGAGAGACACAGAGAGGTAGAAACACAGACAAAGGGAGAAGAAGGGTCTTCCCAGGGAGCCTGAGGTGGGACTTGATCCCAGGACCCCAGGATCACACCCTGAGCCAAAGGCAGATGCTCAACCACTGAGCTACCCAGGCATCCCTCAAATAAATCTTAAAAAAAAAAAAAAATGCACTTACAAATCCAGACTTAAAATGTGTCTTTTTCAAAATCTTCTATAAGATGATAAGAAGTATCATATAACTTTATTTTTTTAAGATTTTCATTTATTTATTTGAGAGAGAAAGAGAGAGAGAGAGAGGAGGGAGAGGGAGAGAGAATCTGAAGCAGACTCCATGCTGAGCACAGAGCCCAACTCCAGGCTTGATCCCAAGATCACCAGATAATGACTCCAGCTGAAACCAAGAATTGGACACTTAATGGACTGAGCCATCCTAGTGCCCCTGTAAGGGCACACTTTACACTTGAAATTTGGAGAGCACTAAATTTTGAAATCATTTTTTCTGTTAAGTATTCTAATAGAAATTTCTACATAGTGGGGACCTGGGTGGCTCCCTTGGTTAAGCGTCTGACTCTTGATTTCAACTCAGGTCATGATCTCAGGGTCCTGGGTTCGAGCCCTGTCTTGGGTCACCACTCAGTGGGAAGTCTGCTTGAGATTCACTCCCACTCCTGCCTCTCCTCAGTTGCACACATTTGCACTTGCTCTCTCTCAAATAATTTTTTTAAATAAATTTCTACATAGTAAATCAATTTGGCCTGTCCCTTTATCTTTTTTCAGTTTTAGCTCAAATCTCAGTTTCTGAGTAAAGTCTATCCCTATTCAATACTGAGTTCTTTCTAAACTACTAATTCCTGATGATTCTTTCTCCTTCCCTTCCCTCCCCTTCTTACCTTTCTTCTTTCACTTTTCCTTTCTTCCTCCATCTATGTTATAGCATCAATCACAATCTGATATATTTTACAGCTCACTTATGGCACATTTTATTTATTGGTAGATTCCAATGTCTAGAACTGTACCTGTCATCCATGTAATTTTTGTTTATATTTTATATACATCATATATACACAGTGCATATACATTATATACATGAAATACATCCAAACAAATTATAACCACTCATTAACTCTTCATATTCCTACATTAGGGTTACATTGATGTTCCTATCTTGTATCCAAGTAGTGTATTTATTTAGATACTCTAATTAGTAATTCATACTTTTTGAAGGAAACACTTTCAGTAGACACTTTTGTAAAAAATAATTTCATATATAATTCATCTCTTCCAGATTTAACAAGGCTTTTTTGATGTACCAAAGTTGCTAATTGAAATAGCAGACATATGTTAAGTAAACAAATTACTAGATTTGAAATTAGTGTTATCACAGAATAGTCTATTAACTTGCTTTAAATTGACAGGCATTGCTCAGCCAGAAATAGCACGAAGCCTATTAAAAGCAGTAATAGCCTGTAAGTCACACCATAGTTTAATCTTAGGCACATATGTCTAAGTGTTCATTTCTATTTTTAACTCTATGGTGTTTCAAGGTAGTACATAAAATATTTTGCTTTCCTTCATTTATATACTTTGGTCTTTCCTACCAAATTAGAAAATTAATGTAGATATAATATTTATAAAGATAATTAATCATGATTTATTTTTAAATTATTTATTAAATGTTCACATTAAGATCAATTCTTTCAGTGAATATACTATTTAAATTCGATAATGTTTTAAAATATAATCTAACATAGTACAGTCTTATGTTCAATAATAATTATTATGCTCTGAAACATTTAAAATATATACATTAAATATTCATATGTGTTGAGTCACCTTTAAATTATTCAGAATAGCAATTTCATCTACATAGTGGTCACATATCACACATTTTTTTCAGACACTTTGATCTTAGATACGCCATTCCATTTTAAGAACATGGAAAGAAATCTCTAAGTCATTACTTTTCAAAATTTTGACTTAAGATATTACTGAGAATTATGGAATTTGCTTCAAAAGCAGTCTATAATTCATTTTAAAAACAAAAAAGTGGAGCATCTGGGTAGCTCAGTTGGTTAAGCATATGCCTTTGGCTCAGATCTCGAATCTGGGGTCCTGGGATGGAGCCCTACATTGGTCTCCCTGCTCGGCAGGGAGTCTGCTTCTCCCTCTGCCTTTCCCCCTGCTCATGCTTTCTTTTACTCTCTCTCTCTCTCTCTAATAAATAAATAAATAAATAAATAAATAAATAAAATCTTTAAGAAAAAAATAATAAAGTAAGATACATTCAAGACTAAAAATAGCACTTTCTGCTGTCATGGTTTCTGTATGCCTTAATTCCAATTGAAAGTTCAGTAAGCATGAGATATATTTAGAATATTTAGAAGTGTTTGCCTGACAGGTAATAATATAAGTAAGCAAAAAGAACAAAACAATACACTTAATCTCTAAACAGTGATGTGACACAGTTAAAAAAAAAAAAAACATTTCTTCACATTGTTATGTGAGATTTATTTTTAGAAAGAAAACATTCCCTTTGTACGATCTATTTAATGACATTTATTGATTAATAGTACTACCTAATATGAATTAAACACATCAAACTATACTCGTATTTCATCAGGATTGGAAAAACAAAACAAAACAGTTCCTGAAATCAATGAAATAACTCACTTAGCCTCCATGGGAACATTAACTTATAATTGCTTTGGTTATATTAATTTCCACCCTGCCTGAATATTATTTAATTAGATTCCACCCCCACCCCCATATTTAGTATCTTTCCTAAATTGCTTCATTGGGTGCATTAAAATATTTGGGTCGAATTTTAACTAGCTTATTCATTGATGGTACATCACTAACTGTGATTGTGTAACATAAAAGGTAAAATCTGGGAAGTTAAGATGTTTATTATATTAGGCTCAGTAAACTTGAAATTGGGAATGGAGATTCATCCAACATATCCATAAGAATCAGATGGGGGATGCCTGGGTGGCTCAGCAGTTGAGTGCTTGCCTTCAGCTCAGGGAGTGATCCAGGCATCCAGGATGGAGTCCCACATGGGGCTCCTTGCAGGAAGTCTGCTTCTTACTCTGCCTATGTCTCTGCTTCTCCCTCTCTCTCTCTCCCTCTCTGTCTCTCATGAATAAACAAATAAAATTTAAAAAAAAAAAAAGAATCAGACGAATAAAGTTTAAGAAACCACACATTCCATAGTAAGGGGATGCTGTTGAGAGAATATCTATCATCTCAAGAAATTAAAGTATTTGTAAGTAGCTTCATCTTATCAGCACATCCCTAATAAAATAAATGTCTTAATTACTTCTTCAAATATAACAATAATCATGTTTAAAGTTACTCCCTTAGAAATTTATTTTATTTAAAGTACTTTGACAATTTATTAATTATTTATTATTGCTTCCTATGAATTACAAAGAGGACAAAGAACATTCATAAATAATGCAAAACAGAGCACTGACATCACAGGGACAAAATGAAAAGATTTCTGCCCATTAAAAACTTAAATATGGTTAAATTTAGGCAAAGTCTTTTTAAGTATTTTCTTCTCCTGTTCTTATACTCTGCCACTTTTCTCTTTTCTTTCTTATCTGCTACTTCTTTCCTCATTTCCTCCATATCCTCATGCTCAGGGCCTTTTGGTTCTGTTCACTTCCTCCACCCCTGGTTCTGAACCAAGCTGTATATTAGACCACCTCATGGGGGCTTTCAAACTCTAATATGGGAATTCTTGTGTTGATGAAGACTATAACTTGGTTAATCTCAGTGGGGCCCAAGATTGCCCATTCTAATAACTCCCAGGTAATGTCATTGTCTGCTGCTCCATAGACCTCATTTTAAGTAGCAGGAAATAGAATACTTTAGGGAAAAAATTAAAAAAAAGATTTAGGGAAATCTTACTATTTGCAACGACATGGATGGAACTAGGGGGTATTATGGTGAGCAAAATAACTCAATCAGAGAAAGGCAATTATCATATGGTTTCACTCATATGTGGAATTTAAGAAACAAAACAGGATCATAGAGGAAGGGAGGGAAAAATAAAATAAAATAAAATCAGAGAGGGTGACAAACCGTAAGAGACTCTTAACTCTAGGAAACAAACAGGGTCACTGGAGGAGAGGTGGATGGGGGATGAGGTAACTGATGATGGGCATTAAGGAGGGCACATGATGTAATGAGTACTGGGTGTTACTTGCAACTGATGAATCACTGAACTCTACTTCTGAAACTAATAATATGCTATATGTTAATTAATTGAACTTAAATAAAATTTTTTAAATGCCTGGGGAAACATCTCATTCCTATAAAAAAAATTTACCTGCGGTGTTCCAGGATTTGCCACTTTTGATAAACTTCCCAGGTGTGGCCAATATGCAGTCTTTAAAGTTGAGAATCATTACTCTATCCAGCAAAAATGGGGGAAACTCTAGATTATTTATATCATTTGATAGGTGACTGACTATTCTTTGAAATCCTACCATATTGACTGACCTCTTGCTTTAATGTCCTATTTGTGTTGTTAAGCCTTCTACCACCTACTGAGTGAGCAAACAAACAAAAATCCACATGCAAGCAGGTAGGAAGATTTAGGAGGAAAAAAACCTAAAGAGTGAACAGAAATACTACTTGGCTGATTGTGAAGGCAATAATTTCAGAGAGCAAGTAAGAGATCATCAGAAAATGACTTCCTTCTTTCACCTCCTAGAGCTGTACATAGAGTATCGTTGAACGGCCCCCAATTCCATGGCTAAACACATTTTAAAGCACATTTATTTTATTTTTATTTTATTCTATTTCAATTAGTATTCAGTGACCTGCACTTTTATGCTGCCTGTAACTATTTCTGTTTATTGACCAGATTTCGACAAATTGTGTTCATGAAACACATCATGTCCCATTAAATAGATAGTACTTCAGTGGAATGGTTTTAATGGTAGGCTGCTTTCAGCTACATACTTGGAGGTTTGAACAAGAAGAAAAATGCTTGGGTTAAGCCAGAGGTGATTTGAGTTGGATGGGAAGAAGCATTTATTGACTATTAGAGTGATAAAAACACTGTAATGAGCAACTGAATGGGCTTCTTGAGCCTCTATTTGTCAGTATTTAAGGAAAAACTCTTCTGGATCCTTTAGACATCCACTTAATTAGAGACTAGGGGCTTGAGGAAATGCTCCTTGGAGGTACCCTTTAGTTCTATGATCCAATACTTATTCCTATGAATGGTGAAATTGTGACTAAAAAAATGAACACTCTGGGTTGTGCAACATGTTTTCAGAAGGTTCCTATCATCAAGATATACTTTGAATGAAATAAATAAAGCCTATGGACCATCCAAGAATACGCATTACTTCTAGAGAGTGCTGAAATGTGTAGAAAATCAAGTTTAATGAAACTAACACCAAACAATACACCACTACTCATTTTCCCAAAGGAGAACAATTTTACACATTTATGTGTCCAGTGCCAAGTAGACTCTAAGAATCACATAGGAAAATTGAAAATAAAGATGCTTGTCCTCCTTCATTCTGATTTAGTATGCCTGAAAAAGAGGCTAGACAAATCTTTTTCTTTTCTTTTTTTTTTTCTTTTTTTTTTTGCTTCTTGTGGGAGCTCTAAGGTTTTTATAAGTAGTCTTGAAAATCCCAAAATTCAAAACCTCTGCTCTAAGACTTTTCTTCTTCCAGTGAGAGGTTACTCCAGGAAAGGTAAAGCATTTATTTAGATGGGAAGGGAGAGGTGGAAATGGGTCTGAAACTGCTGCTTCCTATCTCACATGCTAGCTAGATCACAGAATAATGGAGCCAGTAATTGTTACTGCACAAACTGAGCCCTCAAGATACATAAGGCTACATCCTGATTTGGACAAAGGAGAAATTTGTACTTTAAGGATTTATCAATTATTTTAACCAACAACCTAAGGCTTAAATATTGAAAAGGCTCTCAGGGAAGGTATTTAGTTTTTGCTTGTTTGTTTCTAATAATGGAACCTAGCCAAACAGATTTATTAAAAAAGTGTCTAGGCCTTCCAAACTACAGCAAGCATACTCATTTTCACATCACAGAAGAAAATGTAATTGATTATCTTTTATTCCTAATTACTAATTAGTCAGAACTAGCTAGGCCAGACCATGAGGTATACACTCCCTCAGGTAACAAAATAGTTTAATCTTAAGTGCACTAACTGCCATAGTTCATCTGAAAAACATGGCAAATACTCACAAAGCCATTACCGAAACTGACATTCAGAGTCAGTTAATAAAGTATGCCCAGATTTTGGCAGCTACTAATCAGGTCTGACCCTTGTCCCAGATAAATCCCTGGTGGCCCACGGGCTATGACATGATAATGTTGTTAGTTGTGTTGAATAGGAAAAGAATCTTGTCTAATCCATTCTTCATCACTAGCTGCTTTATTCATTTATTTAATGGAGTTTTATTCAATCTATTCTTTAGACACGCTCAGTGATTCACTGAGGGACCTTAAAACTGATTTTAAAATACACTCTTGGCCACCAGGGAAATTCTCCCCTATTAATAGATTATTAACATCACCAAACTTGATGAGTCACAATCTGAAAAAACAATAGTACCCTATTACCTTAATTATAAAGATATTCTTGAAAGCAAGGATGACTTTTTTGCATATACCTCATAAAACTGTATATATTGGTTTCAAATAATAAAGGAAGCATATGGATCCTCATAGGAAAACCCCAAATAGTGTTCTAAAGAATAATTTTTATATTAGAATTGAAGGCTACATCTTATGCCACACAAATAAATGATATGCTGTTACAATCATAGTAGACCACATGTCTCCACTTCCAGACTTAACAAATACAAAACAAATCAAAAGAAAACAAAACAAAAGCTACCAGTTTTTTGCTTATCTTAGTATATGGAATAACTATGTCCTTATCCAAAATAATGAATGGAAACAAAGATAATCTCTCCTACTCAATAAACACCTGGATGAATGTCCTTCTCAAATTGAGGAGGGCGGGTATTGACAATTTTGTGATGAAAATAATCACAAAATATTAAAATATAAAAGAGCCACATATATCAGGTAAGCAATGAATAAATAATTGCTGACCTCCTGAGTAATATCTAGTCTAAATTTCTCATTTTTATTGATGAGAAAACTGAAGTTGAAATAAATAAACTTGCCAATGTGCAAATCCAAAATAATTCCCATCCATCTCTGAGAGATATATCCTTCGAGTTTTTCAGGCAGTTTCTAGTTTGTTCACAACACACAGAGCCCATGTTGTGAATAATCAGTTTGGGAATTAAAATGCCAAATGATACAGAAATGCTAGGAAAAATATTGCATTTAATAATACTAGAAAACTCAAGGCACCTGGGTGGCTTAGGTGGTTAAGTGTCTGCCTTTGGTGCAGGTCATGATCCCGGGGTCCTGGGATGGAGTCCCACATCAAGCTCTACATTGGGCTCCCTGCTCAGTGGGGAGCCTACTTCTCTCTTTCTCTCTCTCTCTCTCTCTCTTTGCCCCTCTCCTCCCAGATCATGCTCCTTTCTTACTCTAATAAATAAATAAAATCTTAAAAAAAATTACTAGAAAACTCAAAGCTATCCTCAGCTAAATTAATATGCCCATTTCTACTGTCAATTTTTTCTTCATCCAAATTTACACTCATTCACTTTATTTTTGTCTCAGATAAAGGGATGTTCTTTTTCCCCATTTTATGTTATTCCCGAGCCATAGCTTGCCTAGTCCTGTAATGTTCAAGGCCAAATTCTTGCATTGGAAATTATTTATATTCTTTTATAATAAATGTCTTTCTTTACTGGCCATTTCTTCAAAGCCAATTCTCAAGATTCTCATATATAAAATAGGTTAAAAATTAATCCTCCCTTGATCTCATGCTCTTCATTACCCTCAGAAAGCCAAGTATTTCACAAGAGTCATCTGTAATATATATTTTCTAACACCTCTCAAATATCTATGCCTAGACCTTCTTCACAATGTCTCTAAATATCTCACCTGAGTTTCTAACTAGTAACTGATTGTTAACTGGGCAGTTCTACTTAGGTGAATCAGGGATATTTAACATTTGCAAAGGGCAAGTCTCAGGGACTATTTCTATCATTGATTCAATTGCTCAACTCAAAACTTGGAATTTACGTCAAATTTCTCCTCTCTTTTCCCTTACTGCCAAATAGTTGGTTACTAAGCTTTATTATAAATTCTATTGTCTACCTCTTAAATTGCCTCCTTCTTATTCCTGTTTCTTTGTTTGGCATGTTCTAGACCCATTCTCTGCTCATCTGATGTCTTACCTTCTTCAAGGATCATCTCTCCTTTATTAACCCTTCACCAAATCTCTTATCTGTAAGCCCTTCCCCTACCTCTTCCCTCCCGTTCCTTCTTGGTGACCTAACTTCCTGTCACACAGATTTCTGTCCTAGCGCTTACACCATTGTATCATAAGTTGGCAGAACAAGTTAATTATCCCTGTGTTACAGATGAAGAAGTTAACATTTAACAAATACTAACTCGCCTATCTTAGATCACAGACTAAGTTATTATAAAGTTTGAAATAGTTTCCAGACTCTTATATATCTTCAGTAATATGTTAACATTAAGAACCTCAAACAATAGGTGTCTAGATTTAAAGACAAAAGGAGGTAGGGGTGGGGGATCCCTGGGTGGCTCAGCGGTTTGGCGCCTGCCTTTGGCCCAGGGGCGATCCTGGAGTCCCGGGATCAAGTCCCACATCGGGCTCCCTGCATGGAGCCTGCTTCTCCCTCTGCCTGTGTCTCTGCCTCTCTCTCTCTCTCTGTGAATATCATAAATAAATAAATAAATAAATAAATAAATAAATAAATAAATCTTTTAAAAAATCAAAATATTACTTTTCTTCATTTGGACATATTTTTGAGATTTTGTTAAAAAGGTAATCATGTCTACCTAAAAGTTAAATTATGCTTCTTTGCAGTGTTTTTTTTTTTTAAATGATTTTATTATTGCTGTTTTATTTTTAAATCTCAATTTAGAGAAAAAAAAAAAAAACAACCCACATTTTATATCATGGCTCAGTACACATATACATGATGAAAAGTTTTAAGAAATTATAATAACCCTAATTATGTAAAAGTACTTTGAAATTGTCTCTTTTGTTCTATTCTAATTTGGTCTATTTATTCTAATCTAATTTGTTTCAATACAAATTTAATATTAGGCAGGGACTACCGAAGGATTTTACAATCCACTAATGAATTGCAACCAGTAGTTGAAAGCGCTGCTAAACTGCATAGACAAAGGTCAAGTAGGAAATTAAAGAAACTAGTCCTAGTGCTCCTTTTACATATGTGAGGCAAATTGGCCTTCCAATGAATATAGGAACTCAGAGCCATTGGAGATGAAATTTCCTTTTTCTGAAGTTTTAGGATTCCTGAACCTATGAGGGTTTATTTTTTTTCCACCATTACAACTGGAAATTTGGGGTAGTTAAATCTTAATTTCTCCTATATGACGGTAGTATGCTAAACTATGGGCCCATATAAAACATTTGGGATTCTCTTTGAGCAACACATTTATAGAAAATAATACATTATAGATATTAAATAAAGCTTTTTTAGGGCAGCCCAGGTGGCTCAGCGGTTTAGCGCTGCTTCAGCCCAGGGCCTGATCTTGGAGTCCCAGGATCAAGTCCCATGTCGGGCTTCCTGCATAGAGTCTGCTTCTCCCTCTACCTGTGTCTTTGCCTCTCTCTCTGTCTCTCATGATAAATAAACAAAATCTTTAAAAAAAAATTAAATAAAGCTTTTTATTTTTATTTTATTTTTAAATATTTTATTTATTCATTCATTAAAGACACAGAGAGGCAGAGACACAGGCAGACAGAGAAGCAGGCTCCCCATGGGACGACCGATGTGGGACTCTATCCCAGGACCTGGGATCACACCCTGAGCCAAAGGCAGACACTCAACCGCTGTACCACCCAGGTATCCCTAAATAAAGCTTTTTATGAATTATTAATATATTCTTAAAATAAATTATAATCACTATGGTGTGGCCAAAATTAGGTATTCCCTCAATTTTTTAAAAGTTTTACAATAAAGAGGGTATTTTTTTTGTTGTTCTTCTATCCTTTCAAAAATTTTGGAATTACAGAATCAATATATGTGTTTAGAGAAATACAAGTACAGTATTAAGTTTTTAGAAAATAAGTTATTTTTTACCACAGCAATAACCAATGTTGATTTTTGGGTGTCTATAAATTCCTGACCTCCCTGTTACAATTTTATGGTAGTATAACAGTTAACATGAAAGACACATTCTCACTAGAAATTATCATTCTTTTTTTAATTTTGACAATCTAAGAGTGAAAATCATAGCTTTTATATCATTGATTATAAATGAGGTGAAACATTCTTATAAATTTCCTGTGTAAATTTTAATTCTCTTAAATTTCATTAAAAATATTTTGTTTTAATAATAAAAACACTATTACAGGATCCCTGGGTGGCGCAGCGGTTTGGCGCCTGCCTTTGGCCCAGGGCGCGATCCTGGAGACCCGGGATCGAATCCCACGTCGGGCTCCCGGTGCATGGAGCCTGCTTCTCCCTCTGACTATGTCTCTGCCTCTCTCTCTCTGTGTGACTATCATAAGTAAAAAAATAAAATAAAGTGCTTTAAAAAAAAAAAAAAACACTATTACATAAAGTGATCTTTTTCTTTTTAATTCTCAGTTATATTTTAAAAAGACATAACCACAGACATCCCATAATTTTTATTTAAAATTTTTTAGTACTTTCAACGGTTTCATGCTTTTTATAATTTAGTCTATAATCCATCTATAATCCTTATTCTATATCATGTCTTTTAAACTTTTTTTTTTTTTTTTTTTTTTTAAGTAGGCTCCACACCTAACATGGGGCTTAAATTCATGACCTGAGATGGAGTCGCATGCCTTACCAACTGAACCAGCCAGGTGCCACTAAACTTTTAACACACAATTCATCTCATGTCTTTTGTTTTATGGTAGGGTTCTAACTTCATTTTGTTACATACTGTGAACCATTTGTTCCAACAGTACTTATTGAATAATCTATGCTTTGTCACTTTTTCCTAAAAAAAATGCCAACTTTATAAAAACTAAATTACTCTATCGATTTTAGTCCCCATCTGGACTTTCTATTAGATTCCATTAGGCCAATTCCATTTTGAAATAATACCGTACTATTTGTTAAAAAAAGAGACAGCAAGCTCAAAATGGAGTCCAGTTGCTAAGCCCCACGTCAGCGAATCAGGACTTAAATCCTGACCTAACTGCTGTTTAGATCCTTCAGCAGTATGAACTTAACCAGCCAACACGGAATTACCTGGGCAGCATTAGTGAGATGACCTTCCATTCTCCTTAGGAAAGCAGCCTTGCCTGAAACAATGCATGCTTTACCAATAGTTGCCTTCTTTCCACTCCTTTTTTGCCTTTAAAAACTTGTCCTTTTCTACAGCTCGGCAGAGCTCCTTTCTTTTTTTTTTTTTTTTTTTTTTTTCAGAGCTCCTTTCTATCGCCCGATGGGATGCTGCTAGATTCATGAATCGGTGAATAAAGCCAATTTGATCTTGACATTTACTTAGTTTACTTTTTTAAAAAATATTTATTTATTTACTTATTTATTTATTTATTCATTCATTCATTCATTCATTCATACATTCATTCGAGACACAGAGAGAGGCAGATACATAGAGGGAGAAGCAGGCTCCCTGCAAATAGCTCGATGTGGGACTCAATCCCTGGACCCCAGGATCATGTCCTTAGCCGAAGGCAAAGGCTCAACCACTGAGCCACCCAGGCGTCCCTACTTAGTTTAGTTTTTGTTAACAGATTTGGTGGCAGCAGCAGGATGGAAGGAGACTACCAACAGCTTAGAGGATAGGAAACACAGGGTGGTTCCCCACAGACACTTTGGATTCACTGTCTTTCTCACTGTTACCAAAGGCCATGGCTAAGCTCCTTCTAGGTTCACAGCTCCACTGTCTTTGCAAGGAACTCCCAATTCTAATTGGTTTTCCAATCCGGGGCAGGTCAGCTTTAGCTGGAGCTGAGCCTCTAGCCTTTCAGACCACAAGCCTCAGGTTTTTGAATGGGAAATCCCCAGCCCTTAATTCTGTCCCAAGATCCACAAGGGAACTATTAGGGGCAATGCACAGTTCACATCCACACTGCCTTCTCACCCCACCCCACCGTGCCATTGCACAATCTGAAATTGTTGATGTCTGATGGTTCAATTCTCTCCTGGGTCCGAGGTTCTATAAGGATTGTTGGTAGTGCATACAGGGCCTCCTCTTGGCCAGGACACAGTGACATCTCTTGGTTATGGCTAACATACCAAGATATATGATTTGTTTGCCTTAGTTTTGTGTAGATAAAGGCTATCGCGAATGGGGATTTGGGAGACCAAAAAGCTGTGAAAATTGGCGGACATGGGTTGAGCACTTCAGAGTTGTTAGAGTGCTCCCCTCAAACCCAAAGATTTCTATGTTAGAATAAGTTGGCCATGGAACAAATTAGATTGATAATACGTTAACCACCAAACTCAAGAGAATTTCTATGCAGAAAGGTATACTGTAAAACACTGCATAATCCCAAAACTAGTAGCTCATCTCCTTTAGGTATTAGTTTGGCTTGAGAAATCCAAAGGTTTAGCTAATGGGATCCTTAAACTCTAGAGCCAGGTATACAACCTCCTACCGTACCTGCTCATTTTATATCTAAGAATTATGGCCCTGGAAACTATAAATACCTACAGAAATAGCAACATCTTACTAAATTTGTTTCATGTCATGGAAATGTAGCTTCTTGGTAGCTCTCATATTGGGGATTCCAAAATATGACCAGACAGTAATGTGGGTTCAACTCCATCTGTGGCTAAGGTCCTACCAAACTTCCATCATCCCTCAGGGGAACGACAATGTCCATTAGAAGGATTGTTCCAATTAGATACGATCATTCATTTAGGAAGTGCACTTAAAAGTAAGAGTTCCAAATTAAACAAAACTATAGAAATGGAATAGCTATTTTAGTTGGTATGTAGAAGCTTCCAAAAGGCTTCAAAAGTTCCAAAATAGTTTAATTAACAGTTAAATTGCAAAAAAAAAAAGTTAAATTGCAAAAAAGCTAATGAAAAATTAAAGACATAAGAGGTACCTAAAAGAAAAGATTATAAGACTATCATAACTTTTACTGCTCGCCTCTATCTTCCTTTTTAGTCTAGTAAGTCCATGTCTGAACTGTGTTGTACCCTGAGTCCCCTGAAGGGACTACAAGACCATTAACAGAAGTCCACCAAGTTAATGGCTTTACAGACATACTGACTATCTGCCTTAGAAGGAGGCCCTCCAAATGGGCCCCTCCCAGAGCTAATGAGACTCTGAGGGATTTTCTGCTAACCTGCTACACTTATTCTCTTAAATAGGCAAGGGGAAACTAAATTAAAATTAATTTTAAAAACCTTGCCAAATTCTGGTAAATATCAGAACCACATGCTTCGCTTTAAACCCCAATCAGAATCCACAGATGGGATCCTGGGAAAACTGGCAGAGGCACTCTAAGGGTCACATTCCCCATATCTTTTGTCTGTAGTACCTTGTAGATAAAGAAAAATAAGATATCTTTTGTATTCTTTGGGGGCACCTCTTGAGTCCAAGTGGTCATTCAATACTGCCAGATATATTTACTGTTTGTCATTACCTGTGTGTTACTGTTAGTCCAAGTG
Organism: Vulpes lagopus; assembly: GCF_018345385.1. Taxonomy (NCBI): domain Eukaryota; kingdom Metazoa; phylum Chordata; class Mammalia; order Carnivora; family Canidae; genus Vulpes; species Vulpes lagopus. The sequence continues at coordinate 19,404,652 of NC_054845.1, forward strand.
GTCATTCAGTACTGCCAGATATATTTACTGAAAACTGACAAGATATTTAAAAGACATGTTTAAGTACCTCTGTGGTCAAAAGCTGGCCACATTAGAAGCTGATATTCAGAGCTGCATTAAGAATTTTTTTTAAGGGCTTCTTCCCTAAGCAAATTGAACATACTATAGTTGGATGGGTAGATTAACCTAAAATGTCCTTTAAGCTGCAACCCAATTCTTTGAGGAGTTAGAAACAGCTTCCTTATCTTACAAATCTTAACAAAACTGGAAATAAAGCTCTTGAAGCAATTCAAAGTTCACATATTCCTTTTTAGGAGTCCCTAAACTTCCCCTATGTATCTCAAAAGGCTTGTAAATATTGGCTTTAGGAAAACCAAAGTCCTGCTTGGAGAAATTTGCAACCCTTCCCTGTGCCTTTTAAATATAAATGTTAACTCTTACCCAGACTGTCCCCAAGTGCTAAGACTAAAAAAAAGCAAAAATGGGATAAAAGAGGCTATTTAAAAATACAAACTGCTCTACAGCTTCCATGAGATTACTTGTCAAGGACAGAGGTGAAACTTAAGTGACTTATCTACAAATATTAGTAATATAAGGCTTTAGCCATAGAAGCTATAAGATACGTGTTTACATCTCTCTGCATGTTTATATGAGTCCATATATATGGGTTATAGATGTGTGGTATTTTTCTACCTCTAGAGGGTATTACCAAAGTTAATTCGTAAAAGAGCCTATTTAATTTTTTTTTTAATTTTTTTTTTTATATTTATTTTTTATGATAGTCACAGAGAGAGAGAGAGAGGCAGAGACACAGACAGAGGGAGAAGCAGGCTCCATGCACTGGGAGCCTGACGTGGGATTCGATCCCGGGTCTCCAGGATCGCGCCCTGGGCCAAAGGCAGGCACCAAACCGCTGCGCCACCCAGGGATCCCCAAAAGAGCCTATTTAATTGGCTTAAACAGACAAGCACTTATATAAATTTAGTATTCATAAAAATTTTCAAAAATATAATAGAAACTTAATCCAAATGAATTTCAGGTCCATGTGATCTGGGAAAATATTTGGTATTAAAGCCAGTTTGAGTTGCTTGAGTTAATTAAAACAGGCATATCTTTAGAGTGACCAGGATTAAATATAATACCTTTATTCTGTTTAGGCTTACTAATGGTCAAATAAGTTCATGTAATCTCTTACAAGGTTTGTCAGCAAGAAAAATAGCTTGAGATGATGGCTTACTTTGCCTATGGTATCATGAAGTTTTTATGGGTAGTCTAAACAATTGCAAAGAACAAGTGAGTTAAAGAGATATAAGTAGGATAAAAGTTTTGGTATGAACAAATTTTTTGGTAACCTGAAATCTTAAAGTTTGCTGGGTTAAGTTAAATGATGATTCAACTTAAATTCATTGAATATCCAGATTATTTCCAAACAAGATAAAATAATTGAACACTAATTACTGAACATAGGTTTATTCAATTTTTGACTTTCTTTTACAAATGAATTAAAAATATTTGGGTCTATTAGTAGTGTTTTATGACATGCTGAGAATTTTTCTATGATAAAGCACACTTCTAAAAAAAAAAAAAGCACACTTCTAGAAATTACTAAAAGTATTTATAAGTTTGCCAGCCGGTCAAATGTTCGTGTAAATGACAGTTTACAGTCTCTTACTTCTTGGTTTTCACCAGAAATTAAAATTTTCTAAGGGTTAAAATTCTAATATATATATTTAAAACTACTAAAAATAATAAGAGAAAGGAATTTTACATATGCCAGGACTGCTTAAGATTGAAATGAATTTAACTAAGTAAATGAGTTTTAATATCAAAAGGAAATGTGTAAAATTATAGTTCAGTTTTCTTTCTGTTAAAAGGACAAAGTTTCCTTGGACTATTGGTCTGCTCTTGATAAAAGACTGTAAAGGATTTTTCCTTACCTTTTAAAATAATATGTCTTGAAAACAAGGATTCTGTGTTTAGTCAAAATAATTTCCTGTGTTATTTTTATCAGGTCTTTGATAATGTATTAAAAAAAAGTGAATCATCTCTATTAAAAGAGATGGTAGGTTTTGTTTGTTTGTTATTAAGATTTTATTTATTTGAGAGAGAGCAAGAGAGCACAGGCGGGGGGGAGTGGCAGAAGGAGAAGGAGGAGTAGGCTCCCTGCTTTGCTCAGGCTCAAGGCAGGGCTGGATTCCAGGATCTTGGGACCATAACCTGAGCCGAAGACAGAAGCTTAATGGACTGAACCATTCGGACACCCATTTTATTTTTTTTAACAACTATTTAACTTTCTGTATTTGCCTGCAAAGTCTTTAATTTTCACTATGTTTAAATGGAAAATTAAGTATTGTTTTATGGTGACCTATGATCCTATTTGACCAACTGTTTTAAAAACTTTTGATATTTTTAGAAACAAGTGTTGGTGAACATGTGAAGAGAAAAGAAATACTCTTGCATTCTCAGTGGGAATATAAGCTGATGCAGTCACTGTGGAAAACAGTATGGAGTTTCTTCAAAAGTTAAAAATAGAGCTATCCTACAATCCAGTGATCATACTCCTGGGTATTTTTCCCCAAAATACAAAAACACCAATTCAAAGAAATAAACATACACCTATGTTTATAGCAGCATTATTTATAATAGCCAATTACAGAAGCAGCCCAAGGTGTCTATTGATAGATAAATGGATAAAGAAGATGTGATATATATGATGGAATACTACTCGGCCATAAAAAAGATGAAATCTTGCCATTTGCAATGACGTGGATAGAGCTAGAGAGTATAATGAAATAAGTCAGTCAGAGAAAGACAAATGCCATGTTATTTCACTCATATGTGGAATTTAACAAAACAAATGAGCAAAGAAAATAAAACACAGAGAGAGAGATAAACCAAGAAACAGACCCTTAACTATAGAGAACAAACTGCTGGTTCGCAGAGGGGAGGCTGGTGGGAAGATGGGTGAAATAGGCAATGGGGATTAAGGAATGTACTTACAATGAGAACGGGGTAATATATGGAATTGTTGAATCACTATATTGTATACCTAGAAACTAATATAACACTATGTGTTATCTATACTGAAATTAAAATAAAAGCTTAATAAATAAATACCCAGAAAATAAACTTTTTGGTATTTTTGACAAAATTCTCAAAAATAAAATTCTAAATGAAGTCTTTTTTACTTAATCCTAGCTTTAGGATTTTCCATAGGGTCTCTGGCAAAGCTTTATTTTCTCCCTTTATATAAAAAGGGTCATGTTAAACTAATTAGGGTTATTTGATATACTAAATTGTATAGGAGGCATTATCAAATAAGAAGCCCCACAAAGCCTTCTTTATGTCGTGTTTGTGTAGGTATATGTTAGATATGTTCCAGAGAATATGAATTCTTGGAAATCTGATATGTCCTGCCATAATGTTATCAATCATACTTCACTATTATCTTAAAATGTGGTGTGTCACAGAAATAACCAAATTTTCATGTCAATTTCATTAAAATGAACTCTTAGATCTTTATTTGTTTTTTTAAAGCTTTGATTTATTCATTGGAGAGAGAGAGAATGCACACATGTACACACGTGTGCACACACACACGTGTGTGTGTGTCGGGGGAGCAGATGGAGAGGGAGAAGCAGACTCCCCACTGAGCAGGGAACCTGAGGCAGGACTCCATGCCAGGACCCTGAGATCATGACCGGAGCCCCTAAGGCAGATGCTTATGCATCTGAGCCACCCAGGTAGCCCATCAGATCTTTAATAATGGGTATTTTTAAGATTCTATTGTCATTTACCGTTACTGTTTTACTCAAATGTTTTTGCAAAAGTGTTCCAGCAAAGGGACTTCATCTTCAAGGAGATTCACGGAAAAGGATTTTTTTTAACTAGTTCATGTTTTTGATAACTTTAAGATCATAAATGTGAACTGGGTAAGAATTTCCAGAGCTAATGGAAAAACTGGTTTTAAAGCAGAACAAGGATTAATATCATGGGACTGAATGAACTGATGAGGACTTTTTAACTGAAACACTGCTGGTTCTTTAATGTTTTGTTTTTTTCAGATTTTAAGAAACCTTTTTCTCTTTTCTCCTAAGCTATCAACAATATGATAAGGTATACCTTTGTGAACAAAGATGAGACATTTACTTTTTCTCTCTACCCGATCCCTCCAGAATTAGAAAACTCTTGAGCATTCTTTTCATGGCAATATAGTTAGTTATTTGCATAAGTTCAATGAGATTCTGTTCCCTTTGTAATAGGATTGATTATATCACCAAAGCTTCACGAGAATGTCATATTTGAAATAGATATGCATAGACTCAGACTGACCAGACAGTTTTAAGGAACCGAGACTGACTTTACAGAGCCAGTAAAGCCTCTTTGAAAAATCAGCCTGGTACCTTGCTTATAAGGTTCCAGCAAAGCAATCTTAAAAAGAGCTTATATGGTGGGTCACTATCTTGTTGCACTTATGCAAATACTCAAGCCAATCTAATGCAAACAAATCAGTTTCACCATATTTATCCTTAGAAAACAAAGAAATGGGGACAATTGTAAAGAGAAAAATTATGTGTGCACCTTTGTCTATACTAGATTCTAATCCTGTTAATTGTCTTTGAGATTTTGTTACAGGCTTGTAAACTGGACTGGTTCTTGAGTTATTCTAGTTTCTTAAAAAAATATCTGGAGGTGAATCTCCAAACTAATGTGCCCAATTTTCTCCTACCCTTCTGAATTGGAATCAGTAAGAAAAAAGACTGCCCTTGAACCTCCGTGAAAGGGACTATTTCAGCTCATTTTCATTACCTATATGACAGCTGTACCTCAGGGATTTGGACCCCAGATATACATCCACCTGATACCTGGTCCTGAGAAAATGCTAGAAACCTCCAAATCAAATTGAGGTAGATTGTTTCCTTCAAAATGCTAGATCAAGACTTCATATTTTAACTAAGCATGAAATGCTTCCTTCTTCCCTTTCTATTATTCTGGTATTGGCTTGGAAAGATAAGTGCCAGCATCCTTATCTCATCTGTCCTTGCTAAAGGGGCAGGGGGTTAAATTCTGGATTTTAGAACAACTTTTTATTGTAGTGTTGGAGAAAAGCTAACTGACCCCTGGCTTGAATGTACAAATGCAACAATCCCTGCAAATGAATCCATTAACATGCCACCTTAGTGGGAGTATTTTGTGTCCTGACATGATTTATCTTTGTCTGTGGTAGTTATCATTTTCCTTGGGCCTGTTAATACCTAGATAACTGTCACAAAGCCAGACAATATCTTTTAGATTATCTAAATGTGCCTCCAACTTTCCACAAACTAAGACACCCCATTGGTTGATTCCCCTGGATTTATATTGCTGAGTTAGAAAGGAATTACCAGAAGCCATTCATGAATCAGGATTCATTTCCTTTGGCAGGGCCCTACTCCCCAGGTTAGGAGTAAAGGTAAATGAGAACGTGATAAAAAACAAAAACAATAACAAAAACAATAACAACAACAACAACACCTCCCCTTAACCATTAAAATATTACAGATGCTGCTGCTAAGACAGTAACTGCCCAACATATAGAAGTGTTTGTGCTATGGCTGACGCTATCTCTTGTACCTACATTAATATTTCTGGAGAAGTTGAAATTCAGTTAAATGAAATCACTGAGTAAACCACTGGGCTTAAAAAAGGTGTCTCTTTCCACAGAGTCTTACTTTGCCCTATTTGGTTTTCATTGGTTTGGGTTTGGGGAACCCAGCTCTGAAGCGCACTCCAAACATTGGAAATTATCTTGCTTATAAGAATCATAGTAATCTCTCTGGTGTGCTGTACTTTCTCCAAAGCTTTAAATGCATGTTCACAGCTGCTAACCACCAAGCAAATGATCTCCTTAAGATTGGGACAGCATAAAAAAGAAGAGGAGGAGGGGGGTAGAAAAAGGAGAAGGAGGAGAATAGTCACCTTAAAAATTGTGAAACTGCAATGGAATATTCCTCAGCCATTAGAAACGACAAGTACCCACCTTTTGCTTCGACGTGGGTGGACCTGGAGGGTATTATGCTGAGTGAAGTAAGTCAATCATTATATAGTCTCGTTCATTTGGGGAATATAAAAATTAGTGAAAGGGAATAAAGGGAAAAGAGAGAAAATGAGTGAAAATATCAGTGAGGGTGACAAAACCTGAGAGACACCTAACTCTGGGAAACGAACAAGGGGTAGTGGTAGAGGAGGTGGGCGGGGGGTTGGGGTGACTGGATGATGGGCACTGAGGGGGGCACTTGACAGGATGAGCACAGGGTGTTATGCTACCTGTTGGCAAACTGAGCTCCAATTAAACAAAAACTTGCAAAAAAAAAATAAAAAATAAAGATTAAATGCGAAGTCAAACATAAATCTATAGTGAACACCTGTTCAGGTAATCTGAAGTATTTTGTAGTCAAAATATATTTTCAATTTAAAAAAAAATGTGAAACTGAAGTTGTGGCGTATGAATATCACAGAGATTAAACAGAAAGCATGATGGTCTGTGAATACCACACAGATGATCAACAAAAGCTATTAGAACTACAAAGCAGTGAGAACTACAAAACAGTAGCTGAAAGTAGTGCTAATGCCTTAAATTTTGATCACACCTCTCAGTTAAGCTGAGAGCCTGATCAAAAGGGGAGAATTGTTAAAAAGGAGACAGCAGGCCCAAAATGGAGTCACATACTAAACTACACTTCAGCAAACCAAGAATTAATACCTAACCTAATTGTAGTCTCAACTCCCAGGAATGTACCCTTAACTAGTCAACAGGGAGTTACCTGGTTGGCACCAGTGAAATAGTCTGCCAGAGAGAGCCCTTCCATTTCCCTTCCAAAGTCAATCTTGCCTGAAACAATGCATTATTTCTTAACAATTTCCTTTTTCTATCCCTTTCCCAAACTTAAAAACCTTTTCTTTTCTGCAGCTTGACAGAGTTCCTTTCTATTGTTAGGCGTGATGTTGCCAGACTCATGAACTGCTGAATAAGATGTCCACTGACACATGAGTGGATAAGGAAGATGTGGTATATACATATATACAGCGGAATACTACTCAGCCATCAAAAATGGAATCTTGTCATTTGCAATGACGTGGATGGAAATAGAGGATATTATGCTAAGTGAAGTAAATCAATCAGAGAAATACAAGTATCATATGATCCCACTCATATGTGGAATTTAACAAACAAAACAGGGCCATAGGGGAAAAGAGGAAAGAAATTAAACAAGATGAAAACAGAGAGGCAGACAAACCATCAGAGAGTCTTAACCACAGGAAACAAATGAGGGTCACTGGAGGGGAGGAGGTGGGGGGATGGGGTACCTGGGTGATGGACATTAAGGAGGGCATGTGATATAATGAGCACTGGGTGTTACAAAAGACTGATGAGTGACCAAACTCTACCTCTGTAACTAATGATATGCTATATGTTAATTAATTGAATTTAAATAAAATTTAAAAAATAAATTTACTTAGTTGAATTTTTATCATTTAACATATTTTATGTTACTTTATAATAGTCTAATACTTGATGAGGAAAATCCCTCCACATAGCTCTTCTTTTCAAATGTATGGCTATCTTATTCATTGTATTTTCCAGAAATTCTTTAGACTATTTTTGCTCCAAAAAGGTGGGGCTGGGGGTTGACTGAAGATTGTTAAATATGTAGCTTAATTTTAGAACTGACATTTTCATAGCATGAACCTTCTCATTTTGGAATGTAGTAATTCTCAATTCACTTACGTTTTCTGTTATGCCTTGGCACAATACTGTAGTTTTATTTTTATTTTAAATGATCAGTAACTAATTCTTTCAGTCTTTCTGTCCTTTACCCTCTACTTCCCTCTGTCTTCTAGTCAATGAAATTAAAAATGTCTTAAAGACATGAAACATTGTAGATGAAAATAATCATCTTAGGTAACAGTAATTTGAGTTCAAGAAATATTCAAATTAGAAGAAAACCAGAAGGGGGGCACTTGGGTGGCTCAGATGGTTAAACATCTAACTTTGGCCCAGGTCATGATCACAGGGGTCCTAGGATCCAGCCCCAAATGCAGCTCTTTGCTCAATGGGGAGTCTGCTTATTCCTTTGCCCCTTTCCCCTGCCTGCTGGTCAGTTTCTCTCCCTCAAATAAATTAGTAAAATCATTTAAAAAAGAACAAAACCAGAAGGTATTCTTGTACTCATAATACTCTACTGGCTCTATCATAACAAAATTCATAGGCAAAAGGAATTTAGGTAAGCCCAAAAAAACATCATCAGGGAAGTAGTGATATGCAAAACTTGTATTTTGGGGTCTATTTTTTATAACTTCATTGTAAATTAATATAATGACTATTTCTTTTGAAAATATCCATGCTGGGATCCCTGGGTGGCGCAGCGGTTTGGCGCCTGCCTTTGGCCCAGGGCGCGATCCTGGAGACCCGGGATCGAATCCCACGTCAGGCTCCCGGTGCATGGAGCCTGCTTCTCCCTCTGCCTGTATCTCTGCCTCTCTCTCTCTCTGTGACTATCATAAATAAATAAAAATTAAAAAAAAAAAGAAAATATTCACGCTAATGGAGAGAAGCAGCCATGAAAATATTGTAAATTATCCAATAACGCATAAGGTTTATATTTACTTGAGAAATGGAATATGTCTGATATTCAGCAATTCACAATTCTTCTAATAGAATGTGTAAAAATGTGGCTTGACACAGAAAAATTGGTAAGTATCCAGTCATCTCTTCTTTTTCTCTGTCATTCCCATACTGTTTACTTAATTCCTCCTCCAACCCGACCAGTTAAGTCAATAAATAGATGATATATCTTGGATTGATGTAGGGCAGAACTTTAAGGAGGATATTTTTCTTCAGACTTGCCCAATTCCTTAACCATGAGAATGGTATGTAAATATTTACTTTTCCAAGAATGAAATTTCATACTTTTTTCTATTCCTGTAGCAGTGAGTATAAGTGTCATATTTATCAATGGACAGCCTGATGTCACATGTAGATAATTTTGAAATTTTCTTTTCAATAGTCAAATACAGTTATCTTAATGACAGCAGTTTGGCTGCAAAGATATAAATCATTCAGAATAAACTGTCATCACTACCAGAATAACAAAATTCTTCTAGTGGTAACAATGCCAGATATTTCCAACTGTTCTTCTCAATGTCCTCTCAACAATCCTTCAAACGTATAGCATTCCCTCTCTAATCTTTCTGATTAGATCACCCATCTCCACAGTTTGCATTCCCATAATGTAAGTGCCTGACATTAAGCTTTTTGATTGTAATGTAAGTGCTCGACATTAAGCTTTTATTTGCTGACAGATCCATTTCAAAGTCATCCATTTTAAATAAACATATGACAGCTGTATGACACAGTTCCTAGTAAAAACCTAGATAAAACAGGCTACCCTAACTGTGGAGTTCCCTCCTTTAGAAATCCCTGCATAACTTATATAACTGACCACTTGGATGATCCAGCTTTCCCCCTGCTGCACCCTAATTCTCAAGCCTAGGCTTTAAATTTGTCAATGGAGAGTGAACCTGTGAAACCCTAACGCACCTTACCCTTGACCCCAATAAAAGCAGAGCCCCAGCTCTGTGCTTTCTATACTCAGGACCTTACTGAATGGCCCTGGTACATACCATGGACCCTGCAGGACTTGTGAGCAATAAACCTTGTATTTTCAAGGTCCCCTGATAATTGTTGCTGTGGTATACTTTGCAACCAGAATAAGAACCCCAAAGGAAAGTCCGGCTGCAACACTAGCTCTGGTTGGGGAAATATCTTTGGGGGCTCACAGGACCAAGTGAGTACCCAAGGGCATTCCTAGCCAAGAGCGTCACTATCAACAGGCTAAGACCCACACAGAACAACTTGCCCAAACTATCTGTGTCTATGTCTGTCTACATGTATATCATCTATATCCATTGCTAATTATTGCACACAGCCAGGAACACAAACACACAAATATTTGAATCAGGCAAGGAAACTTGAACAGGAATCATCTTTTCCAATATTTCATTGCATAGTGAAAGAACTTGAGAAAACTGAGGTTCTTGAAATTGAGTTTGTTCAGACCCCATCTCCGGTCTCTTGATGCCCTTGGTCCAGTATTCTTTTTTTGACCTTTTCAAACATTCCTCATTTTGTCTTGTACCCAGAGCATTTCCAGAGAATGGACACAAGTTTATATACTTTCTTTATGCTGCTTTGATCTTTAACATGACATTAAGCAATGTCTCCTAAATCTGCGTTAACTGTATTACATGGAGCATTTCAAATAATTATATCTCCTGTAATTAAAACAAACAAAAACATCCCTTTCTTTTAAGTCTCTGAAAAGCACCATTAAATGCCAGCAAATATTATCACTTTATATCAAATAAAAGACACATATTAAGGGAGATTATTCTCTCATTTTCTACTAAATTATTGGGTCACTTTTGGAAATGTTTTATACAGACACGATATTAGAAATGTATGCAAGTAGTCAATCCATTTTAATGTTTCCCTTAATTTTACAACATCTCTAGAAACTACAAATCCCAAAAAGGAAAAGAGGAAATAATTGAAATCGATAAGAAGGCTTATGGACATGCAAAGTTATTAGTAAAATACAAGGGTTTTAATTAAAGATGTTGGCTTTTTACAAAGGCTCGCTGTTATCCTGATTGATCGAGGCTGCTGGCTCAGTTCTCTTTTCCCCATTAGCTCCCACTTGCTTTTCTCTGACCTAATTGGATATTTACCACATCTGAACTACCTTTTTAAACATTTGTTCCACAAAGGTTGTAAATACAACTACACTTTAGACAAACTGTAAGTGTATGCACGTATGTGAGTATAATTCGTTTATTATTTTCATAATTTGTCATTTTGATTTTACAAGCAACAGATTTTTGTATATTTTGTGGAAAAACTGACAACTGAGTTTTCAGTTATTACAATTTTTTGCTGAAATTTTGAGGAACAAAAATACATAAGTATTTTCTTATATTTTAATATTCACTTCAATAAACTTCAGACATATTTTAAAATAAAAAGGATATATATTGACATCTATATATATCTACATGTATATATTTCTAAAGTTTGCACTAAAAGTCAATAGAATCCATAAGAGAGGCCAAGTTATTTTTTTCTTTTATTAAACTGAAAGTTTTTGTGTGCTGCAGCTACTGAAAGTAATTTTCTTTGTGCACAATATAACAAATTACTGAGGAAAATGCCAAATCATTTTTTAAAATTTCTGAAAAAAAATTTCTAGCATATTCTACAATGTCTGTACAGAAACATTAAATGACAAAGTGGTTTTTTGGAATAAGTTTTTTCTTTGCCAACATAGTAGTACCCTCCATTTATATTTATCTAAAACAAAACAAATACATAGCTTGAGCTAATTTCATTGACATTCTGTTTTTAATTTGAAACAAAGGATTAGGAGATAATCTAGCTATGGAGGATATTGTAAAAGTAAGGGGTGAATTCCACCAGAAGTTTTCTTTTTCTTTTTTTTTTTTTTTCCACCAGAAGTTTTCATTTGGTTAAAATAATGCCTTAGCTTTAATTGATTGAATGGACATTTCCATGGACAGCAGTATATTTGTTCATTCCAGTAGTTGGGACATACATTCCTTAATAATTTTTGTGGCGTTTAATTTTGGTTTGGGAGACCTTTTTTTTTTTTTTTTTTTGGCCTATTGTCAAATGCCCTTACCGTTGTTCACTTTGTTTCTAAGCCAGAAATGTTACCTGTAGAGGAACTGAGAAGACTAAGGAGCACATGGAGCCTAGCAAATTTTAGTTAAAGAACCATCTTGTAACTCCTTTAATACAAAATTTGTGCAAAGGTTGGGAGAATCCAGCTGTAGTATTTGGATATATGTTTTTCTCCCTCCCTACTCAAAACACAGTGCCTAACTGAGATGGCACCAGGTCTAGAAGGGTAAAGGAATGTGTAAAATGAGCAACACCCGGCCTGATAATAGGAGGCTGGAGACAGCTGGCCTGATACTGTGCTGAAAGATAAAAAAGGACACGCAGTGTCTATTTTAAATGAGATAAGTGTGCTTCATATATCTTGCAGGGACAGAGATAACTTTGTTCCTTTAATCATTATTATTTATTTCTTAAAGCTCAGTCTCTCTCCTACCTAAACTTACAGAGCTCAGACCTTAGGACGCAGTTCTTATGAATAGAGAGAGTTGTCATTCTTACCAGTAAGCTTGCTAAATAATACTTCTATAAGCTTCAGACTTCACACAGCAGATAAGTTTGTCTCCCCTGACATGACTACATTAATCCACTGAATCAATTTACTTAAGCTGTGCCATGGAGCAATGCAGCCACGATTTAACTGAGCTTAAAAGTACTTTCAAGTTTGAGGCACCGCTCTGCACACAACCCAGCTCTTGGGGTCCCGTCCAAAGTTCTATTTTGATCCAAAATGGACTCACTTTTGCTAAGCCCCACCAACCCTTAATACCAGGAGTGGAATTTTAAACCAATCAGTCTGCAATTTCCTGGTCGGAACTAGTGAGGAAATCTTCCTGATAAAACCCCCTGTCTTCCCCCAAGGGAAGGTAAACTTGCCTGAAATAATCCACTCTTTAATTCCCCTGTCCCACCCTCCTTCAGCCTATAAAGTCCTTCCATTTTGTACAGCTCCTCAGACTTCCCTTCTGTTTGCTCAATGGAATGCTGCTTGATTCGAGGAGCATTGAATAAAGCCAATTAGATCTTTAAATTTACTCAGTTGATTGTTTTTTGTTTTTTTTTTTTTTAACAGCATCTATGTCAGAGATATTCCTGTTAGGTTTACAGGGTCAGTTCCCACATTAACATGACAAAGGATTCAAGGAGAATGAATTCAAGTGACTTTAGAAAGTCAGACTCACCAGTAAAACGGTAAGAATGAAACACTCGGCTAGATTCTTACAAGCAAAAGGTACTTACTTTAATATTAATAAAATTCTTTAGGTTGTCTAAGGATTTGTTCCTAAGGAATTTGTTTAGAAAAATGTTTTATTTTTTAGAAAAAAAAAAAAGTTTAAAAAAATGGCTGCTGGCTCTGGAGTTGATAGTCTGAATGTTATTCAATGCAATAGGGGGAAAATGACACAATTAAGTTATTCAACATGCAATCAAAGCTCACAGTGGCACCCAATCCAGGACACAAAGTTAGTGCAAAGTGTTACTAAATTCTACTTAAAATGTACACAATTCTACTGCAATAATGTCTAGAGGTATGCAGAGTGAGCTATTGTCCATAGTAAGCTTTACACTCTCCATTTCACTAGACTTATTAAAAACAAACCAAAAAAAAACTTCTTCCTCATTTCCTTCTTTTTAAAACCCCTGCCTCCTGCAAGCCTCCCCTCAAGCTTACCATTGTTGTAACTCAGCATTTTTGTTTTTGCCATTTCTCTATTCAGAGATGTTTTCATTCTGATTACCACTCTGCTTCATTTCACCTTAATAAGGCATTATCCGAGACTTGTTCTCTCAGAGCCTGAGTCTTTTGTCTTTACCAAGACTTCTTACCATTTAGTGACACAGGGGAGAATTCCTGGCACATTTGTTGTTTTAGGAAGAGACACCTGGGAAGGTGCCAGCACTGATGCGATGTGGTGAGTGAAATGTATTCTTCAGTTGCCTTAGCTGACTCGCAGGGTTTTTTAATACTTTTACCTTCTTTCCCTAATGTATGGTAAGTCTCAGAAATAATTATCCCTAGAAGACGGGGAAATATTTGGCAAATCGTGAAGTTGAATACCTTTAGAGAAGCCCTCACTGAAGTGAATTTATTTCAGTTAAGGGAAAAAAGTCATTTCTAAACAATTTAAGACTACATCTTTTAGATCCTAAAATGTACTTCTGCATGGCCAATCAACAAAAACAGAATATTATCAAAAAACTTGCATAGTCTTGGGGTGCCCTGGTGGCTCAGTTGGTTAAGTTTTTATTTTTTATCTTTTATCATGATCCCAGGGTCCTGGGATGGAGACCAGCATGAGGCTCTCTGAGGGAGAGAAAGCTTGCTTTTCCCTCTTCTCCTCCCCACTGCTTGCACATGCTCTCTCTCTCTCTCTTTCCCTCAAGTAAATAAAAAAAAAAAATCTTAAAAAATTAAAAAATTGTACAGCCTGGATTTTCTGATTTTTAAAAAGCTCAGTCAGGGTTCAGAGGAAGGTATTCCTCAAAGCTCAGTCAGGGTTCAGAGGAAAGTATGCCTCAAGTGGGCCTAAGGTTAAGTAACTGAAAGGCTATCAGAAGTCTAAAGGAAGCCTGAAAAATTTTACATTCTTAAAAAATTTTGATCACATATGATCATTTTCAGAATTTAGAATCTCTACAGAATCTCTTACAAAGTCTAATTCCCACCCCCACTCACCTAAAAAAAAAAAAAAAACAACATATTTCTAAAATTCAGGTCTTAGAATAATTATGTCTTTGAATAGTTCCAAAATACATTTTGCCTCAGAATGGTGGGTTCTTTAAATATGGATAAGTAATTTACCTTTCAAATTGCTCAAACTGGGAGAGAGAGAGAACAGGAGTGAATGTCGAGGGCAAGTAGCCTCCTCTTCACTCTTAGAGTTTTTGCCTTTTTATTCCTCAGCCACGATATCAGTAGTCTTCACAAGGTGAAACTAGCCTGCAAGAATTTCACTTCCACATGTATTCATTCATATTTAAGATGGATTATATTTTCTAACACTATTCTCCTTCAACTTATTAAAATATTAGCTATTATTTATTAGGTCCTTATCTACGCTAAAATATAGCTAAGCATTTCAACTCCATTACTGCAATGAATTTGATTCCAGAGCAACAACCTTTGGGTTAAGTGTAATTATCTCCGTTTTTAGATTTGGTCACTGAGATTTAGAAAGATTAAGTCACTTTCCCATGACAGAAAATGGAAAAGGCTGGGATTTGTATCATCTGGTTGATTTCAAATTCAATGTCCTTGTCCATTAAGCTTGCTGTGCAAAATAGTATACAGGAAACCATTCTATCTTTGGACTCAGGACACTCAGGTTTAAATCCCAGGTATTAGCTGTGTAAATTTAACACCTGATCACTTCCTCAGGGTACATTTCCCCAATTGTAAAATGATGTAAGGATAACTGTCTTTAATTCACAGGAATACGGTGACGGTAAATTTTAAGAGGGAATCTTTTAATAAATTATAAAAGATCCTTGCAAATAAATACTATTCCAAAGTTTGTATTTGCACATATCAGATACATGTAAATGCTTGTCGAAGTTGATTTTGATAGAGTCTGTGGTGGAGGCACAGAGACCATTAAGCTGATTTTAGGTCATTATAGTAAGCCTGATTTCTACGCTGAAAAAGTAGGTGAGGGACCCTGGGTGGCTCAGTGGTTGAGAGTCTGCCTTTGGCTCAGGGTGTGATCCCCATCTGGGGATCAAGTTCTACATTGGGCTCCCTGCAGGAAGCCTGCTTCTCTCTCTGCCTGTGTCTCTGCTTCTCTCTCATAAATAAATAAATAAATCTTAAAAAAAAAAAGTAGGTGAATTAAATGACTTCATGCTGATGATCTGATACTGCTTGATGATTTTCTTAGTCAAGACTGACTCCCACCCTCACTTGGTGGCAAGTAAAAAAACTCATTTAATAGTGCTAGAAGAACATTGTGTTTCTTAAGTCACCTAAGGATAGACACGTAGAAGGCCTTCATGAAGGCCAGAGAATCAGTAGGTAAGAATTGTTACTCTCTTTGTGTCTCTGATTTTTGTTTGCCTCTGCATGACTGATTTATTTAACAGGTTCAAAATGGAACTTCCACTAGGTGTAATATCTCCTCAAGTTCAGATTTCTAATGTAGTATAACCAGAATTTCTGGATCCCAAGTCCTAATTCTCTGGGAGAGAGTTTCATTGGCCCAGCATTGGTCAATATTTACTCTTATTATAAGATTTCTCATTCTCAACCTTCAGTGCTTTTAAAATTTCATTCTGAATAATTATTCTTTGTCTGGGTAGGGGTGGAGTGAGGTTCTTCTATGCACTGCAGGATGTTTGGCAGCATCTCTGGCTTCTACCTACCAGATGCCAATAGATGCTCCCCAAGCCTGATTCAGTATTGGAACACCAAATATATTCAGACAAACAAATGTCCCCTGGAGGCAAAGTCACCTCTGCTTGAGAAATACTATGACTGAAATACTGTCCTATGACTAAGGTTAGAGCATCACACAAAACAAACATGGGTGCAATGACTCACCCCTCTAGAAGGGGGTAGTTCTCAGAGGAAGACAGGTGTCTGCTTGGCAATTACCTAAAAGTTGTCTACTATAAGAATAAGAGAAGTTGTTGAAAATTATGACTTTTTATTAACTTTTGTATTTTTCTTACTAATATAACCAAATCTCTTAAAATTAATTAAAAACTACTGCACTTTGAATGCTATAAGAATTGAAGACATCTTTAATTTTCAAAGTTGGAGAACACTCATGTGTGCTGTTTTCACATTCTATCTTTTAATAGAGTGATTTCCAAGACTTTGGCTCCCTGTCAATTAGAGAATGATCATTCAGCACTAAAACACTCCTCCTACTACTACAAAGAAAGAGAATAAAAATTACATTTTTTATTCTACAAAGACACATATAAAATACAGCAAATATTAAATTAATTAAAATAGTTTTATTTAATTTCATTCATTAATAGTATTATTAAAAGTGCTGCACGGGACTTCTTGTCCAGAAATAATGGCATGAACCTGCCTTTCCCTGTCCTTCCTTACTAAGAGCAGCATACTGTGGAAATAATGCAAAGGGTAACAATGCAAAGGAGAACTCTGAAAGATGTTGAGACAAAGGCAAACTGGTCTGGGACCCTGAACTGGAGGAACAACACAGTAGTAGGTGTCTTACGTCCCTCTACCCAACAGAAGAAAGGAGTCTAAACTAACATTTCCTAAAGGTAAGGTGGCAACAGAAAACAGCCCAGGTAGGCTTGTACATTCCCCAGATCGAACAGGTGGGCCTCAAGGGTGCCAGGTGGGCTTGGTGGGCCTGAGAGTCCTCTCCCCGTGCAGCAGACCAGGGGTGGGTGGGTGGACCCACTAGAGGGTCCCAGACACAACAGAAGCAGCCAGGCTGAGAAGTGTCCTTGGTTCCTTTGTAAAAATAAGTAAGTAATTGAGTAAAAATTCATTTTTAAATTTGACAACTCAGAAGTTTTCTTGCCAGGAGAGGACCTGTGGACCTCTGCACACTTTAACAATTTCCATGGTTACCTGCCACTTCATCACAGAGTATTATAACTATTCTTCAACGTTAGAAATCTTGACTTCGTTAAGTATGGCCACATCAATGTTATTTTAGCATAGCGTGGAACTCGATGTCGACTACTTTGCTGTGAAAACCTTGTCTACTACTATTGTAGTGAACCTATTTCATATATTAGTCTAATCTTTACAATCCTTTAAAATTCTTGCCAAAACATAGCTCCCATAAAACAGTATTTCTGTCAAATAAGTTAATTTAAGTCTACACTGAGATACTGTGTTTCATCTAACTTTTTAAACTTTTTTTTTTAAGGTTTTATTTATTTATTCATGAGAGACACAGAGAGAGAGAGAGAGAGGCAGAGATACAGGCAGAGGGAGAAGCAGGCCCCATGCAGGGAGCCCGATGTGGGACTCGATTCCGGGTCTCCAGGATCACGCCCTGGGCCGAAGGCAGGCTCTCAACTGCTGAGCCACATGGGGATCCTCCTCATCTAACTTTTTGACAAAGACCCAAAAGTTGGATAATACACTGTTTTACCCAGGCACTAGGGAAAACACACATTCACATACATTGCTCCTGGCAGAGAAAACTTTTACAAACCCTACAGAGAACAAGATTTCCATGTTAGTGATCTCTATCAAATTGCATAAATACATGTCCTTGACCTTGTAATTACCATTTCTAGGAATTAACACTACAAGCAAATTCATGCACATATGCATGGAGGAAAAAACATCGAGGTGCATTAAAGCATGTTAACATTTGAGTGAAAAATGGGATAAAACATACACATATTTCCTACTGTATGCATAAATTGTCTCTGGAAAAATACACAGAAGTAGCCAGTAACATTTGTTGCCTAGGGGTGGCTGAAGGACAGAAGCAAAACAAAAGTAGGAAGACATTTTTACTTCAAGTACTTTTCTATTTTATGAATGTTGGGCATGAAAATGTCCATGAATTATTATTATTTTTTAAAGAAATCATTTACCAATGAGAGAATATATATATATATATGTACTATAATCTATAGTGAATATATATTTGCTATACCTTGTTTCTATGGTGGCTCGCAGTAATTATTTTTGTGTTTCTTTATTGGAATGGAATCTAACAAATATGAACTGAGACAAATTAGAAATATCTGGACTTCCATTCAACAGTATAATAAGTTTCCACAATATCTAATATTTGTATATTCATACTTTCAATAACATTCTCTGTGTCTTCTATGCTAATAAAGGAATACATTTTAAATTGCCACCACACTGTTTTCCATATATTATTCCAGCTATTGTTATTGCAGCAGAAAGAAAAATCTTTACCATTTACATAGAGCATTTTGTTTTTCTTTTTTAAAGAAACCGTTTATCCTTAAGATAGTGAAAGTTCAGTGCTGATTTACATATGGCTTTAAGAGTGCTGAAAAAGAAATAGATACTTGTCTTTGTACTCAAAATACTTTTTTTTTTTTTTTTTACTTTTTTAAATGTCTTAGCAGTGATGATAGCTTATAGCTACTTTAATGACTAGTGCAAGAAACAATATAGGTAAGGGCAAGATTAATTCACTTTAGTAGTGAATCTATACTCATAATTCATATGGTTAATATTTCTGTGCCTAGAACAGAGTGGGACACGGTATTGTTTGTTTTTCCTTCCTTTTTTTCTTTTTCTAATAGGTAAATGGTGTTATAACTACTGGGGGAAAGTACTGAGATATTCAGTTAACGTGGAATGGAGTTACCATTTTGTATACATTTGGATTTCCTACTTTCTCTGATATACAGACTCTTAAATCATAGATAATATCAGCACATCTGTGTTGTTGATAGTATTAATTTGGAAACCACAAAGGAATATAAGAAACGATTATATACTGTGCTTCATTTGAAAGCAACAAAATTGGACGGTTTACTTTTCATGTTTCTGATGACCCAAAAGTGTGAAAAACATCAGTTATTAAAATTCCTTGACCATTTCAAGCCTATGCCTTCTTAGTGTTGAACACTTACAGGTCTGGCAATGATTTTCTGTGGGTCCCCAGCATCGGCCAGTACAGGACTTATGACAACGTCCACCTGTAGAACAGGAAAAAGCACAGGCACATTATAATCTTTCGCTCTTTGACTAGGGATAACCCTTCAAAGAAAATACTCTTGTTCCTTTATGAGGATTTTTATGTTATACTGTAGTGGAAACATAGCTCATAAAGTGCCCACTTAGGTAGCAAAACCCGAATGTCAAATGCACGGGAAGCTGAAATACAATCTGCTGATACTCAAAATCCTCTCATCATTTTATAAGAATTTCAAGCACTTAAGGGCACCTGAGTGGCTCAGTTGGTTAAGCGTCCAACTCTTGACTTGGCTCAGGTGATGATCTCGGGGTTATGACATCGAGCCCCGGAGCCCTAAGTAGAGCTGATGTTGTAGGGCTCCATGCTCAGTGGGGGGTCTGCTTGAAATCCCTCTTCCTTCCTCTGCCCACCTGCTCCCCACCCCCTTACACTTCTGCCCCCCATACTTGCGCTTTCTTTCTTTCTCAAATAAAAAAATCTTTTTAAAAAGTTTCAAGCATTTAAAATATGAACCTTTTACAAAGCTTGATTTCAATTATTTGATACCCTCTTTTAAAATTTTTGTTGGTACTACTTTCTTTTTCAAATACAAGCCTTTATTTCCTGTAGCAGTTTCTTCTTCTTAAGAAGGCTACTCTAGGTATTTGCCTCAGCAAATACTCTTGTCCTACAGAGAAATTCTCCTAAGGACTAAGCAAAAGAGTATTAGCTAGAAAAAATCATGTATAATGACTTTCTCAGAAGTTTGCTTCTGAATTTCCTAAGTTCACTCTAAGTATTTGTGAGTATAAGAGCATAGAAGGGTTTATTTTTTTTAATAATTAATTTATTTTTTATTGGTGTTCAATTTGCCAACATACAGAATAACACCCAGTGCTCATCCCGTCAAGTGCCCCCCCTCAGTGCGCGCCACCCAGTCACCCTCACCCCCTGCCCTCCTCCCCTTCCACCACCCCTAGGTCGTTTCCCAGAGTTAGGAGTCTTCCATGTTCTGTCTCCCTTTCTGATATTTCCCACTTATTTTTTCTCCTTTTCCCTTTATTCCCTTTCACTATTATTTATATTCCCCAAATGAATGAGACCATATAATGTTTGTCCTTCTCCGATTGACTTATTTTACTCAGCATAATACCCTCCAGTTCCATCCATATTGAAGCAAATGGTGGGTATTTATCGTTTCTAATGGCTGAGTAAGAAGGGCTTATTTTTAGAATAAAATGTATACGTGAAAATCTATTAAAAACTAAAACTTTTCTATAACATACTTCTTATTAAACCTTCTCTATTAATTTTCTAATATTAATTGTGAGTTAGAATAGAATAATTAGAATTGCAATTCTAATTAAACTTAGAAATATAATTTCTAATATTAATTATATGCCTATACAAGATGTTTATTCTAATGTTATAAACTAAATTGTAAAAATTATGCAACAGGGTGATATCAAATGTTTCCTTCTCTCCTTGACTCATAGGTTTTAACTCTTCAACTTGAAAAATGTTACAACTTGAGCAGCCTTCCCCCCCCCACCCCCTTTCTCTCTCTCTCCTTAAGAGACCACCTGAGTGAATTTGTTATGTTCAATGCTTTCACAGTTAAGGAGCAAATTCACAGGCACACTTTCTCAGGCTGAGCCTCAGACCATCCAAATGGTCCACCCTTCTGCAAGCGAACAGTACAATTGTTTTCCAAGTCACTATAACACTTAGGAGGCTCAATTCCAGTCACCTTCTTAAAAGTATCAGGATCCTTGCCACAACAGAGTTTATTTAAAGCAATTCTGTTTGTGAAGCACTGTTGCTGACATCACCAGCGTATAATATCCTGTCACTCTGCCATCTGTTTATTTAGATCCAAACACATTATAACTACATAATGCAAGCTCTTTCTAGCTGACAGGAAAAGGACTCCATCTGGCCTGAACAATATAACTTTAATCAGTGATAATGATAATTATTATTAAAAACCTACTGGAGCTCTTTTGTACAATGCTAATAAATCTAATTTGATTTATACCAGCGGAAATTAGAAAGGGCTGTGAGACAAAATGGGAGGCAGTGAAAACTTTGAGTATAAACTTTTTATGAGAAAGTAGCTAAGGTTAATATATTTCTTTAGATGCATTAAAATCTTTTAAATCGACCCATTAAGTGGTCTGTTAATTAAAGATATCTGAAGCAGAAGATGATCTACTATTTAATCTATGACTTCTTTAATTGTGTTGGCCACCAATGAAATATTTAGCTACATTCACTGTGACCAGAGCACTCTCTGTAGCTGGGGGTGGGGTGGTGGGGTGGGAGCTAAGTAACATTGGACATTATTTTAATATACTCAGTGTTCCATTTTCATTAGATTATATATTTTCTACCTTCTTATTTTTGCAGTTTTGATTTACCACTCCAAAACCTATGCCTAGATCCAATATAAAAAAAGGGATATTACTAGAAATTTGGTTTACAGTTCTTAATAAAGTATCATGGTAAGGCCTATCTAGTTGGAAGCAAATGAGCTAGTACCCACCCACCCCCAAATGCACAGTTTAAATAATTCAACCTTCACTATGAACATGTTGTTAAGAAATTTTGTTTGATCGTTTCCATTTTTTATTCATATTTAAACAAAAATATCTATTGCTGCTATAAAAGGAAGCTAACAACGACTGCCTCTCTCCTGGGATTTTATTCAGTCTTATATTCCTTCAACACTTGTGGAAACCAAGAGGAGGAGGATCACTTGGTGCACACATTTCAGAATTCTATTACTACACATGTGTTGGAGGACCATGACCTGAATGTGCTTCCACAAATGGTTGCTCATTCTGGCCTGCCCTTCTTTGACTTGTCTTTGACTCTTTGGAATCTGCCCACATGTTGAGTTCAGCTTTAGTCTTCAAAACTGTGCAATATATGGCACTTGGAAAAACACTATTTTCACTTAACTATTGCAATTAGGTGTGTGTCAAAATATCTGACCAAAATCTGACTGGAGATATTCCCGAATTAACGTATTTGCCATATTTTCATGCTGCAACGTTAGTGTGAGTCTTGTAGACAACTGGGTAATGTAGTTTAATATGCTTTAAAATATGTTTTTAGATTTTTGTTTCCAACATTTCTGTTGAACATAAGCGTCAAAAATATGAGAAGGTAGGTAAGGGTTTCCTTATTACCTATCTAGGAAAAAACAATAACAAAAAACCAAAAGCCAAAAGCAAACAAGCAAACAACAACAACAACAAAAACTACAAACTTTTTATCCTTACCTTCTTTCCGTCTATTAAAAGTATTTTTTCAGTTTCTTCTGCATCTATGTATTAGGAACTATGTTATGTATTGAAATAGACATGGCTACTTCTCTAATAAAGTTAAGAATTAATTTTGCATTATTTTAAAGGGAAAGAATTTTGATTACTACGTATCTAATGTTCACTTTCTATGGGATTTAAGGAAAGAAGCCAGTAAATCTAAAATTTTAACAGTCCTCCAGCTCAGGCAAGAAGAGTTGGATGCAGCCAGGGTGAGTTGGACCATTTCCAGTGTAATGCCTCGTAGCTTGGAAGTCCACTCCATTCCTTATACAGTGATTTATCTCTATGACATCTAAAATGATATTAGCCCAGAGCATTTTAGTGGAGAGGATAAGTATGGCCCATGAAGGATCACTTGTGTGTCCTCTACAGAAAGAAAAAAATACTTTAACGATGGCCCGATATCTTACTGAGAACTTTCTGTCTTCTATTCTCAGATTTTCAGGTGTGCAGTATCTCTGGAGGCCTGATTTCAAGAGGCAAAAGGACCATATATTCACAACTATTTTACTGTGAATTAATTTTATAAACCACTTCTCTAGCAGTATGTTTTTAAAATGAGGATAGAAGGGGTGCTAAGGCAGCTGAGTCGGCTAAGTGCCTGCCAATGGCTCAAGTATGATCCTAGGGTCCTGGGATTGGGTTTTAGAATATAGCCCTGCATCAGGCTTCCTGCTTATCAGGGAGCCTGCTTCTCCCTTTCCCACTGCCTCCCTCTGCTTGTACTTGCTTCCTCTCTCTTTCTCTCTCAAATAAATAAAATCTTTTTTTTTTTTTCAAATATTTTATTTATTCATGAGACACAGAGAGAGAGAGGAGCAGAGGGAGAACAGGCTCCATGCAAGGAGACCAATATGGGACTCGATCCTGGGACTCTAGGATCATGCCTGGGTCAAAGGCAGACGCTCAACCCCTGGGCCACCCAGGCGTCCCAGATATAAAATCTTTAATAAAATAAAATAAAATGAGGATAGAAGAAAGAATAGATACTAGTCTATGTAAATGGAAGAAATGCTTTGAGGCACTGAGACTTTGCCGGTGTTGTCCAAATCCGCCTATTTCCAAGTCTCAATATGCTCCATGATTCTCTTCCATTGTTTATTGCAATAATTTCTTTAAAACTGTGTGAGGAAATGTACCACTTAAAAATAAGAATTTGACATTTCCATTCAGCTTAGTGATAGCATAGTTCTTTAAATTAATATTTCTACCTCCTGTCACTCTGACCAAAATAGGTGAAATATAAAATAAAACAAAATTTTAAACAAATATTTCTGTCACTTTAGCAAACATTTTAATCTTTTAAAGTAAGTGCTGATTACTGCACATCAGCATTATTTTAATTCACAATCACCTTTACTTTGACAATGCATTATTCATCACAGAAGTTAGCAAATATTACTAAATTCGTCTTTTATGCTTGTCCAGCACAAGTTATTAAAAATGTAGCTTTTGGATTCTTGTTTAGGAACTAGAGTCCCTGAGCCACTTTGATATTTTTAGGAGTCATAAATTCATGCTAGAAGTTTTGCTTGTTTGTGGGACTACTTGACAGCAGAGAGGGGATTTAATATGTACCTGTGGACTCCTTTCTGCACGTAATACGCCAGGACAGTTGAAGAGCCACAAAATATGAAGTCACTGGCAGCCATAGAAGATTATATCTTCAAACTGTCTATAGCTAAAGGCAATGCAGTTACATCCCTGGGTTCCTTTTTGGGGTCTTTTAAAAACTGGCAGTCTTAACCTCTTAAAATTTATTTTACTGGGGAAATAGTAAAAGAATAGTATCTTTTTCATGATCCTATAATTCAGAAAGGAGAAGTGGAACATTTATTGAAAGGCTACACTAAACCAGACCCTATTCTTGAATGGATGATAAAAAGATGAATAAGTTAAAAGTCCTGCCCTCAAGGAGCTTTCAAGGACCAGAAAGTAAGTAGAAAAATAGGCAAATAATTATGATAATCATAATATTTGCTAAAATATAGGTGTGCATAAAATGGAGATAATGGGTTTGAAAAGGCTCCACAGAGGGGTTGGCATTTCAATCGAGCTTGAATGTCTTGTTTGATAAGAGGAAGAAAGTTCCAGGCTGAATGATTAACCTAAGCAGTGACACAGAGGCATGAATGCACACAACTCTTTGGGGCCATAATGAATACTTTATAGTCCTTTGAGTTTTTTGCATAGGACAACATCTGGAGGGGGAAGCTTACAAGGTGCTGCCTTGAAAATCTTCTAAACAGGTAAGAATTTACTCTGTGTAGGTGTCATGGAGTTGGTCAAATTTTTTAAAAACTGAAATTATGTGGTTTGATCTGCAGAATAGAAGAGGGTTTCAGGGGGTACCTGGGTGGCTCAATGGTTTAGTGTCTGCCTTTGGCTCAGGTTATAATCCCGGGGTCCTGGGATCAAGTCCTGCATCAAGCTCTTTCTAGGGGGAGCCTGCTTCTCCCTCTATATCTCTGCATCTCTCTGTGTCTCTCATGAATAAATAATAATATATTAAAAAAAAAAAAGAAGAGGATTTCAGGTTATGTTTCCCAAAGGTTATTGTTGAGATTTGAGAACGTGTGCAAGGTGCTGATTTTATAGTCTGGGATGAGTGAGATACAGAAATCCATATTTTAAAAAAGGAATCCCAGGGATTCTGATGATGAAGTTTCCAGATGACAAAGTATGTATAAGAAATAATGATTTGGCATATAATTCTAAACATCATAGTGATATTTTGAGAAAATGCTTTATAGTGTTACATCCGATCAGATGCTTCATAACCAAATGGATTAAAAGGTGTAAAAATCTAACAGTCTCTCGTTTCCGGTGTGCACTCCTTGTGTTGTGGATATATTTCCAGCAAGTTGCATTTTTCCCCCAGGAGTCCTAAAAAACACATACCTTTTTTCTTTCAAATTTAAAGTACTATAAACTGCCCATATGATAGTAAAGTCACAATATGATTCCAGCAAATGGTATGTTAGTATCATTATTTAGTGGATTATTGTAATGTAGAATCACCCCTTTTTGTCAGATGTTAATACTCTGCTTCTTGTCTGATAGCTCTCACTATCATGTGTATGTTCATCCCCTACTTTTGTTATGTAAATTACTTTACAGTTTTCTTCCAATCTCAATTCAATCTTCCCGTGTTGCCTATCATTTGAAAGTTAACTATTGAATAAAAAAGCTTTACATTTTATATATTTGCTATTCAAAAAATGAGGGACAAGTATTTTCAGTAACTAGGAAGACAAAGTTAAATTTGAAAAAAAGAGTTTTTTTCACCTAGCAATATAGCCAGGCAGGAGTTAGCAGTTTAAAGTAATTTTAATCAAAAATAAATAAATAAATAAATAAAATAAAGTAATTTTAAGTTATCACTGCTTTGAAAGAGTAGGTAATGTCAACATCATTAAACTTATTTTTTCTACATGCACCTTCATGTTATTCAGTCACGTAATCTATAGTCCAAGGATTGAGAGTAGCATACATGCTCATTTGATCAAGATCAATTTTTGGTGTAAAATACATCATTTAGTCTGAGACACTTCTATCCGCCCTCTCCTCGGGGATTCAGCTCCCCACTACTGATCTATAACTGCTAGAGTACACACATCTCCCCCTAGCACCACTTAGACAGGATTACAGACAGATGTCTAATGGATGCACCAGTTATCTGGCACAAGACTATGCAAAGGTTTGAAGTACCGAGCCTACTTAGCAAATTTTCATCTTTCCTGAAGCCTTCTGTAAAAACAAATCAAGCTAGAGGAGAAATCATAATGGCAGAAATCTCATGTGCAAATAGAAGCTAGACAGGGTGGGGTGGGGAAACCTGCAGGAGTGCCTTTAAAAAAAAACTCTTCAAGTCTATGTAGGGGTAACTGGCTACTCCATTAGCATGCTGTTTAGATTTGCTTCTACAAATTCAGGTAGAATGGCCAGATCTACACAGATTTCACAATCAGAAGGAGATGTGATGAGAATCTAGTCAGAACTTAAGGTTGTTGATCATCATTTACATTTATAGCCTTAAGTGATCATAAGTTACTGACAGAAGTAATGAGATACATATGCCAAGATAAAATACGCATTAGCAGACTAAAGGAATTATATTTCTCATTGAATGGAGAGATCAGATACAATATCTATATTATTGTTCTGTAAATTCTTTTTCTTTTAAGATTTTATTTATTCATTTATGAGAGAGAGAGAGAGAGAGGCAGAGACAGGCAGAGGCTCCATGCAGGGAGCCTGATGCGGACTCGATCCCAGGACTCCAAGATCACGGTCTGGGCCAAAGGCAGGTACTAAACCGCTGAGCCACCCGGGGATCCCTGTTCTGTAAATTCTATACTCCTAGCACACCTCCAAAATTCTTTAGGCTGCTATAACTAATAGAAAAGAAATTAGAATATAATAGTAAAAGAACCCAAATAGTTTTTGGAAAAATCATATCAATAATAAAAAATGACTCAAATTGTAAGGAAAAGTTAGACTTTTTCCTAAAAAAACCTATTTCATACTTGATACTATGCCATATTGATACATTTAAATATTTCATACTTGATATTGTCAAGCATTTCTTCCAAATCAAGGAATTAGAAAGCATTAATTATCACAGAACAGAATACAGGAATCTTACCTACTGTGGAACGGAATTAGTTGTAATCAATGTCAAATACATTTCTGAACATACAAATAAGGAGTCTGAACAAACTGAAAAACCTTACCAGCCGAATTAAGGAATGAATTAAGATGTGTCTGCTGTTTGCAATCAACCACAGTAATAATGACAGGTACATTATATAATGAGCATTTAAGATGAACCAACAAGGCCCCCCAGAGCTTCCATGAGCATCCTTCAGAGTATATTCTATCTAAATGATACCCCTGGAGGTCAGCATGTGGTGGTGGTTCTAAGTTCTTTTTTTTTTTTTAATTTATTCATGAGAGACACACACACTCACAGAGAGAGAGAGAGAGAGAGAGAGGCAGAGACACAGGCAGAGGGAGAAGCAGGCTCCATGCAGGGAGCCCTACGTGGGACTTGATCTCGGGTCTCCAGGATCAGGCCCTGGGCCGAAGGCAGCACTAAATTGTTGAGCCATCTGGGCTGCCCCATGTTCTAAGTTCTTATATATGTTAACTCACTTGATCCTCATGTGACACTAATAGGCTGAAACTTTCTAAAATTTATATGTCCAGTCCAGACCATATAGTGCACAGGCTTATGCTTCCAACTGCTTATAAACCCGGTATGATTAGCAGACATTCAAATATATTTACATGTCCGAATTTAATCCTTGATCTTCCCACCCCAGCAAAAAATTATCCTGTGACATCTTCTCTAATCATGCGATCACAACAATCCTTCATGTCAATCAATCCTTCTAGAAGCTCATGCTAAAAAAGTTGAGGTCATCATCTTCAGCCCCTCTTCTTCTCTCACAGCTCAAATCCAAAATCATTAGCTTATCTAGTTACCACTAACTCCAAAATACATATATGTCCATTCATTTCCCACCGTCCACACCACTAAGCCATAGTCATCTCCTGCTTGGAATAATGCAATAATCTCCTAACTTGTATTCTAGCTTCTATCTTGGCCTCTGTACAATCTCCTCTCAATATATTAGCCAGAACAATCTTCTCAGTCAGACCAGGTCAGATACTAATAACCTCCCATTTCAAAGTAAAAAGACAAAGTGTTTACAGTAGTCTCAAAGGCCCCACAATACCTGACCTTCTCCTTGCATCCATAACCTTATCTTCTACTATTTTCTTCTCAGGTCACTCTTCTGAGCACTCTCATCTGCTGTTCACAGGATATACAAGCTGCACCCTCCAACTACGACCCTCCTTTTTTTTTTTAAGATTTTATTTATTTATTCATAGACACAGAGAGAGAGAGGCAGAGACACAGGCAGAGGGAGAGGGAGACGCAGGCTCCATGAAGGGAGCCCGACGTGGGACTCTCTCCCAGGTCTCCAGGATCACACCCCAGGCTGCAGGCAGCACCAAACCGCTGCACCACCGGGGCTGCCACACCTAGGGCCCTCCTGTTCCCTCTCCTGGAACCCCTCTTTCTCTGAGAGCCTGCAGTCATATGCTTCACTTGCTTACTTGCTTTTCTTAGACACTACCTCTCAGTGGGCCCTTTGCTGACCCATACTGTTAAATATTCCAGACAGATTTGCTAGATTCTATTTCTAATACATGTTCAAAATAGAAATGTAAACTGCAGAAGAATATAAAAGAGGAAAATAAGAATCATTTATAAACTTTGCCCTTTGGTGTTTTTCATTTTTTGAAGTATATTAATATTGTTTTTAAATGGTATAATACTCTATCTGGTTTTGTAACCTATTTTCACATTGTATTTTATCCAAAAAATTTTTATATTACATGAATGATATTGTGTGTGTGTGTGTGTGTGCACACGCATGCATGTGAATTTGCCTCCCATTATATAGCCATACCATAATTCAATTAACTACTTTGCTTAATGTAATATTTTGCTGGTACATGAAGCAAAGCAATGCATATTTTTAAATGAAACCATACATTAAGAAAATATCACTAATATCATATCACATTTCTAACTAGATTTGTGGCTCCTGGAAAGATGATCTAGATATCAGAAAGAACTTGACCATGCCGTTGTTTATATCCTTAGGGAAAACACTGATGGGATCTGGAACACTTGGTGGATTTGTAGATGACTGGCACATGTATCAGAACATTTGACAAAGGAATTGTCTGGCCTAGATTGATGTGCTAATAATTCTAGCAGTGGACCAAAGGCCTCTGTACATTTCTATCACATCTGGGTTTTTAATCACTGAGTTAGATAAAACAGTTGAAATATAATTACCATATTTGCCTATGACACAAATCTGGCAGAGAGAGCAATTGCTCATATATAAGACGACCATTCAGATTTTAAAAAACACTTGGTAAATGAAATGATGGACCAAATGTAAAAAAATAACATGTAATAGGATCAATGTAAATTTCTGCATTTGTGGCTCTAAATCAGTATTTCATGTAAATATCAAAAGACACACAATACAGAGTCTATCTGGCATGAGACAGGTTAGAATTTCGGTTCTCACTCTGCTTTTGGCTGTTTCATTTCTCAGGAGGGTAAGTTAATTTCCCTGGCTCTGTTTTCTTATTTTGTATTTAAATGTTTTTCTTATACATGGAAGTTCACACCCATACTGCATAATGAAATCTAGACATCATCAACCTCTTCACATCATTTACCATTTGTTGAGCACTTTTACATTCTAAGTAGTAGACACAGTACTTTAGACTTAGTATTTCATTTAATTTGCACAACAGTATTATAATACAAATTCTGTTATTTGTCTCATAGGTAAGAAAACAGAAGTGTTCTTTAAGTGGAACCAGAAATTTATCTCTTTATAGCATGTTAACCCTTTTTAGACATAGAATTTTTATCACAAATTCTTGTTCTTGTACATTTTTAAAATTTCTAATTGGCATTAACTTTGATTCTATGACTTGTTTATTGAGGTTCTTCAGTAAATGGGGCTAAAATAAATGCTAATTAAATACAAGCACCTTTTACTAATTAGCATTTGTGATTGTGATAGGAAATTATAATCTCTAGTTTAGGGAAGATAAAATATTTGAAAGTATTGTGTACATAACCAGTTTATAATATTGTCATTCACTGCTCTAAGTGTTCATAGAAGTGCTGGCAAAATGCAGAAAACATAAACTTTGTAATCATTTTTATCTGCATTCAGTCTCTATTGTTTACAACTCCTAGGATATCGGGTAAGAGACTTTACCTAAGAGCTTACTTTCTTTATTAATGAAAGATAGATGATGATACTTTCTGTAAATTTAGGGGTAAGTGGAATAACATATATAAAATGCCTGGCATGTGGTAAGCATCAATCAATGTTAGCTCTTTTTCCCTCCTTCAAAATACTGTATATAAAAATATTAAAGAACAAGAAAGAAAGAAATGTAGATGGTCAGCAGAAATGATACGGCAGACAAGTCAAGTAATCTGGAGACAGAAGTGTTTATGCAGACAGAGTTGAAATGATCAGTAAGGTATCACGGTGAAGTAAGAGGAAAGGAGGAGGGTGTAACATCATAGAAACTCAGACAGGCTTGGCAGATGGCGACAAGTGGGTTTCAGAGGTCTCTGAATGCTTTTGGCAAACTTTAAGAAGCTGTAATCTCAGCAGGAATGCTACTAATAATGCGAATACAGGGAAAGCTCATTCTGCTACTAGGATATCACATTCTTGTACCTTTCAGCCTAGTGTACGTGGAAGGAGGGAAAAAAGAGGAGATAATATTTCAAGGTGTGTGACAAAAAAGTAGAAAGACACCCATGCTGGAATAGCATTTGGATTGCTGGTGAGGATCAGATGTCATCAATGCTGGGGTCCCTACCCGTTCCACGACCCTCATTTGTGAGACTCCTAGTTAGAGGTGCTAACAGATCCCCGAGGAACTGTTACCATCTGCATGTTCAGTGTGTGAGTGGTGTCACACTTGAGAGGCATGATTCAGCGGCTCAAATTCAACCAAAAAAACTTAACTCCTTGCAGAGGATATTAAATGAGATCCAAAGCATTGCCGGTGGCAACAATTCTAAATCTTTCCTCAATTCTCACTTTTCTCATAATACTTTGAGCTTATGAAGGCTCTCATTCACAGCCTTCCCCCTGCCCAAGGAAACTCGTTAGCTCTTTCTCTCCTCCTGCCTTTTTTCCCATCACAAACCATTCACCATGTATTCTTTTCCACTCTATCACTTTTATGTCATTGGTTGATTTGATCATTTTCCTTAAATATTTGCCATTTTTTAATCTTGTCAGAGTAGTAGTTACTTGAGAAGCAATGCACTGGTTTTATTTCATTATGCACATAAGGAAATTCCCAATATCTCTGTGCGGCATGGTCTCTATAAGCAGTCTCTGTTTTCATCTGGCTTCTACTTGACAGATCCAAGAACATATCAATCTCCTATGAATTAATAAGAAATGGGTACTACCATAGGAAAACTAAAATGGATGAAATTACTTCAAGCTCCTTAAGGGAACCATTTCTTCTCCACAGTTCCTAGCAGTACTAAAAACACAACAGGCTTCCCAGATTGAATAACCCAACATTTTCTTTATGAAGAGGCCAATATCTTCACACAACAGTACTAACCCAGCTTCTTCCACCCTGAGTAAGTTTTGAAAGGTCTAGTAATGTCTGAGGTTTGAGACTTTATAATTATGGTTGGGGCCATAAATCTTGGAGCCTCTCCTTCTTATTATATTTGAGATCGAGACTGAGTTTCTGTTACAGATTGCTAGCCTGTAGCAGTCAGGTGAGGAGATGAGACATCACTGAGACAGATAACAAAGAAAAATGGGTAACAAATTGGGGAAGATTAGATGACTCCATGGCACTGTATTAAACAAACTCTTCTGAGAGTAGCAGCCAGAAGTCTCGTCTGACGTTCCTACCTTTATTTCACCTGCCAAGGGGACTTAGCTGGACATATGTGTATGTGTGTGTATGTGTGTGTGTGTGTGTGTGTGTGTCTGTGGGTATCCCCCAAGTCCTCACACTTAAAATAAAAATAACCACATTAACAAATAGGCACACTTCTAAAATGCCACCACAAGCCTAAGGAATGAAATGTGATGTTAAAATTGATGAAGTTTATAAGAAACTGACCCAAAAGGCATTACAGTAAGTAATAAGCCTAAAATGTCTTGATGTAAAATGTTTTCATTAATTTTCCCTTGAAGCTCACACACAAAAGCTAAAATTCAAGAATAATGGATTTATAACATATTTTTGAAAAAAAAAAAGTATTCCAACGACAAGGTATTGAAATGGCGTTTCTTGTTGATGTACTACTAGACGGATCTGGAAATTAAGTTATTTGAGGAGAAAAAGATAAATGATTCACAAACTATTGCACATACATCTATCATATTCCATCACAAAATGATTTCGGCCTAAATATTAGCCCTACTGCTTATCAATCTGCCCCAGTTTCCTATTTTCTAAAAAACAAAAAACAAAAAATTGTTGGTCTTGTAACCATCTGAAATATAAGCCCTCCAGGTAGAATCAAAGTCCTTTTTAGCTAACATATTAAAAAGTTAGTCAAGCTTAGACATAATGCGTTCTTATGTAGCAGGAATTGTTCTAGGCGAATTATTTCTCATGACAACCTTAGGAGGAAGATGCTACTACAGATGAGGCAGCTGCGGCCAGAGAAGTTTAATAACTTGTCCAAAGGCATACGAATATGAAAAGACCTGAGATCAGACCCCAGATTTCATGTTCTCCACCAAAAGAATCAAGTATCTAATTTATGTGAAGATACAAGAATAGAACGGTCATGTGGGACAGAGGAAGACCGAGCACACAAAATAATCTAAAACACTCAGAGGAAGACAAACTTTATGTTAGAACAAAGCCTGGTGTCTTAACAGAATTAGTGTAAATACTGAT
Organism: Vulpes lagopus; assembly: GCF_018345385.1. Lineage (NCBI taxonomy): Eukaryota > Metazoa > Chordata > Mammalia > Carnivora > Canidae > Vulpes > Vulpes lagopus. The sequence goes on from NC_054845.1 coordinate 19,437,846, forward strand.
AAGTTCAATGGATTTTAGAAGGTCACGAAACCATTAGGCAAGAATGTTAAATGAGATCATTAACACACTCAAAATCACCTAGGGAATGACATGCATGGAGTTAAAAAGATGACTCAGGTTCACTTGCCAAGATCTTTAATGTGTGTGGGGAATGAGCAGCACTTAGCAAACGACCTCAATGGGCAGGACGGGGGGTATTATAGGTGGATGTCAAGAACATTAAAAAAAAGTTGTCCTTCCCCACCCAGTCCCCATCCCCCCAAAATTATAGGTGTATTTGCTTATAAATGATGATGGGAAGCTAAGAGAAGGCTGATCACAGTTCCCAGCGTTAAGCTACAATACAGAAGAAATGTCTTTGTAAGAGGAACAGATCTTAATTATAAATACTAAAAATGATAACTAATATTTATTGAGCACTTACTATTTTGAAAAAAACTACTAGATCAAACTTTTTGTTTAACAAGGTATGAGGAGGTAGGAGAACTAAAGTGTCTGGGACTTCTAATTTCGAGATGACTTTAACTTTGTGCATTTTTAAATCAAGTTTTAAAGTATATATACTTAAAGAATTTTAAGAGAAATGTCACTGCATAATTTCCTTTCCTTTTTTTTTTTTTTTTTAGATTTCCCTGCTTAGAAAGAGCACCTACAATTGCCAAAAGAATCACCTCTAAATAGAACATAATTTGTTCTTGCCAGGCAGCAACGAATTAAATAAAAGTTGCATCGGGCTGCTTGCAATCATCTGGACTTGAGAGATTGTGAAGCGGGTTAGCAGCTTGATCTCCTTATTATCTTTCCCCATCTCCCTGTGAAAAGGCCAACTCCCTGGCTCTAACTCTCCAGTGGAAACATCTCTGCTCCAAACTTTGAAATAAAAGTGGCTTCATGAGAGGACACCAATAGAAGAGGGAGGACATAGGTAAAACTTTGCAAATGTTATGGAAAGGGAAACTTGAATAGACAATGTTCAGTTACTTGTAAGCACCTTCCTTTTGCTTCCTAGCTTTCTCTAAGTGATGAGAAATTAGAAAAGAAAAAGAATAACATCTTTAAATTGTAATTAATTGTGCAACTGAGCTCCACAAAGCCACTTTCATTAGTAAAATGGGAATACATATGTGAATGATAATAAAACCTATGGATGAGGGTTGCAGAACAGGGCACAGACACTCTTAACCCTTTAGAAAGTAAACAAATCAGAGAAAAATAGAAGAGGGTAGCTTTGAGTGGATTTGGCATAATTTTCATTCAATTTTACATAGTTGCTTTAAACCCCAAATGTAAAATCAGAGTTTTATGTTTAAAAAAATCAACTATAGAATGACTTCAGTCGTATGTGGAATTTAAGAAAACAAAACAAACCAGCAAAGGGAAAGAAGAGAGGGGCAAACCAAGAAACAGACACTTAGCTAGAGAGAACAAATTGCTGGTTACCAGAGGGGAGATGGGGGAGGGGATGGAGGAACTAGGTGATGGGGATTAAGGAGGACACTTGTGATGAGCACTGGGTGATGTACGGAAGTGTTACATTACTATATTATATACCTAAAACTAGTATAACACCCTGTTAACTAACTGGACTTAAAATTAAAAACAAAACAACTATGGAATGTTTTGTAAATCTCTTTTACATTAATCAGGTACTTGCTATTTCAATCAATGAGTTTCTTCCTTTCTGAAAATTTAAGTGGTTTCCATCAACTTAGCATTTCAACCCATACAGCTAATTCTTCCAGGCTTAGAATTATTTGTGCATCCTCATAGAGTAGGATGACTTAAAACTTTATATAAGGGTACATTTTTTTTTTTTAATTACAGAAAAGAAAAAAAAAAAAAACAGAATGAAAGCAATGTGGAAGATCACCAGATGTCTCTTACTGGTAATCAATTCACATTAATGCTCCTCACTTTACGTTTTTGACTGTATTTTTTATTGTGGAAAAATAAACATAACACAAAATTTACCATCTTAACCATTTTTAAGTGTACGGTTCTGCAGTATTAACCATATTCACATTGTTTTGCATCAGTCAACACCATATATTCACATAACTCATTTCATCTTCTAAAACTAAAACTAAAACTAAAACTAAAACTAAAACTAAAACTAAAACTAAAACAATTCACTCATTAAACAAAATCTCCCTATTCTCCCCTTCTTCCAGCCCCTGCAAACCACTACTATGTTTTTTGTGTTTATGATTTTGACTATTCTAAGTATTGTATATAAGTAGAATCGTATAGTATTTGTCTTTTTATATGACTGGCTTATTTTACTTAGTGTAATGTCCTCAAAGTTCATCTGTGTTGTAGCAAATGTCAGAATTTCCTTCCTTTTTAAGGCAGAATAATATTCCACTGCATGTGTATAACCATGTGTTGCTTATCCATTCATGCATCCATGGACATCTGGAAATCATTTTTTGATTAGGTTTACATGGACAAGATTTTCTGTGACTGTCATCCAATTTAAACAAGTGTGTAGCTCTTATTACTTTTTTTTTGACCCAGTAATAAAGATGCCTTTCAGTGACAAAAATCCCCAATTCCCAAAACTTATCATTTCATGTGACTCTTTCAAAGGAAATCTGGTTATTTTGATTTCTTGAACTTTCTCCATTCTGTCTGAACAGTGTGGAAACCTTCTTCATAAATATCAGCAATTTTTACTTAAATAATGATATATGTTTTTGATGAAAATTCTTTTAGCGAAAAGGCAAGTTAAAATTTCTTTTAAAATAAGCTTTAGAGAAACAGTAAAATCAGAAATCTGTCCCTAACTGTACAAGTGGAATCCAGAGACCTGCTATTTCATGAGATTTTAATCTCTTTGACCATTCACTGGAAGATGTTGAGTTCTGATTACTAAAAATTCTAAGATGCCAAGGTTCTGATCCACCCTAAATGGGGCTCTTAACACCTACTTTATAGAATTTCTATAAGAATTATAAATAGGATTTTTTTTTAAATGCCTGTGATCTATCAGGCCAAGATCACAGGTGCTTAAAGCAAATTACTGTTACAATTAGTGACAAAAATTTCAAATAACAGAGAGCTACATATTCTCTAACAGGGAATCATATCTTTGTCAGTTGGCTTATTTGCAGCAAACTCATACATTTTAGGCCAGTTTTGAATCTGCATGTGATCTGAAATATATTCATCAAAAGAGGCTTTTCTAATCCTTTTACTAACATAGAAATCCTATCTCAAGCCAGTATTCTCTGGACATAAAGAACTTTGTCCTTTTTTGGTGCTACACAATATCAGTGCTGTCACTTTACATAATAGTGATTTTTCTCCCAACAGGCTATAGTTGCATTGATTTGATGGTGGAAAACTGACTACCTTAAGAGTTAGACCAGTATGCTTGTGGGGTACAGGGAGATTCATCTTTGAGATAGAAACTCAGTTTACTCTTAGAAGAACCATTTCATTAAGCCCTTTCATTCCAACATTCTTCAGAAAATTTTTAGTGCAAGAAGTTAACATGAATGCAGAAGTTAAGTATACTATTTTAATAATTTAAATAAAAAATATTAGCACAATATTACCCTGAAGGGTCAGATATTTTCCCTCTACAAATTTTTAGTAAAATTGTCTTGTTCTTAAATAGGTCGTTGTTCACTGAGTTGTGTGTGTACATGTGTGTTTTATTCAGCATTTGCCTGTAGGACCCAAGAAGCCACAATCAGTTCATACCATGCATGATGTGTGGGCTTAATTTCCTTAGCCCAGAATTTGCCTCTACAGGATTAATGATGTTCACACATGGCAGTAGTGTATATATACAGCTGATTGTTGGATTTTCTAGAATTTCCAGATCTGGTTGTTGAATATAGCCATTACTAAATATTAAATTACATAAACCCACAATTAAATTTCATTAAAGCAAAGGTAATGTATGTTTAAAATTCATTGTTTTCTGACTAGTTTACAATGTTTACTCTGATTTATATGGTTGAGTTTATATCCATTGAATCTGCACAGTGGACATACTACATAATGGTCTGCTACCTGGGCATTTCTTCCAAAATCCACACTGATTGCTTAAAAGAGAGAATGTTAAGAATGTTTATACCATGAAAATTAGCAAGTCCTTAAGTTGGGGTGTTTCCCCGCAATTTTTTGAAAACTTGTTATGAAACATTAACTAACACTCCACGGATAGGTCTGATCTTAGACTGAAGAAGCACTGCTTTTGGGAAATGTACTATTAAAACTTTTCTTTTTTTCTTTTTTTTTTTTTTTAATTAACTTTTATTGGTGTTTAATTTACCAACATACAGAAAAACACCCAGTGCTCATCCCGTCAAGTGTCCACCTCAGTGCCCGTCACCCATTCCCCTCCAACACCCGCCCTCCTCCCCTTCCACCACCCCTAGTTCGTTTCCCCGTAAGGAAGCCACGCTATGTATAATCTCAGTCTGAAATGAACATTTCCTTATGTGACAAACTGATGTTTCCATTAGCTCAAAAAAAAAAAATTAGAAGAAACTTTGCCTGAAGAAGGGACCTACAGGAAAACAAAGGAAATCCATCCTTAAGGTTTGGGAATGGTCCAAGAGTCCTAGTAGCCTCACTTCATAAGCAGGAATGCAAAAGTCAAGTTTGGGCTTCCCTGCTACTCTCACCCCGACAAATAGCCATTATTATTATTATTATTATTATTATTATTATTATTATTTTAGCAAAATCATGCTAATAACTAGTCTCATTTATGCTTTGAGGAAACTGGGGACACAGTGGGTCTTTAGAGAAGCTGAGAAAGTACCCAGCACCACTATGAGGTTACGGGAATGATTGGTAGCAGAGGCTGAAGCTGGCAATAAGAGGACAGGCCAGAGTAGAGAGACTATGGAATTTATTCCAGATTTTAGGTGGATTATATAAAAGAAAAGTAGAAACTAATTTATAATCACAAGCTCTTGAGACCAATGTGTGTATATGTGTGTGTGTGAATATACACATTTATATAAAAATGTTTATGCTATGCATGTATTTATTATGTACAAACACATACATATATCTACAATATCTATGTCTATATCTATATATAGAAATAAAATAAAATAAAATAACACATGTAATGTGTGCTAAATAGGAGGACTGGGATAAACTAAGGAAGGCCTATGATGAGAGAATTTTTTTTTCTGCTGCTTGGGGTTCAGGTACTGTTAAGGAATATTCAATCATTCTCCAGAAGGCAAAAATCATATTTCTTTAATTATATATATAGTATTTGACTAAAACGTTGGTTTGAGGGGAAGCTATTGCATATGAAGAAAATAAAAATCTGTCATGAAAAATTTATCAAAAAGTAAAACAATGCACTTTTCTCATAAGAAGCTCATAAGAAGCACTTTCTCATAAGAAGTAAAACAATGCACTTTTCTCATAAGACAGCAAAACAAAAACAGCAACAACTAAAACAAGCTAGCAAGCATAGTCTGCTTGCACCTTGTAATGAATTTTCTTAAATATAAGTTTATCCTGGAGTGAATTTCAGTCAATTCTCTTCTTATAAATGTAGCAATAAAGGTCTTCTCCAAAATGGATCATTTTCAAGTCCTTACTTTTCAATAACAGTATTAAAAATGTAAGAGTTGCTATTTGCTCTTACATTTTAAATACATTCCTCAATTGTTACTTGTTTGTTAATATTTTATTTAGAACAATTGCATCTACATTCATAAGTGATCTTTATATCTTTTGTTTTTTGTTTTACTAGATTGTACTCATGAAGAATGTATTTTCTAAATCATTTCAACCTATCTTTAGGATTTATATATGTTCATTTACCTTTTCTGTTTTTCATATTATTCTATTCCCATAATTAAAACTTTTCTTTTTAAAAAAATCTTTTAAAACACTGTGCTCGGGCAGCCTTGGTGGCTCAGCAGTTTAGTGCCGCCTTTAGCCCAGAGTGTGATCCTGGAGACCGGGGATCGAGTCCCGCGTCGGGCTCCCTGCATGGAGCCTGCTTCTCCCTCTGCCTGTGTCTCTGCCTCTCTCTCTCTCTCTGTGTCTCTCATGAATAAATAAATATAAATCTTATAAAAAAGAAATTAAATTAAAAAATAAAACACTGTGAATGACTTGTTTCTATATATGCATTTATATAAAAATGGATGTGTGCATATAGAATACACTGAAGCTGTGTTGAAATGCACTGTGGATAATCTTTCTTACTACTTTGTTTTTCACTCTGTAACTACAAAATGCCAAACTTAGAAGAGTGTGTCTATTTAATGCAAACATTTTTGACACTGAAGGAGTAATAAAAGTTGATAAACTAAGAAAATCAGATTTAATTCTACTCCGAGGTTTAATTATTTTCTACTTCAAGAAAATTACCTATGTGGTACACAACATGCAATATTAGTTAGGAATGGACAGTTATTAGGATAGGTGAGTCATTAAAAAATATATATATATAAAGAAAAACATAATTTTAAGTTTTACTAATGGTTACATGGCAAGTTGAACATCTGGGTTAAACACATGGTTAGTCCTGGAGTTGTTTATGAATATAATGTTTTTATGAATTTGCCAAGTCCCCCACATTTCCACTTCTGTAATTAGGCGGTATAGGCATCCTACACTTGCCAAAAGTTCACAATAGGCCACTTCACTTTGTGAAAACCTACATTAGTACCTGTTTGTTATCCAAAAGAAATGGAAAAGGACTTTTACTTTCACACACACACACACACACACACACACACACACACGCTGTTACTGTACTAATGGTCTTTCATAAAAGCAAACGGACAGACTACAAACTTTTGAAAAGCTGGGGACACTCTTTGCTTTAGGCCATTTTGCTTTGAAAGATTTCATTAGGAACTTTCTACTTTTTGGATGGTGGGGGAAACCTGTATTTGGTTTTAGAAAGCCACTGAGCGTGAGTGGTGCATCTGGCGTAAGCTGAAGAAAGGACCACAGGATCTGGGGCGTCTGAGGTTTGATCCTGTGATGCCTCAGTGGGCTCAAGCTACAAAGTACTACAAAGTACTAGCAAAGTACTATATGTGAAACGGAAACAAAATAAAGTGTTGACTAATTAATATATAATTCACATACTATAAAATTATTTCTGTCCACATATGGTTAATGCATATGGAGAAACAAATCAAAATTAGAAGTCACTTTATTCCTTTACCATAAGAAATCACCCAGATTTTGACACATGTGAACTTATTTATTCCTCATAATAGCCCTATGAAGTTGGTAATATTAGCTCCTGGCCCAAAAATCTATTTGTGATCTTTCAAGCTTGACCACAGGCAACTCAAAAGGCTTTACCCTGGCAGGTCTCACAACAGAAGGCTTGGTGAGCAGCCAATGCATTGTGGTCACTGAGTCCAGGATAACTCAGGGCTCTCTAATAAGCCATGGGCTTAGGCATAGCAATTTTCCTAGATCACTTTCCTCTGTCCATCCAATGCCTTTGAGAGAGGCCCTCCTCAGGTGGCTTTGCTGGAAAGCACAGGGAGGGGAGGGAACACTTCTTTCTCTACTCTGACTCAGTACTCAGAACTCTGGCCCTTCTTTCTCTCCTTTCAACCTGCCCTCTGGCTCCTACAGAGGAGAAAATTTCAGAGGCCTGTATCTGGGGCTTCCTCAGCAGTGAGACAATTCCCCATGGATGTGCTGATCAATCTGATCCACCTGACCCTCTCCTGGAGCTGCCTTTGGGGAAAAAATGGATAGTGGAGCAGTTGGTGCTTTCTCCCGTTTGGCCTCTTGCTTCTACTATCAGGATAGGTGACTGAAAGCTTGACTGGTACCTTCTAATGGGTAATTTGACTTAAAACATTGAAACTGAAGAGCTCAGCTCAGCTCTGCTCTAGACTCTCTCCTTTTACAGATGCAGAAATGGCGGTGCTGACAGCTTAAGTGACTTGTCCAAGGCCAAATAGCTAATAAGAGGCTTTGTGAGGTTTCAAACTAGCCAGTTTAGTGACATTCTCTTAAATACACAATCTTCTTGGCGAATATTATTGTCTATTATTCTATATTCATGTTCTGGTATATTCCTATTTGCTTAATTTTTCAAAGACAACTAAGTTCCATCGTTTTGACATCCTTGTGGGTGATGGCAGTTATTAGAAGTATTCCAAGTAAGTGAAACATCATTTACTATATGACTTTTTTCACTCTGAATGGTAGTTTATTGAATGAGCACTATTAATAAACCTATCCAAGAACGTTAGGTAAATCTTGCTAGGGATATGTATGATAAAAAGAACACTCATCTCTCCCTCATCTTGCTAAAGTTCAGATCCAGATAACTCAAGTATTTTGGAAAATACAATTTGATTATCGTTATCCTTAAATCATATATTTTTAAAAGACTGGTATCATTTAAAACTTTCTTTTCTAGACACATCAAGCCTTTTCTGCATTACTCCAATTATAGTCCAAGGTCATATCAATAAAAATCCAGGTTGCTCTTAAAAAGATTTTTGCTTTTTTTGTATTAAGAATTAGTATTATACAAAAAACCAAGGACTACTTTAAGAAATACTTCACAAAATATCACTTAAGAATCAAATACTCTAAAATTATTTGTCAAAATTCTATGATTATAGATTTATAAGCACCACACAAATTAGTCTCTTTACACTAAAGGAAAAGCAGACATATATATTTATCTTATAATAAAATATATATGGGAACTTAAATATAATAGAAATAGTATATCTTATATATATATAGTTATAAATCAGATTAAGCACACAGATGTAGGTTGTCATTTTTTACCTGAAAAAACCTTAAAATGAATAAGCTACCTGTCTATGGATTATAACTTTTATATATAAGTGATGAATAGAAGAAAATATTACTTAGATTCATCTGACTTTCTTATTTGTGAACTGATCTATTTTATCTATTTGTCTATTTATTCAGTATAAAACTTTTATCCATCCATTATGTACTAAAACAGGACAAAATGATGACCTGGGCCTTGTTCTTCAAGGACTTTCATTTTATAGTGAGACAGAATGACAGGTTTCAGCACTAGGCTTATGGAGTTATGGGGGTGGGGAGAAGTTACCTAATCCAGCCTAAGGAAGAGAACACTTCTTAGGAGAGATAACAATTGATGGGTGTCTTAAAGTAAAACAAAATTTAGTCTAACAGAAAAGGAAAGGCAGTAGAGACAAATCAATTTTAAGAACTCATTCCATTTAAGGAAAGAAATAAGCAGGAATCTTCTAAGAACTCTATGACTTTGGTTTTGTTAAGAACTGACCCTACATCAGTCAGGTGCCATGACATGGTTTTTAGACAGGGTCATAGCTGGATATCCATTAAATAGGGCTCTTGGTGGCACTTTGTCAGCTGTATTTGTCAGGTTTGGAGGCAAGAAGAGGAGTTAAACAGGGGGCTCTTAACCAGAAGGCCAGGGGCCCCTAAAGGGATTATGGATATAATTCAGGAGGTCCTTCAATGAGGAATTGTTACATTATTATTCACATTAATCTCTTCTTAAATATATGATTTTCAACAATTATGAATAGAAGTGGTACTGGCCACACTGATGAATAGAAACTATAGATGTATTCATACTGCATTCTGTTTTTTACAGATTTCTCTCTTTCTTTCTCTTTCTTTCCTCCCATCCTGTCTCCTCCCTTCCCCTTCCTCTTTCCCTCTCCCTCTCTTCATTCCTTCCTTCCTTCCTTTCTTCCTTCCTTTTTGCAGCAAAAATGCACATCATAAAATCTACTGTCATAACCTTTTTTTTTTTTTATGATAGTCACAGAGAGAGAGAGAGAGAGAGAGGCAGAGACACAGGCAGAGGGAGAAGCAGGCTCCATGCACCGGGAGCCTGATGTGGGATTCGATCCCGGGTCTCCAGGATCGCGCCCCGGGCCAAAGGCAAGCGCCAAACCACTGCGCCACCCAGGGATCCCACCTTTTTTTTTTTAAAGATGCATTTACTTATTTGTTTTAGGGAGAGATAGAGTGTGTGTATGAGTGGGGAGAGGGGCAGAGGGAGAGAATCTTCAAGCAGAGTCCCCACTGCGCAGGGAGCCCCACTCGAGGCTCAATCGCAGGATCCATGAAATCACGAACTAAGCTGAAAGCAAAAGTTAGATGTTTAACTAACTGAGCCACCCAGGCATCCCCTGTCCTAACCATTTTTAAGTGTATAGCTCAGTAGTGTTAAGTATTTTTACATTGTTATGGAATAGATCTACAAAACTTTTTCATCTTGCAAAACTGAAACTCTATACTCATTAAACAGAAATTCCTCATTTCCCAACACTCCCATCCCCTGGTAACTACCATTCTTCTTTCAGATTCTATAATTTGGTTACTCTAGATACCTAAATGCTCTAGATACCTCATATAAGTTAGACATACAGTCTTTTTGTGACTGTATTACTTTGCTTAGTAAAATGTCACCAAAGTTCATCCATGCTGTAACATATGTCGTAATTTCCTTCCTTTTTTAAGGCTGAATAACGTACACACACACACACACACACACACACACACACACACACTACATTTTTGTTCATGCATTCCTTCACCAATGGACATTTGGGATGCTTCCCCTTCTTGGTTACTATAAATAATGCTACTTACTATAAACATAGGTGTGCAAATAATACTTTGTGATTCTGCTTTCAGTTCTTTTGGATACATGACACGAAGTGGAGTTGTGGATTATATGGTAGTTCTATTATTAACTTTTGAGGAACCACTGTACTATTTTCCATAGCTATTTTACAACTTTAAAATCCCACCAACAGTGCACAGAGGTTTCAAATTCTTCATATCTTCAACAACACTTGTCATTCTCTATTATTTTGATAACACTCATTCTAATGGTTGTAAGGTGATATCTCATGGCTTGGATTTGGATTTCAAATCAAAGCAATGTTGAGTGTCTTTTCATATGGTTGTTGGCCATTTGTATATCATCTTTAGAGAAATGCCATTTGAAATCCAACTCCACTTCTGAATCAAGTTTTTTGTTGCTGAGTTGTAAAAATTCTTTATATAGTCTAAATATTAACCCCTTCTGAGATATATAATTTGTAAATTTTTCTCCCATTCTGTAAGTTGCCTTTTCACTTTGCTGATCATGTCCTTTGATGCACCAAAGTTTTTAAGTTTGATGTAGCCTTGTTTTTCTATTTTTGCTTTTGTTGTCTTTGCTTTTGGGGGCAGCTCTAAGAATTATTGCCAAATCCAATGTCATGAAGCTTTTCCTCCATGTTTTCTTCTAGGAGTTTTATAGTTTATGGTTTTGTGTTTAGGTCTTTAATCCATTATGAGTTAATTGCTTACATTTAGCGTAAGGTTAAAGCCTAAGTTCAACCTTGTACATGTGAAAATCCAATTTTCCCCATACCATTTATTAAAGTGATTGTCCTTTTTATCTTATTTTATTTTTTAAATTGTTAAGAAAGATTTTACTTATTTATTCATGAGAGACACACACAGAGAGAGGCAGAGACATAGGCAGAGGGAGAAGCAGGCTCCATGCAGGGAGCCCAATGTGGGACTTGATCCTGGGACTCCAGGATCATGGCCTGAGCCAAAGGCAGATGCTCATCCACTGAGCCACCCAGGCATCAATGACTGCCTTTTTAAAATAATATTTAGGGGGCACTTGGGTGGCTCCATTGGCTAACCATCTGCCTTCAGCTTACGTTATGATCCCAGGATCCTGGCATTAAGTCCCGTATTGGGCTCCCTGCTCAGTGGAGAGTCTGTTTCTCCCTCTCTACCTCCCCCTATTTCATGCTCTCTCCCTGCCACTCGCAAAAATAAATAAACAAAAAATATTTTAAAAAATAAAATAATATTTAGGTGTATCACTGCTACAAAACTACATTGTCTATTAATCCTATGATTAGATTTTTTAATTTAACACATTAATAAAGAAGCATATGACCATATAGCATAATTATTTTTATATACTGATAGTATATACTGATATTTTATATACTGATAAGTGTATTTCAGTATAATATATTTTCCTTGTAATCCTTTACAATTTACTTTATGAATTTATTGATTTTTATATTTATGATAAAACATTTATTTTTTTCCTTTTATTAATTTAAAAAATATTATAAGAAGGAAGCTCTTGGTTTCACCAGACTGAACAGTGTGGCCTCAAAAATTACGAATTCAGAGATTGTTTTGAGTAACTCAAACAATGGATGGAGCCTTGAACTAGAGCTATGGCAATGAGAAATATGTAAAATCAAGAAAAAGGCAAATTCAGTATGATTTAATGATTAAATAAATGCCATGAACCAAGGAGAAGGTGAAGTCTATGATGACCACCAGATTTTCAATTTGGGTGACTGGTGATATATAGTTCTGGGAGTCTTCAGTGTAGAAGTTGCATTTAAAACCATGAAAGGAGGGATGCCTGGGTGGCTCAGCAGTTAAGTGTCTGCCTTTGGACCAGGGTATGGTCCTGGAGACCCAGGATTGAGTCCCACATCGGGCTCCCTGCAGGGAGCTTGCTTCTCCCTCTGCTTGTGTCTCTGCCTCTCTCTCTGTGTCTTTCTTGAATAAGTAAATAAAATCTTTAAAAAAAAAAAAAAACATGAAAGGAGGGGTGTATGGGTGTTCAGTTGGTTAAGGGTCTAACTCTTGATCTCAGCTCAGGTACTTATCTCAGGGTCATGAGATCGGGCCCTGTGTCAGGCTTCATGCTAGATATGGAGCCCACTTAAAACCATGAAAACACGTCTTCACCCATGGGGAGAAGTTGAAGAAAAAATTCAATCAGGGGGAAACCAATATTCAAAGACCAGCCAATTCATTATTTTTAGCTATAGTGTCATACAGTATATTTAATGTGTCAGGAAAAAGAACTAGTATGTAAAGAATAAAACTTCAATAAGCAATTGGTGGTTAATTTGTAAAGGCATTTGTTATGCCTCTACTCTGCATTTATAATTTGTGCACCTGCAATTATTTGCATGCAAAACAAATGTGGCTACAGTTGCCTAATTATAGGCAAAACCATCCCAAATTGTCCACAAATAGCACAAACAGATGCCATCTGTGAAAGTTCAGTGACCGCCCCCCCAGACCTTTCCTGTTCCACATCCTGTAAGGCTTCCCTTTGGCTTCTGTTTTGGCCTTCATTCTTTCCTGGTCTCATTCATGCATTATAGGCTGGTTGCTCTAATAAGCTAAGTCAGTAGTCTTTCCTCTTATGCAATCATTATGCTTTGCTTCCCCCGTCCAAATATAAAATGTACCATAATATGGGCAGACTGAAAATGGGAGCCATTTCTGAAGCACATCATTTGTCTTGTTAGTGTGAACAGATTTGATTTTTTATTAAGATGTAATTTTACAAGGTAGGCAACTTGAACGCTATAAAGACGAAATCTCATACAAATTTCTGCTCAAAGGTGACAAGAAAATTATGTTACTCTACTTTAAAAAAATTTAGCCATTTATTAAAAACACAGCTGTCAGTTTGGATCAAACATATTCATATTTCCCCATTATATTATTAGGACCATCATGAAATTTAATAATTGTCCCTTGGAGTTTGATTTCTACAAAAGTGTCATAACACAATCAGTACTATTGCAAATAATTATTGAACTGCGTGAAGATAGTTATGATTTCAGGCAGGAAATACATAATAATAGACGAGAAATATAAAACCCAGGTTAATATTTGATAAGGATTCTGTTCTCATACAAATGGCAGTAGTTATAAATGTGAGGACCACATAGCCTGCTTCATGAAAATGAAACAGATTCCAGGCAGAATAATTTTCTAAGATTTTAATGATATAGTTCAAATATCACTTGCTTATCATGTAATCATATTAAACACTCTGAACCTGATAAATCCTCTGTGATCGAAACAATACACTTTAAGAATGGGGAATTGATAGTTTATTAGGCTAATGACTAGAGCTAGAATGTAACATATCTTTCCTATGAAATCTGTAATTCTCTATGTATAGTGTTTGGAATGGTATAAAGTATTACCATGAAGGCTTCAGGGGCAAATGGAGGCTTAGGAATTTTAAAAGGTTAATCAGTTTGTTTGTTTGTTTGTTTTAATTTAAAATATTATAGGGAATAAGATGGTTTATTTTTGTCCTATCACATTTTTCTCAGTGGTACATGGGTCACAGAGAATCGAAGCAGTAGTTAGATAGCAGCTTTAAGTTTATGGACAATGGGCACATGTTTAAACATTCAGATATTGTAATGCTTAGACATTAGAAAAATAGTAAAGTATTTAACATTTAGCAAAAGAAATCATGTTAAGAAAATGAGAACTTATAAAAGGAAAGCTATCATTTCCAAAAGAGAGTTAATCAGAAGTAAAAGATTATTGTTATATATAACCAAAATATTTCAATGGATGCATCAAAATTCAAAATATTATTAATGCAATGATAAACATAAGCTGTTTGTATTCACAAGAAGTAGAAGAACATTTTGAGACATTAAAAAAGATAATGTTACTCACATCCTGAGCTACCATTTGTTGATACCAGAGTCAAGTTGGAAGGCCATGGATTCCGAACAATATCTTGCCAATGAATTGTGTCTGTGTAACAGAGAAATTTGTTCTGGTCTACATATACTCCACCATTAAGGATTTCTGTATTAAAACAAACAGAGATTTCTTGTCAATTTTTTTGTTGATGAAAAGGTAGTCAATAAAAATGATTTATTCCTAAACTATTTTCATTGTTACATTGGAGTTACATTGTTAATAGCCAAGACATTTTTTAAAATATCAGTTACTGAGTCAAATAAATTGATTGCAGAAATTGGAAAAGATTGAAAAAATACAAAGGAAAACAACCATTCAAAATATAATAGATAATATAATACATAATATAAATACTCAGAAAAACACTCTTCACATTTTGGTATAGATGTTGTGTATAAGTGTCTATTTAATCATAATTAATATTATTCTACATTATTTCTAATGAGACTATGCTATGTCAGAGTATAAATTAAATATTTATTTAACCAATTTCCTTTTATTGGTACATTTAATTTGTTTATCTCTCTTAATAAAAATTCTTTGTCAACGTAACATTGACTGAAGTCAATAGGAATTAAAACAAAATGAAAGCTAAAATTAATGTTTCAATTACAAAAAAAAATGTTCTTTGAACCACTCAAATGGAGTCAATAGAATTGTCAATGATTCTTTAAGAACAACACAAAGCAAGACATAATAAAAAACTTATGGTTCAATGGAACAGTGGCAGGACCATGGGATAAAATGCACTAAAGCCATTTTTTACTTGATTCTTTATTCCACACTGACCTTGATCAGCTAACTTGTTTCCCCTGAACAATGGCTAATCTTACACGTAAATTCTTTCAGATTGCTTTAAATTATCCAGAAAAAATAAGTAGATATTCCCTCTGAAAAATACTGGTTTTGAAAATACTATTCTTTCTACTTGCAGAAATTGGTTAGAAATACACATAGTATCTTCCTGCTTAATAACTACCACATTTTCCCTTCTATCCAATGCAAAAACAACTTAAGAGAAATTATATTTCAGTCCATAAAACATTGTTACAAGTAACAAAAAATAGTTAACAATAATTTATATAGATAGGGGATGATTTTTCTCATATAAGAAACCCACAGGAGGTAGTGGTGTCCACAGTACCCACATCTGTTTTGCGTTGATTTTATTCATTTCAGGCTCAAGAAAGTTGATATATCTAAAAGCATCTGTCTGAATTCAAGGAAAGATGAAAACAGAAGAGCAAGCAAGAGACATCCTCCTACTGAGACTCTGACTTTCTATTTGGGAAGAGGTGTTCTCCCCAAGAAAAATTTCTGTATTTTATTGGCCAAAATGATATCCCATGAGCATTCCTACTACAAGAGAAGCTCAGTGGACATACTGCTATTTGGACAAAACCTAAACAAGCAGGATTGTTAGTGAGGAAGAGGAAGAACATGAATAATGGGAAGGCAACTCTTCTATTTCCCATGGTGGCCTTGAAAAAATTATCTCTTTCTTGTGTAGTGTCTCAAGCTCAACTTTTAAGAGTCACTTTAAACCAAGGAGGGAGATTAAAGAATAAAAGGGACCATAAAAGGAGTATTCGTGGAAGTGACATAGGTGGGCACATCTCAATTGCCTAATTGCATTGTATGTATAAAATACATCAGATAAATTTTAACATCGCAGGGCACATTTAAAATCACTCCTGTTCTCACCATCAATCCTTTCACAGACTATTGGTTACATTTTCTCAGGGAGGGAAAAAAAGGAAACAAAAAGGAATTAGATCATCTTTCTATTTCTAAAACCCAGTTCATTATTTTTCATGACCTAACCATGCAATCTTCATCAAAGCAGAAGGGAGGTATAAGACGTAAGAAAGATTGTGAAAATGGATTTCTACATTAATGTTTGGCATCAAAGTTTCTATCTATGAAATGTGACGATCTGATACTAATAGCTTTCTCATGAGACATTAGGTGATGCTCTTCTGCTCTAGGAATAATTCTTCATTAGGTGGCAAGAAAGGAGATTTTGACTGCTATCCAGGAAATGAAGGTTATTTTTCAGTCTACATTTGGAAAAGCTCTACTTTAAAAAAAAAATGTTAAGGGAAAATATAACAGCTCAAATATTGTAGAAAGAGTGTATTTTTCAGGATTCACATAATAATTCAAATAGTTCATGTTGAAAGAACACAGTATCCATCTCCACTTCCTATCTAAAAATATTCAAATGGAATCAGATTATATTATACTGAATAATAATCTCATCAAATCCCTTCAACAATATTAATCTACTACCAATCTTGACATTTGTTTCTCAGAAATATTCTGTTCAAGAGCTTGGTTTATACTTGGAAAAGGATTTAGAAAAGAGACAGTAATAATTCAAATATAATCTTAAATGTTAAAATTTCAAACTAAGACTACAATCATGATCAGTTTGGATAACACCCTAAATTCAAAAGCCAGCATCTGCTAGCAATTCTGGTCAGGAAGATTTATAAACTTCTAGTACTTAATGATGGATTTATAAAGCACATTTTGTCTATTTATGCATGTGTGTATTTTTCCTGAAAATAGTCTTTTCCCTTATGTTTGGTTTAGGCTGTATTGTGTTGGTGAATGTCAAAACACTACAATCAGAAAATGCATTTTATTGACATTTATAGGAGAGTTTTAATGTACACTTTATCTTAAATTTTCTTTTGATCAATTTGGTTACTTAAACATAGTTCAGGAAATGTTAATATTGTATTTATTCATTAGTATAGTTCATATTGATTTCATAACTTTATGCAATTTTTTTTTTTTGAGAGAGAGAGTGCACGGCAGGGGGTGGGGGGTGGTTAGGGAGGTAGAGGGAGGCAGAGGGAGAGAGAGAAAAAATTCTAAACAGGCTCCATGCCCAGTGCAGAGCAACGTGGGACTTAATCTCAGGATCCTAAGATCATGATCTAAATAGAAACCAAGAGTTGGATGCCTACCTGAGCCACCCAGATGCCCCTATACAAATTACTAAACATTAATTTAATATGCTTTTGTGTTGAAATATTTAAATTTATTTCTGAACTAAGAAAATCTAGGGAAATATACCAACCTGTAAGAAAGTTGTTACAGACACAGATTATTTGCTGGACAAAAGGGATCTCTAATGTTTTTGACTATAAAGTATTAGCTGGGGATCCCTGGGTGGCGCAGCGGTTTGGCACCTGCCTTTGGCCCAGGGCGCGATCCTGGAGACCCGGGATCGAATCCCACATCAGGCTCCCGGTGCATGGAGCCTGCTTCTCCCTCCGCCTGTGTCTCTGCCTCTCTCTCTCTCTCTGTGACTATCATAAATAAATAAAAAATTTAAAAAAAAAATAAAGTATTAGCTGCATTTTTAGTTTAGAAAGAAGAACAAGAAAAAAATAAATAATAATAGAAAGAAGAACAAGGATTAGAGAAAGAGAAATGTTTGGTAAGATATTTATCCAAGAAGATACCAGGAAAATGTCTAGTCATACTTTAGATCTATCTTTGCCAACAACCAAGAACAGCAGTGTTGTCACAAATTCTATTAAAGACTTATTGGAGTGTACCATCTGTGTTACACCAACAGAGTTTCCCTTCCATTAGAATGAAATAAAGTGATTAATAATTAAATTTTCAAACCATAACAAAAAAAGGATTTCTAATTCTAAGTAATATAGAAAATGAATACAAATGTAAATGACATTCGAATAAAGATGCACAAAGCCTGGAAAAGTGAAAAGACTGAAAAGACTTATATAATAAGTAAATGATCTTAGGGTAGTCCCATCCATTGTATTTCACTTCCACTGTAGGAAATATATCAGAGGAAATTAAGAGAAACACAAATAGAGTCTTGATTATTGTAATAATTGGTAGGAAAAAAAACTGCTATGGGGAACCCTGGGTGGCTCAGCGGTTTGGTGCCTGCCTTTGGCCCAGAGCGTGGAGTCCTGGGATCGAGTCCCACACTGGGCTCCCTTCCCAGAGCCTGCTACTCCTCTGCCTGTGTCTCTGACTCTCTCTCTCTCTCTCTGTATGTATCTCATGAATAAATAAATAAAATATAAAATAAAGAAAAATAGTAAGAATTTTATATTATATAAAATATTTCCATAAAATAGAACTGTCTTTTTAATAAATGTCACACTTAAATATAAAAAATAGTAAGAATTTTATATTATATAAAATATTTCCATAAAATAGAATTATGTATTTTTAATAAATGTCACACTTAAATATAGTAAGACATATGAAGTATGATATTCTATGAAAAAAGTATTTATTTAAAAAGTCTCTAAACACTTAAACAGATTTGTGTATCAAACACTTCCTACTAGACTAATGCATGCAAGTCAAGTAAAAAAATATGAATCTTTTTGTATGTAGAGTAAGTAAATTGTAATCCACACTACTCTCCCATATGTTGAATTTAACATACACAGCACAATTTATAACTGAAATATTAGATTAAACTCTATGAAGGCAAGGAATATTTTTCAGTTCTGTATCTATCAAACTTGAAGCAATAACTAATCAACAAATATTTGTTAAATCAAACTTAAAACACAAAAGTAACATGGAATTTGCCACCAACATTGATCAATTAACTTGTTATAGCTCTTAATTTTAAATTATATTCTGACCAAATCAAAGTAAAAATGAAAGTTATCTTTTTCCTTAAACACTTTATAGATTATCTGAACTGGTTGTACATTTAATTATGTCAGAGGTCATTTTTGTTTTAGTTAAAACTATATCTCCAGTTATGTAAGGGAGAAGCCAGATACATAATAAATATTTGCTCTATGAAGTCAAATATAATAGCTTGATTATAGAAAAACATATTTGAGTAGATCAATAAATGAATATATCTTGAGTATAGGAAAAAATTTAAAAATTAATTTTGAGGTAGAGTTTTTATAAGCTGAAAGATAAATAGCTTTTATTACATAGAATGCTTATAATTGATAATGTACAAAATTACTGTAAGCAGTGTGTCGGATATTTATAAGTCACATTTAGAC
Source organism: Vulpes lagopus (assembly GCF_018345385.1). NCBI lineage: Eukaryota > Metazoa > Chordata > Mammalia > Carnivora > Canidae > Vulpes > Vulpes lagopus. The sequence goes on from NC_054845.1 coordinate 19,457,408, forward strand.
ATTTTCATTGGTATCCCTAAACCTATCTTGTACATCAAACTCAATTATTACATATCAAGTAAATAATGATGATTTTGAGCTATCCTGGACACATCAAATTTCCTCATGCAAATTATCTAGCATATGTCACACAAGGTCTAAGAGCATGTTTTTATATTGAATTGTAAATCTACCTCATATCCTTCCTTAAATTATTTTCTAGAAAGGTGTAAAGTGCCAATATGACATTTTAAAGAGGACATAAAGTACTTGTGTCTTAGCCTTCCAATCCACAAAAATTATCCATTTGACCATTTCTTCTCTTGATTTCCCATTTGCATGAGTCTAATGAAGAAGGAAATGTTTGTGTTATTTAAATAAGTTCTTTTGCACTCTTCATTTCTTTTCAAATGCTAGTTATTAAAGTGAATTGGGGGATGAGTGACCATTAAGAGAATCACTGACATTTTGCAAATACATTCTCTCAAAAGAAAATGTGATAAAATACTGAATCATGGCTTTTTTCCCCCTTGCCTGGAATGAAATAGCCTAATTGAGATATAGCATCCCTGCTGAAAATACAGATTAATATGACCTCCTTACATTGTTTAAGTAAGTTGACAAAATTGCTTTGACCCCATATATAATTTGTTACTATTTTTTAAATCAGATTGAATGTCTTTCTTTCCTTTTTTTCTTTTTTCTTTCTTTTTTTTTTTTTTTTTTTTTTTTTTTACAAAATAAAGATTATAATTTTAAATGCAGTTAGCCATATTCCACTATGGTCTATATAACTGGTATCAAGAGTAAACAAACAGTAAACATCCTACTCACAAAGCTACCAAAGATAATATAAGAAGATCAAATAAACAAGAATGAAATATTTAACCTCAATCCCTGCTTAATATATCTAAATGTATTGTTTTGCATTGGGCACATCTACAGGTCAACCTTAGAGTTAAAATAATAATATAACTAAATAAAGATTAGAGATATTGCACTTGTCTAACTACTGTAGTAATATCTGAATAATGCAGATATCAGACTTATATTGCCTATCCAAGCCAAAGGTCACAATCAAGAAGTTAGAATCCAAGGTGGCTAAAGCCCATTTTCAAGATGAAGCTACAGCATGGAGTCACTGGATTTTCTCAGACATAAAGCAATACATCTTTCTTACTGTCATCACCTTAAGCCACAGAAGTCTGTTGGCAGATAATGATACAAAAGTAATATAGCTCACATCATCTACCTGTGATACTTAATACATCATTCCTGGAATGGACTTGGTCCAGAGATTCCTATATCTTTCCCAAACCCAGACCTTTCAGCCGGGAGCACAATGAATTGCTGCTACCCCACTGGGTCAGCCCTCAAGGTTCATTATTAATAAGCTGCGACTCTAAAGGCTAATGAGAACCGGGTGCTTGAGGAGACAATGGCTCATTCATCATCAATCAAGCTTTGAAGTTTTTATACAGATGATTTAAGGAGAGTTGAAGTGTGCAAAATTGAAATGTCACATTTGTATTGGGAGTGAGGAGAGGGTGATAATGTAAATGAGTGATGTAACCTTCTGTATTTCAGCTCAATGATTAGAGTCAAAAGCTCATGGATGTAGATACTGAATGAATGCTATGAAGTAACAGTGGGCAGTTTTTTGATCCAAGTAGGCAATTTCAAGAAGAAATGATTAGATTCACTGGCTGGAAATCAGCTTAAAATAGAAAATAGTAGCAAAAATATCTTGATTTCAATTGAATAGAGCTCAGTAATGCGTTCCACAATGTTCCAGTGTACAGTTCTTAGCTTTCATTATGTTTCAGCTTGAGTCTTAACTCTGAGAAGTCTACTATGACCATCTAGTTTTTAGAGGTTAACTGCCTCTAACTCCCATAAGGGTGATTGTCTGAACTACACACTTGACAGAGCAAATACTACCCTACCTTCTTTATCCTTTTGTGTACTTATTTCCCCTATTATAGGTCTCTAGAAGATAAGAACCACAACATACATCTTTCTGTGACCCGAGTGCCAAAAAAATGTCAAGTACCTAGTAGAAATTCAAATGTTTTTGATAATTATAATGACAATAACAACATCTTGAGTACATGACTGACATCTGTAAGAAAGTTATTAGTTGATGAACTGATAGGGTATGTAAATCATATTTCCTCCTCAGGTACTATTATTCACATTATAAATCACATAAAATATTGAATAAAATTAGTGCAATCTTGATATATTAATTCTTCCTATCTATTAGGGAAGTAGTAATCCATTTAAACTCATTGATATTCTCTGGAAAATTGTAAAAATAGATTTTGTCTTGTAACTGTCTTTGAATTATGAATACAGAATTTCCTTTTCAAATTGTTCTCTAACCTCATTGCAGAATTCTGTATACTTGTCAATATGTTTAATATTTACCCCTATTAATTTCTCCCAAACTTTTACTCCCTCTGTGTTTCCAGTTAACAGCAGAATAACATGCTATAAAGTCAAGTAGACTACAAACTTGAGATTTACCATTAATTCATTCACTTCTATATATAATCAGTCTGATATCCTAAATAAAATTTCTCACAATGTTTCTTAATTTATCCTATTCTTTTTACACCCACTGCTATCCCTTAATGCAGGTTCTGTCATCAGATACCAGATTCAACTTTTAGCTTTTAGCTCACCCTCCCCACAAATTCATCTTGCATACTAAAGTCATAATAAATTCTATACTATAGGAAGATAGATACATATACTATATAAGTAAGAAGCTGGTTAAATAAGATAGACAGACATATGCTATAGTAGCATATGGTAATATATGAGTGGGTAGATAGATGATGGATTGATCTACCACTCTTGAGGCTTTGAGTGCAAAGGCAATAGTGCTGAACCTAGGTAACTGGGTAAAACTAAGTTCAAAATCTAGTTTTCTGCTTGTAAGATGTGTGACCTTGTAGACCTTTATGAAGCTCAGTTTGCTCAACTCTCTAATGGAAATATTGTACTCACAGTATTGGTCACACAGTTGTCGATTATACTACACTTTATACTTAGTAATTACATAAAGAGTTGTTTACTCATTGGTATAAACAAGATTTATGCTATTTTCTATGAATTCATATATAAACTTTGCATTACTTAGTATTAGATAATATTCTAAACAAGATAGAAATTATCTATTAATTAATTAATTAATTAATTAATTATAGACGTCTGGCTTGGTGATTCAAAGCTGTTATGGAAAATCCACAGTCATCAGGGGCCCGGACTTCATTTCATCTTGTTACTGCACCATCTTTAAAGCAAGAGGTATTTCTACCTGGTAACTTCCATGCAAATGACGAAGGAAAGTATGTTGTCTCTTAACAAAGGTCCGTGCAAACAGCCAATAAACAAAGACTGATTTGCTACTTTCCTTGTGCCTAGTTGTTGGTATTCATGGGTGGTCACATGATTAGCTCGACTTCATATGCTACTGAAAAGCTAGTCAGTGGTAATGGATATTGGTAGACAACCATACTAATTCAAAAGAAACCTCTTTAATCTTCTGGATACTTACAAAACATATATCTTGTGACTTCAACAAATACAGTTTTTTTTTTAGCTTTTTCACTGAAGCATTATATATATATCATATGCAATGCACTTTTACAAACTGAACACACTTAAGTAGCCAGTACCCAGATCAAGAAATAGAACATCCCGTCATCACAGAAGCCTTACTTAAGCTTTCTTCTTCACATCACTCCCTCAAGGAATCTTTATTCTGAGTTTGAACAAAATCACTTTTACCTATTTTTGTATTCTAAATAAATGGAATAATATCATATACATTCTTTCTTTTCTGGCTCCCTTTTGCTTGACACTATGTTTATAAAATTCATCCACATTGTTCATCTTCATTGCTATATGGTATTGAATATTTTATTTGCCCGTGCTACACTGATGGGCATTTGAGTACCTTCCACATTTGGGCTATTATAAATAATGCTCATATTAACATCCTAGAATATGACTTTTGGTAAGTATATGTACACATTTATATTGCATACATACCTAGAAATGAAATTGCTGGACCATAGTGATGATTCGTTTTTCAAAGTGCTTTTTACCAATTTATATTCCCATCAGCAGTATGTGAGCAATCTACTTGCTTCTCAGCCTTGTCAACCTTTATTCCTTTTTTTTTCTTATTTTATGGCAGATATTCTCATTGGTATGATGTTGTATCACTGTAATTTGCACTTCCCCAATGATTAATAATGTTTAGTCTCTCAAATATTATTTTTAAATATGGTTTTCATAGGCAAGAGGCATATCGTTTACTTGGGGAAGGGTCTTCCAATGTGTGAAACACAAAACACTGTGGAAAATTTGATCTCTATTTGAGGTTATTAGTAAACGCCTCAGTAAATTAATGTACCTGATGTTACCCTCCTAACTTTTTTTTTGTGGGGGAATCTGATTCAATGTTTTGAAAATAATACTTTAAAATATATTGGAAAATATATTTAAAATTTATCAACGATTATATAAACAAAGAGCAAAGTATGAGTTCTGAATGATGGATGCAAAATCCACAAATGAATTATTTCTCTGATAAAATGAACATGGTTAAAGGCATATAAAGAGAAAGAATGAAAAATTAATAACTTTTTATTATTAAAATAGAACACTCCTTACATAAAGATCAGATATTTTTATTCCTCTACCTACTAGAGAGCCCTCATTACAGACAACAATCCTCTTAAACAACTGCTCTAAGTTTCCAGATTTGTTCAGTAGAACAAATCAGTAGAGTTCAACATTTTCATTACCAATAAGGGGAAAAGTCATATTAGTACCCAGAAATGATTTGTCTCTTTTATTTATAGGCTTTAATACAATAAGCCTGAGATATACTGCAAGGTCACTTTCAAATATCTCACCTACAATATTAGTTTGTATAGTTTTAATAACTCTTCTCACAATGTGTGATTTCCTCACTACTTCTTTAGAGTATTTCAGAAAAGTATGATTTGTCCTGATGACAGTAATAATAAATAAAATTACTATATATGTTTGTTGCTGGCAAGCTAAGGCTTGCAAATAAAAGATAAAGCAAGAGAAAGAAGAATGACTTAATCTTTTAAAATAATTATATTATTTCAAACTTCACAATTTTTAAAAGGCTATATAACAATTTTAAAAATAACAAATACATAGTTTTGGGGGTCTGAATGTCCTTGAGAAAATGTCTATTTGTTATAGTGATATTAAAAATAATAAAATAAGAAAGTAAATAAGTTATATAATAAGAATGCACAGAAGCTGGTACTATTATACTTTAAAAACCCACAATTAGGTCCAAGTTAAGTCGATCTTTTTTTTTTTTTAAATAGAGTTTTAATCTGGAGAAAATTAGCAATAAAAGATTGAATAGGAGTATCACTATTTTATAAAGCATTGGCTTTACAATCTGGAGCAATAAATACTATGGCAAAATAGAGAAATAGCTTTGGAGTTATATTAGTTTGAATAAAGTTTTAAGTTAGTATACATTTCTTTTTTTTTTTTAAGATTTTATTTATTTACTTATGAGAGACAGAGAGAGAGAAAGAAGCAGAGACACAGGCAGAGGGAGAAGCAGGCCCCATGCAGGGAGCCCGACGTGGGACTCAGTGCCGGGTCTCCAGGATCACGCCCTGGGCTGAAGGCAGACGCTAACCGCTGAGCCACCCAGGCTGCCCAAGTTAGTGTACATTTCAAAAATAGTATTCATTACTGCATACTACATACACACATACATTTTACATTTATCAAATACATGAATCTTGAACTGTTTTTTACATATTTATGCTTACAGTGTTTGTGTATATATATCCATGAAACCACCACTCAGATAAACACACAGAAAAATTATCACTCCAGAAATTTCTCCTTACTCCTTCGCAATCAAGTCCTGAAAAGCCACTATTCTGACACCGATCACTTTATATTAATTTTGCCTTTGTATTAAGTGTATACAAATGGAATCATACAGTATGTATTTTTATTGTATTCTTTTATTCAAAACAATGTTTTGAGATTAATTTATGCTGTTGCCTGCACTAATAATTTGTTTTTATGGTCTACTCTTCTATTATATGGTTTTATTTATTATTAGTTAATATTTTAAAGACGACTTTGCTATTTTTACCTGTATTTCAGAGGAAGTAAAGTTTCTTTTCTACTATCTCTAAAATAGGAACAATAATATTTAGTTTGCTGATTTACATTGAGTATTGCAATTACGTATATAAAGCACCTGGTACATACTAGGCACTCAAAAAATGGTAGCTATTTCGAATTGTTATTAATGTAATTCAGGAGCCCCCTTTATCCTAAGCATTTAAAAACATGTGTACGTTGGTTGAAGCATGGCTCTTTGGGAGGCGAGAAGACCAAATGAAAACTTCTGGGATTCACATGAAATCTTGATAAGGTTGGTACATAGCATACGATTTTATAGGTAGGTATATTGAGCGAAAAAATATTATTACATGTAATTCCAGATTTGGTTAATAAAAAATGGAGATATCTGTATTTCGTGAAGCAGAATTGTTCTTGAAAACAAGAGCATAAATGCTGTAACTACAATTTCTCCCACACAGTAATCCTGGATATCTAACTGAGTTAACCCTTTGAGTCATTTCTTGTCATATCTGTAACTACGTTCTGTGAGAACATTTAGAGCTGTTAGATTTTCCTCTGTTCAGTTCAGGAGGCTACATAGTTCACAGGTCCCAATGTCCCCACTGGCAATTTCCAGGTGACCTTTCGATCATTTACCATTACCTACCACTATGCATCAAAAAAATAAGGGTAAATTCCAAAAGACAGGGACAAGTAGGCTGAGCTCTCCTCTTGCATTTCAAGAGTCTGGCATTTTTACTGCCGCAGGATGAATTAATTAGGAAACACAGAGCACTATTAAACACATCTCTGGAGCTCAGAGTTGAGCTGGGAGGTAGGACTGCTCCACACTTTTGTTTAAATTTATTAGTTTTTAAAATAAAATCAATAAAATGCATAATAAAAATTAGATGTGTAACAAGCATTACTATAATAATACTGCTGGTTAATATAAGAAAAGGAAGGCCATTACTCCTGAATAAAGACAAGATGTAATCAAATACTGTATTTGCTCAGAGATTTTAAGAATTAAACATATTTAAAATATCTGAAGAAAAAACATTAAAATTTCTGCAGAAAGTATTTGTCATTTCTAATGAATCATTATATATTTAAAAAATATCTGTTTATTTGACAGATAAAGAGAGAGCAAGCACAAGCAGGGGGAGCAGCAGAGGGACAGAGAGAAGCAGGCACCTTGCTGAGCAGGGAGCCCTATGTGGGCTTCCATTCCAGGAACCTGGGATCAAGACCTGGGCTGAAGGAAGACGCTTAACAGACTGAGCCATCCAGGAGCTCCAAATCATTATATTCTACAGCTCCCAGAATCACCACTTTCATTCTTCCCCATTGTAAAATTTATTTTCATATCATGACATTCTATGTCATAAGAAAACAGGATCTATTATGTCCTGGTACGTTTCTGTAACTTTATTATCATGTCTTCTAAATTAAGATGCACTCTTATTTTAGAATGCCTCCACTTTTCCAGGTCAATAAACATGATTTAAAAATTATTTCAGGTATTTGCCTGCTCTTTGAGGCTGGATGTGAAGAAATGACTCAAGTGCCAATACGTCTAACAACATCAGATGAGTCAGTCAACTCCAGGTGCCAACATTCAAGAAGAGAAGACTAATGGGATGTAAATTCTGCACCAGCTATGGAGTGAGACTGGGTAACTGTGACTCCACCACAGATAATCCTTGCAGCTTCAGTCACATCACTTATTCTCCCCAAGCCTCAGTCCTTTATCTATAAAATAGATATTAACAATATGAAAGAGATATTAATCATACCTCTCAGGGTAACTGTAAGGAGAAAAACAGTTCATAGATGTAAATGCTCACCACAGTATTTGTTATAGAACAAATGTTCAATTGGTATATTATTATTATTATTATTATTATTATTATGAAAATAAAAAAAACTTCTCTGGTAAGCAAACGTTTTCTATCCTGCTTAACAATCTTTTCTGCTCCCTCTTATAAATACACTTCTGAGAGAGCTAAAGCTGGGGAAAGATTATTAGGCAAAATTAGAATACATAGATTTGCATTTGGTTTTTAAAATATTTATTTCATTAAAAAATTATTTTCAACTTACAGGAGTTTCAAATGTCCTTTTAATAGTATATTATCCATAAAATTATATAACATCCTTAAATTCAGGGTTTTCTTTTTTATGGGTGGATTTCCTGCACCCCAGTGGCATGACAAGTAAGACACAGAATGATTAAGCAAGGTGCCAAATGCCTCATACATAGGGGTCAAGCCAGGATTCAAATGTTTGTGTAGCAGGCTCCAGAGCCCATGGTTAACCACCTCACTCCAGTGCCTTTTGGTAAATGCTGCCATTATTTGAACATCTTTAAAATGCAGTATTTCTCTTAATCCTTAAAGAAGTCCTATGAGGTAATTATGACTAGTCTTACTCTACAGATGAGAAAACTGAAGTTTAGAGAGGTAAATAACTGGTAAGAGTTCTGGAGAACTATGATTCCAACTCATTAACTGCTGAATTGGGATCCCACTCTTAAACTTTTTATCCTTTTATAATAAAAGGAAAAGTTGAGAAATTTAAAGGAAAAAAAACATTTAAGTAGAGATGAGGTACAACTCTAAATTATATAATCTACTTCTAAGTATAATTAAGAACTCGGAATAATTTCCCTGAAGTCCTTTTTGAAAATATTTTATTGAGTTGAAAGGTAAAATTATGCTTTTAGGGTATCTTTTCTACATGAAAAATTGTGCACTGAAAAAAAAATTCTTGGCTCTGTTAGATATTTGGATTATATCCCAACCTCATCATTGGAGGTACATTCCTTTTGCCTCTGTCAAAAGTAGACACAGGGGAAAAAGCAGCATAATAAAACTTCATGAATTCAGCTTACTTAAGGAAAAGCCCTTCAATTCAGAAAAAAAAAAAACTAAATTAAAGAAAAGAAAAGAAAAGAAAAGAAGGCAACTTAATTATTTTAAAGTACTATGGGGACTTTATCTATGCTTAGTCCTTGGAAGCTGTGCTTTAAGGAATAGGGCAAATGATTTTTAATTACCTTATCCCAAATCATAGCCTGAGTAGAATCTGCCTCTATGTGCTTTGCAACTGCATTTCTGAAAATATGAAAATGTATAGCTTAAATGTGTAGGGCATTTGGTTCTCTTAACCAAATCTACAATGACTTTATAATGTTTTTTTTTTCCTATTGTTGTTGAACAATCAATACAAAGAGATCAAAAGAACAAAATATTCATATTAGAGAAGTCAGATCAATGAAAGTTTATTTTAACATTAACCTTAACATCCTGATAATTTAAAGGCAAATGAACTAAGGCTCATATGGTAGAAGGGTAAGGAATTCAAAATTAAAACATATGGTTAATGTAGCTTTATCACAATAACTGCTCTGCAGGTAAACTTAGTTGAATTACATTGTATACCACTCAATTGTACAAGAAGATTGAAGTATCTTCTTAAGGCATAAATTTTAAAAATAATCCTTCTTTTTTATTTGAAATAATTATATACATCTTTAGATTTATCAGATGGCTTTTATTTAAAATAGCTGAAAAGAAAAAATAGTGGAAAAGGAGAAAGGTGAATTTACTTGGGAGTTTGGGATATTATATCAATTCCATTTACATTAATATTATAAATGTGTCAAGAAAACAAGAATATAAAATATTGTTATTGAAAGAGGTTTTTTTTAAGATTCATTTGTTTTAGAGAGAGAAAGCCAGTGAGTTGGGGGGAGTGGCAGAAAGAGAGGGAGAAGGAGAGAATCTCAAGCAGATATTGTGCTTTAGAGCTCAATCCCAGGACCCTGAGATCATGACCTGAGCTAAAATCAGGAGTCACACGCTCAACTGAGGCACCCCTACATGGAAGAACTTTTATTCTACCTCTAACAAAAGGATATGTTCAAATTTAATTACTGCATTATCTTTCAAAGTATAAACCCTTTAACTAAAATTTTCTCAAATGTAAAGCTAGAATGAGAGACAATATTTTTATAAATTGTATGAAACTAAATATTTAATTGTGAATTCAAAAAGATTTAAACTAGATAATTTAATATGACCTCACTAAAGAGAATATTTCATGGATAATCTTGTATGCATTCATATTCTATGCCTACTTTACTTTTGTAGGATGTAATTACAGAGCTATGTCATATTTAAAAGAATTTTAGATAGAAAATTAAGCTCCAGTGATAATCTCTATTTAAAGCTACCTGGCTTGAGATGCAAGGGGAAAAAATGTAAAGACTAACCAGACCACCATAAAAATGTGGAATATAAGTGGAGATGTTGGTAGGGTTACCACTCAGTGCCCACAGTTCTACTTTCACCATATACACCTTTTCTTATCACTAAACAACAACACAAAAGGAGTATTTACTAAAAAACTGTAATATTTTGAGAACTGTTTTTAACAATTTTCTTAGTGGCCCTGCTCCTGTAGTCTCATTTTACTTCAGAGCTCAGAACAATTAGATGATAACATCTGGCAAGTATTGTTCTAAACTAGATGATAACATAATTATTTTAAAACTGTGTTTGTACTGAATTTTTTTTTAAAAGTGATAATTTATACCTTAAAGTACATTTTTAAAATAAAATATTTTAAAATATTGTATCTTTTATAATTATGTAATAGTTTATTCTTTATTTTCTTTGCAGCTTCAAGAGTTATAATCTAAATTGCAACTGAAGGAAGTTTAAGCTAGCTGATATGCACCTAGCTATTTCCATGCTTCAAAGCCTGCAGAACCATCTGCTTGTTGGCAGGTGTAATTAATTAGCTAAGTAGAAAAGACGCTCCCTTTTAGAATCAATAGGAGGAAAGGAGGGAGAACTCTATGAAAACCCAATCCTGGGCAGACCCATCGGCTGGGTGCCTCTGGGCAAATTTCCGATGCTGAAAACTCATTGAATTTAATGGTTCTTAATTTCACAAGATTTCTAATTACAGCTAGGATAATAAGATGTGATCCAAAAGTTAAAAAAAAAAGTTGGCATATTTTCAAGGAAAATCCTTCCACACAATGTAGATATTCTAAAGTGGAGAAGTTCATTTATTTATACATTTTATCCATTTATTCACTCAACTTCGTTAACAGGCAATTTTGGATCTATTCAGCTGACAGGTGGCAAATGCATATTAATAATAGAAAAATGTAAAACGTTAAATTTTTTATGTAAACCAGCATTTCTTTTCAGAAGTAGGGAGAAGTCAATTCAAAATATATCATTAGTCATTGAATAGATTTAAAAAAAAGACTATTTCTCAGAAATAAGTGGGCAAAAATATAGTCAAAAATAAAGATCAAAAACTACTTATACTTTTATTTATATAGCTTATATTGCTAAACAGTCTAGACAATAATGGATTCTACAACGCCTCCTCTTTTAAATGTGCTAATTGACAAGAACAAAATGCTGACTTAAATTCAAAGATCTCCTAGGGGTTGGCCTTAAAAGCGTAAGGTGAGGGAGGTTTCAGGAACATAGAGTGGGTTGGAAGCATGGCAAACTGGGGAGCACTTTTATAGCTAAAAGAAGCAATGACTGCCAGCTTCAGAGGAGTGTTATCAAGAGACAATGTGACTCCAGGGTTGCCAGAGCTCAGTTTTGTTCTAAGGGGCCCAAATCCAGAATTTGTTGGGTAGTGCCCCACTGTTTAAACATTCTCTATGCAAAGCAAAGCTGTTGGTCAGTTATGATCTATGACCAGCAATTTACTGCATCTAGTTAATTAATAAATCCAGGGATTCCTCAATAATTACCCAGGATTTACATCAATAACCATGTTGAAGTATGATCTCATTGATCATGTCTTATCAGTTCCTCTACCTACTAACAGAGAACGGAAAGGGAAGGCGAGGCAGTTCTATAACTCACGAAAAAAGAAAGGAAAGTGCAAAAGTCCCTGTAGTTATGTGAAGAATGGAAGTCTAGAATGCAATGAATTCTATTCCTCCTCTTCATTTTTATTGATCCCCATTTGTTGTCATGGAGGTGGACTAAGCCTGTGGCTGTATTATGAGTTAGAATGTGTGCTGCTGAAATATCACCACAGGACATCACACTCCCACCACTGAAATTTAAAAATCACATGTGAAGGCTTTTATGTCATCTGGAAGGGGAAATTAGATTAGGAAGGACTTGTTTATAGCATTAATTTAACAGCACAAAGAAAATTAAAGAGTAAAGGATCCTGGAAAGTTAAATTATAATTTAGATAAAGGGGGAAAAATAGAAAAAAAAAGTTGTAGTCAAGAATATAATCCCAGACTTTGTTGGTCCTGAATCAGTAAGGTGGGGATACATACTTGATCCTTGGAGACTAGAGGTGGAAAGGAGGAAAGAAAAGTTTCGACCTATATATTTCATAATTCTGAATGAGGTTCTGATAAAAAATATTGATTATCGGTTTCCATATAATATTCCCTTTTTATTTGAGAAGAAAGATCCTACTACCACTGAAATCAACAGGCCAAAAAATTTCCAAAGAAGCCAATCAATTAATCAGTTTCAAAAGAAAGAAATCTCAAGAACTGACATTAGACCAGTAGGATGATTTCAGCCAGGAGCAAGCTGCAGCAAAGTTTTAGCTGCTCACTGTTTTTACTTCTGCTCCCCCAAAATGCCAGGGTTACCTGAAGACTTCTAAGAACCACACACTGATTTCTTCTCTATACTTAGGACACAGGAATTTTAGGAGATTTGGGTCCTTTCCGCTAGGTCTATATTTTAGTTTTGTTTTGTTTTAATGTTGTAGCCTGCCTCCCATGTCCATTTTGAAGGGATTTGGTTCTGCCTCAATTCTTCATCTCTAATAGCGAGTGTTCTCTCTACCTCTGAGCAGAAAGTAAAGTTATTTCAGTAGGATTCTGCTCAACTTCTATCTGCCATAGATCTGTAATCTTTAAACATATATATTTTCCTCCCATATCTGACTACAGAGAAAAGTTGGAGAACAAAGATCTGTCTAATGAAATACCTGAGGTTAACAATAGTTTCAGGAAGAGTTTAATGGAGAAAACCAAGAGTATTTAAGGCCAGAGAAAGAAAATTGAGACTATGGGGATAGACAAATATAATTAAAGTAAGGAGAGAAATATTTATTTAAAATACTTTGCCAACATTTATTATTTATACTAATCTGTCCTTGGTCTTTCAAGAGATGGGTGGCCCCTTCTCCAAACTCTTGGCTAGAGAGCTGCACTGTGTCTCCTTGTTCCCTCTCTTGTCACTAACCAGTTAATTTATCACAGCTCATCAGCGTGATCTTTTCAAAACCGAAATATAATCTTTACAACATTAAAGATCAAGATTTTTTTAATGGTTAAACCATTAAAATAAATCAAATAAATCAAATAAACCATAAGCCAGAAAGTAATGGTGACTTCAACAATACATATTGTTAATATCCAGATCATTTGGGGTAAAATCTTTGGGGAAAAAAATAAATACTATAAGAAGACCTAGTAAATTTACCCTTCATCTTTTCTATTATCCCTTCTTCTCATTTTTTTGGAGGGAGGGCAACATACATGAAGATATTCTTCAAGATAATAAGAGAGAAAGCAACAGAGTAGAAGACATATTATATAGAAAGTAAAGTACCAGGACACAGCAGACCTAGAGATCTAACACAGACTGATGAAATAAAACTGAAGGTTCAAGGAGACTGATCTTTAGAGAGAAAGGGGGCTGATAAAATGCATTATATTATCAAGTATTTGGTAACAATTAGAATATAATAAAAACAAATTGTACAAGGAAACAGAAGCCAAGCAAAAACATCAGGACAAACAAAAAACTGCACAAGATAATAAATACAATTACAGTACCTTTTTTGTCTGCCACAAATGATCTTTCAAAAATTAAAATAACATGGAATAAAAATAAAATAACATGGATACTCTATATTGATTTTCAACTCTTAGACAAAAAGATATAGTATCTTTTACAGTTAAAGAACAAAACTGTCAAGGTCGATGACATAGTCTGCTTGATTAGTAATGTCTAAGATTGATGAAACAAGAAAAATAATATTCAAGACATACATTGATAACTATCAGAAGAAGAGAACTAGACATTAGGTAATGCAGGAGGTTGTTGCTTTTAACCATGTGAATATATAATTTCTTTTTATTTTAAATTGAGGTATACCTGTATGTATATTATGTATACCTTTTATACATAAAATTAATATAATTATAATAAATATATTATAATATATAATATAATAAATATAATGAGAACTGAATAGTTCTCAGATGGTTGAGCCACAGACTCTTCATTTCAGCTCAGATCATGATCTCAGGGTCATGAGACTGAGCCCCATATTGGGCACTGTCCTCAGTGGAGGGTCTGCTTGAGATTCTTTCTTTCCCTCTCCTTCTGACACCCCTCTACTTATGCTCTCTTTATCTAGAATAAATTTAAAAATCTTTTTAAAATAATATAATACAGCTGAGATTTTTAATTTCAGGTATACAACATATGATTTGCTATTGGTGTATATTGTCAAATGACCACCACAAAAATGTGGTGGTTAACATCTAGTCACAATACATAGCTACAACATTCTTTTTTCTTGTGATGAGAACTTTTAAGATCTACTGTTTGAGTAACTATTACATATGCAATAGAGTATTATTACCTATGTAACCATTCTGTACATTACATCCCCATGACTTATTTATTTCATAATCGGAAGTTTGTACCTTGTAACCCTCTTTACTCTTTTACCCACTCCTACTTCTGGCAACCACCAATCTGTTCTCTGTATTTTTGAGCTTGGTTTTTTTGTTTGTTTAGTTTAGCTTTTTTGTTTTGTATTTTTAGATTCCACATATAAGTGAGAGCATATGGAATTTGCCTTTCTCTGTCTGACTTATTTCATATAGCATAATGCCCTTGAGGTCTATCCATGTTGTTGTAAATGGCAAAACTTTATTCCTTTTTATGGCTGATGATTTTCCATTGAATATATATTCCCAATGTTCTGTATCCATTTATCTACTGATGTAACTTAGGTTGTTTCTATATCTTGGCTATTGTAAGTAATGATGCAAAGAGCATGGGGATGCATGTATTGGCTCTGTAGTACTGTCTCTATTCCAAAACTGTCAAATCCAAGTCACATAGAAGTTAACTGACTTAGTATTTCAAGAAGGGACAGTGAAGTAGTCTCCTTAATTCTTCTGAGAAACCCTGCCACTTGAGTCTCCCAATTTTTAAAAAATCTGACACATTTAAAAATACTAATGTGAAATCTAGTCTCAAAATTATTTTGTTAATAAGCCTCAAGAACAATTGGTCACTCTCTTTTCATCAAAGAATTGGCCAAAAATCATATAAATTAATTTTTTAAAGATTATTTATTTATTTATTCATGGGAGGCAGAGAGGGAGAGAGAGAGAGGCAGAGAGAGAGAGAGGCAGAGAGAGAGAGGCAGAGACACAGGCAGAGGGAGAAGCAGGCTTCATGCAGGGAGCCCAAGGCGGGACTCCATCTCGGGACTCCAGGATCATGCCCTGGGCCGAAGGCAGGTGCTAAACTGCTGAGCCACCCAGGGATCCCCATAAATGAATATTTTTAAGAGTATTATACATAAATGTAAAAAAATTGTAAGATATCTAGCACTGTGGACTAATTAAAGAAATGTGAAAAAAAATAAAGAAATGTGGAAGAGATATACGCTAAATACTATGCAGCAACATAAACATACTTTGAAAGAGTTTTAAAATATGGGAATGACTTTATGAATACATGAGCAAAAAAATAAAAAATACAGAAATGTAAATGCAGTTTGAGTGCAATTTGTTTAAAATACATTTTAGGCATATACATCCGTAATACATACATGTAATACTGGAACAAAAAACCCTGCTTGTCATCTGGATGAGGTTAGGAAAACTCTTAGCTTCAGTGTAGTCATCAGAAAACAAAAATAATATTTCTCATAGAGCTGCATAAGGATAAATGATATGATGTTTATGAGGATATCATAATTGCTGCTTAACAGTGAGATGTGTGTATGTATATGTGTAATTGCTAGAAGTATACTAATATGTCACATATAATTACATCATCTATATATACAGAGGCAGAATACTCATGCAAAGATGTTAAAATTAAACCTTAAAAATTATAGGAAATTACACAGAAAATAAGTAGAATAATATAGAGGTATTAATATGAAATTCTTAAAAGAGAAAGCAATTCACTTATCTGGTGAATCACAATCTTTGAGCTGAATGTCTATGTTTCATTTGAGAAATGAATAAACCAATCTGAAAGTTTCTCAATAATGTTCCAGCATTATTGTGTCAGAATATAAAGGCAGGCAGTAGGTTCCAGAGCCTACGGTCATAGTCACTGTCATCTGACTTTATTCAATTGCATATTCATACTCATGAATACATAAGTCAAACTGTGACTAAACACACCATAGGAAGCATGGTCACACATTTGATTTCCAGGGCCAGTTGATACCTGTTTGCCCCCCAGATTAATTATAAATAGTGCCTCTTTTTCCTCTTACCATAAATTGTATGGTGATCTTATTCATTTAAAAAGTATAAAATATTCTCTCTATGCATGGTTTGCACAGGTGGAGAAGTCAAGGTCAAAGTTTAAGACTTTTTATATTTCAATAAAAGCAAATTTCTGGCAAAGAAAAGCAACTTTTTAAAAAGTTATTGTGGCAATCAAATAGAATAATAGCAGTGCGTCCAACTATATTTGACATATAACTTGAAAAATATAGTGTTAAAATTATGAAAATATTTTTACAATACAAAATGTATTTTTCATAAATGTAACTTTCCCATAGAAAGAAAAGTGTTTGAGTTTCCTCAGGTGTTATGTTTTCTTGTTCTGCCAAAAAAAATTTCAGCAGTTTGAGAAGATCAAGAAAGTAAGGTAGAAAGCAATCTATCAAATTTCTAGAGATTGTCAAAAATGTTAAGAAATAATACCAAAACAAAAAGAACTGTTTCCCTTCAGGAATTTCAACTTTGCAAGCATTCCTTTTTCAAAAGACTCCATTATTATGACAAATTTTATCAAAAAAAATGTTTAATTCATTGCAAATAGCATACAACTAAAGTTCTGTATTTTGCTTATGGTGTAAAACGCTATAAAAATCTAAAACTTCTACTTAACTCTTAATAAAATACTCAGTTATGACATAGATATATTTTAATGTGTATTATGTGTGACAAAATGTTGACATATGTTTCGAAAAATTTAAAAAAAATAAAAGTCTTTTTAAACAGTTATCAAACGTGTCTGTGATGCTGAAAGAAAACTGTACATTTCATTAATTTTGAATAAAATAGTTATACTACAGTACTCAACTATTACCAACAACGAGCACCACTACCCATAAAACACAGAGTACTCTCTTGAAATAGTCAAGACGTAAATTCACAGAAAAAACTCTTGTGATCAGTACTTAATACTTACTTCCTCTATTTGTAGAAACACTGTCAGTAGTTAGCAAGTAATGGAGCTGGGAGCTATGCTCCCAGAGGTACTATTTTCTAGATGAGACGCAAAACTCCAGACTTGACCATAAGTGGTCATTAAAAGTCCCAAGGTACCTTTCAGGGAAAGTAGCAGTATTTGCCTCAATGTCCTGGCTTGATTCCAACTAACTAATTACACTCAGCCTGACTGGATAATTGTAGATTGTTTCAATGTGAGAGTGCAATTTCCTTGTTTGGTTATATAGTGCCTGGATCTTTCTTTGAAAAGTCCACCTCACAAAGTTTACAGGGGGAATTATTATTGCTGATCATCTCTTTTAAACAAACATGAAGACCTAGGTCTGCCTAGCATTTACCTCAAAGACTTAAAATATGGCCCTGAAACTGAATTCATACTGACATTATGGGTATTCCCAAAAATTTGAGGAAAGACCTAAGACATGGGGAAACTCAGTTTGGAGCTCCAATAGGGTAGATACCTTCTTGTCAAAGGGGTAGTGGGGATGTTGACAAGGTAGGGCAGTTTAATACATTTAGCGAATCTCTCTTGGGTATAGTTGCAATATATCTGATCATTATTCTACCAAATATCAAATAGCAAATGCACACACACACACACACACACACACACACACACACACACCATGCAAAAAAAGGTTTATTTTTCAGGACAAACTCTCAGCAGATATAAATTTACTCTTTATCTTCTGATGCTGTGACAGAGATTGCAATCTGTCTCCTCAAAATACTCTCTCTTTCTTCTACAGTAATGGAGATTTACTGGCCATATACTTACCAAATAAGGACTATATTCCTCAGTGTTCCTTGAAGCTAAATGTAGCCACATGACAAAGTCCTGACCACTGTAATGATATAGGCAGAAGCAAGGTGTGCTAAATCTTGATTTTGTCTCTTTATTTCCCCCTTTCTCTCTTCCTCAAGAGCCCATGATTGAGAGCCATTTTCAATTATACATATGAAAGCATCATCAAAGGGGCTGGTAGTGCCACAAGAAGGAAAACATCCCCCAAATTATGTAAATGTATATCTGCTATAGGATCTTGTAGGCTAAATGTCTTTAGGTTGTTATATAAGAAAGAAAAAAAATCTACCTTGTTAAAGCTATTATTGTTAACGTGGTTCATACTTCTTAGTTGAGTCTGTATTTTAACTAATGAAGATGATTTTATACATTCTTCTTTTATCTCTTCCCAGTTTTGTCATTAAAGAATGTTTTATAATAGCTTTTTTTGCTTTGTAAACATCTTTGTATCTCAACCAAACAAGAATTGAAATCTTGATAAGTATATAATATTTTAGGATAAGCCACGTATTCTGTTTAGCGCTTTATTCACATTTATTCATTGAATTCAATGTGGTAAGACCTAAAATAGGGTACCCTAAAATACAGAGGAGGGTCACCTTTAGTGAAGCAATCTTCATACACCGGAAGATGTCTCAAATGAGTTTTGAGTTACTAGTATTTGTTGCTTAGATGAATGTGGTAATAGGGGCAGAAAGGTATTCCAATACAAGAAAATACCACTTAACAATGGTCCCCAAATAATAAAAAGCTTATCTAGTTTTTTAAAAACTACACAGAAGTAGGCATAAAATAAAGACCTTCTCTCATTTAATAAAGGATAACATGTGTGACTTAAAAATAATGAGAATTCAGGCATTTGTTCTGGAATAAGTACACTAAAACTAAATTATATATTTACATTACCTTGAATATCTAACTACTTATGAAAAGAAACATGAATATATTTTTAAATATTAATTCCACAGGCCTGTACTGAGGACAAATTATGTGAAGAATGATGTGCTTCGTTCTCTTATAGGTGAGTGGAGAAGAATAGCCATTAAGAGAAAAAAAGAAGTGGAGAATACAGTTCTTATCTTCAACTGGAAAAAATTCCAAATGTTTATAACATGTCTGCTTTTTAAAAAACATTTTATTTATTTATATGACAGAGAGAGACAGAGAGAGCACAAGCAGGGGGAGTGGCAGGCTCCTCACACTGAGCAGGTAAACGGGGAGCCCAAGGTGGAACTCGATCCCAGGACCCTAGGATCATGACTTGAGCTGAAGGCAGATGCTTAACAGACTGAGCCACTCAGGCACTCCTAAAATATCTGCTTTAAAATAAATAAGTGATAAAGTTTTAAATTTCTAAAGGTTATTTTTATAATACTATTTCCTCAATTTTCCATCAAGTTAGAAAGTAACAAACCTAACCTTCAGTATTATTTATTTCTAGATGTTACAATATAAAATGAATCCAAATGATATGACTTGTCCCTTGCCTAAAATCTTCTTAAAGCATTATTTACCTGTGGTCCAGAATAAATGCATGATTACTTAGAAATGTTTTTTTTTTTTTCCATTTAGTTATTGAATTCTCAATTCAATTTGGGAAAGAAACATTTAACGATTACTGTGTGGTAGACTTTGTGCTAAAGCCTAGATATATAGAAATTAATAGGCATGGTCTTTGAGCCCAAGGAAAACATTATCCAAATAAAGAGGAAGACGTAAAGATGACTGACCACAGGATAAGGCCCATTCTATAATGAAGATATTTACAAACTGAATGGAAAAACAAACAAACAAAAAGAAACTATGGAATCTGCCAGGGGGAATTAGGGAAGGTTTTAGTCTGAAACTTATAGAATGAGCAGGCATTCATCAGGGAAATACAAATCAAAACCACAATGAAATACCACCTCACACCAGTGAGAATGACTAAAATTAACAAGACAGGAAACAACAAATGTTGGAGAGGATGTGGAGAAAGGGGAACCCTCTTGTATTGTTGGTGGGAATGTGAACTGGTGCAGCCACTCTGGAAAACCGTGTGGAGGTTCCTCAAGAAGTTAACAATAGAGCTCCCCTATGACTCAGCAATTGCACTGCTGGGGATTTACCCCAAAGATACTGATGTAATGAAACGCCAGGACACCCACACCCCAATGTTTATAGCAGCAATGTCCACAATAGCCAAACTGTGGAAGGAGCCACGATGTCCTTCGACAGATGAATGGATAAAGGAGATGTGGTATATATACAACAGACTATTACTCAGCCATCAGAAATGATGAATACCCACCATTTGCTTCAACGTGGATGGAACGGGAGGGTATTATGCAGAGTGAAATAAGTCAATTGGTGAAGGACAATCATCATATGGTTTCACTCATATGGGGAATATAAGAAATAGTGAAAGGGATTATAGGGAAAAGGAGGGGAACTGCCTGGGAAAGATTAGATGGGAGACAAACTATGAGAGACACCTAACTCTGGGAAACAAACAAAGGGTTGCAGAAGGGGAGGGGTGGGTGTTGGGGTAACTGGATAATGGGCACTAAGGAGGCACTTCATGGGATGAGCACTGGGTGTTATACTATATGTTGGCAAATTGAATTAAAAAAAAAAAAGAATGAGTAGGCATTTGGGACAAGGACTACTGGGCTGTAGGTGATCTGAGGAGATGCCCAGCATTTGCAGGAAATGGAGGTGTGAGAAAGTGGTAATAACCAGTAACCACTAAAGGCAGTTCTGTGTCTCCAGAGTACACATAGCACAAACGAGGTGAGGGCAGATAGATATAAAATGGAGCAAACAGAAGGAGGACTTTCATAAGGATCTCTGTTTTTCTTAGGTGTAATGTGAAATTCAGATATAATATACATCAAATAATTCTGAAAGGGTAAGTGGTCTGTTGTAATTTTCACGTTAGTAGAAGATTTCTGGAAGCTAGGCTGAGAATGGATTGGGACAAACTAGAGGCCAAAAGAACAGTAAAGAGAGTATTGCAGTGGCCTGGGGAGGTATAGTCTAAGCTAGGCTAGTGCAGAGCAGAGGAAGAATGAGTAGATTTGAAATAGGATCAAAACACATTTTCATAGTTCTCATATATGTGGGTGAAAAAGAAGATAGAAAAAAATTCCATGTTTCTGACTTCAATAAATGAATAAATACTGAATTTTGGGATAGATGAGACCAGTTTGGGAGACAAAATGATAAATTGAGAATTAGATGGGGTTTAGTTTGAGGTACTTGTGGAAAATATCTTACATTCAAACTATTAATAGTTATTGAGTAAAGGACATAAACAGGCAACTCAAAAGCAGATATCTACAACTCATAAATACATTTAAAAAAATGTTCAAATTTCAAATCAATGGAATATCAAAGAAAAGAAGAGGTGCTAATTCATTTTTTTAACAGTAGCAACAACAGCCAAAAATTAGAGATTTCCCATGTCAGGGTAAGTGGGATGAAATAGTGTCTCTTATTGATAGCTGATAGTGTTGCAATGACTTTCAAGAGTGATACATTTATCCATTCACTTCAATCAAATAATCCATCTCTGGGAAAGTATCTTCATGAAAGAATATAACTGAAAAAAACTAAACACTCAAATATGTTCATTAATACATGAATAATAAAACAAAACCAACCCATATAAATACCTGAGTAGTTTACGAAGAGTTACATAAAATTATAGATGAGCATTTGATGGAATATTATGTAAATAATCATAATATAATGATGCATGCGTATAACATGGTAAAATGAATTTTAGCCCAAATTATTTATCCCTTTGTATATTGAAACTTTTGTCATGGCCTCTCTTGTAGGAAAAATCTACTTTCCTACCTCTTGGCTTTCAGCTTGACCATAGAAGTTGCTTTGCCAGTTAGAATGACAGTGTACCTACCATTTCCGTACATGCCTTAGGAGCATTGTGAACTTTTTGCTCTCCCTTTTTGCAGTACTATTTCTTATAGCTGTTATTCCTTCACCTAGACCTTGGAACAAACTGCACAAAGCAAACCAGCCTAAGTCCATCCCAGCCATACGTGATGCTTGAAGCAGAGTTTCTGAAACAAGTCCTGTCTGAATCACCAGACCAGATTCTTAGCTAATTATCATAGATTCATAAGAATAAATGTTTGTAGTCACTTTTTTACTAGGGTGCTTTTTGATGCATCATTATTGGGACAATAGTTAACTAAAACAACTATGTGAATATATTCATAAGAAAATGGTAGACAGGAAACAGAAACTATAATTGTTCATGTGTTTACTTTTGGGGACGGTGAGATGCCAGAAGCAAAGAAAGCCTAATTGAATACTTTTATGTAGGGCAGCCCCGGTGTTGCAGCGGTTTGGTGCCTCCTGCAGCCTGGAGTGTGATCCTGGAGACCCGGGATCGAGTCCCACATCGGGCTTCCTGCATGGAGCCTGCTTCTCCCTCTGCCTGTGTCTCTGCCTCTCTCTCTCTCTATCTCTCTGAGTAAATAAATAAATCTTAAAAAAAAAGAATAATTTTATGTAACTGACCTATAATCATTACAATGGATAAGAATACCTTGAAAGTTGAGTTTTCGAGCACAAAGAAAGAAATCAATTTTGAGTGTCCACATCTGAAAATAAGAGATATATTACTTTGCCTTAGACATATTTCTTTAAATAATCTTACTAATATTTTTAGGGCACCTGAGTGGCTTAATCTGTTAAGCATTTGCCTTCAGCTCAGTCATGATCTCGGGGGTCTTGGAATAGATCCCTGGTTCCTGCTCAGTGGGAAGTCTGCTTCTTCCTCTCCCCCTGCCCCTCTCCCCCCTCATGCTCTGTGTTTTTCTCTCTGAAATAAATAAATAAAATTTTTTTAAAAAACCTAAAATCTTACTAATACTTTTTTTGTCCCTTTAAAGATGATTCAAAATAATTTCTAGCAAAATTAACTTTACTACCTTCAGCCCCAAATGGAGAATCTATGGAAATTTAACACATCTATCTAACTTAAAACATCTTCCCTATGCTATTGTGGTGAATTGAATGGCAATAGAAGTCCATATTTCTAGGATTTTTTCAAAGTATGTTAACTCTAAATAGTTTTTCAGCTTTAGAACATCAGTGGTCAAAGACAGGCGTTCTGTGTTCTGTATGCCATTTCTGATAACCTTTCATTTTGTAATAACTGGTTAATGGTACACTTTTCACCACTTCTTTCATTTGATATTGAAGGTCTGATTGGCCAGTCACAGTTACTCATTTACATTCATATAGAAGTAGAAGGGGAAACAAAATAAACAATAGGTAAAAATTGGATTAAAAAGAACATGCTAAAAATAAATTAAATAAATAAATAAATAAATAAATAAGTAAGTAAGTAAGTAAAATAAAAAAATATATATATGTATATAACGAACATGCTGGGACTCCTGAGTGGCTCAGTGATTGAGTGTCTGCCTTTGGTTCAGGGTGTGATCTCAGGGTCCTTGGGATCGAGTCCTGCATCAGGCTCCCTGCATGGAGCCTGCTTTTCCCTCTTTCTGTGTTTCTGCCTCTCTCTGTGTGTGTCTCTCATGAATAAATAAATAGAATCTAAAAAAAAAAAAAATGCCCACAACAACGTGAAGAACATGAACGAGAATTACTATATCAAAGACCACTTTTGTGCAGAATGGCGAGGAAAGCTCCTCCGAGCTCCAGGCTCACATTTGGAGTACTCCCACACAATCTGTATACTTGACCTCAGATGGTGTTTTCATGTTGCCCTCTAGCTGCCAATATCCCTCTGCTGAAGCATTTTAAAATCCCTCACTGCTTAAAAATATTTTCTACTTCATAGATGTCTTTCATCCTTCCTTTTAAAGTTTAAGTTGCCTTGATTCTCACTCCTTTTCAGTTAATTGCTCTCAAAAACATCATCTAGTAAACTGAATTCCCTTAGGGACTAGACTATTTTAGGTGATACTGGTCTAGGAATACTTATGATTCAGCAAAGGGTACTTATATATGTGGTATTTTTAATGAATGAAATTCTGTTGTTGGGTATCTCTGGTGTGGAAGGACAAGGTAGGAAATAATTTAGGCAAAAAAAGTTTTGTAGCATGCTTCAAATCATACCAGTTAGGCAATTGGCTCTTTCACTTATACATGATCTGCCCTGGGAAAAAATTACTCTCCTTTAAGTTAAGTTCAACTCGAGATACTAATGTATTTTCCTGGAAAAGATGAAGTGCCACCGCAAACAAATGCTTGAATTTTATATTTTCACAAGTTTTTCCTAAGTAAAATACACAAGTTCTTTAAACTTATTATACTAGAAAATCTTAATTTAAAATATATGTTTAAAAAATAAAATAAAATATATTTATAGTAGAAAAGAAATTAATATTCAACAATGATTACTTGATGGGTAAAATTGAGTAAGAACTGATTATTGAAAAAAGGGAATATGGAATGCACTAACCTCCAAACTACAATTACATATTATTTTTCCTATTTCCAAAGCTTTCTGTAATGACAACTTTCTTTTTAAGATATACATCTGATATCACCTTTGTTTTTTTTTTTTTTTTTTTTAATTTTTTATTTATTTATGATAGTCACAGAGAGAGAGAGAGGCAGAGACACAGGCGGAGGGAAAAGCAGGCTCCATGCACCGGGAGCCCGATGTGGGATTCGATCCCGAGTCTCCAGGATCGCGCCCTGGGCCAAAGGCAGGCGCCAAACCGCTGCGCCACCCAGGGATCCCCTGATATCACCTTTGTAAATAACTCTATATCCTACATTAGTGTATAGTAAAACTTCTACATCTTACCTGACAAGTATTAAAGCCGTTTTAAGGGTTGTTGTGATTGCATTATGAATGGCTGATTTGAATAAAATTAATAAATGAAAAGAGAGGAACACAACCACCGCAGGATGACTAAACAGGTATACATTTTTCCATAGCAGAGGAAAAGGACAGGCTATTCTTTCATGTAAAAAAAAAATGTGTTTTTTCTTTAGAAGAGAAACCAAGTATATTTTAAAATGTTAAGTTTATTGAATAGTTGGAAAGAAATAATTAAAACATAGATTTATTATCATGATCATCATGATAATAAGTAGTTAACAGTAATGAACATACTTATACTTATTTCCAGAGCTTTTATGAGACTACACAATTGAGAGCACATACTTATGAGTCCTTATTATTTCCTTAATGGGGCAACTCTGAACAGACTCAATGAAAAGAGCAAAAAATGACATTGTATAAATAGCAAAATGAATCCAATCTTTTATTTTTGTCTCCTCTGGCTCCTATAACGTAGCAACAACACGTTAAATATTAAATCCTGATTCTCTGTAACACTATTATGAAATTTTCTATTTAACAGAATGGCTTCTAGTCTCTAGCGGACGATCTGCCTGTTGTAAGCATTTAGCAATTCATGCAACTTTATTAAATACCTGCTATGTGCTACCTGCTTTGAAGATACACAGATTAATGAGAGCCAGTTCCTGACTTCTGGGAGTTTATAATCTAGTAGAAGGAGTAGATTTTTTTAATTGTTTCTAATTTTTTTAAAGATTTATTTGTTTATTTTAAAGGGTAGCGGGAAGGGTAGAGACAGTCCTGACCAGACTCCATGCTAAGTGTGGCTCCCCAGAGGCAGGGCTCATTCTCATGACCCTGAGATCATGATCTGAGCAGAAACCAAGAGTCAGACGCTCAACTGACTGTGCCCCCCCAGGCACCCTACGAGTAGACTTTTTTAATTCTATAAAACTAAGATGAGTTAAACGTAATGTGTGGAAATGTAATATATTTGCCATAATATATTTATCTTTAGGCATCATAAACACATTTAATGTATATGAAATATTTCTGTTAATTTGGGGACTTTGACTTTGGGGCAGATCTTTTTATACCATAACTCCCAAATGCGACTAATATTAAGGATATTAACTGTCTACATATAGCTTTCTTAAAATATCAACCTATCCCAAAGACAACATGGAGATCAACTTATATTGAGTTTTTGGGTTACTAGAGGGAACTAGGAAAATGGAATAAAAGATAATCAACATTAAAAAACTCTGAACTTTAATATTTCAATGTGTTTCAAAGATATTTTCTTTTTTAAGATTTTATTTATTCATTTGAGAGAAAGGGTGCAAGAGGGAGAGAGAGAGAGAGACAGCATGAACAGGGAGAGGGGCAGAGGGAGAAGCAAGCTCCCCGCTGAGCAGGGAGCCTAATGTGGGGCTTGATCTCAGGACCTGGGTCATGACCTGAGCCAGAGGCAGATGCTAAGCCAACTGAGCCATCCAGACACCCCACATCTCCCCTCATTTTCAAATGAAGTAGTCTGACACAAGGAGAACTGCACAAAATAGTATGATTGACAACTGTAAAGTTCATATTATTCTGTCATTCTTTTGTTTTTTGTAATCCAAAGTGTGAATCAATACCTACCGTATTTCAGGTACTGTGCTAGGAATTAGGGAGATAATCGCAAGAAAAAAAAACAAACATACGTTGCTCCTGCCTTCATGAAATCTAGCATTCAAGGGCCAAATATTAAATGTTCAAAATTTTACTGAATAGCCATTGTGAAAAAAAAATAACAATCTTTTAATCCCTGGTGTCTTTCTTCTCATAGCCCTTCTCAATTTCTCAGATGCTCTATCATTTACTTATTTATTTTTATTTATTTATTTATTTTTTTTTGCTAATTGCTTATCTTCCCTCCATTAAAATATCAGCTTCACAAGCATAGGTATCTCTTTTATTACCTGGTACCTTCCAAGAACCTAGGACAGATATATGTTAAGTGAATGAATGGGCCTGACCTTGCTTAATAACAGTATTATATATAATGAAAAGTAGAAGTTGAAATTCAGTAAACAGGCATTACCCTGATAGCACAAAAGGATAAACCGACATAAAATAAAATGCTGATTGATTTTATACCAGAACACAAAGCACATGCTTAGGATGTCCTTGTATTTCTTCATTCATCAAAAACAACAACAAAAAAGTAATGTGTTTTACTTGAAAAAATCTTGATAGTTTAAGTTTACATTTCTGTGGCCCCACTGCTATGTTCAGATACCCTTTTTGAAGGGTTTGTGCCCTTCTGCGTATGTACGTGTTTTTAAACACGGGCAAATACTAGATATTCAGTTCAGTTTATGTTGAAATACAAACACAGCATGAATGTTGGGGGCTGTAAGACATATGTGTGCATACACAATACAGAGTTCATTATGGAAACACAAGAAATTTGTTCACTTGTAAGTATGGTTAGATTTGGGAATTCAAAGTAAATTTAGGATGTTTGAATCCTACTCTAATTCTGCCTTTTGCAGATCATTTTCTGCCCATGAGGGATGTACCCATTCCCATCACCCTAAGCCCTCATTCATTCTTTCATTCACTCACAGGTCAGTTTACTGGTGCTATTCTAAGACCTTGGAGTTACCGTAGAGCTCCTCTGCTCACTGTTGGGGCAGGGTTATTATACACTGCATAGCAGTTGGTTTGGTTTGTTTTGTATATTTTCCAGTTCTTATTCATCATTATTGACAATCCATACCCTAATTTGTAGATGTATTTATATATTTAGTTTGACATATTATGAGGAAACAAAAGTTCTTTCTTTTTAGTTTATTAGAACTGAAAGTATGTATATTGGGTTGTATTTTTAAAAATTGATTTGTTAGGACAAAGCATCCTGTACTTTGCTGACATGTGATTTTTAAATGACAACATTTCCAAAAACTTAGATGAGTGAAATTTTACAATTCACTGGATTTGTTCAATTTAGTTGGGAACTTTAAAAATACCTTCAATCCATCTGTACTTGCTGAAGAATAAATCTAGATGTGCCAATTTTCTTCATTTGCATGATGCTTCTAAACTTTGCAATCAATTTATTTTCATTGTAAAATAAAAGAGAGTATTTTCATTCTTACAAGTCTCTTCATAGAATTATACATGAACAGCTATAAGATATCTTCATGATCATTCTAGGCCAGCACCTACATTTTACAGGTGACACAACCAAGGCAAAGAAGTAGGTCTTGCCTCAGCAGTGCAGTATTACAATGCACATCTTTGAACATTTGATCTGTACTCTGTTCATTCCAGGGTTCCATTCTATAGGAAAATAGATAAGCTTAAACTCATTTCAAGAAAAACAAATCTCAAGAAAGTGAAAAATACCAATAAAATCTTAGTGATTTTATATAAGGTGGACTGACATTTGGACTAGGATAGCAACATTTCTGCAACATGTTGTTCATGGTGTTACATTTTCCACAAATCTATGAAACACTCTGCTCTTCTTACAAATTTTGTAGTTAAGCATTAACTAGCTTGGTTTTGTAGTTGCCACTTTCTCATCAGAAAACAAACACAGGGACCCCTGGGTGGCTCAGCCATTGAGTGTCTGCCTTTGGCTCAGGGCGTGATCCTGGGATCTGGGATCAAGTCCCATGTTGGGCTCCTTGCGGGGGAGCCTGCTTCTCCCTCTGCCTGTGTCTCTACCTCTCTCTCTCTCTCTCTCTCTGTGTGTCTCTCATGAATAAATAAAATCTTAAAAAAATTAATCAATTTTCAAGTAAGGAAGATACAATAGACTCTTTTACTACTATCAGATTTTTTTCTAGAATGTATGGTGTGCCTCCACAATCTGCTGTGTGCTTTCTGAGGTTCAGAGCTTCTACGGGACACACTTTCCAGGAAGGTTAGAATCTGTAGCATGAACTGTGTCTGGGCCCTAGACTTCTTCCAGAAGGGGCGGAGTTGGGGGATGGTGGTGATGGATCATAATCTGCAGACACTAGCTCAAATCAGAAGGAAATAAAACAACTGCATGGCAAGAGACTCAGCACATAGTCAGTCATTTGTACTTTTTTTTTTCTTAACAACAGATTCTACTTCAAACACAAACTTAAACAGAAACTATATGTAAAAGAAAGCTTCCCTGGATGAACCTGAGGGGTCTGCAGACATGTCTTGTCTACTCTTAGCATTCTGCAAAGACTGGAAAGGAAGACAGCTTCCGAGTCCTCAGCGTGATCTATGTCTAGAGTCTGGACCCCTCTCTTGCCATTCTCACCCCCACTTACTCCTCTCAGGTCTCATTTGTTCCCACACACCCAGTGCTGCCTGCCCTTTCCTCTGCTAGGGACACTGCTGTCACAGAGTCTAGATGCGGCTTCTTGCTGAAGTTGCAGCTGCTCCATGATACCTTCTCAGGAAATTTGTTCCTACTAACTAGTCTCTTTTTTTTATTGGGAGAAAATATGGTACATAGAATTGGATTAAACTTAATCTTTGGTTCCTAAAACATTCTCATCTTGGAGCTTGGCACTGCTTCTTTATTTTCATTAGGTATTTTATTTTATTTATTTTTTTTCATTAGGTATTTTAAATAATGTACTAATTACTTGTCAATCCATCACACAAAACAAAAGCCAGGACCTTGACAATAATCTGCATTATATAATTCCTCAACACACCCTTCTGCTCCCCTTCACTAGAACTCTGTGTTTTTTATACATCTGCTTTCATTTATATGCCATTTCATTGCATCTATATGTATTGATAAAAAATATATATATACATATATTATTTTGGTTGTTTTTATCTTTATTAAATAGGTTATCGATTTGCATGTTACTTTTTAGGACTTTTTTCAATCAATATTAGATTGCTGAGCTTTATATGTTATTCTTGCTCATTCTTTTTGGTTACTATCAAATATCTCCTTATGTGGTTTATTCTTCTCAATTACTTGCCATTTCATCACCCTGTCTTCTTTTCTTCATAGGAAATGCCTATATCTAAATTTATTAATTTATTTACTTGTTTACTGTTTCTCACCATTAGAACATAAGGTTTTTTTTTTTAAAGATCATTTATTTATTCATGAGAGACACACACACACACAGAGATAGAGAGAGAGAGGCAGAGACAAAGGCAGAGAGAGAAGCAGGATCCCTGTGGGGAGCCTGATGTGGCTCCATCCCAGGACCCCATGATCACATCCTGGGCACAAGGTAGATACTCAACCATTGAGCCACCCATGAGTTATTCACACCAGACCAATTGAATTCCTTGTAATTTCCCTAATATTTCAGGTTGTTTTGTATCTCTTGCCTTTCCTCTTTTTTCTACCACTCAATTTTCTCTTCCACTTAATTTCTTTGTTATTTTAAGCAACTAACATGTGCTTAAAATCTATACCTGTTTATATTTACAAATTAGAAATGGAGACTCACTAATATAGAAGTGTCTTGTGAAAATTAAATGAAATAAATGATGTAAAATGCCTGACACATACTAAACACACAGTACATAGTAACAAGTATTGCTATTACTGTACCTATTACTTTATCACTTGGAACGAATATAATCCCCATATTCCTGAGAAATTTTTTCATCCAACAACATCCAACTTCCACCCCCTCACGATAGCTCTCTCTGGACATGCTTCCATACCACGTGTATATAGACCTGTTCTAACACTTACCATGCTGCTCTGAATTTGTTACCATACTTCTCCTTCCATGTAATCCACAACTAAGCTATAAACTTTTTGTTTTAGGGACTATGTCTTATTTGTAAGACTTGTGAATGACAAGTTCCCTTTCTTCTTATACCATGCTCACCAAATACCCTTCAGATGGCTAATTCCATATGCCAGTTATTGTAAGCCACCTAGATTCAATTAACCTGCAGGCACAAACAGTATCTGCTTCCTTGAGCTGTACACTAACAATTGAGTTTAGAAATGAGGGACTCAAAAGAGGTGCTAAGTTTGAGGAGCCTGCTCCAGGTGGCAGGGTGACTAACTGAATTTTCCCTACAACTGAATTTTTCCTATTACATACTTTCTTCATCATGGTCCCTTTTATTTCACATCACTTCTAATTTACATCTTTGAATTTAGATCAATGCAGTTGTGAACTTTAATTTGTTTCTTTCTCTTTGTCTTTGATCTTTTAAACTTCCTACTACTTACAATATATTTTCAGTTAATTGTGTACTGGCTGCTAAAAATTAAAATGATTTAACACTGAGTATTTGAAAAGCAATAAACATAATCCCTAAGTGAAACTAGTTTAGTACAAATATATTTATAATTTTCACATTTGTACCAATATATTGGAGATGTCTTAATGTTTATCATCTTACATGAAAAATACAATATAACCTAGAGATGAGAATTCTTCATAACATGGAAGTGAAATGAGATTTCATTTAACCAACATGACCCTTTAATTACATTTTTTAATTTTTCTTGCACCATTAATTACTAGGGTTATGAGATAGTACATCTAGCAAGGCCTCCATTTGAGTACTTTAATACAGCCATACAAGATGTGAGAATCTAACACTCATGTTCATTTATTCTATAAAACTTAACATACACAAGGGAAGAAATTTAAGTGAGAGACATTAAAAACTATGCTAGAAAAATGAGTTAAAAATATAGAAGTTAATACTAAACAGGGTATGGGAGTGGGGGGCAAAGTAGGAATCACCAAATATCACTTGTTATTGACAAGGGACTAAATGTGGAGGGAATGAATTAAAATCATAATTAAAGAACTTCTAATTAGATTCACTATAATATTTCAGTTCTTAATACCATCAAGAAACCTACTTTAGCTTGAACCCTGCTTGTAGGGCTTTTCAGAGTAAAGTGGTTACTGGGTATATGACAGTACGAGTATAAAAAAATCCACCAGGTAAAGAAAAATATTCTTATGATCCAGTTTAAACAAGTGCAGTCTAATACTGAAATAGACTGTTTTACTCATGAAGGTTCATAGTACCTCTTATTCACTGTGTTTCCTATATTAATTGGGCAATGATAGGGGTTTTCAGGTCATTGCCAAAAATTTTAGCCTGACGTTACCCCATCTCATCACCAATAATTTTAATAGCACAAAACATTCTTTGCTCTAATGAGTAGTCTAACAGTCAAATATCCTAGGAACTACTTTTTCTAATTGTCTCTACCAATAAGACTGGTACCTAAGAGAAAAGGCTAAGATAAATCACTAGAATTTCCTTTTTCTTAACATAAGAATTGAATATGACTTAGCTACTTAAATTTATAGTAATGTCTTCCCTGTATTTAGAAATATTCATTTGTCTTCTTTTTAATAAGAAACTAGAAGAGAAATTCTGCAATCACAGGACAAATGTGGAGTCAAGCCAAAGTGACACATTCATTTTTGTTCTTCCCAAGAACATCTTCAGTTGTGTGTACTTGAAAATGACAAAAGGAAAATAACTATGTGAATATAAAAAATCATATAGCTACTGTAGCATTTATACATATTACGGCCCAGCCTTCAGATTAGTTTTCAGTGAATATTAACTATTATGTCTCACTCTACTGATAGAGTTTCCAACAGGTTTGAAATATAAGCCATAGACCCAAAAGGACTGTTGATTATTTTAAGTGATGCTTATGGCTAGGTGTTCTGTCGCTACTGAGAGCAATCTTTTCTATCTCACAAATTATAAAGAAATATTTGAAGCATAGCACTCTTTTCAAAAACACATTATTAAAACAAAAAAGGACATTTTTCCCCTTTAAGAAATGTCATAAATATGATTCTACTTCTACAATACAGTCTCTTCACCCTGCTAATCATTTAATGTACAAAGTATGTCCTCGATATAATACATTAAAGATAAAACTGTCCTTATGAAACACTGAAATAGACTCTCTTCTTGAAAATAATAAAAATTAAAACATAAACAAAAAAATGCCACCATCTTTGTGTATTGGAAAGGCTTAGATTCCAGTGACTGTAATTTCAAAATGGTATTAGGAATAAAAGGCAAATATATGAAACATCCTGGTTAAAATAGGGAGGGGTGAGGTCCGAGGAAAGGTGAAGAACAGATGCCCTGTTGAAACACATTAATATTTTAAAAGTTTTCGACATATGGAACAATGGAACTGAATAAATAAGCCCCTGCATATACAATCAACTAATATTTGACAAAGGAGCTATGAGTACTCAATGGGGAAAGGATAGTGTCTTCAAAAAATGGTGTTGGAAAAGCTGGATAACCATATGCAGAAAAAATAAAACTGCATTTCTGTCTTACACCATTCACAAAAATTAACTAAATGGATTAAAGACTCAAATATAAGACCTGATACTATAAAACTC
Organism: Vulpes lagopus; assembly: GCF_018345385.1. Taxonomy (NCBI): domain Eukaryota; kingdom Metazoa; phylum Chordata; class Mammalia; order Carnivora; family Canidae; genus Vulpes; species Vulpes lagopus. The sequence continues at coordinate 19,491,061 of NC_054845.1, forward strand.
CTTGAAATTAGAACTAAATCACAACAAGAAGTTTGGAAGGACTTTAAACATGTGGAGGTTAAGGACCATCCTGCTAAAAGATGAAAGGGTCAACCAGGAAATTAAGGAAGAATTAAAAAGATTCATGGAAACTGATGAGAATGAAGATACAACTGTTCAAAATCTTTGGGATGCAGCAAAAGCAGTCCTAAGGGGGAAATACATTGCAATACATGCATCCATTCAAAAACTGGAAAGAACTCAAATACAAAAGCTAACTTTACACATCAAGGAGCTAGAGAAAAAACAGCAAATAGATCCTACACCCACTAGAAGAAAACAAAGGAAAGAAGTTCCTTGACATCGGTCTTGACAATGATTTTTTGGTTATGAAAAGCACAATCAACAAAAGCAAAACAACAAGTGAAATTACATCAGACTAAAAAGGTTCTGCATAGTAACAGAATTAATTAAAAAATGCAAAAAAAAGTTGTAGAATCAAAAAATATATATACTTGCAAACAATATATCTGATAAGGGGTTAATATTCAAAATATGTAAAGAACTCAAACAATCCAATGAAGAAATGAGCAGAGGAACATAATGGACATTATTCCAAAGGAGACATCCAAATGGCCAACGGGTACATGAAAAGATGTTCAGTATCACTAACCATCAAGGAAATCAAAACTACATTGAGATATCACCTCATACTTGTTTGAACAACTATCATTAAGACAAGAGGTTGACAAGTGTTGGTGAGGATGTAGAGAAAAGGAAACACTTGTGCACTGTTGGTAGGAATGGAAATTGGTGCAGTCTCTATGGAAAACAGTATGAAGTTTACTCAATTCAAATGGTAAACAGAACCCCTATATGATCCAGCAATCCCACTCCTGGGGGTATATAACTAAAGGAAATGAAAACAGGATTTTGAAAAGGTATCTGTACTCCCACATTCATTACAGTATTATTTACAATAGTGAAGATATGAAAACAACCTAAGTGTCAGCAGATGAATGGATAAAAATATGTGCAACAATATTATTCAGCTACGATCAAGAAGGAAATCCTGCCATTTGTGATAATATGATGGACATTTAGGGCATTTTGCTAAGTCAGACAAATGCTATATGATTTCACTTATAAGTGGAAACTAAAAAAAGCAAACTTTTAGAAACACTGAGTAGAATGGTGATTACCATTCTACTGAGGTGGGCTGAGTGTGTGAGGAGATTGGAGATAGATCGATTAAGGGTACAAACTTATAATTACATAAATAAGTTCTGGAGATCTCTTGCACAGCACAAAATAATGATTATAGTCAACAATAGTATATTAAACTCAAAGTTGCTAAGATATTAGATTTTAGTTGCTCTTACTAGAAAAAAAAGATGATAATTATGTGACATGCAGAAATAGTAGCTAACACTACAGTGGTCATTGTAGTGCAATATATAAATGTACCAAATCAATATACTGTACACCTTAAAAACGCAACGTTATATGTCAGTTACATGTCAATAAGAATAAGGTAAAATAGTTTGATGCATTGAACTGGCTAAATAATTACATTTGTGGCACATATATTGACTTCTAAATTAGAAAAACCTAGATTCAAATTTTTATTTGATAGCCATAAAATCTCTAGAAAAGTATCAAATATTTTTGATTTTTAGACACTTGGTTTGTAAAGTGAGAATAGTAACACTTCCCTAATAAGTAAATGAGAATTTATATTTATATTTATATTTATATTTATATTATTTATATAAATCTAGTGCCATATCTGATAAAGAGTAGATACCCTGCACAGCTTAAAAATTTTTCCCTATCCCCAATCTTCTCAGTGTATAAATCAGGATAACTTTGGGTCAAGTGCAATTAAAAAAAAAAAAAAAGGCTCAAGCAGCATGTAAAATAGGACTTTCATCATTGCATATAAGAAGTACTCCAGGAATAAGGTAGACACATGGTTGGTTAATTTATGGCTTAAAGATATCTTGGTTTCAGGTTTCCTTCATTTTACTGTCTTGCTATTCTCTACATCCCACTGAAAAAGTAGACCCCATCCCATTAGTTTAATCTTACAGGAAAGAAAATCTTTCCGAGAAATCCATCAGCAGATTTATTTCACAACTCTTAAGCATAATTACAAAGTAATCTCCATGTAGGCCTCCATGCTCTAATGGAGATCTGGCAAGGAGAATGGACTATCATGATTTGTTTAGACTTAGAGTTGAACTCTGAGCCACAGGTAGGATCATCTTCCCTGAAGGATAGATAGGAAAAAAACAAAAAACAAAAAACAAAAAACTGTTCTTTTAAATGGGAAGAAAAGGTAATGGTTTTGGGCTGGTAACCAATTAGCTTTACTCATATTGGATTCCAAAACTATATTAATTTTTCCTTGCAGTAGTTTTATGCTTAGCATAACTTGTCAAGCAGAAGAAGGATTCTTAGCTAACATTGCTCAGATTTCCAATATGAGACATTATAACGTTAAGCTAAATGAATGGATTGGACTAGATTTAGTAGTTTTTAAACTATATTATTTTAAAGAATTCCTTTTTGAAATGAAATTTTCTGGAGAAATCTTACTGTAAGAGATAAAGCTAGATCTGCACTGGTTGAAATGAAGCACTGCATGCCCTTATGCCCCAGCTTGCTGTCTGACACCCTTAGCCACCTATTCAGAACATTTACTATGAAAACCAGTGTAGTAGGTCTTTAGAGTCCCTTCTAGTCTTTCAATTTCTATGAAATTGTCATTATGTCATTCTGCAGCAATTTGCTAGCACATTAGTTTGCTCCAAGACATCTTTGCTAGGCTACACATATTTATGATAGGACAAAGGGATGATACAAAAATATCAAATTATCATATAACAATAGAAATAAGCTAGTTGTAAGGAAAATGCAAAATCAAAACCAAACCAGATCAAAACAAAATCACTGTAAGTTTGCCCTGAGCAACACTGAAAGCAGTGGATGAGAATTCTGATCATCTAGAAAGATATATGGGAAAGTCACCAAGACTGTTTAAGATGCTAATCACAGGTCAGATGTAGCTCCCATATGAATTAGCCTGAACCATGAAGTTTTTAAAGCCATTTCTGTGTGAATCTTACTTTTATCAACAAGTGGGTAAATTTTAAAAAGAAAAGGCAATTGCTTTTGAGCAAAAAATAGAAATATTCTTTAATTAAACCATATTAGGAAAATATGGTTAATTTCCCCATATGGAAAATAGGGGAAACAAAGTACTGTCTTATGCAAAATAAACTAGGAGGAAACCTAGCCAAAAAAATTTCTCAAAAGATCGAAACATTGTCTACTTTGATGTCATAAATATGAAAGCGGCCAGTGAATGCCTGGGAAATAAGAAATCTCAGTAAATATTAACAGAATTTGCTATTGACTCTGAATCTCACAAACAGTGGAACTTAGGGTCAATTGCTTAGTAACAGGATGAAACTTAAAGACAGAATAATATGCAGTTGTTTATTTGAAGTGACATCTACAGAGATCATAGAAGATGCTGGGCTATTAAGGAGAATCTGAAGTTTTCCATTGGGGACTAAATCTCCAGTTGTAAAGTCATAAACAATGTTTCTTATTGATATATTTTAAAACTTTTTCACTAAGCTGATGGAGGTCAAAGCTTGGCATTCAATTATAATGCATAAATATGCCAAGCCCAACTCTTTATTGAAAGATCCTACAATTTCCTTACATGAAATATGTCTCTTTAATCTTTTCAGGGAGAAATCTTTGTTTAAGTCAATTAAACCTGAAAAGACTAATGGAATATTCTATCATGGGGAATTTAATCAATACCCCAGTCTCTGTTTTATTAACAATGTCTACCCACCTTCCAACAACTCCAGCTCTTCAAAGGTTATGAAAGACAACCAAAATATATCGTTTGTGACTGATGGAATAAATCAACCAGATGAATTTCTAGAAATACATGACTCCAATGTTATTCCCTAGGCCTCTGTCATGCCATTTGTCTGCCCCTGGTATGAGCTAGTCATGAAGTTGCTTACCTAAAACCATTCTGATAATCGAAGCTTCCTGTGTTCAGAAATAGGACTAAAAAGCTAGGCAGAGACTATTTAAATATTAGTTTAGAATTTCAGTTGATTGGGAAAAAGAGAGTATGTTATATCCTAGAATAAATTTCTATTTTGAATGTCCTTAAAATGTTATCTTATGATAAAAGTAAAGTCACATCCAGTGAGTGAAGTCATCCTTAAGGTGAGCGGGACCCCAAAACAGTTAATCTAAATCATCATTCTGATGTACCTGTTCACTTCCTCAAATTCCCATCTGTATAGGTATGACTTTGGTTTTCTGTTGTTTGGCAGATTCTGATAAAGATAATTATTTGCCTATGAAAATCTTGGGTAAATTGCATTTAAAGGAAGATTCAGTGCCATGGAAGGGGTCAAGATTGTATTAAAGGAATACAAACAAATATTGATACTGAGTGAGACAATTGTAAAGGTACAAAGCCATTGGAAGCTTGACCTGCAAGAACAGTGTCCCCAAGAGATAACACCTTGGGGTTTCTAGGTTTGGTGAACAAACTACTTCAAACTGGAATTGAGGGGATCCCTGGGTGGCTCAGCGGTTTGGCGCCTGCCTTTGGCCCGGGGCGTGGTCCTGGAGTCCCGGGATCGAGTCCATGCTGGGAGTCCGCTTCTCCCCCCTCCTGTGTCTCTGTCTCTCTCTCTCTCTATGTCTATCATAAATAAATAAATAAATCTTTAAAAAAAAAAGAACTGGAATTGATAAGAACACAAAAAATAAATAGGAGAAAATATGTATCACATATGTCCAGGCATGTTAAAACTAAAAAGATATATCAAGTACAAATACAATAAGGTCAACCAAATCATGGAAGATCTTTATGACTACATCTTTCTCTAAAATAATAGGCAAAAAATAAATAAATAAAATAAAATAATAGGCAGTGTAATATATATTTTTTCTTTTTCATGGGGATTTATGAAAAATTTCAGAGGAGATGAGAGTTTACAGTGTGAAAATATTTCGTAAAGGATGGCTGTGCCAGGGATCTTCAAGAATACATCATATTTGGAGAGCCACTGCAGAGATTAAGGGGAATCAAAATATAGTTGTGTTCATTGCTAAAAGTGACTACAGAAGCCATATTAAGGATCTATAGTTTAAAAAGACATAAGTGGAATCTAGAAGAATCTACATGCAGGTTTCTTTATGCTTTCTCCCTCCCATGGGGGACAGCATTCTCTCTCAAGCAATAAGCATGCAGGGGTACGTGTGCAATGTTTCTTCAAGGGAAGCCCATTAGTGTCTTGGTGCCCAAAGTTTTTATTAAAGCTGGTCATATACCAGATGCCTTCTGCCAAGTACTTATTAAAATTCCAAAAACACTCAAGGAAAGCAGGTGTGCAGCATAAAACCCATTGTTTGCATAACAACCATTCTTATCAGTTGGGGAATGGGGGGACCATTCCAAAATCCAAGTTCTCAGATATTAGTCATGGACTAACCTAGCAAGCAGGATTTTCTATGAATATCAGTTTCAGGTCTGTGATGCTAATGCTTCTCTCTATATTAATAGTTCCAAAATAGCTTGCCATATACTAATATGCAACATAATTAATAAACAATATAAATACTAAATAGTAATATAAGTTAATAAAGGCTATGTAAAAAGAGGTTATTAAATTACAAGAACATTTTAGTTTTAGTAATATGTAACAAAGACACGAAGGGAAACAAATATAACAGAAGGAAGAGAAAGATAAAACAAAATATGTTTTCCTCAGTGAAAAGGAAACCATTTTTAAATAATACAGGAAAAATGTCATTAAACAACTTTAAGACTTCTGGGCTTCCAAAAGCATGTAGTTATGCAATGTAGCTGGATGATAAATTTTAGTGGTTAAAGCTCAAATGTTGCAAGATTATGAAATATAGTTTAAAATTCTATTATTCCATATCATATATTGCACACGTTAAATTGTTGATAGACTAATCCTAACCCCAATGTATTTGGCACTGAGTCTGCTCAATTCACAGCTAAGCAAAATGGAGAAAACTGGAAGACTTCTCACCAAAGTGCCCCTAAAATGCTTACAAAATTCAGACAAAGGATCTAAAGGGAAAAGTTAAAAATACTTTAGTTATTGAACTAAATGAATGACTCAAAAAGTCAACTTTAATGATATATAAAGGGCCCTTATATAGACACTCTGTATCAAATAAAGCACCTGAGGCTTAATCTAAAGCATGGAGGATTTAGGTTAGATAAAAGTAAACATTTATGGTCAATGAGAGTTGTTTAACACAGGTATGTATCACAGATTCTTCCTTGGAAACATTAAGACTAAAAGGATTATATAGCAAGGAGTTTAAAATCATAGACTCTCCATCCAAACTGCCTAAGTTAGATTCTAACTCCTATTAAACTGTGCAGCCCTAGGAAAGTAATTTAACCTTTCTGTGCCTTAGTTTACTCATTTACAAAAATGAACTAGTAATCACGTTGTTATGAATAGAAACCACATGTAAAATCCCTAGAATCGTCCTTGCCATCTCTCTTTTTTTTTTTTAATTTTTATTTATTTATGATAGTCACACAGAGAGAGAGAGAGAGAGAGAGGCAGAGACACAGGCAGAGGGAGAAGCAGGCTCCATGCACCGGGAGCCTGACGTGGGATTCGATCCCGGGTCTCCAGGATCGCGCCCTGGGCCAAAGGCAGGCACCAAACCGGTGCGCCACCCAGGGATCCCTGCCATCTCTCTTGAGTACTGGATGCACATTTGCTAGTCTCATCATCTTCTATGGGTAACATATTGTTTGTTATGTGGGTTGTAAATGGAGAGGAATAGTGGAGTTATGTGGTTAGAGACATGAGTCACAAATGGTTCATATTCTTGAGGAAGCTCATGAAGTAGTGGAAAAGGTGGTCACAGACACCTCTACATACCATATGGGAGGGAGCTCTGGGAACTGGTATTGAGCATTGCCAGTGTGCAAGTGAACAGACCTGGGCACCATCATTCATGATGAATGAATTAGTGAATTCATCATTAGATCATGCTGTTTCATGGGCAGTGGTGTGGAATCCATAAGTGAAAAAGTGGGTGGGAATTCAGAGCATGGAGAGTCAATGTACTGCTTGATTTTCAGCATATTGAGACTTTCTATAGTTTACATCAGCCTATTTGAATGAGTTTATAAAACTCACTCAAATGTAGATCATTTGTGTGTGTGTGGGGGGGGGTAGTGGGTGTTGTAGGATGGTAGGACCAAAAAAAGCTATCCAAGCTCTTGACTTGTGATAATCACTGTAGGTGATACTGTTTTCTCCTTAAAATGCAGATAATTATCTCCTTCTTAACTTATAATTAACTACTAGGGACAGGCATATTCTAGAAAATAGCTGTTATAAAAACCAAGACATGAAAAGTAAAATGCTAAAAGCTTCTTTTTTTTCCCATTGCCCTTCCCATTTCAAACTTCAAATACAATCTATATGTAGGCCTTTTTGGTTATGTAGGCATATATAAAAATATCACTATTCAATTAGCACTGCTTCATGTATAAACAATAGTAAATAATATTATCAAAATCTTAATGACAAACTTTTTAGTGTTCAGAAATACAACTGGAACAAATAGTTCCAGAAACACACCAGTGAGTCTATGATTTGGACTCTAACTGAATTGGAGGCTATCGTTGCTGTTTTAAGGTATAGTGTAAACTAAATCACCTTCAAACATGTTGGAAAGAACTGAAACTAGTGAACCTTGATTTTTCACCCAAGAAAAAGCTATTTTCTAAGCATTCTACTGTGAAATTTGCTTATAGCAAGGAAAAAGAAAAGCAAAAATGATTTACCAACTGAATAAACCAAAGCAATTTTACTGTGCGTGCATTCTTAATGCTTAATACAACAATGGGCCGCTTCTCTGCATTGGAGTAAAAGATGGTTTTTTAACATAATGCATCCCCACAAACAAAGGCAAAATATGCAAAGAGAAAAGAAAGAAAATCTAATTGTTACTCTTTACTCTCATATATCTTTTCTGTGCCTTGAGCAGTAGTTCATTGAAAAAGTAGCTTTTTGTGGAGAAGAGATATGCAAGGGATAACAAGAAATAAAACTTGACCTTAGGGGATACATAGCACTTATGTGATGAATACCGAGAAAACTGTATAAACATTAAGGTAAAGAGATTCAGAATACATTTTGGCTGGTCCCTAAAACAAAATTTTTTGACTAGGTTTATCCAGATGCTTATATTTTCCATAGAACAGTGCATCCATACCGCAAAATGATAACTCCATGTCTTTGATTTTTTTTCTCTGCAGCAAAATCATATACAGTTTCTACAATCCAGATCTCTACGTATACCTAGACATTTCTACGCAGCAGTTCAAAAAGATAAAATGCTTAAAACACTAGTGTAAATTAAAAATACGTCTTGATTTAAGTCTTACTAAACTAATGTTTTATACTCATATTCTCTACAGATCTCTAGAGCAATGGTCCCCATAGAGAGGCACGGTTTGCAGCACTCCTCAGTGTGCACAAAGGGGATTCCCTGGGATCAAGAGACAAAATGTGAAAAGTGCTACTTCTATTCATTCTTGAACTTTAAAAATAGGCAGAAATAAAACTAAGCTTTACTAATAAATAATGTGTGGACTGATGTGTGGCCCTTAACACAGAGGGTGCGATACGGCCCTTTTCTGCACAGTATGGAGGAATCACAAGAGAAATGTTGAGGCTGCAGAGAGTGGGGCATGGCAAGGAAGGTCGTCCTCGCCCTTGCTTGACACACTGTCAACCTATTTCAACTTGTAGCAGTTTTACGTGGATGGTTCTGCTTAAAGGAGTTTATACATTATACCATCTAGTTTTAAACTAACCCTCCAGAAAAGCACAATAGCTTTCAAAAGTTCTTCGGAACTATTGAGGAAACCCTATTAAGGCAAGAACAGGAAAACAGTAAAAAAATAAATAAATAAGCTGGTACTTCCTCTAACATACATTCTTCACCCACATTATGCGGTAGAAACCATGATGATCTAATCAAATGTGACAAGAAGCTGGAAAAAAAAATTCAACAATATCAAGTAAACTATGCAATATGGATTTCTGTCCACTATCATTAATGACAAACCTGGCCTCAGCAAAGTTTTGTTCTTGAAATTTTAGCTAATAATAAAAGTGCATTTTAAGGTGATTTATAAATAGATATATATGTATTTATTTACATGTAAATATATATATTTATTTAGCAATGGGAGTCAATTTAAAATTTAGAGACAAATGTTTGATCAACTAGTCAACTGCTTTAGACTAAGTTAGACATTTTAACAATGTTAAATAATAAAGTATTTTTTCCCACATTTCCTAATGGCATACACAAATATTTTCTTAGATTGGTCAATTCTATTACAAAGAAGGATGTGATTCATTTTTTAAGAGATTTTATTTATTTATCCATGAGAGAAACACAGAGAGAAGCAGAGACATAAGCAGAGAGAGAAGCAGGCTCCATGCAGGGAACCCGATGTGGGACTGGAACCCCATGTGGGACTTGATCCCGTGTCACCAGGATCGTGTCCTGGACCGAAGGCAGGCACCAATTTCTGAGCCACCCAGCTGTCCCGGTGATTCTTTTTTTTTTTTTTTTAAGATTTTATTTATTTCTTCATGAGAGACATAGAAAGAGAGGTAGAGACATAGAGGGAGAAGCAGGCTCCCTCCAGGGAGCCCAATGTGGGATTTGATCCCAGGACCCTGGGATCACGCCCTGAGCAGAAGGCAGGTGCTCAACCACTGAGCCACCCACGTGTCCCTGAAGGATGCAATTTAAATACACATGGGAAAATTGCATGCAAATTTGAGCATTGAGAATTTGAAATAATATATCAATTTACCTTATGTGGAAAATTCTATTTGAGCCACTCAGGTGCTCCTTGAGTGTTATACTTTTAAAGCTGACAAACTAAATTAAGTTGCTATTGTATTTAGACAAATGTCACTTTTACTAGTTTCCAATTCTGTACTTCTGTTTATAGAAGAAGGGACTTCAGGGCACCTGGGTAGCTCAGTGGGTTAAGTGACCGACTCCTGATTTCAGCTCAGCATGATCTCAGGGTTTTGAGATCGAGCCCCTCATTGCTCTGCACTGGGTGTGGAGCCTGCTTGAGACTCTCTCTCTCTCTCCCTCTTCCTTTGCTTCTTCCTCCTCTCTCTCTAATAAAAGAAATTACTTTTATAACAATGTCAACCAATGCTTATTAAGTAGTGGTTTTAACCATAGTTCTAAGAAATAATATGCTGGGCAATCAATAACATTGATTGTGCTAAATGCTTTGAAGAAAGCAAAATGACTGCCATGACATACTGTATTTAGTTTAGAAGGCTGCATTCTTTGATATCAAAGTTAAGGATGAGAAAATAAATTTGGCATTCAAGTAAAGTATGCCACAATCTTGGAATTTGGGTATCTTGGAAATTATTTTCATTTTTTTCTCCAATATATTTTATATATCATTCAATTATTAATTCATCTATTTCATGTATTCCATTAGACAATTATGAGAATATTAATTATATGAGGACTTCAAAAATCTTCTCAAATGAAATGACTTCCATTTACTTCTCAAATGCCAATAATACATGTGATTTTAAAGCAGAATTACCAATTGTGTTTGACTTGATTCATATGAAATTTGTTATCACCCGCTAAGTATTCACATTTGAACAGTGGGAACTTGTAGCCTAGTGAATCTGGACAAATATTAAAAAGTTAATCATGGATAATTCAGCAATTAAAATTATACATGGTCATTTCTGTCTGACAATTTGTGTGTCAGTGATTATTTCAAATGTGTCCCAGAATAATCATCCTCAAGGGAACAGGTTTTATTTACAGTCTTGCTCCAAATTTCTGAACATATCTATATTAAATCAAAATGATGGGATCCCTGGGTGGCGCAGCGGTTTGGCGCCTGCCTTTGGACCAGGGCACGATCCTGGAGACCCGGGATCGAATCCCACATCGGGCTCCCGGTGCATGGAGCCCGCTTCTCCCTCTGCCTGTGTCTCTGCTCTCTCTCTCTCTCTCTCTGTGACTATCATAAATAAATAAAAAATTAAAAAAAAAAGGATGACAGAAAGCAACAATTGATCAATTCCTGAATTACGTTCCTGTTTATGGATTGCTCTTACCACAAATAGTTTAAACCAAGATTTGAGTTCTTTCAAATATTGCTGCTTGCTGGACAAATAACAGTATTTTTGAATTTTTCACAAATTCAAAAAAGATCAAGACTGTCAATATTTTTCTTTGGTGATTTCTGATAGGAAGTAATAGGGTATATATTAGCAAACATTTTCCTCCTTTATTTGATGGGATATAAATCTCAGATGAATAAGTTTTCTAAATTTACAGATATAAATATGCAAACACATATGATAGTTCATTCAAAAGTTGGAGAAAAATGTATTTACCAAAATTTTACCTGGAAAAAAATACTTTCAAGAAATAAATTATTTCTCTATGTGATTACAGGTAGTCTCACTTAGCAGGGCTTTACACAATTAAAAATATCTATAATGAAAATTTTTGCAAAGATAATGGGTATAAGTAACAGAACATTTCCTCTTTCTTTTTCAATGTGATATTATGACATTTAAATTTAAAGGAACCACAATTAAACTTTGTGTAAATGTTTTTTTTTTTTTTTGTTAAGTTATTCAGGGATAGTCTTTTAAGTTAGGAATGTCTTTTCCCTCACAGCAGGTTACTCATAGCCAATATTTAATTTCACACTTTGAATAATCTAAACTTAAAAGATGCCTAAACAAATTATTTTAAAAAATAGGGGTCATATCTGTCCTTTCTTCAGTATTAAGTCCCTAACGAATATTACAGTGTTTGGCTGGTAGTTGGCACTGAAATATTTGTAAAGTAAATATATTATTCTTTTTATTTCTTAATGATTTCATTTATTATTTATTTATTTATTTATTTATTTATTTATTTATTTATTTAGATATTATTTATTTACTCATGAGACACACACACACACACACACACACACGCACAGGCACAGGCACAGGCACAGGCACAGGCACAGGCAGAGGAAGAAGCAGGCTCCATGCAGGGAGCCTGACATGGGACTCGATCCCGGGTCTTCAGGATCAGGCCCTGGGCTGAAGGAGGTGCTAAACCACTGTGCCACCCATGCTGCCCGATTTTATTTATTTATTAATTTGAGAGAGAAAGAGTGTTTGGGGGAAGAGTGGCAGAGGAAGGAAGAGAATCTCAAACAGACTCTGTGGTGAGTGTGGAGCCTGACATGGGACTTAATCTCACCACCTGGAATCATGACCTGAGCTGAAATCAAGAGGTTGTTTGACCAACTGAGCTACCCAGGCAGCCATAAACTATATTATTCTTATAAAAAAAAAATCCAACAGTCACATGATCTTGGACATCTTATGCTTTTCTGGTCCACCTGTCCTTGGTTAAAAGTCTTCAAAGGGATATTTTATAGTTATAATTGAGATTCATATATATGAAACACTATGAAAATATAAAAGGAATGGAATATATAACATTCCTCCTATCTATGATGCCATTTTCAATATGTTTTTAATGATTTGCCTTTAATTCACATTTCCTTTCAGATTTTCACTCTCTTTCTTCCTCTGGAATTTTGAGCTGTATCTCTAAATCCATTTTTAAAAAATTAGACTGCAAGCTGAGAAAAAATGCTGTTCAAAGAACAAAACCTGACAAAAAAAAAAAAAAAAAACCTGACTAAATAAATAGATTAGTCCTAGAGCTTTCTTTAGTTTTGCTTACAGACACACACATACCACACAAACACTAAAGCATGACAGTTTTACATAATGGCTGGAGAGGTAATCATCTCCTACCAATTGAGAAAGATTGGTAAAAAAAAACAAAAACAAAAACAAAAACAAAATGTGTTGTCTTATTTTGAAGAAGTAAAAAGATGGCTATTCTACTATATGTTTTTGGATGGTGGCAAAGGGGATTAAAAATGTTTTTCTAGACACCTCTATGCTAGTTTTATGTTGATAGTATTTAGTTTTGTTCTATTTTCACTTTTAATGATGTGTGAAATCTTGACTAGCATAAAAATTATACTTACTGTGTTTTTTTTACCCACCAAGAAAAGGCTATTTGTTCTGTATAAATGTTGCAAATGAACATGCCCACTCCATAATTCAATAGTGCATTTCATTGATACTTGATAAATGTGGTGCATGGAAAAACCTAAGCAGGTTTGACAGCATTTCTAAGGAAACATGTAAATGTCTTAATAATAATATTTAAATTAATGATGAAGCCTCCAAAAATTAAGAAAATGAGATCCAGAGGCTTAAATGAATCATCAGCTTTCCAGAGAACGACAGTATAAAGTGGGATTTGAATCCAGGGTACCACCAATGCCATTGCTTTGTTTATTCAAACTATAACACCTCACACATTGTGTTATGTTTTGTCAAATAAATCCCCTGAAAATAACCCTGGTTATTTCAAATCCTGTGTTAGTCTGACACATAAAAACACTAAACGCTAATGCTTAGGTTACTAGATGAATGGACGTATTTGAAATAATATTTACATGTAAATATAAAGTAAGTATTCAAAAAAAGTTTTCAAAAGTAAGTTGACTCTTCTGAAAAATGACTGAACAGTTTGATCACTTAAATCATTACCAATACCATTTTCTATTTGAATACACTTAAATGGGATTACGTTATTTTTTTCTCATTTGTCTTCACAGCCATTTAAATATATCGTTCATTTATCATTTAAAAATAATAACAAATGAATAAATTAATTTTCCAAGTGATTAAATGATTTGCCAAATGCCCCAAGATCTAACGCATAGCAGAGCTGTGTCTCTTAATCAATCATTTTATTTCTTCCTCTTGAATTAGTGACCCTTAATCTAAGAATCTGAGAATCCCTGAAATTGTATGTCTCTGTGAATGCACTTTTGAGATAAGCTCTATAATTTTCTTAAAAATCTCAATAGATTTGATAATTCAAATCTTCTAAGAACTATGAGCAACTCTTTTATTAAAAAAAATCTAAGAATTTTACGTATTTTTAATTGTTTTTGTTTAGATCAGTTACATTTACAATAATGAATGATATGTGACTGCAGTGTTTCTTCAGTGTTCCAGATAGACAGACACTGAATTTCAAATTCAATCATTGCAATGTCAATAGATTGAACACTACTGAATCATGGGTATTCGATGCTTAAGATTATTCAAATAATCGGCATTCTATATACATTTCAGAGTGTGAATTTATTCTTAGGGTTCTCTAGCAAAGCCATCTTAGGCATGCAGGGGACAGGTGAAGAGCACTGCACTAGGAGAAAGGGGTGGTACCTCACAGAAGTGATGATGGTGTTCTCAGGCCATTAATTCTACTCTGAACCCAATGAAATGCAGTCAGTATCCTCCTCACTGAGAGAGGGCTCTGTTTTCATTTCCAATCCATTCCCTCCTATGAGCGTCAAGTAGAAACTCTTCCCAAAGCCTCTACTGCCACCATGCCTACTCCTGAGGGAGGGAGTTACAGTGTCTGTTTACAAAAATACCAATGCCCCAGACAAATTAAATCAGAATCCTCTCCTCTCTTCTTTTTCCCCTATTTCATCACCCCCCAATCAAACAAACAAAGCAAAAAAAAAGAAAAATCAGAATTTGTATAACTCTTTCCTAATTTTTTTTTTTTTTTATGGGAAGCCAGGCTTAAGAAACATTAGCATAGAGTTTTTCTGTTCAGTAAAGCCAACTTAGGTTACTAATACATATAGAGAACTGGCTGAGCATACTTCCCAAGTAGGAATTTTAAAGAGTTTATTTTTTCCCATCACCGTTTTGGGTGCAACTAACAGTGGCCTCATTCTCTGGGTTGTCTGTAAAGCTCTTACTAGCTCATCCTGTTGCTGGGCCTGTGTGGACTATGATTAGGCATTTAATAAATATATATAATTTTTAGATCTTTGTGAATGGGAACATCAATTTGACTTTAGCATACTCAACTTTTGTAAAGGATTTAGAAACACTTTTCTGAACAAAAAGGCAGACTCTATGTTTTATGTAGGGCTACTTATTTTAAAAAGTTGATTATTACATAACACACACTGATCTATTGCAAACTTGTTCTATCTCATCTGTTTTTTGTCAGAGTGACATGAAGTCTCTCCTTTTCCAAGGTAAAATAGCTAGGATAATTTGTTAGCCCTTTTGTTGTCTGGTTATCAAAAGACACGAATGACACTTAGGATTTGAGAGCATGCAAATTATTTCTTAATCTTTATATATTCCCTGTATTGCCAATTAGCCTAAGAAATGAAAAGAGAGGAAAAGCATTATTCCCAACAAATCAGCATAGATGATAAACGCTTTTCAACTGTAATTTTGTTTAGTTCTCTATTTTTTTTTCATTTATAGTGGATATCATTCATGTTGTCCACTATAAAAATAAGTTATCCCTAGGGCATTTCCTTTATCTATCCTAGTTTTAGCCATATCACTCACTGTAACTGCTGAGATTAATGCAGCTTTTCAACCATCTTTAAGCAAGAATATTCAGATGCTTTAGCAGCTGCCCAGCTTCTTAAGAACTCACTAATCCTTTAATCTCCAGACACTTTTTTTTTCATAAAAGATTCACAAGCAAAACAAATGCAATATGGATCAAAAAATTTAATCAGAATGCTTAAAATGCAATTACATTCATCAGGGTGTTCTGTTAGGCTGGGTATTAAATCTGGGCTTTATTCAATATCCTCCTTTTATTATAAAGCAATATTTTTCCACTCTGTAAACCATCTGATCCCTAGGCTAATGTCCTCTCTGCTAAATATTAAAAAGAGAGAGTAGTATGAAAAATGAGCTGGAGAAATATTTCACTTTTTTCAATGGAAAAAGTTCAAATCGGACTTTCTGAAATCTTGTCTTATAAATGACCCGGTAATTTGACCACCTGGAATTCTAAAGTTTCGCTTTCAAACAGTAGCTACAGGATCATTATCCTACTTTAAATGTCAAAGGTGTATCTTCCTACACACCTCCTCAATTGAGTCGACAATTTGAATTTGAAAATAACAGTCTCTTGTTACGAATTCAGTAGTTGCAATGTTTAAAGGGAATGCTGGTTTCTTCATGAAAGCAGTGGTCCCACATTTTTTTTTTTTAAAGTCCATCTTGGTTCTATTTCTCCAATTTTCTATTTCACATCTCATAGCATTCAACTGTAGCAATAGCTTTGAAATAAAGAGCTGTCCAGCACAGCATGATTTGAAACAGCTGGCTGCTTCTTTTAAGTCTATACCCTAGCTATAACACAGTGGTTGGAGTTTTGTAAGACATATGGAAGTTAAGTGAAGCAGTGGAGGGAGTTCAGGGATTTCCTCGACAAATCCCTCCTTGGAGTAAGAGAATCTTACTCAAAGATGCAGATGCACCAAGGCCTTCCGCTTTGCTTATATTTAGTATATTAGTATATTTCGTGTATTATTTGTAAAATTTGTATAAATGGCCCAACTATGCACAGAGCCAGTTTTCCCTATTTTCCTTCCACAAATGATTTCTGCAAATGAAAAACAAAAAATAACTCTTTCAATTCTGATTTTCCCTCATTAGGTGAAAACAGAAGCAACTGACTGATGCATCATCCTTTAATCAGTAATCACGATTATTGCAATAATGTTAAAATCTATTATATATAATTTATTTAGTTCCCACTTACTATGCTACCAAGTGATCCTGCATGAAGACACTCCAAGGACTGGCAAGGGGATTCAAGTGGCTCAGTGCACAACCTTCTGTGTATTCTCTAAAGGCTGGGAAACTGCCACAGACAAAAATACTTATAGAACAACAGTTGCTGTGACTGGCAGTAGTAGTTTTGTTTCTTTAAGTCTTCCTATGTGTCAGGCTCAAAGTGCATTATTTTATATTTCATCTTCATAATAGCATTATGGTGTTGCTCAGTGTTCAATATAAGCATGTCCCACCTATACTTCTTTGGCTATGATATACATGGTTACTATAATTACTCATGTGACAGATGAGGAGACTAAGAACTAGAGAGGTTGTATACCTTGTAGAAGGTCATAATGGCAAGTAAGAGATGGAACTGGGCTTCAAATGCAGGCTGCATGACCTAAGATCCCTTGCTGTTATTTTCCAGACTAATGCTGCCTTCTAACATCAGCCTATACCCTAGATTAAATTCTCTATTTGGTTACAAGGTATTTTGAAAAACAGTTTGAAATGTTATCTCCCTAATATTAGGCTCAACAGGTAAACCCTCTAGAAATCTGACTCTGGATAAAGTGGACTTCTTTCTGTGTAGAGGGTGTACCCCCTTGGGTCATGTATAGGATAGGCCATGAGCAGGCACAGTGTAGCCCAGACAGCACAGGAAGAAACGGAACAAAATATTTGCAAGCAGTACAGTATGACAAGAATTTTCTCTCATATGGAGATTGAAATTTAACGTTGAATCATGACCTGGCCCCTAATCTAGCCTAAGGATGTAAGATGCCACAGGTTTAGGATTTCTTGCCTTCTGGGTTTCTTAAGTCTGCAGGCTGCATTCACTACCTGCCTTTTTAAGAACTGGGGAGTATTTGTGTCCTTGCATACTATTGTTTTGCATCTAGGTTGCTCAAAAGGTAAACTGAAGGGAGAGCAATCATGAGCCTTATCATAGTTGTTAGTCTTATAATATTTATGAACATGCATTTGTCTTTGTGGCCAATCCTGGTACATAAACATATGCAGAGAAGAACCCAGTGGGTTAGGGTTAGGCACCTGGAAGTCACCCACAGAATGTAGTATATTCTCTGAACTCTTCTAGAGATTCCAAATGTGAAGGTCAGCCAGGAGTAGTACATGAGTTACAAATGCATCAAAGTAAATCAGTAGTTTATCAGCTGGCATGCTAACTAGCAGATGCTCAGCTGAGCTTGACATCTGTCATACTTTAGTTTTTATAGTACATAAATTTACCTCCAAATAAGTGATTGGTATGACATTGAGCAAATCACATGTAAAATGATTTTTCCCAGAGTCCCTGGGTGGTTCAGTTGTTAAGCATCTCACTCTTGATTTTGGCTCAGGTCATGATCTCAGGATCCTGAGATCTAGAGCCCCTCCTTGGGCTCTGGGCTGGGAGTAGAATCTGCCTAAGATTCTCTTTCTCCTTCTGCCCATCTCTACCACTTATGTACCCTTTCTCTCAAATCAACCAACCAACCAATCAATCAATCAAACAAATAAAATGATTTTTCTCAGCAGATAATGTTCACGTTTTCTGCATAGTCCAATAATTCTCACATTAACCTATTTCTAAATATCCTTGCTAATTTTTAGCCTATAAAAAATGTGATTAGTGGTACATAAGCCACTAATCAAAAGTACAATTTTCTTTTTCTCTGTAGGAATATGGAATACAGATATTTTCCCTATAAATATCGACATGGGAAAAAGTGTGTACATATTATCTATCAACCAATTCAGGGCAATTCTGATAGCAAAAATATACATTAATGACTAACAATGAAAAAAAACAAGTATTCTGAGCAAACTGAAACATATGGCCACCATATTTATAAAGTACTAGGGAAGAATTTGTATTATTATTGTATATAATTCAAAATTTGTAATGTAATTCCTACTTCTTCATTACAATGGATTAAAGCAATTTTAATAAAACAATGCAAGTGCTGAATTATTATAGTAATAACATAGAATAACTATTTTTCTAACCAATGTTTAATTATCAAAATGGACATATATCTTGAACTAAGATTCCTTTAAAATAGGCATATGGTACTATCTCTTAGATCTTCTAAGTATGCCTTTATAGAGATTTTTAAAGTTAGTTATTATTATTGCTTTAAGAGGATGCAGCAACTTAATCATTATTTTTATGTTCTTTTTAAAAAGTCAAGATATTTACTTTTTATTCTCAATATGCTAAGTTACTAAGATCTTATTTATAAAGATAAAAGCATACATAGTCTCCGAATGACATTTTTATTAAGGTCATCTTTCTACACTGGCATTCCAAAAGAGTATAACCAAAAATATAATATCCTATGGCATAGCAAAGTGCAAATATAAAGAAGGTGGAGAGTAGCACATTCTATGCACAAACAGCATATATTGGTTTTAATAATGACTGCAAGGGAGAGCTACAAAATATTCTAATAAAAGTTTCTCCATGTGGCTCAGCGTACTCATTAACCTCTTGCTATGTTGTTCAATAATATATCCAGAGTTGACCAAATTCTCTCAAGGGTATTCCTGGAACTGTAATATTTATGCCACTAACATTTCTATCTTCCACCTAAGCTCTAAGCTTCCATCACAGTTTTCATAAAATTATGTATTTGTTCACTGATAGTTGCCAGTTTTTAATTACCTTCCCTTCCCATTTAAGTTACAGTGATAAGCAGCAACTTGTCATATTAATAATTACCCTCTGGGGATTCTAGAATGCTTTGTCTAACTCTGTGCTGAAATTTTGTTATGTGTTGAGGCTGAGTTTTGAGTCCTTTCACTGCAAATTTATATTCACTTATTCTCTAAGCAGTAATAAAAAATTATTCACCTGACATATGTATTTATTTATTCAAAAAAGGTGAGAAATTGCTTCAAGGATTACAGAGAACACTAACATAAATACAGTTTATTCTTACTCTCAATTAAACATATAATCAAGCAGAGGAGAAAGATAATTACAGACAACTTCAAGTATTAAATAATATTTGAAAGAACAGGTACAGCTTTCTACAGGCAATCAGAAAACAGAAAGGATTTCTGATTGGGGCAAGCTAAGAAGACTTATCAATAAGCCGACAATTGTGAGAGATGGAGTAAAGATTATTTTGGAGGGTAGCACTGTCATGGCTGAAAAGTAGAAAGAATAAGGTGTTTGAAGATGGCATTAATTCATATGGCTGAAAATATAAATTTATATGTATATTAATTCATGTTAAATAATGAATGGGCCAGTTCACAGTTCATTAATCAAGAGTTCAATATTCTTTTTTAAAAAATATTTTATTTATTTATTTATTCATGAGACAGAGAGAGAGAGGCAAAAATACAGGCAGAAGGAGAAGCAGGCTGCCTGCGGGGAGCCTAAAGTGGGATTCAATCCCAGGACCCCAGAATCATGAGCTTAGAGCCAAAGGCAGATGCCCAATACCTAAGCCACCCAGGCATCTCAAGAGTTCAAGATTCTTTCTAGACAGGTAGTATAGCACTATTTAAACTTATTTTCTTTTTTCTTCGAATTGCAGCATATCTACAGCTAAGTGATAATAGCAATTATATTAGGATTCTGAAGACTGTAGATTCTGACATGTTCCCAAATATATTCATTAGGTTTAAGGAAAGATACTTGGAACTTATACTCAATACAGTTCCAGAACTGTGGCTAATCTTAAATTGTTTCAGAGACTCATTGAAAATAATTTATTTCAGAATTAATCAGCCGGCAATAAAACTGATAACAGATAAAATGGCATACATCAAGTTTTGAAAAAAAAATTATAAAGATATACAAAAATTGATCAGAGAAAATGGGACTCAGTAAGAAATTAAAGCTGTAAGGAAAATTCACGAATGAGAGCACCCATCAGATAATGTGAACTAATAAAGCAAACCATGATTTCAAGATCTACAAAGAAAATAATTTATCCAATGAAATAAATGTGGTAGGGAAAAAAAAGCAAAATAGAAAAATTGTATGTCAAAATATGTTCAGAAATTAAACTGCCTTAATACAGTTCAATCAAGAAAATAATTTTAACATCCGCACTAGGTCAAAGGAGCAGAAATAAAGCATCTACTGGGTCATCAAAGTTATGTGGTCCAATTATTTTGAACCCATTATAGTATTCTTCTTTGTTAAACTAGAAGCCCTTGCTTCTTTTTCATGTTTATATTAACAAGATTTACCACAAGTTTTAAAGTATGCTAAATAGGAAATACATGTGTGTTGAATAAGTGGTTACGGTAAAACTGAGCCTTGCGCATAACCATAAAATGTTCATATTTATCAGAATCGCATTGCATCTCATAGGTACTTAAGAACAAGTAACAGTGCCTGGGTGGCTCCGCCTTAAGCTCTGCCTTCAGCTAAGGTCATGATCCCAGGGTCCTGGGATCTAGTTCCACATTCGGCTCCCTAGTCAGTGGGGAGCCTGCTTCTCCCTCTCCCTCTGCTGCTCCCTCTGTCAAATAAATGAAAATCTTTTTTTTTTCTTTTTTCTTTTTTTTTTTTTAAGAGCACATAAGATGGACTCTTCTTAAAGATGCTTTTGGTCTTACTGTGATGACAGGTGAAAAAGCAAACAAGATACATGCATTAAATGATTAGAATACAGCAATTTCAAAATCAATTTCTTGAGAATAGTTTCTCAACAGTTGTTTTTGTCATGATTCTTGTTCTTGTTTTCATCAAAAACAGACGAGATATGACCAGAGGCTAAGCATTCTACATTTTATTGTTTGGAAGCACTCTGGATATTATCTACTTTGTTAGGTGATTTTTTTTTTTAACCTTTGTTAGGTGATTTTATTAAGCCTGAAAGAAACTGTGTTGATATTCTCTGTTTTAGTCACATTTTGTGAAATAGCCACACAAAACAATTAAAAATATTAATAAGCCTTACCATACATTAAACTATTGCTTTCTTTATATGTTACTTTCATTCGGTATCCACTCAAGTGCTTGCACTCTGGTCTAGGCCCTCATCATTTTCTTTTGAGTCTTCAATACTTCCGATATCTTCACATTTTAGTTTCCTGATTACTAGCAGATTAATCATCCAAAACCATTATTTTCCATATATCACTCCCTGCTCAAGTCATGGAAAACCTCTCTGATTTCACTAAGGAAACCATAAGTGAGGGATATATTTAAACATTCTCTTAATCTGAGAGACAGTATTATACATTTTCATATAGAGAAGATGATAGAGATTATCCTGAATCTTGCCTTAAACAGAAAAACCCTACACTACGTAAAATCTTTGACGTTGCATTTGAAGAGCAGGTTCAGTAACAATGATCTTCACCAACTGCTGTGCATGGTACAATAGACAACACTTTGTCATTGCCATCACTAAGTAATCTATCTACTCTTCAATGAACAAAGTTTTCACTTATTTTATTTTCTGATAACCTACATTTATTAAGCTTACCTAAATAAATGAAAACAAAAACAAAATGTTCCACTCTTTCTCCTTGAGATCCTACCATTTGCTGCAAGTCATTAAGCTTTTCTTAGCTCATTACTATCTAAAGAGAAAGTGAATTGCATGACTCCTTCTCTGGTGGCTAGAATCAGATAAAATAAAATAAAATAAAAATAAAGAAATAAAAAATAGGGGACCAATACCCTCGGCCAGTGCTGGCACAGTGTCCTAACTTCCTAAATTCTTAATGTAACTGCTGTTGACTTAATAGTCTTGTCAGCACAGCTGACTGTTGGGTCTAGTGGTGTTTTCCTTCCACTGTCATCCTCTGCTTGAAGAGACAGATTTTATTTCTGAGGGTGATATAAAGGATAGTCTTAAGTAGGCCAGCCTCTGAGACTCCACAAAGCTCCTAGATGATTTGATTTGGGGTTGGGAACATAAACTAGGTCTTCACATAATTGCTTGTGTGAAAGAGACTGAACCACCCACAGATTTTGCTCTTTTCTTATGTTTTGATTTTTCCATTCACTTACCTGTACTCCATCAATAAGTTGACAGGTTCAAAGTGAGAAGTTTATGTTGCCTTCATTTTTTTTTTTTAATTTATTCATGATAGACATAGAGAGAGAGAGGCAGAGACATAGGCAGAGGGAGAAGCAGGCCCCATGAAGGGAGCCCAACGTGGGACTCAATCCCGGGACTGCAGGATTGTGCCCTGGGCCAAAGGCAGTTGCCAAACCGCTGAGCCACCCAGGGATCCCCTGTTGCCTTCATTTTAATTGGGAGTCTATTCTTTTCCCATTTTAGGTCAAGGCCTTTATTCTAAGGTGACATGAATGATAGTCCATAATCCTATTATTTTTACTTTCTCTCAATTTGTCAACATGCATATAAAGGAGGACAACAAAGACTCAATAATACATAAACCAGTAGTCACAATGACTCAAAAAGGAGTCATCTTCCTCTATGTGTTTTGTTGTGTGTATTTGAGAGGGAAGCTTTGATTCATTGTTTAACAGACACTTTCTTATTCTCAACAATATACTATTCAGAGCTTACACCTCTGGGGGAAAAAAAGGTAGATCTTATCCACCAAAGAAACAGTGGTAACGGTTTTCTGAATTTTTTCAATTTGTACCTTGAGAATATAAATTATTTAAAACAACAAAAAATCAGCCTTAGACCTGGATTTTATGAAACTAGAAATCCATCTCCGTGAGGAGACATAGAGATGATGGTAGAGTAGTTTTATTATCTATAAAATCTAGGAGTCTACAGTTACAAGCTCCAATTTATTAGGCAGGAAAAATAACCCTTTAGGTGATATTCTAATATTATCTTCCGTGTGTTTTGTGCACTTAAAATTTTAAATGAATAGTTCATTGAAATATACATAGATGAGTGAAAAAATTATAAATATATACCTCATAAATTTCTCACAAGGTAAATCACTTGTTTAGTCACTAGTTAAGATATAACCACTGTCAGTGCCAGTTCCTTTTTATCCCTTTGGCATCACTATAATCTCATTTTTAAAAAGGTGTTCATCATCCTGACTTCTAGAAGCACTGATTAGTATTACTGTGAATAAACAAAATCATGTAAATGAATGATAAGAGTCTGGATGCTTTGGCCGTTCTCTTTTATTCAGCATTGTCTTTGTAAGATTCAACCACAGTGTACTGAGAGCAGCAGTTCATTTACTCTTATTTGCTATATAGTATTCCATGGTATGTCTATACCAAAAGTAATTACTCCATATTTCTACTGATTGAAATTTGAGTTGTAGCCAAATAATGCTGCAATTAACATTCTTGAACTTGTCTTTTGGTAGACATAAAACAGATATAGATGTAAATACACATCTAGTTAAAGATATAATACATGAGAGGCATATTTTACCACTATGTTGCTCCTGCTAAACAGTTTCCCAAAGTAGCTAATTTCTTTTAGGCAGTGAAAGTTTGGAAAATGCTTTTCATTGTATTACTTTTCTGACTTCTAGCTACTTTTGCCATTTCTTCCTAGTCTGAAGGAAAGAAAGTAGATTCCTAGAGACAGGAAGGCCATATTTTCATGGTCTATCTCATTTTTCCCAAAATATTTAAATTTAATATAACTATTATTAATAGAACAGTTTCTATTTTCATTAACATGTGAAACTAGATTCTCAACAATGTGATGGAAAACAAAGTAGAGGAAGAAACAATTTAAGAGCATTACTTGGTGTTGCACTGCTGACAAATTTAGATCTCAGAGCAACCAAAATTGTTTAATGAAGATACTATGTATACATTTCAGCATTCAGATTTTTGAATCATCTATATTAAAAATATATTGGTATATAGTTGCCAGGTGTCATTATATGGAAAAGCCTTTATTTTATTCTGAGTTTATGTTCTTTTCATTCTTGTGTATGTGTGTGTGAAATATTTTTTCTCTAATAGTACTTGCCAATTGATATTTTTAGCATCTTCCTTGACAAAATAAAAAGTTGGCAACCTTACTTCAGTCTCTCCAATTAAAAGAAAAAAAATTGCTAGCCCATAAAAACTAAAAGTCTGGGAAGTGTTGCTATAAAGAACCCTTTAAATCTGTGCGTATATCCTGAATTTCAGCTCCTAAAAAAAACCTCTCATCCTAAAACATCTTCATAGCAGACTCGAAGAACAGTTGCTATAGTACATTTTATATGACATAGTCTTTTGCTAGAATAACTTGAAACTTAATTTTTTTTCTTCCTCCAGTTTTTCTTTAGCATAGTTTTTGAATTTTAATCAAAACATAAAAATAGCGAGTAAAAGGAATAACAGAAAAGCCAACTTGGAATAAAAACAAATGGAAATTTAATAAGCCTCAGCATCTTCTGAGAAATAAATTAAAACATTTTTTCAAATACATTAGTTGTCAAATTTTAATATAATTAACTTACCTGAGACTGTTTCATTTGGGTAGTCTATTATAAAGGTAAATGTGAGATTAAAGGTTAATGTTTTACACATTATGATAAGCATCTCAAGGGGGTAAAATAATTATCTAAAGGGAAGGAATGTGAAGCTTCTGCACTCTTCACTATAGGGAAACATATGTATTTATTACTGTAGGATTAGCATACATGAGTAAGAAACTCATGACAATAAATCCTTTGTTATCAGGGCACCTGGGTAGCTCAGTGATTGAGCCTTTGGCTTAGGTCATGATCCCAGGGTCCTGGGATCGAGTCTCACATTGGGAGCCTGCTTTCCTCTGCCTATGTCTCTGCCTCTTTCTCTGTGTCTCTCACGAATAAACAAATAAAATCTTAAGAAAAAAAATCCTCAGTCATTTGTTTATGGAAAACAGTGAATACCTCTAGGACTGAGAAGATGCAATTAATGGAGGTCATGATCAATGTGAGTGTGCTTAATTACTTCTGTAATTTAAAGGTATGCATGTGTTTCTTTTTTTTTTTATGCATGTGTTTCTTGATGTAACACATACAAATACCCATCTCTAGACACAGCTGCAGTTAAGTTACACACATCTATATTGTTATTAGGGGAATAAGGCTGAGGGGAGCAGGGAAAGTGAGGGGAAAGAAAGGGAGAGAGAAAAGAGGACAGAACATATAGTCATGTAGAAACCAACAGATTGAGGGGTGGGAAATGAAGAGAGTTGGCTGATGCACGTGCAAGGTGAAGCAGTAAGCCAATTCGGGGAACAGAATAATCACTTGCTCTTCTGGTACCATGACTAATTGCATAACAAAGGTTATCATCTGTTTTGATTCCCCACTGCTGTTAGCATATGAAAATATATTCAATAGATATACTTTGCTAAATGTGCAATCCAGAACTTACGAGGTTGAAAGTTAAAACAAATTTCTTTTAGAGTCTCATCAAAATAAAATCCTTAGTAGAACTTAACTTAGATCATTTTGTGCTAATTTGCCAAGATTCTTCACGGAGTTAAATAAGGAACACAACTAACCAAAACTGAGCATGGAGGGTTAACAACATCACAGTACTCAAAGGGGCATTTTTTCCCCTACCAGCCATAAGAAACTTGGTTAGCATTTTATTTATTATATGACAAAAGCCTAGTTGTATAGTTGCATAGGATAGGTGTTAGATAGAACATAGAAATATACTTCCTAGTACAGTCTGGTATGTTATGATTCCCAGATTCCAAATAGACAATGTATCTTTCAATGCAATGATAATGTTGCCTTCCATCTCCCTCACAGAGGTGCTAAAATAAATTCAATTATAATAATCAAAACTATAAACTCACTGAGTTATTCAGCAGGCACTAAAATCTAAATGAACAACCATTGCTGTTACACAGTTCCTCATCCATTCCCTTGAAATCTCTTGCTCTAGACAGTCTTCTGATAGGCATAGTTCACAAATATATAATGATGCTAATTTATAAGATATAACTCAATCATCATTTCCCTGTCTAGTTCTCATGCATTATCTAACCTTTGTCAAATTACAAATATATTTGGATTCACTATATTTTAGATTGAGTTTCATTAATAGTCTAATATACCTATTCATTTTGTAAACTTAGATGATAAAAATATCCAGGTAAATGTCTATTAAAAAAAAAAAATCATGCTGGGGATCCCTGGGTGGCTCAGTGGTTTGGCACCTGCCTTTGGCCCAGGGCGTGATCCTGGAGTCCCGGAATCAAGTCCCGCATCAGGCTCCCGGCGTGGAGCCTGCTTCTCCCTCTGCCTGTGTCTCTGCCTCTCTCTCTCTCTCTCTCTCTCTCTCTCTCTCTCTCTATGTCTATCATGAATAAATAAATAAAATCTTTAAAAAAATAAAAAAAATCACGCTGTGTGATTAAGTTTAGTATTAAAGCTTTTCAAAGTGAATTTTAAATATGCTTTAAATTTATAAAGCTATGCCTTCCTTTGTAAAAAAATAAAAATACACAATTAATCCTGACTCTCTAGGGAAATATTCTCTGGGTTTTATGATAGGAATAGGGAGTGGTGAC
This sequence comes from Vulpes lagopus, assembly GCF_018345385.1. Classification (NCBI taxonomy): domain Eukaryota; kingdom Metazoa; phylum Chordata; class Mammalia; order Carnivora; family Canidae; genus Vulpes; species Vulpes lagopus. The sequence goes on from NC_054845.1 coordinate 19,518,335, forward strand.
TTGGTTTGCGAATTGAATTGCGCAGGATTTCACATTGCCTATAAAAGCTGAAGGCAAGGATGATGCAAATGACATATGGAATTAGCAGTTTACATACCTAGACGTGACCAGTTCTGTAAGACCCACTTCTTCAATGTGCAATAAGCAGAAATGGTTAACAATAATGTATAAGAAATGCAAAATATTTGTATCAATTTCTTGTCCTATTTGTGTAGATGAATCACAAGCCAGTAATTTATTTCAAACTTTCAATGTAGATGGTAAGACAAATTGAAGTTGTTGATGAAATCATTACACTTCTCCTGTAAGTTTCTATAATTGCACAAGAATATAACCACCATTTATAAAAGGCCTCTTTGCATTCATCCTAAATATTTATCACTTATCAAAAATCAAATTTGATTCTGGAAGCCTGTGTAAGAAAAGCCATCAGCCAATTTCTATTATAAGTCACAAACTTTCATGAATTCTAAGGAAAGGATGCCATGGTTGTATGGTGTTAGACGTAGGAAAAAAAGAAGATATTGTCTTTCACTCTTTGTAATTTGACTCGATTTGTGCTTTTTAATTACTCCAATTATTTTCTAATAGTTCAACATTATTCTGATTAATTTCTAGCTACAGGGTCTTCAAAAGATAGTTATAAACCTAACTCTCTGAAATTGCTGCTTTCTTCGTTTTAGCAAGCACCAAGAAACTCATAAAACAAGTTTATTCATGTCAAATTTTAGATTAAAAACAGATTGCTCCTTTTATGTGATAACAGAGTTGAAGCAAAATGAAGTCACCTCAATTATCATTATCTCTGGGTTTTATTGTGCACTATCCATCTAAGATAAATAATTACCTAGGCCTTCTAACTTGCAAGCGATTCACACATTTAAAAGTCTGTAATTTTCTACATTTCTGCCCCCTTGCTGGCACAATTAAAGTTTATTGACAGTAAATATTGTAAATTTCTATTTTTTTCCATAGAAGTCCTTAGTGCTAAGTAACTGATAGTTGAGTTTCCAAATTATAAAAATTTTAAGAAAAATAGGAATATTTATGAATATGTCATCACTAGCAGAGTGTTAGGTTCTATGATAAATAGATTTGGTATAAAAATAAATCATTAAATTATTTCTTACTGTTGTTTCTTTTTGAGATAAAAGGAAATATATTTCAAAAAGAATTAGGGAAAAACCAAAGGCAAGACTAATAGAATGAAAAAAAAAAATCGAGTATCACCACCACCACCATTATAAAAAAGACTCTGATGATATTAGCTAGAAACTAACAGTGAAGTACTTAGATGTTTGGCTTTATGCTAAGTTCTAGAAAAGATATACTCGGTCAATCTGTCATATGCAGTGATCATTCTATCTCACTGATAACATAGTGTATCCATGTGATGGGGCTAGCTAGGGATCACTGTTACTTCACTAAAGTCTAATGAGATAAATAGACAAAGTGATCTGAGTTCTGAGAGGAAACTGAAATGGATAGAAAAATTAGGTCTGGGTTTATTTTTTGGAATTAAAATAGTTATAAGGGGGTGGCTGGGTGGCTCAATCGCTTAAGCGGCTGACTCTTGAATTCAGTCCTGGTCATGATCTCAGGGTCCTGGGATCAATCTCTGCTTCAGGCCCTGCACTCAGCAGAGAGTCTGCTTGGGGACTCTCTCTCTCCCTCTCCTTCTGCCCATACTGCCCACACATTCTCTCACTCTAAAATAAATAAATCTTTTTTAAAAAAAATTAAAATAGTTACAAAAACCAAAGGAATTTTATCATTCTACAAGACGTGGAGTGTGAGGCCCAGAGACACAAGGAAAAAACAACTAAACCAAACAACACAGAAGGTGGAATAAGTATATATGATTGGTAAACTAAGGAAACTGATAAACTAGAACAGAGAATCTGTAATGCTGACTAATGAGGTAATATAATGATTGTATTAAATTTTTGATTACTCTCAAAGCCAACAAGGGCTTTTTCTTTAATTTAAGACATAAATAGATAATGTCATGTTATAAAAAGGGCAATTTCTTTTCTATTTCTACCTTTAACATTTTAAATTACTTAGTTGTTTATATCTGAGTCAATATAAAACATAATCATTCAATAAAATTTTAATTGACCTCACTGTTACTGAAATATTAAAGATACTAATACAAAAAAGAACTGCACATTTCTTTAAAACTTCATTTACAATTCTGGTTGCATGGCATGCAGAATAATCATGAGATCCATAAAGTGTTCCTTTAGAGGGAGAACTCCAATGTTTTCATGTTGACTTTCAATATGCCCCATGTTTATTTGCTAAAGGGATAAAATCAATAGTTTTGCACTTTAACAATAATTACATGATGATAAAAATCACAATTGTTTTTTAAAGCCAAATGAATAATACTACAAAGTCTCTTTCTTATTAGCAGAAAATAAAAAGTGTTCACACAATGTTTTTAATTCAGTTAAAAAGATTACTTTGTCCTTTATATTTATCTTTAAGGGATGATGGCATTTTCTTTTGGTGTCATTCATCAGAAAAAAGTTATTTCCCATAGAGTTCTATCCTCACATCTACAAAAAATATTCATAAGTTGAAACTAATTAGAGTAATTTATAAGAACACTGTACTTGAAACTCTTGTCTTTTTTTTAATCACAGATTAATGCTGTTTTATTGTCCATTTTTGTGCCGTTCAGGAAGAAAAAAAAAACCAGGAACTTTTAGAATGGGTGAAGAAAACTTGTAAATGTGTAGTACAGACATTTTCTGTCAAAGAATATGAAATAGTAAACTGAACTGTCTAAAACTGTGGATATTTTGATCATTATTTTACCTAGAAATAAGGCAATTTCATATGGTAAAACCTAAAAAGAGCAAAGTATGAGTAAGATAATATAAAGCACTTGAGCATGAAACAAAATAGGAAACAATATTCTGACTCAATATATGAACCTCTGGAGGTCTCACAAATTCGGACTACTGCACAGTCACTGGAGAAATGGATAGAACCAAACATTTTAGTTATGTTTTTCTTTTTTGGTTTTCCTCCTTCTTGACCCCCTGCTCACTGTCAGGGCTCTGAGGCAGGCTCCAGAGTGGGGTGCATCAGGAGCATGGGGAGAGAAATCAGTGAGCACCAGCCCTGCTGGTAGCCACAAGGTACCAAGCCCACTGGGCCTGTCAGGACTTCCCACAAGTCCCACTGCCATCTTGAGATTTCCTCAACACTGAGCCTCAAAAAACATGCCTGCACATACACTACCTCTGTCATTTCTTGACTCCTTTCCAAACCTCTGTTGCTGCCCTCCCCTCGACCACTTTTCCCTGCCTCTCTCCTCTCTAGACTGTGGCAGTGTTCTTGGTCCTCGGCATCAGCTCCTTGATGCTCAGTCCTTAGGACTATTATCACTGTTTTTGGGCAGCCCGGTGCCACCCATGGGCCTGTGGGACTTTACAAACTCCTGCTCTGAATTCACATCAAAAGGATCACTTTCCTCCTCCTCGGGTTTTCCTTGGCACTGCCCAGGAGCGCCTTGTCTTCCTGGAGCCCCCACCTTAGCTGTTCCAAGGTCCAGCAGGTCCTTGCTCTACCTAAACTCCTGCAGCAAAATTAGAGCAAGATCCAAAGGTGCAGAATGTGGCAACAAAAACCTCCTCAGGGAACAGTTGAAGAGCCAGGATAGTTTACAGGGCTGGCAGCCACCTAGTGGGTCAGCAGCTGTAAGAGGCTGTCCACCATCTTCCCAAATGAAATGTCCTCCACTCTGGCACAGGAGCAGTCCATGACAGGAACCCCTGACGGTGTTACCAGCTGCCTATCTATGGGGGACATATGCTGGATTCCCATGGGGCTAAGCATGAGGCTGCCAAAACTGTGGCCCATGCACAGGCAGGACACCTACCCCAGGAGGGTCAGCTTGTGGCTGATGCTGTGCCAGGGGTCTCAGTGAATCAGCTTCCTCAGAGCCAGTACACAGGGCAGCCCCACTGGGCCCAGGCCACCACCATCTCAGGCTGCCGTAGGCTCCACACCAGTAGTGGCCCCAGGAATGCCCTACAAGGTCACCTTGTGACCCCTGCCCAGCTTTGCTCTTGCAGCCCAGAGGCCCGGAGGCCCAGAGGCTCTGAAACTCCCAGGAAGGTCCCTTAACCATCACTCTAATTATTTTTTAAACTAAATAACTCTAATAATTCAAGTAGTCTTTTAATTACCTCAAAATCAGGCCCATAATGCTGGATATATGTAAACCTCTTAATAAAATTTAGATATATTGATTTGATCAGAATTATTTTCCATTCAAACTCTTAAAAAACAGTTATAAATACATATGCACTTAGGGGATGATATGTCTTTGTTTAGGATTTTATGGGAGATAACATAAATGGAAAAATCCAATAATATTTTTTATATTTTCACTTCTTGTGGAATTTTATTTTGGTAAGTTTGTTATAAAGTTCTAATTTCCCAGGAATTTTATTTTATTTTTTTTAATTAATTTTTATTGGTGTTCTCCCAGGAATTTTAATTTTGGCCCTTTGGGGGATAGCTAATGAAAGCTTAAAAAATATTAAGTTGAAGGCAGCCCGGGTGACTCAGTGGTTTAGCGCCACCTTCAGCCCAGGGCATGATTTTGGAGACCTGGAATCGAGTCCCACATCGGGCTCCCTGCATGGAGCCTGCTTCTCCCTCTGCCTGTGTCTCTGCCTCTCTTTCTCTTTCTGTGTCTCTCATGAATAAATTAATAAAATCCTTAAAAAACAATATTAAGTTTTTAAACATGAGTACAATAAATCAAAACATAAAAATAAGTACCAAAAGCAAAATACTAAGATCATTATCAGAGAATCCATCCTGGACTAGCTAACTCCCATCTTCACAAATACGTAATTGCATTTATCCAACAATTTCACTTATTTTTTTTAACATATTGACATTAATTCTCTCAATAGTATACTTTTTCTTATATTTATTCTTATAATCAATATATGTTAACACTTCTCTTCTTTGCTTCTAATACTATGTCACAGTGTTAAGTACTGATTAGCTAAATTTCCAAATTAGTAAAGTTTAAGTTGTAAGACAGAGAAGGTCAAAGATAAAGAGGTACAAGAGGGGGGAAGGAAGGAGAGAGAGAGGCAAAGATAAATAGAGTCAGAAAAAGGCTTTTTCATCTATTATTAATGAAAGGCACAAATTTTTATCTACGTAATCAGAATAGCACCTTAAAGGTAGATGTGCTCAGTATATATTTGTTAACTATAAGCACTTGAGGAAGGTACATATTGTGAAATAAGTTCACGTTAAAGAGGAACAATATAATAATCAAGTAACCATTTAGAAAACCCATTTAGAAATAGTATTTCCATATCTATACTTCAATGCCTTATGCTATAATAAATACAGCAGACAGAAAAAGATAAATGTGAAATGTTACAAAATGTGACAAGAAACCTGGGGGGAAAAACCTTCTAATTTTCATCATAATTTGATTCTGAATAGGAAAATGTGGTGATATTAACAGATAATGCAAGGAACAAAATATCTCTGATTTAAAAACATGAATTTCATTTGGGACGTTTTGTTGGAAGTGCTAATTGGGCACATACATACTATTAATGAACTCATATCACATGTATATAATTGGGTTAGCTTTCCCCAAAGCAGTCATTGGGCAGTTATTATTTTGAATACAGAATAGTCATTCTAAATTTTCTATATTTACATATCAAAAGATTTGGGAAGGAAGAATTGTACACATGACATATCCTTTTAAATCTGTCTTGATATAAAGTGATAAAGACCGATAAGAACTATCCTAATGACAGTCCATTGTGGTAGGAATTTAAAAGCTTTATTATGGGTACCGTTTGCTTCATCCTATGCAGTCCACTTTTCAATATTTTTGTAAATAGAACCTAACTAAAATATATACATTAAAATATTTATCTATTATTGCTCAGGAGACTTGGGAAAATTTTTTTCTTACCATGAAATTAAATGCCTCTCAAGAGTATAAAATATTTAGTTTTTTTCTAACTTATCATGGATTGGTATCTCCTCACTTATCATCCAATTTCATTCTTGGATTATCTTGACAAGAAAGGGAGTTTTCTATTTAAAATATGTAGATGATAATCCTTTGCAAAGGTAAGATAGATTGATAATAATTTTATCTGCTTCATAGGAAAACATAACTTTGCTTTGATAAGTCAACCATAATTACATGCAATGTTGGGACCAGAAAGCATTAAGCTAGACCAAATCACATTAGATTTTGTGATTTAGTTTAAAAGGGAATCTTTTTTTTTTTTTTAAGGGAATCTCCAAGAACAAAGAGCATCCTCTTTGTGATTATTTGATGTCTCTGAGGCACAACTAACCAGAGTCCCCCAACATGGTTCTCCATCAGTCTTCCCCATAGGGCTAATGGTACCATCATCCACCTGCATACTCAGACCAAAGATCAAGAAGTCAATCCCATTTGTAACCCAATCCAACTACAAGTCAATTCTGCCAATTCTAGCTCCAAAATTAGTTTATAAAATGGCACATTATTTCTATTCCCACTGATGAGCTTTCTTAGAGTAAAATAAGAATCTCCTGTTTGTGAAATATAAAATAAATAATGCCCATTTAAAGCCCTACAGTCACTTCCTCTTGTAATTAGAATAAATGAAAACATTTCCTGTGACCTATAACAAGTATTATATGATCTTCTCCTGTACTCCTCTTTGATCACATCTCCTATTATGCCTTTTGCTTTTGACTTTTTTTTTCTGTTTTATGATCATGACTAGCTGATTCCTATCTAAGGACACCTACGCAATGCTTGCCTCCACGAACATTTTATTGAATCTAGGATCAGAAACTCAAGAAGTCATGCCTGAAGGTTCCTAAATTGTTTAGTCAGAGCTCTATAATACATATCGTGTTATTGTAGATGTATGAGCATAGGCCTTCAGAGAGCTTGTTAGAGTGGGACAATCAAAGCAAAGTCCTCTGATAATACAAACACTGCTCTGATCATATCTGAAATTTAAAGGTAATACATTCTTTTTAGTCCTATAATCAAGTGTGAATTATACAAGTGATAGAGCAAATGCAGACTTTTGTAGACATTTAAAAAGAGAGCCAGCAAAATAGCCTTTGTTGATTCTGTGACTAATATTAATTACATTGCTTTTAAAATATATTATCTAAGCTTGTTTTCCTACAAAAATCTTCAATTACTTGCTAATAAAAGTAAATATAAATTTTAAAATATACCAACGGATCTATGACAACAAACACATTAACCTAAATTACCTGGGATTCTTATTTTGCTTCTTAAGTGTTCTGTAATTTTAATGTGATTTGAAGTATACAAGTATTCTGAAATGTCACAGAATATAAAATGTATAAGATGGCAACTTAGTCTGTAAATTTTCTTCAGGGGCTTATTAATTTTGTCCAATGTAGATAAAGAACGAAACAGTATAGTTAATGTTAAATCACTGTATCTGTTAGACACTATATTCCTTAAGGGTTTTGATTCAGTTACATAAAAGCAACAATCCAGGCAGAAAATTGGCAAATGAGGCTGAAACTCATATTTTCTCCAGTGAAATCATCTTCTAATCATTTGTAAGAATTGAACATTTCTGCAAATACATAGATCCGCACAGGACAAAATTTACAATTATATAAACACACATCATCCAGGATTTAAGTGATAAAATAAGGATACAATTAATGCATAAAAATAGTAATATAAAATTTTAAAAGTTCATAAACTTATAAAAGTAGCATGACATGCATGACCAATGCTAACCTTAAACATAATTTTAGAAAATCACGTGGAATGTCATTTTATATGTATATGTATATGTATATGTATATTGTTATAAAGCACATTGTTGAGTGAAATCAGCTGTTAGGCTGAATCTTTGTGGGACAATTTAAATCATCATAATACAATGAATGCTCATATTAGAATCCTGTTTCCTAGCTTTTGCACTACACATCACTCCATCCCATAATTCATTCCAAGGCTGAGGAATTCAATTGCTTTGCTCTAGAAATCACTAGCACTTTTTGCTTTTCTTTTCAAAGAAAGGAATCTTTACAATCACAGCATCTACTTAAAAATGGAATGAGATCCATATAACTTTTTACATTTATGAGATCTTACTATGAAATCTAGGACTATATGGATATAGAGAGGGCTTTCCTGGGTAGTAACTCCTGCTCTGATTAATGCCATCCTTACATATTTTAGGCCAGACTTTTTTAGATAGGGAAGAACTTCTTATGTTTAGGAAAGGGTAAAATGCTTTTTTCCCGCATTTTGTTGAAAGTCCATCCTGGAGAGCAGTGGAAATTAAGCTGGAGAGGAAGATTCAAGGTATTCAGAAAATAAGTAACTCTAACTCTCCCAGAAAATTTACAGTTGAAGCAATAAGAATTAGGAAATTAATGAAACCCTCCTAACCTCTAACTCTGTTTCTCTCTTCAGGTTTTGTGAACTCAAATCATTCTTATACCCCTAAATGGATATTGCTAATGAGCTTTATGGTTAGCCAACAAAATTTTCCTAATATAAGTGATCCTTTGAAATGAAACATAAATGATTGACATGTATCTGTAAACTAGATGCCACAGTGGAGATAAGCCATATTGAATATGTTAGCGTGAACACAAAAATACAGAATTATCTTTTAAAAACAAGAACATTCATAAATGATCATTTCTATCTTTTTAAATTGATACTATATGTCGTGTAGCTCAGCTTTTGGATTGTTCTTTGGTGAAAGAAACCTTAATTTATTCTTTTTATTTCCTTTATTCCATAGTTAGTGCCAATAATCTACATTGCATATTTTAAAATATAATGACTGAATTAATAAATACTTCAAAAATTATTTGGTGTCATGGTCCATGCCTTTTCACTGTAATCTCTTGATTTTTTTTCTGACTCAACTTTTTACTAATTTCTGAAATAAAGCCTAGAGTTCATCATTCTTACCATGTCTAAGTCCCAACTTTACTCACCTCTCAAAAGTCTAACGCAAAAGTCTCCAAAAGTATCTTTGTCTTGATTTTTTTTTCTAAAACATAAACACCAATATGTTACTCCCTACAAAAAAAATACGTTTGATGACTTACCATTTCTTCTAAGATGAAGTCTAAATATCCCCAGTACAGCATGTAAGTCCCTTTAGAATCTTCTCTCAACAATTCTATATTTGATTTTTAATCATTCCATTACATGAACCCTTTGATCCAATCACAGTGAATGGCTTCAATTATGCCAGAACATGCTATGTTATTATGAAAAACAGTATAACATGTGGTTAAGAGCCCAGACTTTGAAGCCAGATTGCCTGGAGCCACACATATGTACACTTACAACAGTAGCCAGCACAAAGTTGGTATATTACAGCAATATGACAGGTCCTCCTATGACAATCGCTCTCTTCTCCCTGTGTCTGATTAACCTACCTTCCTTCTACTTTAGGGAATGCCTGTTCCCTCTGGAAGACTTGGCTTAAATGTAACCTCATCTAACATAGTACCTCCAGCCTTGCCAGTCATTATCCCATAATAATCACTGCATCTTTATTATTATAACATTTTATCAGCCAGGAGCATTTATGGTCTGTTTACATTTTTTCTCTAACACTACCAAATTTGATTTATTAGACTGTGGAGGCCAATTTGTTTTTTTAGTAACCCTAGTATCTAGCAAATTTCCTGACACATAAGAAAATTTCCAATAAATGTTTGTTGAACTAAGGTAAAATAATGAAAAAATTAAATCACGTTGCTTAAAATACAACATTGGACAAAATCAAAAACCTCAGCTCCAATATGTATTTAACATACAGTTTTATATTCTGAATACACTTATTAGATTTTTCTGAGGGTATTATAAAATATAAATTATATTAATATATTTAGTAAGTCTGTTTCCTTCATAATTTTAAGCTCTCTTTAGTAGTTTCTTCTAAAAATAGCCCTATAAAAACCTGTTTAACTTTACATTTAAATTCCATGGGAACCAAATGTCTTATCTGTGTGGATTTCGGTTATAATTCCTTTGAGAAACAACAAGACTTCTATGAATATGAATACATGACTTAGACCCAGTCATATTCAGTAACAGTCCACTGTCCTACTTGAGATCTGATTTTTCTAGGATACATAAGCTCAATACCCACTATCTTGCTTCTCTTACTCCAAATTGTTTCCTTCTCCTTCCTGTCTGTTCCACCATTCATTTTGGGGTTACCTCTATGATTCTAACAGAATTTCTAAAATTTTAATTAAAATTTTTTCATTGGTGAGGATGTGGAGAAAGGGGAACTCTCTTGCACTGTTAGTGGGAAGGCAAACTGATGCAGTCACTCTGGAAAGCAGTGTGGAGATTCCTTAAAAAGTTAAAAACAGAACTACCCTATGATCCAGCACTACAAGGTATTCACCCAAAGAATACAAAAATACTAATTCAAGGGGGTACATGCACTCCAATGTTTATAGCAGCATTATCTAAAGTAGCCAGATTTTGGAAACAGCTCAAGTGTCCATCAATTGATGAACAGATAAAGTGTGTGTGTGTCTGCATAATGAATATTAGCCATAAAAAACAAAACCAAAACAAAACAAAACAACGAAATCTTGATGTATGCAACAACGTGGATGGAGTTTGACAGTATTACACTAAGCAAAATAAATGAGTCAGAGAAAGACAAATACATATGATTTCCTCTTCTGGAATTTAAGAAACAAAACAAATGAGCAAAGGGATGATTTTTATTTCTTTTTCTTGCCTAATTGCTCTGGCTAGAAATTGTAATACTATATTGAATAAACATTGTGAGAGTGGGCATTTCTGTCTTAACCTTGACCTTAAAGGAAAGGTTTTCAGCTTTTCATCACTGAGTATGATGTTAACTGTTACCTTGTCATAGTCTTTATTTTGTTGAAGTATATTCCCTCTATACCCACTTTGTTGAGAGTTTTAATCATTAATGGATGTTGAATGTTGTCAAATTCTTTTTCTGCATCTATTGAGATGATCATACAGTTTTTATTCCTCATTTTGTTAATGTGCTGTATTATACTGACTGATTTGTAGATGTTGAACTATCTTTGCATCCCTGGAATAAATCTCACTTGATCATGATGTATAATCCTTTTCATGTGAATTTGGTTTGCTAATATTTTTTGAGGATGTTTGCAACAATATTTATTAGGGATATTGCCCTATAATATTTTTTTTGTGGTATGTTTGTCTGGCTTTGGTATCAGGGTAATACCAGCCTCATAAAGTGAATTTGGAGTGTGCCCTCTTCTGTCTTTTGGAGGAGTTTGAGAAGGATTGGTATTAATTCTTCAAATGTTTGGTGGACTTCATCAGTGAAGCCACTTAGACTTTTGTTTTTAGGGAGTTTTAAAATTACTGATTCAATCTCCCTACTAGTAACTGATCTGTTCAGATTTCCTACTTCTTTAGTCTTAACAGTTGTGTTTTTAGGAATTTGTCCATTTCTTCTAGGTTGCTCAATTTGTTGGCAAATTATTTGTAGTAGTTTTTTATGACTGCATATCTGTTGTAACAGTTGTAAGGTCTCCTCTGTTATCTCTGATTTCATTTATTTGAGTCTTAGTTTTTTTTCTTTTTCTTTTCCTTTTCTTTTTCTTGCTGAATCTAAGTAATGGTTTGTCAATTTTGTTTACCTTTTAAGGAATCAGCTCCTAGCTTCACTGACCATTTCTATAGTCCTTTTAGCATTTGTTTCTGCTCTAATCCTTGTTATTCCCTTCCTTCTACCAACTTTAGATTTAATTTCTTCCTTTTTCCAGTTCCTTAAAGTATAAAGTTAGGTTATTTGAGATTTTTCTTATTTTTTTGAAAGAGGCATTTATTGCTTTGAACTTCCTCTTAGAACTGATGTTGCTGACCCCCCCCATAAATATTGGTATGTTACCTTTTCTTGTTTTTTAATGTTACATTTTCATTTTGCTTTGTCTCATAGTATTTTTTTTTATTTCTCTTTTGATTTCTTCTTTGATCCATTGCTTATTCAGTGGCATGTTGTTTAATCTCCACATATTTGTGAGTTTTCAAGTTTTCTTCATACCACTGTTGTTGGAAAAGATGCTTGATAGAATTTCAATCCTCTTAAATTTGTTAAGACGTTGGGTATCCTAACATATTATCAATCTTGCTATCTTGGAAAACGTTCCATGTGCACTTGAAAGAATGTGTACTCTGTTCTTTTTGTATGAGAATTCTGTAAATGTCTGTTAAGTCCATCTGGTCTAAAATGTTGTTTAAGGCTGATGTTTCCTTATTGGTTTTCTCTCTAAATGACCTTCCCATTATATAAGTGGGGTATTAAAGCTCCCTATTATTATTGCATTGCTGTTTATATCTACCAGAAGGTGTGTTAATATTTTACTTATATGTTTAGTTTGTCTTATGTTGGATGTCTAAATATTTGCAAATGTTACATCTTCTTGTTGTATTGACTTCTTTATTATTATGTAACAACCTTCTTTGTCTCTAATTACAGTCTTCATTTTAAAGTCTATTTTGTCTGATATAAGTATAGTTATTGCAGTTTTATTTTGGTTCCTGTTTGCATAGAATATCTTTTTCCATCCCTTCACTTTCTATCCGTATGTGCCCTTACATATAACGTGTGTCTCTCAAAGGCTGCATATAGATGGGTTTTGCTTTTAGTTTTCGTTGTGTTTTTATCTATTCAGGCACTCTATGTCTTTCAATTATTGAATTTATTCCATTCTCATTTCAAGTAATTATTGATAAGTATGCCTTCACTGCTCTTTTGTTAATTGTCTACTGGTTGTTTTTGCAGTACCTCTCCGTTCCTTCCTTCTCCTGTTCTCCTTTTTTTGTGGTTTGATGACTTTCTCTGATGGTATATTTATTTTCCCTTATCTTTTTCTTTTGTATATTTACTATTGGTCTTACTTCGTGGTTATCATGAGGCTTACCTATAACAAATTATATGTAACAATCTACTTTAAGTTAATAGCAGCTAAGTTTGATCTCATTGCAAAACTCAACATTTTTACCCTTCACCACTCCATGTTTTGTGTTTCTGAGGGTACATGTTATATCTTTTTCCTATTTCCCAAAAATAATGGATTTTTGTACAAAACAATATTTTCTCACTGTTATGGTCTTTTTTTAAAAAAAAAAACTTAGTCATACACCCTTTATTGAGATATTTATATTAAATAAATAGGATTATAAAATATACTGATGAATTGAAAGAAATGTTCTAAAACCATAGAAAACAAAGTATATTTTGACAGCACTCTAATATCAATCAGCAATATGTACTAATAGACTGATTCGAAATCACTAGCACTTTTTGTGATACTCCGATAATCTTCACATAAATAAAATCTTGCAATACATATGAAGCACATAAATAGCAGAACTGCAAAAGAGTTTTCCAAATCATAGTAGAATTTCCATTTGCAAAGAGCCATCTCAAAAATTTTAGGTCATTTAAGTTACAGTGTTGTCTTACCAAAACAAAACAAAACAAAATGAAAATCTTATATATCCATGTTTTTGAACTTCTGGAACATCAGTGAGAATTCCCACACCTATGACTTATTAAACAAAGAACACTGAATTTTAATCAAGAATCTCTGCCCTACATTGATTTTTCATTGTCTGGGGCAATATAAGAGAGTTCAAGTATTCATTTATTCAGCAACAGGCAACACGCAACGTTTATGTGAAATAGCAAACATGGCATTAGGCCCTTAAATAAATTTATTTAAGACCTGGACTGACTTTTCTTTGAAAAAAGAAAGAAAAAAAGAAAAGAAAAGAAAGAAAAGAAAAGAAAAGAAAAGAAAAGAAAAGAAAAGAAAAGAAAAGAAAAGAAAGAAGAAAGAGGGAGGGAGGGAGGGAGGGAGGAAGGAAGGAAGGAAGGAAGGAAGGAAGGAAGGAAGGAAGAGAGAGAGAGAGAAAGAAAGAAAGAAAGAAAGAAAGAAAGAAAGAAAGAAAGAAAAAGGAAAAGAAAGAAAAAAAGAGAAAGAAACCACAGCCTTTGTGGAAACAATTTTAAATATCAGTGATTAGGGCTATGATTAGTGTTATAATCAAAGTTGTATACTATTTAAGTAGCATTGGCCAGAAAGTAAATAACTTCTGGAAAAACGGAAAAGGCAGACTACTAAGGAGTGTACATCTGGAGAGAGAAGAAAAAACTGCATGGGAGCTTATGAGGTATCAGTTCAGAATTCTTTAAGCTATCAAAAGATATTTGTGAAAAAAAAAAGATATTTGTGTTTACTTCTATTTACTGGGACCATGTTTTCTAGAAGTTAATCAAATAATTTTATCTGTACCAATGAATTAATTGAGAAGACACCACTCTTTTATCATTTGCTCTTTTATGAAAGCAGTACCTTGGCAACAAGGAAAAACTTTAATAATGGGTCATTTAGACTCTAATGTGAGCTAATTCTAGAGCATGGAGCCATGTCTATACTCTTGTAGTACATCTATATAAAATAGCATTTCTGAGCAGTAAGTATAGGATAGCACTTGAAATCTTGTTATAAAAATAAAAGAAATCTAAATTAAGCAAAAACTCTGTATCCTGTGTTTTTATTCATAAAGAATACACATTTTATTGAAAATAACTTTTTAAGGTCTATCTAAAGAAATTATACTATGGTGACTACAATTTCAGGTAATAGTTATGTCTATTAGTTATTCTGTAGCACAAAATCTAGTAAACACAGATTCATGAGATGTGTTCAGTGTAACACAAATATATGGTTAAAGAGAGAGAAGAGATGTTAAAAGGGGAGAAAGGTACTAAGAGATGTAGAGGCTATAAGAAGCAGGCCCACAAATAAAAATCACCAGATTAAATAAGCATACATGTCGATACTACACTTTGTGAATTCAGACATATGTTTTAATAATTGCCTTCAATAATTATTAATGAATGAATTATTAATTAACTCTTTAGACTAAAAACATCATTGCATGTTTGCTATATAGCATTCTTTCACATAGAAAGCTAAAATCTTTTACATTAAAAATACCTCTTTTTATGATTTTATTTTATTTATTTATTCATGAGAGACTCAGAAAGAGAGGCAGGGACATAGGCAGAGGGAGAAGTAGGCTTCCTGCAGTGAGCCTGATGCAGAACTTGAGCCCAGGACCCCAGGATCGCACTCTGAGCTGAAAGTAGATGCTTAGCTACTGAACCATCCAGGTTGCCCCCAAAAATACCTCTTTAAAGTCTTAGTATTTGATCTTATTATAACTAGTGCTTGGTTTGTTAGAACATTTCCATATCACAAATTGCAACATTCAGATGCATGAATGGATATAATGTACAGAGAAAATATTGTCAATTATTTTGCAACGAGCCTTATATAATAAAATGTTAAGCAAATCAATGTAAGAGTTTGCGTGAAAGTCTATGCAACTGTCAGCTAAAAAAAAATGGTCAGAGACTTTTCAATCTCTCTTTAGAACACTAATTGTTCTGAAAATCTGAGCCTTTGTTCACATGTTCAGAGTTCAGAATATAAAAAGGGAATATAAAAATCCCTTGACCCTGCAGAGAAAACAGATTCTCAAATAATCAGAGTTTTGTTTGTTCATTTTTTTCTTTCTTACTTGGTGAAAATGAATTAAGAGTCATGCATCTGTTAGACAGTTGGTCAACATATTTAATGGTCAATGTGTTATGATAATTGTCCAACAAAAATAAACAATTATCCAAACCCAGTTAGAAATAATTGCTGTGTATTTATTTTCTATAGTTTCCCTGTTACAAATTTACTTTTCTTGTTGGTGATAAAATTTTTATCATGAATGTGTCGATTCATTAGATTTTTATTTATTTTTCTGATAAACTTCATAGGATGAATAGAAACTAGATCCACTTTGGTCATTTGACCTACAAGGAAGAAAATATTTCCTGATTAGGTAACAAGACAAAGATACAATTTTTTAAGGATGAACTCAAACACATCACTCTTTTTTGTAGTTGTGCTTTGAAATAAGTCTGTCATCAGGTGAAATCTTAATTGATTTTGATCTTGATCTTAGGGCCCTGAGATCATGACCTGAGCTGAAATCAAGATTCTGACGCTCAACAGATTGAGCAACCCAGACACTCTGAGGTAATACATTTTACATGACTGACAAAGGTAACATTTCTCCCAACAAATCAGGTAAAATTTTGGATTTGACCATATATCATTTCTATCTCTCTACTCTTAACACCTTCTATCCATATAATCCCTTCTGGGACCATCCTTTCCACACTAGAGTGATGCCTTAGGGCAGATATATCCTTTCCTTTTGAGTAAAATTTGACCTTGTACTACCTGCTACTTATATGTCCTTCTATACAGTAGCATAGAGAATCCTCTTAAGCATTTTAACCATCCTCTATTGTGTGCATGAGACTTTTTTTACCTGAAGTCAAAGAAGTTGAGCTATTTCCCTCTGATCACAGAATTATGTAACCTATTATACTATATGAAAACACAAATCACTTCTTTTACTGCCAAACATTATTTTTATTAACCACAATGTGTCAAATTGCCAAAAGTAATGTTTTGCACAGATAATCTTCAAAGATCACACAACATGTACACTATATTTCCAATGAAACGACCTCTCTTTAAATTATACCATGCACTGTCATGCTTAAAATACAAATGAAAATGCAAAATAAATAAAATGTATTTAATATAAGCATGCAGGTCACGTCTTTTCCAATGCAGACATATCTGCATTTCTTTGGTTGTTGGTTATTAATATTTCATTAATTTTCAAGCTACTGCAAATTCCCCTTGAGATATCATTAATAAAATACTATCCAAATCAGCAAGATTATAGTCAAAGTAGCCAAACTACAGGACCCATTTAATTGCCTAGAAATTTTAAGAGTGCTGAGCACTTGCTTTAATTTAAAGAACTGAATAATCTGATGCTTTGATGATTACAAAGAGTCTTTAAGCTCTCTCTGTTTTGTTGGTAATTTTAATTATTTCTCATACTTTTCCGACTTAGATGCATTCCTTTAGTTGCCCTTTCAGAATAATAATGAGCAAATTTTGGGAAAAAAAACCCAAATGAGTACAGAAATACTTTTGAAATAAATTTAAGAATGAAAAAAATACAAGCACTTAACATTCACAGTATTGGCCTTTCTCGTCTCATATTTCCCAGTGACACATAAAATTTTTGATCAAGGTATGTAGTCAACAAATTAATAGCATTAAATTCTGCCAAAATATTAAAATTTCCTGCTCAGATCCTCTGCCCATTTTAAGAACCCCAATTTTGCTGATTCTAAGTAATTCCTTGCATACACAAGGAAACATTTTGAATTTAGGTGTTAAAGCAATTCTTAAATTGTCTCTAATCCTATCTCACATTTGGCCATGCTCCTGAATCACAGATTCTTTTAAAGAATGGCAAGGCAGAGAAGGAAAATAAAGCAAAATTTTCCCATTTTCCCCCATATGTGTATATATACTGGAACCCTGCTTGTTTGGATACTCTATCATTTTACATAGAGAAATTAAATTTAATTATTTCTTGTTCATAAATATTTTTCCCTTATCAACATGGTGTTTTTTTCTGGATAAATTTTAAAGTCACCATGCTCAGCAAAAGAAACTGGTCACACAAGTCTGCATATTGAGATTACATTTATATGAAAGTCAAAACAGAAAAAAATGTGTCTATGTTGATAGAATTTAAATAAATAGTGGATACTACACAGGCAGGTACTGACTGGAAAGAGCCTTAAGGGAACGTTCTGGAGGTGAAATAAGCACTTTGTGTGTGTGTGTGTGTGTGTGTGGTGTGTGTGTGTGGGGGGGGGAATGGAGAGTTTTATACTTAAGATTGGTATACTCTTGTATATGAAATTTATAACTCGTTTTTAAAATTAAAATTTAAATGTCAATTTTTAAATGATTTATTTATTTATTTATTTATTTATTTATTTATTTGAGAGAGAGAGAGAAAGAGAGCATGAGCAAGAGAGGGGCAGAGGAAGAGGGACAAGTAGACTTCCTGCCAAGTGGGCAGGCCAACGTGAGGGGCTGGATTCCAGGACCCTGGTATCATGACCTGAACTGAAGCCAGACCCTTAATTAACTGAGACACCCAGACATCCCTAGAACTCAGTTTTTTAAAAATGTTATAAAGCCAGGAATAAATATTGGAAAAAGTTTAAGTGAAAGAGACATTTCAATAAACCTTTGCATCCATTTCCTTCTTTCTGTTTCTACTTTCCAATTCAAATTCCATTTATTTCACACCTTAACCATTGAAAAGCCTACCGAGGCGAAGGCTCAAAATTTGTTCTTGATTTTTACATTTGTTAACCTCTCTTTACTGATGGCATGATGGCTGGAGCTCAAGCAGCCTTATTGGACTGACGGAATTTATGTGCTGAAGATGAAGGAGTAACTAGATAGAACTGTAGGATCATAATGCTCACAGAACCATATCAGCTCTAAAATAACTATCTTCAGATTTCTTTTACTTAAGAGAAATACAGTTTTATCTTATTTAAGCCAAAAATCCTTTATGTGTGTTTTTTTTTTTTTTTGGTCACTGGCAGCTGAGCCTAATATAAACTATTATACTTTATATATACAGTTTTTTTAAAGATTTTATTTATTTGAGACAGAGAGTATGAGAGAGAAAGAGCACAAGCAGGGGGAAGGGCAGAGGGAGAAGCAGGCTCCCCGCTGAACTGGGAGCCTGATGCAGAACTCGATCCCAGGACACTGGGGGCCCCTGAGATAATGACCTGAGCTAGAGGCAGATGCTTAACCAACCTAGGCACCCAGGGGCCCCTATATACTTTTTTTCTATCAACTCTTTCTCACTGTAATTCAAAATTCGAGAATATCATTGAAGTTTTTTAAAGACTATATCAGATCATGTTCCCTCACCCATTAGAATTCCTTCTCATTTCAGGGATATGGTTATTATTGCAGGCATAATAATATTTTGTCATTAAGCAATCATATCACAAAAGAGAATGCAAAACCTGATTATGCATTGTTAAAGGAAATGTCAATTTGTATAGGAAATGAAAACCTGAAGATCTGCTAAAAAAATAAATACTCCTTATTTTGGGGTCATAAAATAATGGATAATATTTATATTTGTATGTTCTGAGCTTATTAAATTTACTACAATAAGAATACATCATTGCATTAGTTTAAATAAATGACTTTTTCAAAAACAAAACTAAAACCTTCTGTGGTTTCATAAAATTCAAACTTCTCTTCAAATTTAAACCTACAGACAGTTCCAATGGTGAGAGCAACAAATCAAAATTTGCTACTTACATTCTAACCATTCCTCACTGCTCTGGGGGCCTTAACCAATAAACTTAAGGAAAGGAAATATATAATTAACTATCTTTCCAAATTTTATGTTATAATTTATCAGTTGTGAGCAATATGTTGAAATCACAGAAAACGTAAGTATAATAGTATTGAAAAACTAATAAAATGTAATTGCTCTCACATGGGGGTAGAATTCACAAAATATATACAAAAATCAAAAGTTCTTATATCAGATCAAAAATCTAATTTCAAAAATTCCGTAAACAATAAATGTGAAGACACACAGTTTTGGGGGAGAATATCAAGTAGGCAGAGAAAAAGGAAATCAGCTAATAAACGGTGTTGAGAAAATTTATTTCGTATGGATGTATCCTTCCATCATAAAAAAAAAAAACAACAAAGATAAAGTAAATACTTAAATAATAAAAACAAAACAGTATTAAAAGAAAGTAGAGGAAAATAATTCTGTAACTTTTGAATTGGGACATCCTTTATTTTACCAATAATAAGAAGAAAACTAACATACATTAAGTGCTTAATTATAATAGGGGCTCTTCTAAGTGATTTTGCACCTGTTGACTTCTGTGCACCCCGTCGACCTCTCTGAGAAAGGAACTAATATATGAGAAGTACAGACCTAGGGCACAGACGGATTGAGTCATGGTGAATTCTGGAGCTGATATCTTAACCCAAGCTATGTGGTTCAAGATTCTGTTCTCTTAGTTATATTTTTTACCATCAGTCGCTACATATGGAATGATTGAGAGAAATATCTACTTAACACGTAATACATTTCTGTATGGAAAAAAGATAACATAAAAAAGTTAAATTCCACCAAGAAAAATACTTTCAGCATATATAATAGCAGACCAATATTCTTAAGGAACTTTCATAATTCAGTAAGAAAATAAATAAATACCCTATAGAATAAGTAAAAGACATAAACAAGCAGTTCTTAATAATGAATGATAAACAAATACAATATTTAACTTGACTGATTCTCAATACTCACAAAATTAAGCGTGTTGAGATAGGCTATTTTTCATCTACTGCATTGGTGTTGAAGTGGCTGTTATTGCCATTTTGGCCAGGGTGTGGCAACACAGGCACTCTGATGTACCATGTTAGAAGGAGAAATTTATAAAACTCTTTGAAGGGCAATATACAATAGGTACCTGTATAAATTCTTTGTGGTGAGACCACCCTTTTAAGAATTTGGCTTAATTTAATAAAAGGAAAAATATAGTTGACAACTGAATTTTGCAGTAGTCATATTTGTAAAAGTGAAAGATTAGAAATTAGTTAAATGTACATCTATTAGGGATTGTTTATTTATTTTTTAAAAATATTTTATTTATTTATTCATGAGAGAGACAGAAAGAGGCAGAGACACAGGCAGAGGGAGAAGCAGGCTCCATGCGGAAGCCCGATGCGGGACTCGATCCTGGGACTCTAGGATCACAACCTGGGCCGCAGGCAGGCGCCAAACCACTGAGCCACCCAGGGATCCCTATTAGGGATTGTTTAATCAAAATATAGCACATTAAAAAAATATATATATAGCACATTTCCACAATGGTATGATAATTGTTTAATCAAAATATAGCACATTAAAATATATATATATATATATATAGCACATTTCCACAATGGTATATTGATCATATAAGAGGAGAACATATAAATTTATAATACTAATATGTGAAGACATCTATGGTATACTAATAAAAAAATGGTTACACAGTACTATGGATTAAGTACTATTTATGTTAATACACATGCTTATATGTTTGCTTTTTATTTTTTAAAATATTTTATTTATTTATTTATTTATTTATTTATTTATTTATTTATTTGAGAGAGAGAGCACGATATGCGGGGAGAGGGGGCAGGGAAAGGGTTGGGGGTTAAGCAAGCTCTCTGCGGAGCTGGGAGCTCAATTGATCCCATAACTCCAGGATCATGATCTGAGCTGAAGGCAGACACCTAACTGACTGAGTCAGGTGCTCCAATATATGTTTGCTTTTTAAAGTCAGGACGACTTTATAAGATAGTCTTATCACTGATTGTCTTTGAGTGGGTAGGATGGCAGGAGTTGGAGATTAGAATGGAAAGAAATATTATGAAGAAGAGGTATCTTTCTACTTACTTATGACCATACTCTTTTACTTTTATAAAAGCATAATTACTGATATAGATTATTTAAAAAAACAAATATTTCATCTTAAAAAATATAAAAATCTGCCTTCCATATTACTTTCTTCCTTCCTTCCTTCTGTCATTCATTACACTCAGCAGCTAAATTTGATTTTTAACAGAGGTCCACCAGAATTCTTATATTTCTGGATCAAGACTTCATTCTTATATAAAGACAGTGCTTGCTTTCTTCTCTTCCTAAAATGTCCCTCTTTCTAGTCCTGCCTATGGAAAATCATGTAAATCTAGATATTTCTCAAAATGCTACTTAAATCTTGAAACTTACTTTTTCTCTTCTGTTTTTCCATTCAAAAAAGGAAAAAAAAAAGATTTATTAGAGACCTTATCACGGTATGGTATGCATTATACTAATCTATATACATGCCTGTTTTCTCTAGAAAGCTATAGGCTGCTCAGTAGCAGAACCTTATATATCGTCTTTTCCTTCTACCATGTGTAGTTCTCAAGTGTTTGCACAGCAGACGCACAAAAAAGTTTCAGTCATTGCGTGATTGACTATATAGACATAACTCAATTGATAACAAATAATGGTAATGGATGTGACTGTTCTGTCAATTACTGAAACAGGCAATTTATCTGTTTGCCCTCCTTTCTTTGAGAAACTGGTTATGAAAATTACTTACATAAAAATGAAAGGCACAGCAATGCTGTTAATATTTCAACAAATTTAAGATAAACAATGCCCTGTATTCAGTGTTAATGTAGTTGTATAACTGTCTTTGTTAAAAGTGTATCATTACTAAAATTCTCATCAAGCTAACAAGGTAGAGAATCTGAAGTTCTTAAAACTATTGAACCTAGCCACCTGATTCCAGGTCAAAGCTTATAACTGCTACACTCAAGGATCAACTGTAACCACTAAAGAGGTTGGTGGATTCTTAGGTGGCTCAGTGGTTTAGCGCCTACCTTCGGCCCAGGGCGTGGTCCTGGGGACCTGGGATGGAGTCTCGCGTCGGGCTCCCTGCATGGAGCCTGCTTCTGCCTGTGTCTTTGCCTCTCTCTCAATCTCTCTCTCTGTGTATCTCTCATGAATAAATAAATAAATAAATCTTTGAAAAAAAAAAGAGACTGACAGAAAACTTTGAATCAACATTTAGCCAATCCTTATGCAACTTATCTTCACATCAACTTGCACCACATCAATTACCTAATACCTTATTTCTGTATTGGGTTGTGATACCTGATGATCATTCTTTTGCCCTGTCTCCCAGCCAAAAAATATATATATACTATTCTTTTAAAAGTTGAAAGATTTTCTTGTGCCTTCTATACATTATAGAAAATCTCAATATGCTATCACTTAACAAGTGACAATACAGCCTATTTACAGCCTAATTAATCCTATTGATGAGGGACTCACTCCCTGGTAAGGTCTCTAATTCAAATTTTATATAGCATTAAACAGAGGTAATTAGATCAAAATTGAAACTAAAATATATCTTCTTACAGTTTGTACCTATTGGCTCTAAATTCTGCCTTCTGAAATAACAAAATGTAAACATGAATGCTTTTCACTATTAGAGTTTCGTTTATTACAAGTTTCTCAAATCCCTTTCACTCTATTTCCTTTTTTTTTTTTTAAATGAAGTGCTTGCTTCCAGGTCCACCTTACTCTGGATACCCGATCCCTGTAACCTTCCTATTTATCTCTTCAACTCACATATTCTTCCTGTTTTAGGTTATTTCCTAGAAGTTAAGCCTGTGTTACTGTTTCCCTTCTTAACCAATTCCCTTCTTTCTCTCTAGTTTTAATATTGTAATAGCTACCTTGCACTCTGAAACTTGCCATGCCTAGTTGTCTCTCCAATATCTAGTACTCCTTCCTACATCCTGAAACCCTGACTATGAAAGTATGCTCTCAGCATCTATTGCCTACTTGTGCTCTATCATCATAAATGAACTGTCTACTTTTGGCTCTTGTCCAATCTAAGTTTCTGACCTCTAAATCCAGATTATAAACACAGAACCTTCTTCCAAAAGGATGATCTTGCCCAGGGGGAACCCCTAGATATTAATAATGTCTAACCAAAACCATCTAAGTGTGTCCATTTTCAAGATGCCGATAAAATTTGTAGGACTTCACTGTCCTTCTGCCGGTAACACCTATTTGTCCAGAGCATGAAGTTTTCCTATATTCTATTTGTCCCATTTCATCAACCCAGTTTTTCAATCACCAGTTAATATCTACAGATATTATGGTGAAGGCTGTAATTCCCCAATTAGATTAAGCTGAACAAATTAACCATAACACGACATCTCTCTCTCTCTCTCTCTCTTTTTCCTGCTATGTAGGACAAACGCTAAAAGAAATTAAAAAGCATAATAAAATTAGAGTAACAGTAATATGCTACTTTATTTCACTTTTCTTGAAATATTAAAAAAATATTTATTTATTTGGACAAAATAAATAAGGGAAACAGATTAATTTTATTAATATCAATTCAGGCAATGGGTTAAATAATATAATTTTAAAAATGCATTTAATTCTCCTTAATCTTTTAAAAATGATTATTATATGATAGATTTTTTACTGAAAAGACATTGAAAATTAAAACTCTTTCAAAGGTAATGAGGCCTAAAACATCTCTTCAATTTCAATCTGGCCATAATCTTCCAAGGAAGGCCTAACTACAAATTATAATTTGTTATGACAAATAAAAGAAAAATGAAACTCATGTATTATACCAGAGAGAGGCCAAAGGTTAACATCTCCCCTTCCAGGCCTGAAAGGAAGCCAATAAATGAATCTCTGAACCTTTCATCAGAAAAGCTGGATCTTTAGTTTGAGTGAATAATATCTATTCTGAAATTGAACCTATTAAAGAAAACAGATAGAACAAAGAATAATGGAAGATCTGTAGAGACAATAAAGAAACTACTGCTCTGATGTTTTTTTAAGTCTGGAGTGAGTTTCACCAGATTCAGAATCATCAAAAATGGTTTTTAATGAAATGTCTTTAAGTTTCATGTCAGTACTCTAATATTGAATTTTATTTTTCAGTATTGTAGAGAAAGGCAAATTACAGAGAACAAATTATGTGCCAGTTAGAATAATCTTATGATGGGAGAATTAAATCTTATTAAGACATTTTCCATAAATTGAATATTTTTTTCTAATTCCAATCATATAAAGCATAGAAGACAAACTGGTGAAAACATGTTTTTGCTTTTATTGCAAAGACCAATGAATTCTTCTTTAGATTATGTCTTATTAGGCATTTGCTCTTTCTGTTGCTTCATTCTGGAACTCACTCCTGGAAGGTATCTGTATGTGTTCTCTCTTGCTTTTTCTGATGTTAATTCAAATACACCCTTTTTATCAGACTTTACTTTTCCATACTATCTAAAATTATGAGTCCCACCGAACCAGTTACTATATTTTCCCTGACATTTTTCTTAGCCTTTATATCTCTCTTTGCCCTAAAAATATTCCATGAGAATACAATTTTTTTCACTTTCCTTAAACCATTCTATTCTCAACAACAAAAATAATGCATAGCACATGGAAGACAATCAATAGGAATTTGTTGACATAAAAATGAATGAGAAAAGAAACCTAGAAAATAATCATATGTTAAGCTAACTAGAACTTCAAGAAGTTCAGAGTAAACATGAACTCACTTATTTTTTTTTTAAATGCGTATGAAGGTTCTTCAAAAAATAAAAAATAGAATTACTATATGATGCAGCCATTCCACTTCTGGCTACTTATCCAAAGAAAATAAAAACATTGATTCAAAAAGATATATGCATCTGTATGTGTGTTCATATTCATAAGTTCAATGAGATAGATATTGGTCATTACTACATTACCACATGCTTCCACGTCTTTACTATACACAATTCCATTTTTATTCTATTTCATTTATGAGGTAAGATTCACTAAATTAATTTCACAAACCACTGGTGAGCTGTGATACACAATGTGAAGAAAAACAAATCTGCTAAAGGGGTTTAAATCTTTTGCCATGACTGAGTTATAGCCCAGGGCAATGATAGCCTTATTTAATGAAACTGAACTTCTGTTGGCGATTCTGCAGCAGTCACAGAAAATTGGAGTTATCTTATTATACTAGGAGTGAGTAAATGCTACTTCAATTTTCAAAAAGGATGGGGAGAAGTCATATTTCATAAACTATATCACTGAGTAATAGACTAAGATGGATAATTTAAAGAATCATTTGAGAACACAGAGAAAAAGAAATAGTAATTACTAGTGTCCAACATAATTTTTGTAAAAATTAATCAAATCAGACTAACCTCAATTGCCTAGTTGCTAAACTAGCATATCAAAGATATTCAGTACAATTTTGGGGATCCCTGGGTGGTTCAGCAGTCTAGCGCCTGCCTTCAGCCCAGGGCATGATCCTGGAGTCCTGGGATCAAGTCCCACATCAGGCTCCCTGCATGGAGCCTGCTTCTCTCTCTGCCTGTGTCTCTGCCTCTCTCTCTCTCTCACACACACACATGAATAAAATCTTTTAAAACAAAACAAAACAAAAAAACCAAGGATACTCAGTACAATTTTGAAAGGTATAAGAAAATAAAGGATCCGTTCATTCCAATGATAGAGATAACCAGGTATGGCCACTAATCCTGTTTTCTTTATTACAGGATAAACAATCAGCTTATATTTCCCAGCCTTCCTTGGAGTTATTTGAGACCATGTGACTAAGTTCTGACCAAATGACTGTGAGCTGGAAGTAATATACACTGCTCTAGGACTGACTTTATCATGTAACCCGTATCTATTTCCCGAACCCTCTCACCAATTTATGACACTTAAGAATCGTCCCTTTCTTTCTTACATTATCAATTGTTCACTCTAATGACTCTTTAACGAATATAATATTTTCCATATTCATACATTCACGTCTTTAACTTCACATATATCTCCAGATGTTTCTCTACTGCTCTGCTTCCTTTATATCATAGTTTCACTAGAGAATTACTACACTCATTGTTTGCCCTGTGATCCTTTGATTGTCTGTTGAACCTTTTCTTCTTAGAGATTTATTTATTTATATTAGAGGAGAAAGAGAGCACGTGTATCAGGGGAGGGGCAGAAGGAGAGGAAAAGAAGATCTTAGGCAGACTCTATGCTGAGAGTGGGACCGACACAGAGCTCAATCTCATGACTCTGAGATCATGACCTTAGCTGAAACCAAGAGTTGGACACTAAACTGACTGCAACCAGGAGCCTATGCTGAACTTATTCTAATCAAAATTTTTATACTTTCCATAAAACAACTCTTATTAGGGTCACAGATGACCCACTGCTTAGTCAATTGGCTATTTTTTCTGTCTAGTCTCATCCTATTTGATCTCTCATGAACAGTTGACATATTTGCCCAGTCTTCATTAGTCACTCATTCAGTTTCCTTTTGTGTTCCCACCCCACCTCTCTATTGTTGGCATGTCCAAGGTCAGTCATTATAGACTCTTTTTCTCTACACTCACATAAAGGTTCTAATCAGGAATGCAAGCTAGCACAGCCACTCTGGAAATCAGTGTGGAGACTCTTCAAGAAGTTAAAAATAGAGCTACCCTACAACCCAGCAATTGCATTACTGGGTATTTACCCTAAAGATGCTGATATAGTGAAACTCCAGAACACCTGCACCCCAATGTTCATAGCAGCAATGTGCACAATAGCTAAACTGTGGAAGGAGCCACAACATCCTTCGACAGATGAATGGAGAAAGGAGATGTGGTATATATACAATGGAACATTACTCAGCCATCAGAAATGACAAACACCCACCATTTGCTTCGATGTGGATGGAACTGGAGGGTATTATGCTGAGTGAAATAAGTCAATCCAAGGGAGAAGGACAATCATCATATGGTTTCATTTAAATTTGGAATGTAAGAAATAGGAGAAAGGAACCATAAGGGAAAGGAGAGAAACTGAGTCGGGAAGCTTTAGAGAGGAAGACAAACCATGAGAGACTCCTAACTCTGGGAAACAAACAAAGGGTTGCAGAAGTGAAGGTGGGTTGGGGGGATGGGATGACTGGGTGACAGACACTAAGGAGGGCACTTGATGGGATGAGTGCTGGGTGTTATACTATATGTTGGCAAATTTAATTTAAATAAAAATAAAAATAAATAAACAAAAAATTAAAAAGGTTCTCATCACTTCATGCCTTCAAATGCCAATTACACATAGATGACTGATGAAATAGGTGTCTAGCCCGGACCTTTCACTTCTTCTTGAGTAATTTTGTCTAACAGGCATCCCGGGTTTAACAAATCTGAAACTGAACTCCTGGGTTTCCTCTTCAAACTTGAGCCTAATCAATTTCTCTTTCATAATTAATAAATTCATTATTTCAAGTATAAGCAACCCACCAAAAAAAATCAAAAACAATACAACAAAATCCACATAATCCTCTTTAACTATACTCTTCTACACTCTACAGTTAGTCCATTAGCACATCTTTCTTTCTTCAAAATGTAGCTGCTGTGATCCTGGTGCAAGTTTTCCTCATCTTTTATCTCTTACTATTACAGTAAGTTTTAAACTGGTCTTCTTATTTCTACCTTTTGTATCTGAAACCTGTCATCCACACAGAAGCCAAGGTCATCTATCTAAAAATTTATAACCTTAATGAGTGTCTGGGTGGCTCTGCTGGTTAAGCATCTGACTGTTAATCTTAGAGTTGTAAGTGCAAGCCCTGTGTTGAGCTCCACAGTGTGGGGCCTACTTAAAAAAATTATAATCTTAAGACTGGTGTAATAATAATACCCAGAATTGTTCATTTAAATGACAATCCGATCATATACAACACTTTTCTAAACTTCGTGTATGCACACACACACACATGCATAGATATAAAATCAATCATTTCTGAAAATGTGAAAAAGACTGTTTAACATGACACATTAAATCAAAAAAGTATGGATTGATCTTTAAAAAAAAGGGTGGGGAGGGGGCACCTGGGTGGCTTAGTGGTTGAGCGCCTGCCTTTGGCTCTGGTCTTGATCCCAGAATCCTGGGATCAAGTCCTGCACGGAATTCTTGGGGGGGGGGAGCTTGATTCTCCTTCTGCATGTTTCTGCCACTCACTGTGTCTCTCTTGAATAAATAAATAAATAATTTTAAAAAAAAGTTTGGATTGAGTTATTTTTTAGGATAATTTTGAAAAGCTATTTTTTTCAGCAGCAATCAACATTCCAATGGTATTTGCTCTTTGAAGTCATAATCCCATCACAATTTACAATCCTATTCATTTGGCCTTATTAACAAAATATACAGAATTAATTTGCTTAGGCAAATCTTCCAACTTGATAGACTACTACCTTGGAGATTTAGCAATAATTTAAATAGTGAAAATTCTTCAGCAGTATATACTGTATGACCTATAATTACATTCTCTTAATATGGTATAAATTATAATACATCTTTACAAAATATACTTTACATTATATAAACATTATCTAAGTTTAAAACTCTTGATTGTTGTGATAGATACAAGACAGCATTAATAAAATAAAAGAAATATAAAGAAAAAAATTACATAAGCAACAGTAAACAGTATGCTTTACTATAGTCTTACAAAAACATACGTGTACACAATTATTTTAAGTAAATATGGACTTAATTTCATGAAAGTATTGCCATATTTGTCACACGTTATACCATTCTAAAAACAAACTATTCCTAGCTGCTGCTAAAGGTTCACAGATATTTAGTGTAGTAGGAATATACATAAATTAAACAATAGCATTTTACCTTTACAATGATGCATATGAAGGACTATTTTCATCTGACTATAAAATCATAAAGCATATTAGAAAAAAAGAATTACATAAATAGAGTATTCCTCATAAGGTGAAAAATCAGAAGCAAGTGTATAGAAACAAATCTGCAAAATCTGGCTCATATATCCATTTCTTTTTCCTGTGCTAGCTCCTCTGGTTTAGACCCAGAGGGACATCTTTCCTTGCCCCTGTTTCAACCTAAAGATAAATAATGCACAGGATCTTCTTTTACTTGTCTGACTCAACCCTGTTCTTTAAAAATGCCTTTATCCATGATTTTTTTTTCTAATAAGCTTAATAAACTTTTAAATGGAGAGGTCATATTAACACCTTTCAATATAGAGCAGCTTTTAAAATAAGCCTAAAAAATGACATTGCAAACTTTATTTCTATTTTCCTTTAAACTGAATTATGTCTTTAACTTTTTAAAGTGATATTGTCAATCTTCATCTACCTCAGGTCTTCTGGATGAAAGTTTTTAATGTGAGGTAGTTTTATCATTTTGAGAAAAACACTGCATAAAGAGAATGACTGGATTAATGACTGAATTAAACATGTTATTTTATTGGCACTTCTTTTATATTTAATTTGTGCCTGTAACACAAGAGAATTAGGAAATTACCTGAAGTACACTGCCATGAATGATATCATAAAGGCATAATAAATTTTCTTCAGGTTTCTATACATTATAAATGTAAGTTACTAGGTAACTGACAAAAGCGATTTGTATGAAAGTATTTCTAAAACTATCTGACATCTATTCAAACAGCATTTTCTGCACTTAATTTAGGACAGCCACAGAAACTTGCTAACCTTTCACAACACAGTGACTTAAAAAACTTCACTGTTTGACTCTCTCGTAATTCTAGGAGCAAACAACTCTCTAACATTTTCAGGATCATTAAATTAAAAATGATAAGGAAAGAAAATCATTAACTAATTTATATTTCTCTTCTAATGGGAATAGAATTAGTAATTACTTTTGCCGGGGAAACGTCCTGTAGTCAGTCACTTGTGTCGAAATCACATGCCCATCGTTCAAGGTATGAGGCCTGCTGACCTCAAATTACAAACTCACAGTTGTATTTGTAGATTGGTATTAACACAAGAGACCCAGCATCTTTAAACTTAACCATCCAACCTATTATGTTCAAATTTCCTTTCCCTATGCAGCATTTACTTTTTTTTTTCTTTTTATGGGCTTCAACCACATTTAGTCTAATACTTATACTCTACCACTCAGTGAATATTTACTAAATTATCATGTGAATCAATTTGGGCATTTGAAAAGAGATGAAAAGGGGCACCTGGGTGGCTCAATGGTTGAGTATCTGCCTTTGGCTCAGTTTGTGATCCCGGGGTGCCGGGATCGAGTCCTACTTCGGGCTCCCTGCATGGAGCCTGCTTCTCCCTCTGCCTATGTCTCTGCCTCTCTGTGTGTGTCTCTCATGAATAAATAAAATTTTTAAAAAAAAGAAAAGAGATAAGAAGCAAGACAAAACATATATTCAAGACTTATTCAAAACTCATGAGATTCATGGAAGTTCTAATGATTAGCCGTTACAAGCAAAAGTTTCATCTGTCAGAGAATAATTTATAAGCACACAAGAAATTAATTCCACTTGCATTTCACCTATTGTCTTTGTTAAAATGACTATAGAATCTGTGGCTGGAAATTTTTAAAGCTACCTTCACTTTATCCATCTATTTCCTTAATGGCATTAGTGATTTAACTGCCTTCATAAGGTCATATGTCTTTTATTTCAGTTTTAAAATCATATTTTAAATTCAGATAATACTCCCATCAGTAACATTTTGTATGACATTTATTATATTTTTCCTATTAAATGTTGAAATGAAGAGCAAGTTAGCAGACTGTTATCCTTAAATAGAAATGATAAAACCAAGCAAAAAGCAGTTTATAGAATTTTTAAATGATATATATCCTTTTGCCAAACAGACCTGCAAATTGTACACTCTGTTTTTTTATGGTATTTAAAATTGATTAAAAATTTTCTGTATCTCCACTGACATGAGTGACTGTAATTTATTTATTGTAGAATAAATTTTAAAGAAAGGCTCAAGACCAGAACCTAGTTCGTCTCCAGGATTCCTGAATAGAAAAGGCACTATTTCTGGTAACTTGAGTTTACCACAAATCATCATTTATTTTCCTGAATTACAGAATGCTATATCCCTATATCCCTGCTATATGATGCAGTGCAAGTGGTGGTTGTCAAGTCTAATGTTTTTGTTTTTCCTTGACAACCAATCAAGTGCTATATTATTGGCGAAAAATTGCTACCTAGTAAACAGAAATGTAAACTTAACCAAACTCATTAATTTATATCGTCTACTGCAAGTAAATCTCTTGAGGCCTCCTGTTAAAACCAGAGTATAATCTTCACATCATCTGTGGCAGACAAAGTGCCCTATGCCTATTCTTACAGAAGGGGTTGCTCTGGACATACTAATCCGAGGCTAGAGCTTTCCATCACAGGCAGTCTTCCAAATATAAACACCCAAAGGCATCCTGAACTGCAAACTGATTCCTAAACACAGGGTGCATTTAAGAAAGAGAACTTCAAAAAAGTTAGTGGCTCTTATATTCTCAATTAGAAATTCTCCTCGTATTAGCTAGGATCTCAGAGTACATCAACACAGAGGAAGCAGTTGTTCTCACATCTTAAAATAGAACAGATTGAACATTTAACCTTTCTGCTGCCCAGTCAGGGTCTAATGACTATTTTATGTTTAAACACACATTCACACACTCACACATACACACACACTTTCCATTTTGCCTTTCTCCTAGTATAGTAAAACACAGAAGTAAAACAAGCTTCATTGCTCTTTGAAAGTCTGAAATTAGAGAAAAAGGTATTTGTAGAAATATAAAAGAATGATGTCAACGAGTCAAACTCAAATTTTCTATTAAAACGTCAGTTTTTCACAGTTAACTATATTTTAAGTGATTACCCTTTTAGTAAAGGATTTGGTGACTCTTTAGATTATTCATGATGAGGGATAATTATATTTTCTAATCCTGGTGTTATATTTAGCAACTTACTAAGGCTTTATAGAGGACATGAACTCTTAGCGCACTTAGAATGACTGTGTCTCCCCAAGATTTGTCACATGTTCACTGTTTATAAGTAACCTAGTTTATTTACTAGATACTGCCAATGCTTCCTCCTAGCAATACAAATACCCATTACTGAAGTTTAATCAGCAGAATTGCCCTAAATGTAGTGGCATTTTCTATATTCCTAAGAAATATTTATAGACCTATTACTTCCTCCATTTTAAAGTTATATATTAGAATTCAAGTGTATCTTTCAAGCCAGTATCTCAAATCTAAATTGAAATGACTAAACAATATCCACGTCTTTATGTATGATGTGATCATCTTTACTCCTTCCACTGTGAATGGGGTGAGGAAAGGAAAGAATTGGTTATTAAAAATCAAGTAAGCAGCTCAGTTTGGTTTTACAAATATTATATACTCAAATATCTCTTTATTTCAAAATAAATTTTCATTTCTTTAATATTTTTCCTTTCATTTGGGCATACAAATGGGTAGAAATGATGAACACTAAAATATGCTGCTCTAAAAAGGTGGAAGGATCATGTTCTTGATGACTAAAATCAGAGTATGTGCCTCTGGCCCTGTGACCTTGGGTGATTCATTTAGCTATTCTTAAAACTTTTTTTTTTAATTTTTATTTATTTATGATAGTCACAGAGAGAGAGAGAGAGGCAGAGACACAGGCAGAGGGAGAAGCAGGCTCCATGCACCGGGAGCCTGACGTGGGATTCGATCCCGGGTCTCCAGGATCGCGCCCTGGGCCAAAGGCAGGCGCCAAACCGCTGCGCCACCCAGGGATCCCTCATTTAGCTATTCTTAACCTCATATTATTCACCTCTTAGGGTTTTTGCTCTCTTTTTATAGAAATTACATTCTGTAAATGGGCATTTTCTGTGATAGAGAAGAGACTGTCTGGTAAGTAGATATATCAGCTCCTGTCTGGAAGCATGACAGGTGCATGGTGTTACACTGTGTGTGGGCGCTGATCCTGGCACGAATAGAGAGTGACCTGCTGTTGGAGCTCGTGGAGAGAACCTGAAGGAGCACTCCAAATATCCTTCTGCAAGCATTACCCACCTGGGGATGTTTCTCATCCAATGACTGCCGAAGGATAACTGTCATAACTATACTTTTCACCGTGGCCTTCTCACCACTTGCACGATGTTTATCCCATATCCAGATGCCATCTGTGGTGTTTTCCCACATCATTGTCTCAGAGGTGAAAGGTATTGCACATAATGGGAGTATTTATTACTATGAACACATCTGGCATTTTTGGAATTGTCAAAGAAAACTGATGCCTCCTGTAGCCTAATAACTTTTTTCTATATTTTATTGTCCTTGATATTAAAACTCCAGTTGATACAGGCACTTATAGAGATGAATACAGGATGTGGTATCAATGAGCATCATTTGTAAAGGCAAAAGACAACAAGAGTACTTAATTTATATATATATATATATATACATATATATATATATATTTATTTATTTCTATTTACCGAAATGCAACCCTTTGGAAATATAGGTACAGAATATTGTGTGGTTCTATCAGAAATTATGTACTACCTTGGTTTGATTTTTTGTCATAATTTTTGTTAGATTCTGGAATTTACAAAATAGATTTTTTTAATTAGAAAGTTTCACCATCTTCCAAATTCATATGCATGCAATTCCCTCACTCCTTTTCAGTATTGTTTTGTTTATTTATAGG